>NC_086108.1:107309722-107909722 GCF_963921235.1 Mobula hypostoma
GATTCTGCGCTTCGCAGAACCTAACAATTTCAGAACAGACGGCAACGAGACTGAAGCCAGAAGAGTTAGAAATGTACTCACCAAATATTTCGACCCATAGCTTACTGAATAAATAAGTATACTCACTTTGCCCTGTTTTCTGTCCTTGCTTGTATGAAGGTAAGGACAGAAAACACCCTCCACCATCTCCAGTTTAAATTCCATGCGGAATATTTTGGAGGATCAAGAACCAAGAACCAACAACCAAGGTGGTTTACCTATTTATGCAAGTACTTCTCTGACAATAGATGTGCAACAGCCTAATGTAACATTGTATGGAAATGCAAGATAACACTGATAACACATGTTTTATACATTGAACAAGGTGCTTTATTAATACAACAGAGTTGGTCAGTTTTTCAATGTTCATCGTCAGCTGGGTCATACTGTCCATGAACTCCCTGTCGGTTGCCTCCATACGCTCCAGTATTTGTTTTTTTTTTAGTTTTAAGTCCTCCTGCGCGAGAGCCAAGAGCAATTCCTTTTAAGTTTTTCTAGTTTGTAACTGGACAAACGCGCACCAAATATACCGTTTCCTCTTCACTTGTTTTCTGCGTGTCCTGTGCGTGCCCAGTAGGAGGAGATTAGCCCAAAAATCTGTCTAATGTGGACAGAGATATTTTGAAAAACGCTTAGTGTGGACGCCTGTCGTTTTTACTCGAAACCGGCGTTTTCAAAATTATCCGGCGTAGTGTGGACGTAGCCTTATAGTCTCATTTAAATGAAATACAGAAGAAATAAGAACACTACCAATACCTTTATAAAACTGTGTAGTAGTTCCTAATGGATATCTACTGTGTTCTTTTGATTGCCTGAAAATGAACAAAGTCAGTGCAGACACCTATACATACATTGCTTTAGATGATTACATCCTCCAAATTTTCATTTTCATTGTAACATTCAAGATTGTCGAGTACCTTCAAATTCGTCATAGTCTCTAACTTGTTGAAGTAGTAAAATGGTTTCATTTTCACTCCTGGCCATTTCTGTCATCTCCAAGCTTGAAAGCTTCAAACTGTGGTAACCAAAACAGTGTTGAATTGTCTTACTGTTTATTTCTCACTAACTACCAGTTACAAAAATTACTGCTTTTTCCACACAAACACACACAACCAATGCTATTTAAAAACTGTTCGCCCTAGACACAGTGTGGTGTTTAACGGCCAGACAAGCACTCATTAGAAACTGTTAGGCAATGGTGTCCTAGCCCAATTAAATGACATAGTGTCCCAAATAAATGAAGGGAATCCCGGCTACCTTCTCGATTTAGTTTTTGTTCATTAAGAATTGTCCCAAATAAATGGCTGCCCCGATTAACAACTGGCCCAATTAATCAGAATCCACTGCATATATTTTTTTTTCTTATGGTAATTTATGGTACTTATTATGTATTTCAATGTACTGCTGCCGCAAAACAACATATTATATGATATATTCCAGTGATATTAAACTTGATTCTGGGTAAGACATTTTCCTGTTTAAACAATTTCCCACTTGCCCCATGGCCTTGCTTTGCTGTGAGAATCTCTGTTGCCTCTTCTGAGGCATTCCAATTGTTATCGCAAAATCCAAAGCCTAACACAAATAGACTGGTCCTTGAATTGCGGCTGAAAATGTGGTGAAGAATTTCATTACTGTATAATTAACAGTAGGCATTCAAACCGCTCGAGCTGCTATAAGCTTTAATGAAGGAAATTATACAGAGCGAGGCTCGTTTGAACATGCAGACTGATGATCACGTTCAATGCAAGTTTTATATCCAGCAGCTAGAATACAATAACACTTCAGCAAGCAATTGCTTCAATACATAAATCCCATAAGAAGGATAACTTTAAAACTAATGTGTAGTTTTATGTCACACTTCAGTATTACAATGTTATGTATGAGTAAGTCAGCATGTTTTACTATTGAGAGCATAACTTCAATAGTGGAATATTATGCTCAGTGCTAGAAGTCTCATTATAGGAAGGATGGGAAACTTTAGAAAAGGGGCAGAGGAGATTTACCAAGACGGCTGGGTTGAGATGCTCTCCAATCTTGGCAATTCACTTGCAAACCATGTGAAGAGACATCGTCAGTGCACTAATAATTGTAGTGTGCCTTTATATACTTACAAATCAGCTGATTTGACTTCATTTCGGAAACTCACTTGTGAAGTGGGGAGGAAACCTCATCGCTGATTAGCTGTGTAGTCAATTTTGTCATGGTGGTCTGGAATTTTGCCCACATCGGCTCATAACTAGTTTCGAGGTCTACCTGCTTGTTGGCAGACTTTTTCACAGAAAACCACACTTCTAAGATTTCTCCTGCATGCTGTGTGTTTGCTTGTGCCATGACTTTCACTGAGGCCCCAGTCGAATTTGTGCCCTTCTTGATCTTCATGCGTAGAGACTAGGCAGAGTTGGTCAAGTCACTCCACAGCCAGTTGATGTTCAGGGATCCTTGTGGATATTTTTCTCCCAGTTTGGCAAGGTGTAATATTTGCTGCAGTCCCCGCTTTGGATTTTGTAGGTCACATTGGTCCTGTCTAACAGCTTGGTTCGTTCACCCCATAGCCAATCAGGGACAAGGTTTCCTCCCCACATCACAAATAAGTTTCCAAAATGACATCCAACCAGCTGATTGACAAGTATATAAAGGCCAAGCATTCGGAGGGCACCCCACAATCAACAGCGCACTGACGATCTCTCCACGCACGGTGACAAAATGTTTCCAAGTTAATTGCCAGGGTCAGAGAACTCAACCCACACATTGACCTCTTGAGCTACGCATTTTCCAAATTATTTCCATTTACCAGGGTGCTTCCTGGACTAGAGGGCATGATAATGTTATAGCTCTATAAAATCTTGCTTAGACCACACTTGGAATATTGTGTTCAGTTCTGGTTGTCTCTTTACAGGAAGGGTGTGTAAACCTTAAACACAGTACAGAGAAGATTTACCAGGATGTTGCCTGGATTAGAGAACATACCTTATGAGGATAGCGAGAGTGAGCTAAGGCTTTTCTCTTTGGAGTGAGGAGGAAGATGGGTGCCTTTAAGGAGGTGTACAAAATGATAAGAGGCATAGGTTGAGTGGACAGCCAAAGACATTTTCCCAGGGCAGGAATGGCTAATCCATGGGGACATAATTTTAATGTGAGTGGAAGAGAGTATAGGCGGATGTCAGCGGTAGTTTTTTTTACTCAGAGTATGGTAGATGCATGGAACGCCCTGCTAGCGGTGGTGGTGGAGGCAGATACATTAGGGACATTTAAGAAACTCTTAAATTAGCACATGGGTGATAGAACTATCCTGGGCTGTGGAGGAGGGAAGGATCAGATTGATCTTAGATTAGGTAAAGGATGAAAGTAACTTTGTGGGCTAAAGGACCTCTACTGTTCTATGTTCAGCAAAGAGCTGAGTAATCAGTGTGCTCATATTCAGATGCAAAGAGAGGTTACTGACAGCGCTCCACCTTTGGAGAGCTTCAAGAAAGAAAGTAAGTTTTCAAATATTTCAGGAGGCTGGAAAAATCTCTTTGATGGTCAAAAAGAGCAAGGAAATATTCAGTAGCATGAGGGGGTGGTTTCAAAGGCTGGACTTAGTAGAACATAGAACAGTAGAGAAAAAGAACAAGCCATTCGGCCCACACTGTTGTGCTGGACCAATCAAGCCTAATCCCTTCTGTACGTGGTCCATAGTTGGGTGTCAGAATGGAGGCATATTTCTTCCAAAGAAGTGTAAGGTGCTCCTTGTCTCCACCAGCTTGCAGGCCACCCTTCGACCAGGTATAGCACCTATCTAGCCGCTCCGCCCCCCCACCCCCAATCAAGATCACGTGAAGCCATGGGATGAGGGGTTGGATGGTGGTATGATCAGCTGGTGCATATCACGTCCTGGGAGAAGTAAGGTTTTTCTCACTACACCTGCGATAGTACTGCTCAAGATGCAGTATTAGACAATGGGCTGTTTATTTCAGGTCTCTGAAGAGAACTGATAAAATGACTGGGGTCACCTGTCTTGTAAAGACACTGTCCAGTAGCAGGCTTCTGTAGAAAAATTTGCCAAGAGCAATCTTGGTCAAAGAGCATGATCACCCACATCATACAACATGGCACATAATGAGTGAATGAACATGTCCATATAGAAGACAAAAATTAGTTTTATCTGTCGTGTATATATAGAAACATATATGTTTGTGTCAATCACCAACACAGTCCAAGATGTGCAGGGTGCAACCTGCAAGTATTGCCACGTTTCTGGCACCAACATAACAGTTTGCCTTTTGGAATTTGGGTGGAAACCGGAACACCTGGATGAAACCCACATGGTCACTGACAGTGTGATACATATTCAGTTCTTGGCCAGTAGTTCTCCTTCTCTTTCTTTTTTGTTTGCAAATCTACCTTTGTAAATACAGCATCTGCCACTTGTAAGAACACAAACAGATGGAAGTAAACTTCCAGGTAACAGTTGTTTGACTTCTGGTCATAAAGGGAAGTCACTCTTCAGTTCTTGAAATGTAAACGACAAACAGTAATCACCTTAAGGTTAACACAAGTATTGTCCAAAGACCCAAGAAGAGAAAATCTGCAGATGCTGGCAATCTAAAGCAACACCCACAAAATGCGGGAGGAACTCAGCAGGCCAGGCAGCACCCATGGAAAAGAGTACGGTTGAAGTTTCGGGCCAAGACCATTTGGCAGGCCTAGAGAAAATTGCTGAGAAGTAGATTTAAAAGGTGGGGAAGGAGAGAGAAGAACACAAGGTGATAGCAGTGAAGGCATGAAGACTCTTCAACCACGTGCTCACCCAGTCCTGCTACTACAGCCATAGTTTGCTCACTACACCTGCTTCAGTACTGCTCAAGATGCAGGATTAGACAATGGGCTGTTTAATTTAGGTCTTTCAAACAGAGAAGCTGCCTCCTAAATTGCTTAATTCAAGGAAGCTTGCGGAACAGAGGCATTATACTATTTAGCATATCAATAATAATGGTGCATTTATAATTGGAAGGTTTTATGTGCTCGAGGAAGTTAGCTTCACAGCTTTACAATATTAATGGTAGGTAGCTGAAGAACTGCGTCTCCAAAATGCTTTTAGAACATTTGCGTTGAAAGAGTATCACAGTCACCCAGGTGGTAGAAAAAGGGCATAAACGTTAAGAGCAGTTCAGACTTATTAGGAGTGGTTGAAAAACATCAAGAAGAATGAGAGAAGCTGGGGTGAATAGAATCTATTCCTCTAACTTCGATTTCTACAACAGATGATTTGCTTGTCTGCATCGTGGTATGTTTTTTAGTTATATAGAAATTGCACCTGTGTTTTGGAAATGGTTTGAGTTTTGAAGAGATGCTTTGTGTTTTAGAAACGTTTTGTAATTAGGAAAGAAACATTTAAGATAGCAATGCTCTCTGAGTTTTAAATGGTTTTAAGAAGGTGTGAATTCAAATGTGTATCACTGTAAATAAATGAACTGTGTTTTAAGCTAATTTGTTAGCTGGAAGTCTCTTCGCTGTGGTAGAGATGTGGGAACCACAAATAGTGGTTATTGGCAGCTAAGACCTGCCGCAGAGAATAAACAGGGAACTAGTCTTTGAAGATTGGGTAGATACAGTATAATCTCCTTTTAGAGAGAGTACTTGTGGCTATTTATATCCCATAAGGCTTAAGATCTTTGTTTGAGTTTAGAATGTTCGCTAGTCAACAAACTCAGAAAAACATACAAACAGCAGTGGGAATTGAACCCTACTCTTACAGTTGCCGTCATAAGGTGTTAAGTTAACCATTTTGCCACTTCGTCCCTCCATCCTTGCATATTCATGTTTTTATCTAAAAGCTTCTTAAACTCCATTCTCATATTTTCCTGCACCATCACCTCTGGCAACACATTCCAAGTACCCTTCGTTCTCTGGTTAAAAAGCTTGCCTCACACATCTTCTCTCTCTCACTTTCCACCTGCTACTTTAAATAAAGGGCTCTTAACCTGGGGTCCATGGCCCCTTTGGGGGCGTCTGTGGATAGGTTCCAGGGTCTCCACGTGAAGTTGGATGGGGAAAAATCTATATCTTCATTTTCACAAACCTCTAACTGAAATTTAGCATTCTGTAAATGGTGAATGTAGGCAACAACTCACAGTAGTTTTAGCAGTACCGGTGACTTTGTCACCAATAGAAATCATTGAGTTTTTCGTATCATATTATCATTGTTACAGATATCTCAAAATATCGTTTACAGCACACTCATCACTACTTTGAAATAATGTTAGTTATTAGATCCCTGCTAGATTGAACATGATCGTAGTCTTCCTGTCTGCAGTTGCTTGTGCGATGGAGCTGGCCAACTATCAGGCAACCCTGTGGTCTGATGTCCAAGATGACATGCATGTTGCTTTGTCAAAGACCAGCTCGCAGTTCAATGTTCTTATTCAAGCCGAGCAACAACAACCTTTACACTAATGTCTTTAAAAAATAAAATTTAGTTTTAACTTGCCTTTATTTTAAATGTAAAGTCTTGTTATTTAATGTGTTAATAAAGAAGCACATATATTACTATATCACAAGTTTGTCTTTTTAATACTTTGATTACTATATTTCAATATAACTGGTTTCTTTTGTAATCCAAACTATTTTATTTTCTGTATTTAAATACATTATTCTGAGAAGGGGTCCATAGGCTTCACCAGACTGAAAAAGGATTTATGGCATAGAAAATGTTAAGAACCACTGCTTTAAGTGCATGCCCTCCAGCACAGAACATTTTCACCCTGGAGATAAGATGCTTTCTATCTACTCCACCTGTGCCTCTCGTTATTTTATTAATTTTCCTCGCGTCTCCCCACAGCCTCAGCTGCTCCAGAGAAACAGCCTAAATTTGCCCAGTGTCTCCTTACAGTACGTGTCCTCTAATCCAAACATTGTCCTGGGGAGCCTCCTCTGCAGCCTCTCCACAGTCCCCAAACTCTTCTTGTAATAGTCTACCAGAACTGCATGCAATATTCCAAGTACGGCCCAAACAAAATATTTAAAGATTCTGGTTAGAAAATAGATCAATTCAGAATCAGGATCAGGTTTAATAATAATGGCATATGTCGTGAAATCTGCTGTTATGCTGCAGCGCTACAATGCAATACACAATAAAAACTGTAAATTACAATAAGAATAATTATACATTTACAAAATTAAATTAAATAAGTAGTGCAAAAAGAGAAAAATAAATTTGTGAGGTTGTGTTCATGGGTTCAATGCCTGTCAGTAATCTAATGGCAGAGGGGAAGAAACTGTTCCTGAATGGTTGAGTGTGTGCCTTCAGGCTCCTGTATCTCCTCCCTGATGGGAGCAATGAGAAGGGGGCACATACTGGGTGATGGGAATCCGTAATCATGGATTCTGCCTCTTTGAGGCAACATTCCTTCCGCATACAGACCCTTCAGTCTGTGCTGACCATGATCCCTAATGAAACGCAACCTCCTCTGTCTGCACACACTTCATATCCCTCCATGCCCTGTATATTCACGTGCCTAACTAAAACCTTCCTAAACACCACCATTGTGTCTGCATCTATCACTTCCCTGGCAACACACACAAATGCTGCAGGAAATCAACAGGTCAGGGAGCATCTATGAAATGAATAAACAGTGTTTTGGGATGAAACCCTTCTTCAGGACTCAGTTGACTGCTTATTCTTTTCCATAGATGCTGCCTGACCTGCTGAGGTCCTCCAGTGCTTCATGTGCATTGCTTGGGATTAAAGGATCTGTTTGAGGAGTATGAGTTGGACATTTGGATGACGTAACTTATCTATCAGAGTTTGTGTTGCTTTATCGTGGTGGAGATGTTGTTCATGTTGGTCTCCTCCAACTAATCCTTCAATTCCTTTATTGTATTTGCTGTATTGTTCCAGGTCTTTACTGTTGTTTACTGTATCTACTGTAGTTAGTCCATGATTCAGCTCCATGTATTTAATAATGAACAACACACACAAAATGCTACAGGCACTCAGTAGATCAGGCAGCATCCATGGAGGGAAATGAACAGTCAACATTTTGGGCCAAGACCCTTCATTAGGGCTATTTACTGGTGAGGTCAAGAATCCAATTTATCGTAGTACAGAACTATTTAATAGTCTGATAACAACAGGGTAGATGCTCTCCTTAAAGATTAAAGAAATTAGCTTTATATGTCATGAACTTCAAAATATTGAAACTTACAGTGAAATGCATTGTTTGTGTCAAATCAAATCAGTGAAGAATGTCTGCAAGTGTCACAACTGTCACTAGGTTTGAGCCTGGTGGTAGATGCCTTCAAGCTTTTGTATCTTCTACTCGATGGGTGGGGGGAGAAGGGAAAAGAGAACGCCCAGCTCGGGTGGGAAAGGACAGAAACACAGAGGTTGCTTCCTGTCAAGTTGGAGTTCATATCTAGGGGTCATCAATAAATTGCAGTGTGTGTGTGTGTGTGTGTGTGTGTGCGCGCGCACGCGCGCACATGTGTTGGCTATGGCTCAGTTGACAACACTCCCTCCACTGTGCTGGAAGGTACTTGATCCTGTCCAATTTAAAGGTTTAAGATCAAATCTCCAGGTAAAGCGTTGGTGCAGTACTGGTGGAGTGTTGCATTATTTGCGCTAATGTCTTTGGAATGAAATGTCAAACTCTCCACTCGCACAGATGGATGTGAAATGTTTCAGTTTCAGACAGATGAAAGCCCCAGTGCTCTACAGAATGACCTGACTAACAAAGTCACACAAACACATGAATTTCAAATCACACTCTCATAATAGAAGGACGTCCTTTTGGAATGGAGATGAGGATGAATTTCTTCAGCCAGAAGTTGGTGGATCTGTGGAATTCATTGCAACAGACAGCTGTAGAGGCCAGATCATGGGGTTAAGAGGAGAATGGCTTGAGCGGGATGATAAATCAGCCAGGATGGAATGGCAGAGCAGAGTCAATGGCTGAATGGTCTAATTCTGCTCCTATGTTTTATAGTCTTACGATCCTATAGAGTTGGGGCCAGGAGTAGGCTCCTTGAGATTGCCCACCTTTATCAACATCAAGACTGATCTGACTGTAATGTCATCTCCATATACCTTTACAGAGTAACCTTTCACCCTCTTGCTCATCAAAAATTCATCTCCCACTGCCCTGAATATGTTCAAAGACTCTGAGATTTGCAAAAACTAAATGACCCTTTGCCAATATTGGGATTGCAGGGTGTGCGTGTGTGTGTGTGTGTGTGTGTGTGTGTGGGGGGGGGGGGTGTGTTTCTGCATGCATGTAAAGTATGTATGCAAGTGCATAGTTTTGTCTGTATTTCTACATGTTGTGCATGCATGCGTCTGTATGCGTGTGCATGTTTATGTATACATGCCAATGTGTCCTTGAGTGTATGTGTATGTATTAAGCCTCAAGCATATGTGTGTGTGTGCAGTTGTTTGTGTAAGGATGAATGTATGTGTGTACACACACGCTTGTGTTTCTGTCTTTTACATATACCCACATACATACACGCATGTATTGATGTTTATATATGCATGCATGTGTGCCTCTCTGACTTCCTCTTCGTCATGCCCACGCCATGGTGATTGTCAGCCTGAAGCACAACCATCTCACCTCCATAGACATGCAAATTACCTTCGTCACTGACAGTGTGTTAACAGGATCTCTTGTTCACACTGCGACTGCAGTACAACAGGAAGTCGACAGGTTGTTCAGAAGCTTTACACAGACAGACATATGGGCAGCTCATTACGCAGTCAATTCCAGGATCAGAACTATGTTAGGAAAGGCTGGGGCCAATGTGGTGTGTTAATACAATCCAGTTTTACCTGGGAAAATTCTGAGTCTGACTAGTGAAATGAAAATCGTCGCTCTACCTGGCAGCCTTGTCCTAATTTCTCCTCTTTGGTGTGACCAACCTGCTACGATTTAGTGCCAAAGTATCCGTCTTAACTCTTTGGTTGAGTCAGTGGTGAGGAGCGCAAATGCAAAGTTAGCATTCATTTCCAGATGACTAGAAAATAAAAGCAGGGATCTAATGCTGAGGCTTTACAAGGCATTGGCCAGATCATATTTGAAGTATTGTAAGCAATTTTGGATCCCTTATCTAAGAAGGATGCTGGTGAACGCAGCAGGCCAGGCAGCATCTATAGGAAGAGGTACAGTTGACGTTTCGGGCCGAGATTCTGGAGATGCTCCCTGGCCTGCTGCGTTCACCAGCAACTTTTATGTGTGTTGCTTGAAATTCCAGCATCTGCAGATTTCCTCAAGTTTGTGTCTAAGAAGGATGTGCTGGCTTTGGAGAGGGACCAGAGAAAGTTCACAAGATTGATACTGGGAATGAAGTGGTTAATGTATGAACAGCGTTTGATAGCTCTGAGGCTGTACTCATGGGGAAGTAGAGAAATGAGGGGGGGAGGGAATCTCATTGAGATCTACATAGTATTGAAAAACCTAGATAGAGTGAATGTGGAGAGGATGTTTCCAATAGTGGGGGAGTCTAGGACCAGAGGACACAGCCTCAAAATAAAAGAATGTCCACAAAGATGAGTTGGCAATTTCTTTAGCCAGAGAGTGGTCAACCTATGGAATTTTTTGGCACAGACAGACAAATGGCGGACAATTGGTTCTTGATTGGAGTCAAAAGTTACGAGTAGAATGCAAGGGAGAGGGTTGAGAGGAATAATAAATCAGCAATGATGCAATGGTGGAGCAGATTCGATGGGCCAAATGTCTGATTCTGTTCCTTCTGTATGTCTGATGATCTTATGACATTTGTGATTTTCTAGTCCTATGAAACATTCCAGAACTAATAATTCTTGGAAGATCACTCCGACTGCCTCCATGATCTCTTCACCCACTTCTTTCAGAACCATGGCGTGTAGCCCATCTTGTCCAGGTGACTTTCTACCTTCAGCCTCTCAGCTTCCCAAGCACATACTCATTAGTAATATCAATTACATGCACTCCTGACCCCAGACACTCTCAAAATTCTTGTATGCTGCTGGTATATTCTACAGTGATAAATGACACAAAATACTTAATGAGTTCATCCACCATTTTGTTCTTCCCCATAACTCCGTAATTAGTTTGCTAGTTAAACTTGGGTGGAGGGGTACATACACATGTCTACCAAAGGAGGTGAAAGGCGCTCCTTCCCTACGCTAGCCTGCAGGTCAACCTTGGGCAAAGTGTAGCACCTACTTAGCCCCCCTGTCAGGGTCATGTGAAGCCATGAGAGCAGGTGGTGGATAGTCGTATGAGTAGCTGGTGCATATCATAAGTCCTGGTTATGCAACCACTGACACCAGACAATTTCTGAAGAGTATTGATAATGGCTGGGGTCACCCATCTTGTAAAGGCACTGCCCAGAAGAAGGCAATGGCAAACTACTTCTGTAGAAAAGTTTGCCAAGAGCACCCACGTCATTTGATACAGACATTATATGATAGAGCTCATCACCTGTACTGGATTAACTAACTAACTAACCAATTACTAGACCTGAGGAGAGCTAAGGTACCGGTGACTCCTGTTTCCATCCAGGGGGTCAGTGTGGTCATGGTGGAGGATTACAAATACCTGGGGATACGAATTGACAATAAACTGGACTGGTCAAAGAACACTGAGGCTGTCTACAAGAAGGGTCAGAGCCGTCTCTATTCCCTGAGGAGACTGATGTCCTTTAACATCAGCCGGACGATGCTGAGGATGTTCTACGAGTCTGTGGTGGCCAGTGCTATCATGTTTGCTGTTGTGTGCTGGGGCAGCAGGCTGAGGGTAGCAGACACCAACAGAATCAACAAACTCATTCGTAAGGCCAGTGATGTTGTGGGGATGGAACTGGACTCTCTGACGGTGGTGTCTGAAAAGAGGATGAGGTCTAAGTTGCATGCCATCTTGGACAATGTCTCCCATCCACTACATAATGTACTGGGTGGGCACAGGAGTACATTCAGCCAGAGACCCATTCCACAGAGATGCAACACAGAGCGTCATAGGAAGTCATTCCTGCCTGTGGCCATCAAACTTTACAACTCCTCCCTTGGAGGGTCAGACACCCTGAACCGATAGGCTGGTCCTGGACTTATTTCCTGGCATAATTTACATATTACTGTTTAACTATTTATTGTTTTATTACTATTTATTATTTATGGTGCAACTGTAACGAAAACCAATTTCCCCCGGGATCAATAAAATATGACTATGACTATATCCAGCATCCTTTTCCACTGTTCCAGTGACCACACTTGCCTCTCTTTAATTCCTTATACATCTGAGAAAATGTTTGGTATCCTCATTTATACTTTGGCTAACTTACATTCATATTTCATCTTATTTCTCCTTATTGTTTTATTAGTAGTCTTTGGATATTTTTTAAAAATGTCCCAATCATTTAGCTTCCCACAAGTTTTTGCTATATTGTATGTCATTTTCTTTAGTTTTATGCTGCCTCTGACTGCCTTTGAAAGCAACAATGCCTCATCCTCCCTTTAGAATGCTTCTTTTACTTTCAAAAGAATGGATCCTGCATTTTCCGAATTATCCTCATAAACTGTTGCCATTGCTGCTTTAGCATCATCCCCACTAGCTGCCCTTTCCAATCAACTTTGGCCAGCTCCTCTCTCAACTGCAGTACCGATATATCCAATTTTAGCTTCTTCCGCTCAAGCTGCAAACTGAATTCTGTCATATTTACCTCTACTCCTAGGGGTTCCTTTAGGTTAAGCTTCCTAATCAAATCTGGTTCATTACACAACACCCAATCCAGAGTTGCCTTTTCCCTAGTGGGCTCAACCACAAGTTGATCTTAAAATCCATCTTGTAGACATTCCACACATTCCTTCTCTTGGGATCCTGCAACAACTTGATTTACTGTATCTACCTGCATATTGAAATACCCCTTGACTATGATAGCATTGCCTTTTTTACATGCTTCTCCTATCTCCCATTGTAATTTGTACCCCACGTCCTGGCTACTGTTTGGACGCCTGCATATAACTCCCATCAGGGTCCTTTCACCCTTGCAGTTTCTTAACTCCACCCACCTTCTTAAGACCATCAGACCACCAGGTATAGGAACAGAATTAGGCTGTTGAGCCCGTCGAGTCTACTCTGCTGTGTCATCGTGGCTGATTTATTATCCCTCTCAAACCCCATTCTCCTGCCTTCTCTGTGTAACTTTTGATGCCCTTTCTAATTAAGAGCACATCAATGTCCACTTTAAATATACCCAAATATGCCCAATCACAGTTGTCCATGACAATAAATCTTACAGATTCACCATACTTTGGCTCTAGAAATTCCTCCTTATCTCTGTTCTAAATGAATGTCCCTCTATTCTGAGGCTGTGCCCTCTGGTGCTAGACTCCCCCATAATAGGAAACATTTTCTCCATGTCCACGTTTACTAGGCCATCAAGTTTTTCTTAGATAAGGGGAGAAAAACTGTTTGCAATATTCCAAGTGCAGTCTGACCAATGCATATAAAGCCTCCCCATTACATCCTCGCTTTTATATTCTAGTCCTCTGGAAATGAATGCTAACATTCATATGCCTTCCTTACCACTGACTCACTTAAAAGTTAACCTTTCGGAATCCTGCACCAAGACTCCCAAGTCCTGTTGCACCTCTGATTTCTGAATTTTCTCCCCATTTAGAAAATAGTCTATGCCTTTACTCCTTCTACAAAGTGCATGACGACACAATTCTTACGCTATATTCCACTTCTTTGTCCATTTTCCTGATCTAAATCCTGCAGATTTACTGCTTCCTCAACACTACCTGCCCCTCCACCTTTCTTCATGTCATCCACAAACTTGGCCAAAAAGCCATCAATTCTGCCAACCAAATCATTGACATATAATGTGAAAAGAATCAGACTCAACACCGACCCCTGCAGAACACCATTTTTCACCAACAGCCAACTAGAAAAGGGTCCCTTTATTCCCACACTTTGCCTCCTGCCCGTCCACCAGTCTTCTATCCAGGTTAACATCTTTCCTGTTATACCATGGGCTCTCATCATGTTAAGCAGCCTCACGTGTGGCACCTTGTCAGAGGCCTACTGACAATCCAAACACACAATGTCCACTGACACTCCCTTGTCTATCCTACCTATTAGATTAGATTATGAAGACACGCAGTCTTCTTTTATTGTCATTTAGTAATGCATGCATTAAGAAATGATACAATATTTCCTCCAGTGTGATATCACAAAACACAGGACAGACCAAGACTGAAAAACTGACAAAACCACATAATTATAACATATATTTACAACAGGGCAACAATACCATAACTTGATGAAGAAGTCCATGAGCACAGTAAAAAGTTCAAAATCTCTCAAATGTCCCACATCTCACGCAGATGGGAGAAGGAAACTCTCCCTGCCATACCTGACCACAGTCCGATTCTGAGTAATCCGAAAACTTCGAGCCTCGGAATCAACTCTCCGACACCGAGTACTGAGCGCCATCTCTGTCTGAACGATTCAATCTCAATCTTGGTCGCCAACAGCAGGCAAACCCGGGGATTTTGAGGCCTTCCCTCCGGAAGATTCCCGACCGCGCAGTAACGACAGCAGTGAATGAGCGTTTCAGAAATTTCTCCAGATGTTCCTCTGTGCTTTCCCATCCGTCTCCATAAAATCAGAATTGTCCACGGCCCCTATTTAACGATATCATTTTTTACCGGAGGGCTGCGCGTACACGGCGCACTGCTGTCTCTCCTCCCGCCATAACAATACTCTTTGTGTTGTCAATGACGGGGAGAGCTCTGTCCATATAAGTAGAAAACAGGTTATATTTCCCCAGGTTGCTGTTAATGTGTGTCCTTTCCTGGGCTCAGTGACACTAAATACACGAGATTCTGCAAATGCTGCAAGTCTTGAGCGACACACACTAAACGCTGGAGGAACTCAGCAGGTCAGGAAGCGTCTACGGAGGAGAATAAACAGTCGATGTTTTGGGTTGACACCATTCAAAAAGGCAGGAAAGGAAAGGGGGGGAAAGCGCTGTGGTAGCTTATTAAACACAATGCTATTGCAGTTCGTGGCATTCCCAAGTTTAATTCCGGCACAACCTGCAAGGAGTTTGTATGTGCTCCGGTTTCCTGTCAGACACATGGGTCAGTAGGTTAATTGATCATTGTAAATTGCCCGGTGATTAGACTAGGGATAAATCGGTGAGTGGCTGGGTGGTGTGGCTCGTTGGGCCAGAAGGGCGAGTTTCATGCTGTATCTCAGTAAATAAATAAAACAAGCCAGAATAATAAGGTGAGAGGGGGAGGGGAAGGGGTACAAGCTGGCAGGTGATAAGTGAAGCCAGGTGAGGGGAAAGGTGGGTGGGTGGGGGAGGACTGGAAAGAAATCAGAAGCTGAGAGGTGATCGTGGAAAAGGTAAAGACTGAACAAGAAGGAATCTAATAGGAGAGGACAGTGGCCCATGGAGAAAGGGAAGGAGGAGGGGCACCAGAGGGAGGTGGTAGGCAGGTGAGGAGAAGAGAATAGGTAAGAGGGGAACTAAAACTAAAAATGTGGCTGAGAAATGATGTGGGCTCATGTGTCGCAGCCAGCAGGAATCATCCCCTTCAAAATGGCTGTTTTTCCTTTGTAACACACAAACACTCACACTCACACACACACACACTCACACACACACACACACACACACACACACACACTCACACTCACACACACACACACTCACACACACACACTCACACTCACACACACACACACACTCACACTCACACACTCACACTCACACACACGCACGCACGCACTCACACACACACTCACACTCACACACACACACGCACTCACACACTCACACACACACACTCACTCACATACACACACACACACACTCACTCACATACACACACACACACACACACTCACACACATACTCACACTCACACACTCACACACACTCACACACACACACACTCACACTCACACACACACTCACACACACACACACTCACACTCACACTCACACACTCACACACGCACACACACACACTCACACTCACACACACACATACACTCACACACACACACGCACTCACACACTCACACACACACACTCACTCACATACACACACACACACACACACTCACACACACACGCACTCACACACTCACACACACACGCTCACTCACATACACACACACTCACACACACACACACACTCACACACACACACACTCACTCACATACACACACACACTCACACACACACACACTCACACACACACACTCACTCACATACACACACACACTCACACACACTCACACACACACCACACACACTCACACACACACACACTCACTCACATACACACACACACTCACACACACACACACTCACACTCACACTCACACACACACACTCACACAAACTGCTGGAGGAACTCAGCAAGGCAGATAACATCTATAGGTGGGAATAAGCGGTCGGTGTTTCAGGCCAAAACCCTTCAGTGATGCTCAAGATTTCCAGCAGCTGCAAAGTTTCTTGTGTTTGGTTTTTTCCTTTCTAAGAATAAGAATAAGAATACCTTTGTTGTCATTGTTGTGGAGCAATGAAACACAGTTTAGCAGCTCAACGTTTTGCAGCACGACAAAGAATATATACATAAAATAAACTCTAAAATCTCCGGAGTGCAGTCCAAAATTAATAATATATGGATGGTGGTAGGGGGGGAATACTTTTACAAGTATTTCTTACTTACTGTACTGCCCATTATACCGCTGGTGTTTCGGGCAGAAATAAAGGTCATCCATCTCTGTCTGTCCTCAGCCATCTTCTCCATTGTGCCCCAGGCATGGTTCAGGGTCAACCATGGAAGTCCCTGGTGGAGACTCAGGAATATTGTTGTGCACAGATGTAGAAGGATTCTTCATTGCTCTTTCTTTAACAGTTTTGTTCGACTATTCAGGGTTGTTAGCCTTGAGCTGAACCCCAGAACCTGGAGGACTGGTGGACGACTGTTAGTCTGGCCTCTATCCTTTGATCTGTTTACCAAAAGCCAAAGCATAAAGCCTTGACTCCTGCCAGCATCACTCTCCGGGTCATTGAGGCACACAAGTCTCCAAACCCCATGACAAGTGTTTCTAGGAACATTCTTGAAAGTCGCCAGTGAATCTTCTAGTAAAGCACCGTGTAATAATGGCTCCTCTTTCTGTGATTAGTAATGGCTCCCCCAGGTTTGGCTTCCCTGAAGGCAAAGAAGTAAATGTGGAAAGGCCAGATGACACAAAATTCCACCCATTAACAGGAATGACCACGTCTGCTTTCGAATGAGGCATTCCAGTGTACCCATGTGTGTGATGATGTGTGTATGAGTGTGCGTGTGTGTGTGTGTTTATGTCTATGCTTCCATGTGTTTAGAGTCTGGTGTGTCTGTGGGGAGTGTGGAATGTGGGCTGAGCAGATAATTCTCTGTGCATTTCTGCACACATCTGCTTACGTGAACGTACTTTATGCCCGTGTGTTTCTGTAAGCAATATACATTCCCTTTGTGTTTCTGTACATGCGTGTGCAGATACGTGTATTTGTAGTGTGTATCTACTCATCAGCACGTGTGTACGTTTATGCATGTGTGCAACTGTACAGGTTTCTGTGTGTGTGCATGTCTGTGTCTGTGTATCTGCGTGATTTTCTGTGAGCGTGAGAGAGAACACATAATACCAACAATATGTAAAAACTCGGATTGCTTGAAACAGATGAGGGAATTGCACAAACGCTCGGCAGATCAGGCTGCGTCGGCGGGGAGAAGGTAATGTTTCAGGTCAAAGCCTCCTTGTCAAAACCATGAAGTTAGAAACCAAATATGATTTAACTTGCAGAGAAGAGGGGAGGGCTCCCCTCTCTCCGTCTATGCTGCATTTGTAAACTCTTTTTGTACTTTTTATTTAGAGATACAGCACGGTAACAGGCCCTTCCGTCCCAACAACCTCGCAACACCCAGTTACACTCATGTGACCAATTAACCTACTAACCCGTATGTCTTTGAATGATGGGAGGAACCAGAGCCCTGGAGGAAACCCACACAGTCACGAGGAGAAAGTGCAAAGTCCTTGCAGGCTGAAGCGGGAATTGAACCCTGACTGGCGATCGCTGACAGTGTAAAGCGTTGAGCTAACTGCTATGCTACTGTGCTCACCAAACACATTCCGTGTCAAACTCTGGTCATTCTTTCACTTGAACTGTTAAACCAGTTCCTCCCTGCAGAGATGCTGCCTGACCTGTTTAGTAATTCCAGCATTTCCTGGTTCATTTGAGATTTCCTCCAACTGCAGTAGCTTTTACAATCCTTTCATAGATCAAAAGTTCAATATATTTTATTATAAAAGTCTGTATACCATGATTACTTAAGCTTATTATAGCCAAGGGAGGTAGTAGGGATAAGCTCCCGTGATCTACTAAATGCACCCAATGGCATGTGACTCAAATAACCTCCAAAATCCAAGTCCAGCTCCTGGTCTTCACGTGTGACTAGGAGACTAAGCCCAGCGGAACTGCTCCTACTGATAGGAGAAGGGGCAAAGGCAGGTTATTAGTGCCTTAAGACCAGTTGCTTTGGGCAGATGGGGCTCACAGCCGTGGTTGGCAGCTCATCTAGGAGAGGGAAAGCTCTGATCTCAAGCCTCTGCTGCCTTACGGCTATACCCACTCATGGGAAAAACTTTGGGAGTAAACCCCAAGGGAAAAGTCCAGAGCTGAAGTCCGTAAGGCAGTCCTACCTTGAGTTCAACTCCGACTGGAAACTCCTGCGACACTGCCGGTGCCGAACTGTATCGGTCTCTGCCATTCCTTTGGGATCATCAGATGCATGGAGAAGGGGAGCTTGCTACATGAGCAACAGCTTGGTCTCCATATTGTACTACCCAGGCTTACATACCTTGACAGCCGGGACACAATATCAATGGCTGACTCTGACCAAAGGAGGCCTCCAAAATGCATACTGTATATAAACTTGAGATTCATCTTCTTGCAGACAGCCACAAAATAAACAAATAATAGGTTCAGTTTAATGTCAGAGAAATGTATACAATATATATCCTGAAATTCTTTTTCGTTGCAAATATCCACAAAAACAGAGGAGTGCCCCAAAGAATGAATGACAGTTAAGTATTAGAACTCTAAAGACCCTACCAGCTTCCCCTCCCATGCATAAGCAGCAGCAAAGCAATAGCCCCCCCACCAGCAAAAAAACATCTGCACCCTCCACCAAGCACTCAACCATGCAACAAAGCATCAGTAAAGACACAGAGTTGCAGTACCCCAAAGACTACTCGTTCACCGGTAATTTGACATACCACAGGCTCTCTCTCCCTAATAAGTGAAAAAGAGATGTCCCCGTTTCACAGCGAGAGGGGAGACATAACAAAACAACTCACTGATTTATGGTGTTAAAAGTCTGTTGCGTCGCTTTTTCCGAGGTCTATGCCCAGAGATCTCAGGTCTCTGGGCACACAGCCAGCAGTCAGGTTGCTGCTTACGATCTTCCATCTCCCACGACGCATCAGGCAGCGGTACCGGCCTCGAATCTGCCCGCCTTCAGAGCCGCGAAATTCTGGCACCATAAAGGCGCGCTAGTCTTCTAGGCTGCATCCTTGGCATATCGAGAAACAGCCAATCGTGAGGGCCCGAGAGTGGGTCCCACTCCCGCAAAGAGCCGAAGTCAGCGTGTAACTCCAAGTCAGAGTCTTCAAAAGAACCTTGAGAAGGGAAAAAAAGAGATATCAAAGATAGAAATAGAAATAGAAACATAATAGAATTCACTAAGAATTCCACACCACAAAGGCTCAATTGTGAAAAGGAGAGTAAATCATGCAAACGCTAAAAAAGGGTAAATAACACACAGAACATGAAAGACAGTGCCCATGGAAGTGAGTCCGCTCCATGGAGCAAGTTCAGAGCTGAGGTGAGTGAGGTCTCATGGAGTAGTGAGCACTCAACAAAAACAGAGGTTTGAAGTATCCAAAACATGCTCTAATAGTGAGGGAGCGGTGTGAGGATCGGCTCTGTCCTTCTCCCACACATGTGCATTGCCAATAATCTGCTGGGGGAACTCTGTGGAGGGAAAGGATTATTGACATTTTTTGGCAAAAGCCTGAATCAGGACTGGACCAGACAAGATTTGAAACTGGGAAGAAAGCTCCACTATGCAGCATCGTAAGAGGCTGCAGAGTATTATAGACTCAGTCAACTCCATTACGGACACATTCAAAATGTGATTTCTCAAGAAGGCGGCATCCATCATTAAGGATCCTCGCCACCCAGAACATGCCCTCTTCTCATTCCTACCATCAGGGAGGCAGTACAGGAGTCTTCCACTCTGCCATCAGATTTCTGAACCCTCCATGGACCCATTAACCCACCTCATTATTCCTTCATTTTGCCCCATGAGTCACATTACACAGCAACCCACCTATTTAACCCTACTAGCTTAATCGCAGGACAATTTACAATGGCCAATGACCTCCTAACCAGTATGTCTTTGGACTGTGGGAGGAAACTGGAGGACCAGGAAGAAACCCACGTGGTTCACAGTGGGGATGTACCGTTTGTACAAACGCCTTACTGAAGGCACTGGAAGTAAGCTCCAAATTCCAGCACCTAGAGCTACAATACTGTTGTACTAACCACTACAAGGGGTGTGACACCCTTTGTACCTACCGCTACGGTGACACGCTTTGTACTGTACTGCTGATACAAAACAACAAATTTCACTTCATGTAAGTTAATGATAATAAATCTGAATCTAATTTGGATTCTGAGATTTGGTAAGGATGTGGTCAACGAACTGGGGAAATGAGGAAATGGAATGTCATGCTGAAGTTGTCTAAGATGTTGGTGAGACCTAATTTGGAGTATTGTGTGCAGTTTTGGTCACCTACCTACAGGAAAGAAATAAATAAGGTTGAAAGAGAGCAGAGAAAATTTACAGAGATGTTGCTGGGACTGGAAGACTTTAAGTTATAAGGAAAAATAGAAAAGGTTAGGACTTTATTCCTTGGAATATAGAAGACAGGGGAGATTTTCAGGAAAAAGAATTTCAGGATGTATATTATATACATTTCTCTGACATTAAATGTACCTATTGAAACCTGTTGATTTGACAGAGGTACACAAAATTACGAGGGGTTGAGATAAGGTAAATGCAAGCAGGCTTCTTCCTTCAGTTAGTCCTGACGAAGGGTCTCGGCCCGAAGCGTCGACTGTACCTCTTCCTAGAGATGCTGCCTGGCCTGCTGCATTCACCAGCAAATTTTATGTGTGTTGCTTTTTCCACTGTAGTTGGGTTAAGGATGAAAGGTGAAATGTTTAAGGGGACCATGAGGGGAAACTTCTTCAGTCACAGTGCTATGAGAGTGTGGAACGAGCTGCTAGCACGTGTGATGCATGCAAGCTTGATTTCAATGTTTAAGAGAAGCTTGGATTGTCATTTCGAGCATAAGCTGCTGGTACAGTACACAGTAAAAACGAAACAACGTTTCTCCAGGACCATGGTGCTACATGAAACAACATAAAACTACACTAGACTATGTGAGACAACACAAGGCTACACTAGACTATGTAAAACAACATGAAAACTGCACTGGACTACAGACCTGCACAGATCTATATAAAATGCACAAAACAGTGCAGGGCAGTACAATAATTAATAAACAAGACAATAGGCACAGTAGATGACAAATTACAATATAATAATAAAGGATGTAGATGTCAGTCTAGACTCTGAGTATTGAGGGGTCTGATAGCTTGGGGGAAGAAACTGTTGCACAGTCTGGTTGTGACAGCCCAAATGCATCGGTACCTTTTGCCAGATGGCAAGAGGGAGAAGAGTTTGTATGAGGGGTGCATGTGGTCCTTCACAATACTGTTAGCTTTGCGGGTGCAGCGCGTGGTGGAAATGTCTGTAATAGCGGGAAGAGAGACCCCGATGATCTTCTCAGCTGACCTCACTATCCGCTGCAGGGTCTTGCGATCTCAGATGGTGCAATTTCTGAACCAGGCAGTGATGCAGCTGCTCAGGATGCTCTCGATGCATCCTCTGTAGAATGTGGTGAGGATGGGGGGTGGGAGATGGACTTTCCTCAGCCTTCGCAGAAAGTAGAGACGCTGCTGGGCTTTCTTGGCTTTGGAGCTGGTGTTGAGGGACCAGGTGAGATTCTCCGCCAGGTGAACACCAAGAAATTTGGTGCTCTTAATAGTCTCAACGGAGGAGCCGTCAATGTTCAGCGGAGAGTGGTCGCTTCATGCTCTCCTGAAGTCAACAACCATCTCTTTTGTTTTGTTCACATTGAGAGACAGGTTGTTGGCTCTGCACCAGCCTGTTAGCCGCTGCACCTCCTCTCTGTATGCTGACTCAGGCACTGTCTGAAAGGAGTTTGTACGTTCTGCCATGACTATATCTGTTTCCTCTGGGTGCCTCCAGTCAGTATAGGCCCGGAGCTTTCAACCGCTCCTTATGAGTTAACCCTTTCACTCCTGGGATCATTCTCATGAATTTGCTTTTCACTCTCCCAATACTAGCATATCTGTTCCCAAGACTGTTCACAATGTACTCAATGTGGTCTGACCGTAGCCTTATAAAACCTCGGACACCATGGCACAAATGATCAAGTAAGGAACATCGGCTATGGATGGAGGCGGCTATATTTCATTTGGAGTTTGAGTTCACTTGGTGTGACACCAAAGAATCGCAATTTTCTCCAGAGCATCTTCACTGTCTGGTATGGAGAGACCACTGCACGGGAAAAAGCTGCAGAAAGCTGAAAACTTAGCCAGCTCCATCATGGACACTAGCCTCCACAGCATCGAGGACATGTTCAGAAAGTGACGCCTCAAAAAGACGACACCCTTCAGGAAGGCCTCTTCTCATTGCTACCATCAAGGACATGACTCAACATTATAGGAACGGCATCTCCCTCTGCCATCATATATCTGAATTGATAAATGTACACTACCTCACTACTCACTGACTCTCACAACTACCACCCCACCAGCCTCCACGTCCAACACATAATTCTGTAATCTCCAATGGGATCCCACCACCAAGCACATCTTTTCCACCCCACAACTTTCTGCTTTCCACAGGGATCACTCCCTACGTAATTCTCATGTTCTCATCAAGGACGCTCCTGCGGTGAAAGGTGAAGAGGAGCAGGCGGCAGGAGAGGAGAAAGACGAGGAATGCAACGCTGAGGCCTGTGACCAGGACTCCACAAGGAAACAAGCTGCAAGTGAGCTTTGCCACTAACGATGACTAAAAGGAGTTGGGTGTCACAAGGCAGAGTCAGTATTACATGAAGCATGGAAATCCTAATTATGGTGAAATGAAGGGGATTCTGTCCCTCCTGACACCTATCTTTGCAAGTGGAATAAGTGCTACACCTTCCTCGACACCTCCTCCCTCACTACTATTCAGGGCTCCAAACAGTCCTTTCAGGGAAGCCACACTTCACCTGTGAGTCTGTTGGGGTTATCTTCTGTATTCGGAGTTCCCGGTGTGGCTTCCTGTATGTCGATGTGACCCAACGTCGACTGAGAGACCACTTCGTCGAGCACCTATGCTCCGTCCACCAGAAAAAGCAGGATCTCCTAGTGACTACACATTTTAATTCTACTTCCCATTTCCATTCCGACATGTCAGTCCATGGCCTCCACTACTGCCACAAAGAGGCAACACTTAGGTTGGAGGAGCAACACCTTATATTCCATTTGGGTAACTTCCAACCTGATGGCATGAACATCAATTTCTCAAACTTCCAGTACTGCCTGTCCCCACTTCACCATTCCCATTCCCTTTTCCCTCTCTCTCCGTATGTCCTTAACTGCCCATCACCTTCCTCTGGTGCTCCTTCCCCTTCGCTTTCTTTCCTGGCCTTCTGTCCTCTCCTATCAGGTTCCCTCTTTTCCAGCCCTTTATCTCTTTCACCAATCGACTTCCCAGTTCTTTACTTCACCCCTCTCCCCCTCCCAGTTCCACCTATCACCTACTACCTTGTACTTCTTTCTCCCCTCCCCCCACCTTCTTATTCTGACTTCTCTCCAGTCCTGATGAAGACCCTTGGCCCAAAATGTTGACTGTTTACTGCTTACCACAAATGCTGCCTGACCTGCTGAGTTCCTCCAGCATTTTGTGTGTGTTGCTTGGATTTCCAGCATCTGTAGATTTTCTCTTGTTTGTGATTGGACTGCCTCACTGATCTTTTGCTCTCTTTTGCACAACTTATTTAATTTATTTTTTATATTTTTATTGGAATTTCTACTTTTTATTATTATGTATTACAATGTATTCCTGCCACAAAACAACAGATTTCACAGCATATGCCAGCAATATTAAACCTGATTCTGGTTTAAACTTCTCTGTTTAGTCTCCAAATAGACATATCAGCTCAGCACAGTAAATTCAGCACAGCTCCACCTTGATTCCTGATATGGCTCGGACCTTTCTTGTCAAAGTAGACCTACCTTGATCCTTATCCACTAAGATCCTGATTTCATTTTCGACAAACTATTTAAATAATAGGTACTCCAGGCTATTTTCATGAATGATAAATCCGCCAGTTCTGGAGATGGAGTTTTGGAATCTCTCAGGGTTGAGCTGATGAGATTAAAAAACATTTACAATATTACCACAGCAGGACTCTAAGCAGAAAAGGAGATTAGCAATTCAGCGCGTCTAATCCACTGCAGAACGCAATCTTAGTAATAAACTGTAAAATCACTCATTTAATTGCAGAATAAGACATGTGCGGAGGGGTCTCTGAGTGGGGAATAATTACACACAGTGGCCACTTTATTAGATACTCCTATACACTTGCTTGTGAATGTAAATATCTAATTAGTCAATCATGTGACAGCAACTCATTGCGTAAGAGCATGCAGACGTGGTCAAGAGGTTCCGTTGTTGTTCAGACTAAACATCAGAATGAGGAAGAAATGTGATCTCAGTGAGTTTGACTGTGAAATGATTGTTGGTGCCAGACGGGGTGGTTTGAGTATCTCAGAAACTGCTCATCTCCTGGGATTTTCACACATAACGGACTCTAGAGTTTATAGAGAAGGGTAAAAAACAAAAAAAAATCGAGTGAGCCACAATTCTGTGGGTGAAAATGCCCTATTAATGAGGGAGGTCAGAGGAGAATGGTCAGACTGGTTCAAGCTCACAAGACAACAGCAACTCAAATAACCACACAACAGTGTTGAGTAGAAGAGCATCTCTGAATGCACAACATGTCAAACTTTGAAGTGGATGGGCTACAGCAGCAGAAGACCATGAACATACGCTCCAAGGCCAGTTTATTTGATACAGGAAGTATATCCCTGTGTAACACACTAGGAGAGGTTTCACTGCCAACGTGATGGTCTTTCTGTAGAAGCAGTGTTTGGATTATGGTTAAAGATAATGGGTGCTTTGGAATGTAAGCCATCAAATCAGGGGAGTGGGTTTTTGTGTTGTGTGCCTGATATCGGTGTGAGCTGGGGTCCTTTGCTCGGCGAGAGATGAAGAGAAAAGACGCTGGAGAGAAACAGTCGTAGGATTCGACCCGGTGGGAGACCATGATTCGATAGAGCGAGGTGCTGAGGTCAACTGCGGACCGATGAGTATTGCTTTTGGGAAGAGTTGAGCTCCAACTTGAACACATTTGGTTGCTTAATTCTATTGGGCCCTTTTTGTCTTTTTTTCTTTCTTTTCTTTATTAACCCATTAGTTAAGTTACGATTCATAAATGTAACTCCTTTAATCGTATGCAGTGTGCTGTCTGTTATTTCTCAGCACTGAGTTGTAATAGGGTAGCAAATTACACAGCCTCCACACAAACTGAGGATTGGGGTGGTAGGGCCATCTCAGTTTCAGGGGTTTGGAGGGAACGGAGTGTGTATTCCCTCGACTTACACAGCCAAGGAAACCAACGGGGTTTCATCTACTTTTCATTTGTGCTGCTACCAGTACCATAGAGTCAGAGAGTCATAGAACACAATAACATACAAATAGGCCCTTCAGCCCATCTAGTCCATGGCAACCTATTATTCTCCTTACTTCCCTCAACCTGAACCCTGACCATTGCCCTCCATAAACCTCCAATCCAAGTACTTGTCCAAATTTGTCTTAAATGTTGAAATCCAATGCACATCCACTAGTTCCACTGGCAGCTCGTTACACACTCTCACCACCCTCTGAATGATAAAAGTGCCCCTTCACTTTCACCTTAAACATTTCACCTTTCACACTTAACCCATGACATCTAACTTTAGTCTCACCCAAAATCAGAGGAAAAAACAGACGAGAAGGTAGAAAATTCCACGTTCATTACAAAGAGTGATAAATCTTCTTTGCGCATACAGGTCTCAAAGGTCAGGCTAGCTTGCCTCTGCGTCTCCAGACTTTGGCCTCTCAAACTCCCAAACTCTCAGACATTAAGTCTTCATCTTTCACCTTCTGGCCTGGACTCCCAGAGTTGCAGACATTGGAATTCCAACCTCCAGTCTCTGTCCCAGAATTGCCCTCTACTTCCAGACTTACCATAAGACCATAAAACATAGGAGCAGAATTAGGGCCATTCAGCCCATCGAGTCTGCTCCGCCATTCCATCATGGCTGATCCCGGATTCCAGTCAACCCATACACCTGCCTTTTCGCCATATCCTTTGATGTTCTGACCGATCAGGAAACGATCAACTTCTGCCTTCATGGACTTAGCCTCCGCTACAGTCTATAGTAGAACATTCCAGAGATTTACTACTCTCTGGCTAAAAGAAAATCCCCCTTACCTCTATTCTAAAGGGTCACCCCTCAATTTTGAGGCTGTGCCCTCTAGTTCTGGTTACCTCCACCATTGGAAACATCCTCTCCACATCCACCCTATCTAGTCCTTTCAACTTTCAGTAGGTTTCATTGAGATCCCCACACATTCTTCTAAATTCTAGTGAGTACAGGCCCAAAGCTGCCAAATGCTACTTATATGTTAACCAGTTCATTCCCGGAATCATCCTCGTGAACATCATCTCGACTCACTCCCATGACAACATATTCTTTCTGAGATATGGGACCCAAAGCTCTTGACAATACTCCAAGTGCTGTCTAACTAGTGTCGTATAAAGCATCAGCCTTACCTCGTTGCTTTTATATTCTATTCCCCTTGAAGTAAGTGCTAACCTGGCATTTGCTTCCTTGATTCTAAGATTCATGACTTGTGGCTGCACACCCTCCATTTTCAGGATATTGCGGACACATCCAGAAATATCTCGGACCCTGGTACCTGGGAGGAAAACTACCATCCATGCTTCTTTTTTGCGTCCACAGAATCGCCTATCTGTCTACCTAACTATAGAGTTCCCTACTACTGCTTTCATACTCATCAGTTCCCTACCTTTCTGAGCCACAGGGCCAGACTCAGGGCCAGAGGCACAACCACTGTTGCTTCCCTCAGGTAGGTCATCTCCCCTCCCCCGACAGTACTCAAAATTGAGTACTTTTTGTTGAGGGGATGGACACAGGAGCTCTTCGCTATCTGATGTTCTCCCTTCCCTCTCCAGACTGTCACTCATTTATCTATCTCCTGTAGTCTTGGGTGACTACATCTCTGTAGCTCCTGCCTATCACTGCTTCGCTTTCCCTAACAAGCCGAAGGTCACTGAGCTGCAGCTCCAGTTCCCTAACGTGGTCCCTAAGGAGCTGCATCTCAATGCACCTGGTGCAAATGTGGCCTTTGGGGAGGCTGGAAGTCTCCTGGAAATCCCACATTTGACACCCAGAACAGAGCACTGGCTCTGTGGACATACCCCCTATTCTCTCAAGAGTTAAATAAGAAATAAGAAATGAAATTACCTTACCTCCGCCCATTCTTGCTGAAGCCTGGTTGAGCCAAAGCCTTAGTACTCTGACTCAAGACTACTCCAATGACTACTCCAACTAGGTGGTACCTCTCTTTATAGAGACTGAGTTTTTAAAAGCTCTTTCTCGGACCTGCGCAGGAACGTTCTCGTTGCATCTGTGTAGTACTCCAATCAATGACACCCATCAAAAAACTTCCTGCTTCTTCAAACTCTTTGTGGACCTGCAAAGGAATGTTCCTGTTGTGCAGCACTTCAATCAACTGCTGACTTGCTGACTTTGAAATTCAACTTTTGAGCTTTTACCTCCAGTCTCACTGATCCCTGGACTTCGACAGGTGGCTCTACTCTCCAGACTACATTGACCTCTAGGTATGACCCCAGAACTTGCCAATAACAGGTTAGACCTTTATGTCTCGACAGACTCGAACTCTGGAATCTTTGGCCTCCAACTGAAGAGCACCTCGGGCCTCGGCTTCTGGACTTGGATGTACCTCCAGATTTAATGAAGTTCTGATCAAGGGTCTCAGCCTGAAATGTCGGCCGTTCATTCCCTTCCTTAGATGCTCCCTGACCTGCTGAGGTCCTCCTTTCTTAATGATGTCTTTCCAACTACAGGATGACCAAGACTGTACCCAATATTGATAGATAGATAGATAGATAGATACTATATTGATCTCAAAGGAAATTGCATTGTCACAGTAGCATTACAAATGCACAGATATACAAATATACAAATATTAGAAGAGAAGTAAGAAGGAAGAAAAAAGCAAGTTACCTCAAACAGTCCAACAGGAGGGGTCATCACTTCCCCAGCTATAGGTTGACTCATTATAGAAACTAATAACCTCATATAGCCTCTTCAGAGCAGCGCAGTTGTCTTAGTCTATTATTGAAAGTGCTCCTCTATTCAGCCAAGGTGGCATGCAGAGGGTGAGAAACGTTGACCAGAAGTGCCAGGATTTTCTGTAGGTTCTTTGTTCGACCACAGCCTCCAGTGTGCCCAGTTGGACTCCTATAACAAAGCCAGCCTTTCTAATCAGTTTATTGAGCCTTGGTATCACCCGTGTTGATTTCATTGCCCCAGCACACAACCACATAGAAGACTATACTGGAGACAACAGACTGGTAGAACATATGAAGGAGAAGTCTGCATACTCCAAAGAACCTCAGTCTCCTCAGAAAGTAGAGACAACTCTGGTCCTTCTTGTACACAGCCTCTGTGTTGGTGTTCCACACCCCCAGGTACTTGTAGGTCCTCACCATATCTACCTGTATACAGCCAAACAAAATAACTTTCCTCTAGACCATTCTGCACCCACACAACATATATCATACACAGTACGTAAAACAATATATTCCCACAAATAAGTCCCATGAACAAGAATGCTTAATATTTACAATATTACTGAAATACTCCTGAAATAGCAAATACATAACAGTAGAGATACATACAATACATTGTGTAAAAGACATTTTGACTGGTTCATGGATAGGAAGGGTTGAGAGGGATGTGAGACAACCATGGACAAGTAGAATTAGCTCAGATGGAAACCACAGCTGACACGGTTGAGTAGGGTTCTGTGAATTCACTATATGTGGAATGAGATGCCAGTGAAAGTGGTGAATGCAGGTTCAATGCAACATTTTACAGAAGTTTGGATAAGTTGGGGTGGCAGGATGGAGATGTGTCTCTACAAAAGGAGGTGTAAGGCTTTCCTTTCCTCCATTAGCCTGCAGATCACCCTTGAGCAAGGCATAGCACCTACCTAGTACCCTTACCCCAATCAACGTCACATGAAACCATGAGAGCAGGTTGGTGTATGGTCATATGAGCAGCTAGTGCATATCATAAGTCCTGGTTAGGTGACCATTGACGCCCAGCAGACAATCTCTGGAGAGTGTTGATAATGGCTGGAGTCACCCATCTTGTAAAGACAGTGCCCAAAAGAAGTCAATGGCAAACCACTTCTGCAGAAAAAATTGCCAATAACAGTCAAAGTTCAAAGTAAGATTTATTATCAGAATATATACATACATGTCACCACATTTAACCTTGAGATTCTTTTTCTGGGAGCAAGAAGAAAATTTATAGAAAAAAATCTATAGATCAGCAAATCTATAGAACAGTAACTGTGAACAAACTGTGCAAATGCGGATATAAATAAATAGCAATAAATAACAAGCATGAAATAACAAGATAAAAGAGTCCTTAAATGTGTATAGTTATCTCTTATTGTTCAAGAGCCTGATGGCTGAGGGGTAGTAACTTTGCCTAGTGGTGCAAGTCCTGAGGCGCCTGTACCTTCTACCTGATGGCAGCAGTGAGAGAAGAGCATGGTCTGGATGGTGAGGATGGGTGCTGCTTTTCGACAGCAATGTTTAATGCAAATGTGCTTTATAGTTGGGATGCTTTTACTTGTGATGCACTGGGCCTAATCCATTATCTTTTATAGGATTTTCCACTCAAAGGCATTGGTGTTCCCATACCAGGCCATAATGCAGCCAGTCTGCACACTTTCCACCACACATCTATAGAAGTTTGGCAAGACTTTTGATGACATGCTGAACCTCTGCAGACCCCTAAGGAAGTATCATGCTTTCTTCACAATTATATTTATATGATGGGTCCAGGACAGGTCCTCTGAGATAGTGACCCCCCAGGAATTTATAGTTGCCTCTGATCCTCCATTGCTAACTAGCTCATGGGCCTCTGGTTTTTCTCCCCTGAAGCCTACTATCAGTTCTTTGGTCTCATTTACAGTGAGTGAGAGGTTGTTTTTATTACATCACTCAACCAAATTTTCAAACTTCCTCCTGTATGCTCAGTCAGCACCACCTTTGACACAGCTCACAACAGAGCTGTCACCAGCCCAGTAGAGACACAAATCGTCAAGCACCAATGTCTGATGTCAAGATGGAAGAAAAACAAGAAGAGGAAGAAACCGAGCCAGAAACTGTGGAACTAAAACAAGCAATTAAACAAGAGGTTTAAAGCGAGTGGAGCAGGGTGTTTAGTAAACATAATTATAAGACCATAAGATCTAGGAGGAGAAGTAGGCTATTTGGCCCATTGAGTCTGCTCCACCATTCAATCACAGGCTGATCCAATTCTTCCAGTCATCCCCACTCCCCTGCCTTCTCCGCATACCCTTTGATGCCCTGGCTAATCAAGAACCTATCTATCTCTGCTTTAAAGGGTCGGGAGTCTCTTCCTCAATCAACGGCGAGTTAATGAAAGGCAGCATATACCACAGAACCCAATGAAGAAGCGTACAGTGGTAACTACCTCTATCTTCGCTGTCAATTCTTCCCCTTTTTCCTATAGTTTCTCCCCAGCTTGTCTCACAGGGACACTGGACATTCCCGTCACCGGGAACAGGTGCGCCGGGACATCCTCCTCGAGGTCTTCCGGAGCGTCCACCAAGAGGGAAATTTGGGGGTCCTCATCACTCTTGTTACGTTCCCGGCTGAACCACCAGTAGCTTTGACTGTGTGAACCTCACAGTCCCTCGTTTAAATTCGGTATCGGGCTCAATGCAGTCACGTACTTCCTCAAAAGCAGCTCAAAACACCGGGTGCATGGACAATGTCCCCAGAAAGGTCTCCCCAGCTTTCTCCTTGCGGGACCCCATAAGCTTTCTCAGAAATGATAGAACTCTGTCTTTGAAGTCTCTGCCCCCAGCTACAGGAAACTCAACTTTTGACTCAGCCCGCTCGGCTACCTTCTCCTCCTCCCTGACATTATGGACAGGCCATGGCCCCACCTCACCTGGGGCACCGATAGACGCTGGCAGTCCCATCATCATTATGTCAGCGCTGGTCTGAACTAAGACAAGGTCTGAGTCCGCCATTTTATCATAACTCTGCGCTACAATTTCAACTTTGCCAATAGCTTTAACCGTACTCAAAGATCGAATTAACAATTTATCCGGGGTACAAACATCCACCCCACTCAGCACGCACACATTAGTTACCAGTAATCCCTCAGAGGTGCACCACCGCTCCACCGTAGCAGCATCCATACCAGCACAGACTTAAACACACAGCCCACTGGTTCAATGCTCAGGACAATCATGCAGCATCCCACAGAATCAATCCTGGATGAGCTCCCACAATTGTAACCCTCAGGCTCAGCCAGCACATGTTTGTCTCGGGGAAAACAACTCCTGGCCCCGCCAAACTGAGAAACCTCACTTGTGTGGATGCTGCTTGATGTGTTGCCTGGTTATAAACCCACACCACGAAATATTAAACAGTACATCAGAGGGTTAGTAAAGAATATAAAGAGTAAAAGGGCCCATTTTAAGGAAAATGTCTATTGCGCATCGTTGGAGCTCACTGATACAGCTATTCATCAACCATCGGCCTCCTCCAAGCATTGCCTGCCCTCAGATCCTTGCTCCTCAGTCCATTCTGTCTGGTGGTCTTCTGATTCTCTCTATTCGCTTCCTCTCTCTCCATCACTCCCCAACGAAAGACCGCAAATCTCTCTTCCAGACTCACAAGAAAGAACAACATTTCTCCCATTGGATGACAAACATTCCAAAGCCTCGTTATCTCTAGTCATAACCCAAAAATAGAGAAACCATTACATTAGCAGTGAAACATTACATAGAAGCCATTACATTAGCCTTAGCAGTGAAACATTACAATGTGTTACAACAGTATATCCTTTCTAAAATTAGGAGCCCAAAACTGCACACAATACTCCAAGTGTGGTCTCATGAGTGACTTATAGAGCCGTAACATCACATCCCTGCTCTTATATTCTATACCTCTAGAAATGAATGCCAACATTGCATTCACCTTCTTCACCACCAACTCAACCTGGAGGTTAACCTTTAGGGTATCCTGCACAAGGAATCTCAAGTCCCTTTGCATCTCTGCATTTTGAATTCTCTCCCCATCCAAATAATAGTCTGCCCATTTATTTCTTCCACCAATGTGCATGACCATACACTTTCCAGCACTATATTTCATTTGTCACTTCTTTGCCCATTCCCCTAAACTATCTAAGTATCTCTGCAGGCTCTCTGTTTCCTCAACACTACCCGCTCCTCCATCTATCTTAGCCACAAATCCATTATTTCCAAAGTCCAAATCATTGACATACATCGTAAAATGCAGCAGTCCCAACACCGACCCGTGTGGAATTCCACTGGTAACCAGCAGCCAGCCAGAATAGGATCTCTTTATTTCCACTCTCTGTTTTCTGCCGATCAGCCGATGCTCCACCCATGCTAGTAACTTCCCTGTAATTCCACGGGCTCTTATCTTGCTAAGCAGCCTCATGTGCGGCACCTTGTCAAAGGCCTTCTGAAAATCCAAGTACACCCCATCTATCGCATCTCCTTTGTCTACCCTGATTGTAATTTTCTCAAAAAATTGCAGTATGTTGGTCAGGCAGGATTTTCCAGGATATCTGCAGTGCTCCCGTGCTGTTGGAGTTTGTGGAGGAGATGTTTTTCAAATCCGAATTGACATGGGTTTACAAGAGAGGAAATCCAGGATTCAATTGCAGAAGGGGATATAGAGACCCAAATCTTGGAGTTTACTGATCGGCTTTGAGGGGATGATGGTATTAAATGCTGAGCTGTAATCGACGTATGCATCTTTTCTGTCCAGATGTTCCAGAGTTGTGTGAAGAGCCAATGAGATAGCATCACTGTGGATGTAAGTGTCAATCATGGTCATGGAAAGACTATGATCATAAGACATGGTGCATAACAGTGCAGTAGTTCAATAAGTACATGGATTGGAGGGATATGGACTACGTGAGACTCAATGGTAATTGACAGAATATCAGTTTAGCAAGGATGAGACGAGCCGAAAGGCTTGTTTGTGTGCTGTAGTGCTCTAATACTCTATGTAATACAGATTGGAATTAAAGAAGAGACAGACATTTGGCAAAAATCATTCACACCCTCATTACAGTGATGGTATCTCATCCAAAGTCATAGACCTTGCCAGCACAGCTTGCCCCCATTGTGGCACTGGCCTAGATGCTAATTCTCACTCCACTCTGATGGGATTTAAACACACAAACATCAGAGTCAGAAACAGGACTGGTGCCCAAACAGCCACAGAGTCAGCAGACTACATAAATACTGGGAAGGAACCTTGGCTGATCTCCAGTGTAGTCCAACTGTAACGATGTCCTACAACTCCAGGCTGAGCTAACTCACCGCAGATCCGAAAATGAGCCAGGTCCCTCCATGCCTCATGTGATCCAATTACAAGCTGACATTTAGCAGGTTATGTTCAATTCAACATGATGATAGGTTTTGATAGATTAAATAAGGAGAATGTATTTTTACTGACAGTGGGTTGGTAACCAGAGAACACAATAATATACACTGAGTGGTCACTTTATTAGGTACCCACTCATTAATGCAAATATCTAATCAGCCAATCATATGGCAGCAACTCGATGCATAAAAGCATGCAGACATGGTCAAGAGGTTCAGTTGTTGTTCAGACCAAACATGTGAATGGGGAAGACTGTGGAATGACTGTCGGTGCCAGATGGGGAGATTTGAATATCCCAAAACTGCTGAACTCCTGGGATTTTCATGCATAATCATCTCCAGAATTTACAGAGAATGGTGAAGAAAACAAGAAACCATCCAGTGAGTAGCAGTTCTGTGGGTGGAAATTCCCTGTGAATGAGAGAGGTCAGAGGAGAATGACTAGACTGGCTCAAGCTGACAGGAACTCAAATAGCCATGCGTCAAAACAGTGTAAAAAAGCATCTCTGAACGCACAACATGTTGAACCTTGACGTGGATGGGCAACAGCACTAATAAAGTGGTCACTGAGTGTAATTGTCATAGATCCAAGGAAAGAAATGAGGAGACACAAGAGCATAAGAACTGGGAGCAGGAGCTGGCCATTGGGCCCATCGAGTCTGCTCCACCATTCAATAAGATCATGGATAATCTGGTTGAGGACTCAGCTCCATAGACCTGCATTTTCTCCATAATCCTTAATTTTCCTACTCTGCAAAAATCTTTCTTATTGTGTCTTAAATCTATTTAATGAAGTAAGCTCAACTGTTTACCTGGGCAGAGAATTCCATTGATTCATCCCTCTGGGAAAACCACTTCCTCTTCATTTCCATCACAAATCTACTTCCTTAAATTTTGAGGCTATGTCCTCTAGTTCTCATTTTGCCTACCAGCGGAAGTAATTTTCCAAGACATTAAGACCATGAGACATAGGAGCAGAATTAGTCCATTCAGCCCATCGAGTCTGCTCCATCATTTGATCATGATTAATTTATTTTCCCTCTCAACACCTGTCTCCTGCCTTTTCCCCATAATCATTTGCACCCTTACTAATCAAGAACTTATCAACCTCTGCTTTAAATATACCTAAAGTATTGGCCTCCACAGCCATAAGTGGAAATTAATTCCACAGACAGACCAACCCCTGGCTAAAGAATTCCTCTTCAGCTCCGTTCTAAAGGGTCGTCCTTCAACTCTGGTACTAGGCTCCGTCAGAATAATGGAGCATCTTCTCCTTTATATATTGCAAGACTTTATCTAAGTCTTGCAATATATTTCCAGAAGAAGGGTCTTGACCTGAAACTGTTTGATCTTTTCCATAGATGCTGCCTGACCTGCTGAGTTCCTCCAGCAATTTGCGGATGTTACTTTGGATTTCCAGCATCTGCAAACTTTCTCGTGTTTGCCTTTCAATATTTGATAGGCTTCAATGAAGTCCATCTCTTTTTTCTAAAATCCAGTGAGTACAGGCCCAGACTCATTAAAAACACTCCTCATATATTAACCCCTTCATTCCTGGAGCCATTCTTGTGAACCTCCTCTGGATCATCTCCAATGTCAGTATATCAGTTAAGGGGTCCAAAATTGCTCACTATACTCCAAATGTGGTCTGACCAGTGCCTCATAAATCCTTAGCATTACATCCTTGTTTTTATATTCTAGTCCTCTTGAAAGGAATGCTAACATTGCAATTGCTTTCCTAACTACAAGCTCATCCTGCAAATTAACCATTAGGGAATCTTGCACCAGGAGTTGGGTATATTTAAAGCCGAGGTTGATGGTTTTTTGGTTAGTCAGGGCATCAAAGAGAAGGCAAGAGAAGGAAGAAGAATGGGGTTGAGAGACATAATAAATCAGTCTTAATGGAATGGTGGAGCAGACTCAATGGGCCAAATGACCTAATTCGGCTCCTGTGTCTTATCATACTGCACCTTCCAAATTACTTCCAGAAACTCTAGCCATTGCTGCTTTGTCGTCATCCCTGTTAATGTACCCTTTCACTCAATTTCCAATGAAATTTAGCCAGCTCCTCTCTCATACCTCTCTAGTTACCTTTACTCCACTCTAATATGGATACATTTAATTTTGGCTTCTCCCTCTCAAACTACAAGTTGAGTTCTACCATATGATGATCACTGCTTCTTAAGGATTCCTTTATCATAAATACCCGATCAAATCCGGTTCACTACAGAACACCCAGTCCAGAATTGCTTTTTCCCTAATGGGCTCAACCACCAGCTGCTCTCAAAAGCCATCTCATAGATATTCTATAATTTCCTTCTCTTGGGATCCAGCACCAACATGATGTTCCCAATCTACCTGCATATTGAAATTGCCAATGACTATCGTAGCATTGCCCTTTTTTAATCTCCCATTGTAATTTGTAGCCCACATCCTGGCTACTGTTTGGAGGCTGTTTGAGAAGTTTGAGAAGTCAATGGGAATGGGACATGGAATTAAAATGTGTGGCCATTCCCATTCTGATATGTCTATCCATGGCCTCCTCTACTGTAAAGATGAAGCCACACTCAGATTGGAGGAACAACACCTTATATTCCATCTGGGTAGCCTCCAACCTGATGGCATGAGCATTGACTTCTCTAACTTCTGCTAATGCCCCATCTCCCCCTCGTACCCCATCCATTATTTATTTATATACACACATTCTTTTCTCTCTCTCCTTTTTCTCCCTCTGTCCCCCTCACTATACCCCTTGCCCATCCTCTGGGCTTCCCTCCCGCCCTTTTCTTTCTCCCTAGGCCTCCTGTCTCATGATCCTCTCATATCCCTTTTGCCAATCAACTGTCCAGCTCTTGGCTCCATCCCTCCCCCTCCTGTCTTTTCCTATCATTTCAGATCTCCCCCTCCCCATCCCACTTTCAAATCTCTTACTAGCTCTTCCTTCAGTTAGTCCTGACGAAGGGTCTTGGCCTGAAACGTCGACTGTACCTCTTCCTAGAGATGCTGCCTGGCCTGCTGCGTTCACCAGCAACTTTTATGTGTGTTGCTTGAAATTCCAGCATCTGCAGATTTCCTCGTATAGATGAGGGCATTCTGACAGTCTGCATCATTGTCTGCTATGGGAAGGTCTACTACACAGGACCAAAAGAAACTGGAGAAGGTTGCAAATTTAGTCAGCTCCATCTTGGGTACTAGCTTACAAAGTACCCAGGACATCTTCAAGGACTGGTGTCTCAGAAAGGCAGCGTCCATTATTAAGGTCCTCCAGTACCCAGCGCATGCCCTTTTCTCACTGTTACCATGAGGTAGGAGGTACAGAAGCCAGAAGGCACACACTCAGTGATTCAGGAACAGCTTCTTCCCCTCTGCCATCTGATTCCTAAATGGACATTGAACCCTTGGACACTATCTCACTTTTTTTTAATGAATAGTATTTCTGTTTTTGCACCATTTTTAATCTATTTAATATACGTATACAGTACTGTATAAAGTATACTGAATTAAGATTTACGTATTTATTATTATTATTTTATTTTTTTCTTCTATGTTATGTATTGCTTTGAACTGGTGCTGCTAAGTTAACAAATTTCACACCACGTACCAGTGATAATGAACCCGATTCTGATATCTCATGAAGTTTGTTTTTTTTTGCAGCAGCAATACAATCTCATACATAATCATAACAACTATACATTAGAATAAGAAATAAATATAGAAAAATTCAATTAATAAACAGTGCAGAAAGAAATAAAAAGAAAACCGTGAGGTAGTGTTCATGGGTTTATTGTGCATTTAGAAATCTGATGGCAGAAGGGAAGGTTCATCTGCTGGTTAATAGTCGAAAATGAATACGTACTGTAAATTCAGTAAGAATTTCAAAAGAGAATTCATTGAATACTTACGAGACTCGGAGGGCACAGCAGTGCAAATACTGGAGATACTGCTTCCAGTCCTGGCACCGGCACTCTCTGTGTGGAATTTGCACATTTTCTCTGTGAACACATGCGTTTCCTCTGGGTACTCTGGATTCCTCGCACCTTTCAAAGATAAAGTCACACAGTGATACCACATCAAAACAGGCCTTTTGGACCAACTCATCCATGCAATCAGTTCAAATTCCAAATTTCCAAGTAAATTTATTATCAAAGGACATATATGTCAACATATACAACCCTGGTAGTCATTTTTTGCAGGCATAACAACTCCATAACAGAATAATAACTATTATATAATCAGTGATGTACCGCACCAACTTGAGCATTCAACCAGTCTGCTAAAACAACAAGCTGTGCAAATGCAAAAAAAAGAAAGAATAATAAACAAATAAGCAATAAATATTGAGAACATGGGATGAAGAGTCCTTGAAAGTGAATTCATAGGTTCTGAAAACATTTCACTGATGGGTCAATTGAAGTTGAGTGAAGTTATCCCTTCTGGTTCAAGAGTCAGATGGTTGAGGGGTAATAACCGTTCCTGAACCTGGTGGTGTGAGCCCTGAGGCTCCTGTACCTCCTTGCTGATGGCAACAGTGAGAAGAGAGCATGATCTGGGTGGTGGGGGTTCCTGATGATGCTGCTTTCCTGTGACAACAGTCCATGTGGATGCGCTCAATGGTGGGGATTTATTTATCCATGATGGACTGGGTTGTATCGACTACTTTTTGTAGGATTTTCTGTTCAAGGGCATTGGTGTTTCCACACCAGGCTGCGATGCCCGGTATGGAAACTCTCCACTACACATCTATAGAAGTTTGTCAAAGTTTTAGATGACATCCTTGGAAGTGACTTCAGCTCAGTAGGAATAGTTTAGTGATGGGGTGAGTGAAGTTGAGTGAATCACCTCTGGTTCAAGAGCCTGAAGTCTAAGGGGTAATAACTATTCCTGAACCTGCTGGTGTGGGACCTGAGACTCCTGTACCTCTTTCCAGATGGCAGCAGTGAGAGGAGACTGTGGCCTCGATACTGCCCAGCGAGTCAGTCCCATCCTTGTACAGTACTATCCAATCCACGTATCAATACAGAATGATATAACCCCGTCTCTCCGTCTCACCCCCACCCCCCAATCATTATTTCTGGCAGCTCGGTGGAAGCATATGGCAGAATTAAATCTTGACAGCATGGATACAAAGTAACAGGTAGCATCTGTGGAAGAACAAGTAGACTCAATGAATCTTCATCAGAATACTTGGTGATATTATTATTCAAATTAGACTCTCCACTGTTCAGCTCAGATGGCAGGGAGGGTGTTTGATACCTCTGGGCCCGTACTCACTGGAGTTTAGAAGAATGGGAGGTATCTCATGGAAACCTATCAAATATGAAAGACCGAGATAGAGTGAACACGAAGAGGATGGTTCCAATAGTGGGAGAGCCTGTGACTGAGCTGGTTTCAAATAGTTGCATTGCTGGGCAGCGTGGCTCTCTAGACCAGAAGGGACTGGTCCCCGCTGTATCTTTTAAAAACAATAAGACATAAAAATTTTGCACTGGGATCCTCCCCAGCAGTCTGCAGTGGAACTACTTTAGTAGTTATCAAAATAGTTTAAAACCCCCACTTCCCAGAATTCTCTGAGGTTACAGAAATAAAGTTAAACAATTAAAATGCAAGCTGAGTGAGGAGTTCAAAGGGAATGTTTTATGAACACCATTTACATAAAGAGAGAAGAGCCAACGATACATTCTGATTCTTTTGATGAATATTACTTGACTATATAATTAGCAATTTTTTCAGAGTTTTATTTTGTTTGAAGTTCATCAACTGAATGTTTAATCTTTTCCTTCTGTTGCAGTGATAGACCAGTTTGATATCATGGTTACATGTACAGATGGTTATGGAAATCCTCTGCTTTATGACATTAAACATTAAGCTGGCTATTTGTGAGAGAGAAAACGTCCAGGAACATTCCAGAGATTACACATGACTGTGCTTTACAGCAGGAGGGAGGTAGAGGGGGACCTATGTTCATAAAACAATGCACCATAATTCTTGGAAAAGTGCCAAACAAGCAGCAAGTCACAGTTTCCCATAAAAAACACTCGTCTTTCTTCAAGGAATTAAAGCAACCATTCTGTGCACAAACAGATCCCAACTTGAGTTGCTGGAGGGCATTGAATAACGGTAGCGCAGCAGTTAGTGTGACGATACTGCAGCTCAGGACGTTAGGGGTTCAAATGCAGCTGGCACTGTCTATAAGGAGTTTGTACGTTCTTCCCGTGAATGCACGCGTTTATTCCAGGCAATCCGATTGCCCTCCGCACACTAAGGACATACCAGTTTCTAGGTTAATTGGTCAATGTAAATTGTCCTGCGACTAGGATGGGGTTATAGCTGGACAGTATGTCTCATTGGGCTGGAAGAGCCAGTTTCACACCGTAACCCTAACTAAATAGATAGATAGATAGATAGATAGATAAATGCATAAATAGATAGATAGATAGATAGGTAGATAAATGCATAAATAGATAGATAGGTAGGAACTTTCTTCACAGCAGGCAGAAGATACAAAGGCCTGAAAGCCCATCTCTTCATAGTCAAGGACAGCTCTGTTATAAGACTATAAAACAGTCCCCTAGTATGGACTCTTGACCTCATTATCTATCTCATTACAGCTAATCAGTTTATTATCTGCACGCACAGCACTTTCTCTGTAACTGTAGCACTTTTTTCTGCATTCTGTTATTGTTTTCCCTTGTACCACCTCAGCACACTGATGTGTGAAATGATCTATATGGATGGCATGCAAAGCAAAGTTTCTCACTGTAACTCAATAATAAAACAATTTGCTGAGTCAAAACTTCTGGCCTTACTCCCACTCAGATGTCCACATACATAATCTAATCCACAACATCCAGTCCCATTTCCCAGAGGTTCTCTCAGTTAAAGATACAGTCAACAGGTTGAGTTGTTCAGACCAAACATTAGAATAAGGAACACGCACAAAATTCAGCAGGCCAGGCAGCACCTATGGAAAAGAGCACAGTCGATGTTTCGGGCCGAGACCCCGCAGTAGGACTGGAGAAAGAAAACTGAGGAGTAGATTGAAAAGGTGGAGGAAGGTGAGGGAGAAACACAAGGTGATAGGTGAAACCAGGAGGGGGAGGGATGAAGTAAAGAGCTGGGAAGTTGATTGGTGAAAGAGATACAGGGCTGGAGAACGCAAACAACAGGAATTCTGCAGATGCTGGAAATTCAAGCAACACACATCAAAGTTGCTGGTGAACTCAGCAGGCCAGGCAGCATCTCTAGGAAGAGGTACAGTCAACGTTTCAGGCCAAGACCCTTCGTCGGGACAGGGCTGGGGAAGGTGGGGTCTGATAGGTGAGGGCAGAAGGCCATGGAAGAAAAGGAGGAGAAGCACCAGAGGGAGGCGATGGACAGGCAAGGAGATAAGGTGAGAAAGGCAAGAGGGGATGGGGAATGGTGAAGGGGGGGGGTGGAGGGTGGCATTACTGGAAGTTCAAGAAATCGATGTTCATACCATCAGATTGCAGGGTACCCAGACAGAATATACGGTGTTGCTCCTCCAACCTGAGTGTGGCCTCATCGCGGCAATAGAGGAGGCCATGGACTGACATATCGGAATGGGAATGGGAAGTGGAGTTAAAATGGGTGGCCACTGGGGGATCCCACTTTTTCTGGTGCTCAGTGAAGTGGTCTCACAATCTACGTCAGGTCTCACCGATGTACAGGAGGCCACACCGGTAGCACCAGACACAGTGTATGACCCCAGCAGACTCACAGGTGAAGTGTCGCCTCACCTGGAAGGACTGTTTGGGACCCTGGGTAGTAGTGATGGAGAAGGTGTAGCACTTGTTCCGCTTGCAAGGATAAGTGCCCCCCTCTCCTTCACCATTCCACATCCGCTTTTCCCTCTCTTGCCTTATCTCCTTGCCCACCCGTCACCTCCCTCGGGTGCTCCTCCCCCCTTTTCTTTCTTCCATGGCTTTCTGTCCTCTCCTATCAGACTTCCCCCACCTTCTAAATCTACTCCTCAGCTTCCTTTCTCCAGTCCTGCTGAACGGTCTCAACCCGAAACATTGACTGTACTCTTTTCCAAAGATGCTGCCTGGCCCGCTCAGTTTTTCCAGCTTTTTGTGCGTGTTGCTCGGATTTCCAGCATCTGCAGATTCTCTCTTGCTTGTGATTAGAATAAGGAAGAAATGTGATCTAAGTGACCTTGACCATGGAATGATTATTGATGCTAGACGGGGTGGTTTGAGTATCTCAGAAACTGCTGATCTCTTGGGATTTTCTTGCACAATACTCAAAGTATTCACAGAGAAAGGTGCAAAAAACAAAATCAAAAACTTGATGAGTAAAGTTCAGTAAACCAAATCACTTTGTTAATGAGAGAGATCAGAGGAGATTAGCCAGAGAGGTTCAATTTGACAGGAAGGCAACAGTAACTCTAGTAACCATGTGTTACAACAATGGTTTGCACAAGAGTATCTCCGAATGTACAACAGATTGAACCTTGGAGTGGATGGGCTACAGCAGCAGATGTTGGTGTACCAAACAGGTGTCCTGAAGAAAGGCCTCACCCAAAGGGACAACTGTTTACTCTTTTCCATAGATGCTGTCTGTCTTGCTGAGTGTCTCCAGCATTTTGTGTGTGCTACCTAATAGGTATGCCTAATAAAGTGGCCACTGTCTGTAAGATGTTGAAGAAAAGCAAGCAAGCTATCTCTGTTGGCCCAGCTAATACAAGATTCGAGATTCAGGTTTATTTGTCACGTGTACATCAAAACAAAACATGCAGTGAAATGCATTGTTTTGTATGAACAACCGATACACCTGCGGGTACTGAGGGCAGCTCGCAAGTGTTGCCACGCATCCCGGAGCCAACTTACAAGCCCACAATGTCTGGCAGAACAACACAGAACACAAGCCAAAAACAACAGCAAAAGCAAGCCTCATTCCTCCCTCCCTCCCATGCATCCCTAGAGCAGGCCTCCTGCCTCCTGCCTCCTGCCTCCAGCCTCCAGCCTCCAGCAGGCATGGACTCGGGCCTGCAGACATCGAGCAGGAGGCAGGACCACCCCAGTGGACTCACAGACAACGGGCCATGACTTCCGAACTTTTGATTCAACTACTGGGCCTCAATTCATTGGCCAATCAGTCTACAAGACATATCCAATCGAAACCAAATAGCCATTACATCTTTGCTGTTTTGTGGGAGCTTGCTTTACCTAAATTAATGGCAGTGTTTTCCAACTTGAAACTGTGGACACACTTCTCAAATTGCTTCACTATTAGTAAATTCATAGAGTCATTAAGAAGGAGCCATTGAAACAGGCCTTTTGGCTCATTTATTCTGTGCTGATTATCCTCCAGCTATTCACACTAATCCTGCAATAATCTCATTTCTTTATCTTCCCACATTTTCATCAGCTCCTCGCAGGTTCCGCCATTGTGAGCAGTTCTGGTCATCTACCTGCAGGAATAAAGTGCAAGGAATACAGAGAAAATTCACAAAGATGTTGTCAGGACTCAAGAACCTGAGTTACAGGGAAAGTTTGAATAGGTGTGGACTTTATTCCCTGGAGCATAGAATGAGGGGAGATTTGATAGAGGTATACAAAATTATGAGGATTGTAGATGTGGTAAATACAAGTAGGCTTTTTCCCCGTAAGGCTAGGTGAGACTAGAACTAGAGGTCACAGATTAAGGTTGAAAGGTGAAATATTTAAGGGGAACTTTTTCATACAGAGAGGGTGTGAGCATGGACCAAGCTGCCAGTAGAAGTGATGGATATGGGTTCGCTTTCAACACTTAAGCAAAGTTTGGATAGGTATATGGATAAAGGGTTTGGAGGGATATGGTATGGGAATGGGAAGATGTAGCTTCGTACAGTAACAGTTTGGCACAGACTAGAAGGGACTGTTTCTGTGCTGTTGTGCTTTATGACTCTATGACTATTCACATGCACACCAGGGGCAATTACTGTGGCCAATTAGACTATAAATCACACAGTTTTGTGATCTGGGAGGAAAACAGAACATCCAGAAGAAACCCATATGGTCAGGGGGGAACATACAACCTCCACGCTAACACAACCTGAGGCCAGCATTCACAATCAGTCTAACATTTCCCTACTGCATAGCCCATAATGCTCTATTTTTTTCCTACTTTCATGTGTCTATCTAGGAGGCTTTAACACTTTATATTCCATCTGGGTAGCCTCCAGCCTGATAGCATGAATACTGATTTCTCCTTCAGGTAAAAAAAATCCTCCCACTCCTCTCCTTCTATTCCCCACTCTGACCTTTTACCTCTTCTCAATTACCAATTACTTACCCCTGGTTCCCTCCTCCTTCCCTTTCTCCTATGGCCCACTCGCTTCTCCTACCAGATTCCTTCTTTTCCAGTGCTTGAACTTTCCCACCCACCTGGCTTTACCTATCACCTTTTAGCTAGCCTCCTTCCCACCCCACCCCACCTCACCTTTTTATTCTGTCATCTTCCCCTTTTCTTCTCAGTCCTGAAGAAAGGTCTAAGCCAAAAAGGTCGATGATCTACTCATTTCCATAGAGGCCGCCTGACCTGTTGAGCTCCTCCAGCATTTCGTGTGCCAGTCTTTTAAATGTCCTTAATGCATCAGACTCTATCACCACCCTTGTAAGCGCGTTCCATTCTCCCACAAATTTCTGCATGAAAAGGAACTATGTCTGGCATCTCACCTAAACACTCTTCCATTCACCTTAAAGAGATGAGCTCTGGTATTGGCCATTGACACCTTGAGAAAAAGGTTCTGGCTATTCACTCCAACTCTGCCTCTCATAAATTTATATACAATCTAGTATAGGTTGTGGAACGAATACCAACCGAATTCACAGAGGAACTCTCATTGCAAACCACCCTGGGAACTCTTACATTAATCCGAACAGAGTACTTTTGGTTCAGTCTTTCTTTCGGCAAACGACACCTTCGCAGGAGGCTTCATGATAAACACCCCTGTGCAGCACTGATTAGCAAATTTGAGTATTAAGACTTTGTATTTTGCTTAGATACAGTCTCTGCAAAATCCCATAAAATTATGGGGAAAGATGTCATGGTTCAAATTAACAAAATGCTTAATAAAATAAAAGAATTGATAAAGAGGGATTTCTCTATGGTGGTGGGGGGGAGGAGCATCTATCACGCAGACAAACTGCTCCAGCCTTTTCATCCGTAAACATGGACCAAACCAAACATGGAATACAAGATTAACCCTTTATCTCCCAATTCCTTGTATTTTATTGGTCTGCCTACTCTGCACTTTCGGTGTAGCTGGATATTCTGCATTCCGTTTTTTGTTTGTTTAACTCCATCAGTGTTCTTACATGAGGCATGTTCTGCCCAGGTTGTACGCAAACAACAGCTTTTCGCTGTTTGACAATGATAAACCAATTACCAATGCAATTCTTTAAGAGGCTCACAGTTAATGTTAATTAAGCTACAAATGTCACAAGCAATGATGAATATTTGATGAATATATTCCATAGATGCTGAGTTCCTCCAACATTGCGAGTGTGTGTGTGTGTGTGTGTGTGTGTGTGTGTGTGTGTGTGTGTGCGTGTGTGTTACAGTGAATACTTGGGCAGAAATGACAGTTTATATGGAGAAGTACAGATGCAGTGTTATACATTAAACATTGAACATAGAACTTAGAAGTTAGAATATGAAACACATAACAGTACACACAACATAGGAACAGTCCCTTCAGCCCATGGTATCTGTGCTGAACACAATGCCAAATTAAACTAATTCTTGTGCCTGCACGCAATCCCTATCCCTCAATTTCCTGCACGTTCATGTCTCTATCTACATCCTCTTAAGTACCACCATTGTTCAGATTCATTTATTTGTCACATGTATATCAAAACGTACAGTGAAATATGCCTTTTGCATTAACAACAGACACAACCTAAGGATGTGCTGGAGGCAGGCCGCAAGTGTCATCACACATTTCAGCATTAGCATAGTACGCACACATTGCCCAGCAGAACAACGCAGAACACAACCAGCAACAAAACAACAACAGCAAATGAAGCCCCGCTTCTCTCCCCATCCACCCTCCCACACAGATGGATGGTCCTCCAAACACAGGACAAGTCTTCGGGTCACTTCTCTCCAGTCCCAAAGCTTCAGCCACTGGGCTTTGACTTCCGAACTTCCAACGGCCTTCGGTATCAACGAGACCCTGAGCACTAGCCCTCATGCCCGAGAACGGCCAACCTGGAACAGCACAACATCCAAAGGGCCTTCAAGTGCGGAGCAAAAGCTTAGATTCCAAATGTTGTCCCATGTCCACATCACCGGTCTTCAAGGGCAGTGCAGTAGCTTGAACTCAGGATGTCCTTTGTCTACCGTTCACGTTGCTGGCTTTTGAATGTGCAGCATGGAGCGGAGGCCTAGACTCCAGACTGACCTTTCCGTATCCTTGTCCATAAACCCTAATCTGATCTTGGACTCTGCTCTCTGTCCCCAAAGCTATCCCTAAGAATGAAAAAAATAACTAAGTCTGAGCCAATTGTGCCTGAACAATAGTGCATATTTTTCCAAGCAACACACACAAAAAGCTGGAAGAGCTCAACAGGCCAAGCAGCATCTGTGAAAAAGAGTAAACAGTCAACACTTTAGGCCAAGACCCTTCTTCAACTGATGAAGGGTCTCAGCCCGAAACGTCAACTGTTTACTTATTTCCATAGATGCTGACTGGCCTGCTGAGTTCTTCCAGCATTTTGTGTGTGTTGCTCTGGATTTCAGGCATCTGCAGATTTTCTTGTGTTTGTGATTGGATATTTTTCCACTTCTGTTAATGTACTGAGATGACAGCCTATGGACAAATTGGTTCCTAGATGGTACACTGCAGGAACATAAAGAAAACAAATATAGAATCTAGTAGGAGAGTCTGTGGTGGCCAGTGCTATCATGTTTGCTGTTGTGTGCTGGGGCAGCAGGCTGAGGGTAGCAGACACCAACAGAATCAACAAACTCATTCGTAAGGCCAGTGATGTTGCGGGGATGGAACTGGACTCTCTCATGGTGGTGTCTGAAAAGAGGATGCTGTCCAAGTTGCGTGCCATCTTGGACAATGTCTCCCATCCACTACATAATGTACTGGGTGGGCACAGGAGTACATTCAGCCAGAGACTCATTCCACCGAGATGCAGCACAGAGCGTCATAGGAAGTCATTCCTGCCTGTGGCCATTAAACTTTACAACTCCTCCCTTGGAGGGTCAGACACCCTGAGCCAATAGGCTGGTCCTGGACTTATTTCCTGGTATAATTTACATATTACTATTTAACTATTTATGGTTTTATTACTATTTATTATTTATGGAACAACTGTAACGAAAATCCAATTTCCCCCGGGATCAATAATGACTATGACTATGACCTTTGTTGAGAGCATCAAAATAATCTCTGTCCTTGCAATGACAGTCAAAACACTTAACTTTACGTGTTGTGTTAATTTTCTTGACTTGAAACTCAGAATTTCAAATATTGATGGACCGTTCTTTGATATACAACACAATGTATTAGAAGCTCTCAACAGGTATGGCGATATCTGTGGAATATAACAAAGTAAGAAGCAGGAACAGAATGAGTTAGGGCTTTTCTTTTAAGAAAGAAGGAAGATGAGAGGTGACCTGATAGAGGTGTACCAGATGATCAGAACAGTTTCACAACGCTGGCATACAGTACGTCATGAAATTTGTTGTTCTGCGGCAGTGGTACAGTGCAATGCATAACATAGAATATAAATTATGGGTGGCGGGGTGGAAATACATCTCAACCATAGGAAGTGTAAGATGCCCCTTCCCTCCACTAGTCTGCTAGTCGCCCTTGGGCAAGGTGTATCACCTGCTTAGCCCCCCACCCCCACCTCCAATCAGGGTCACGTGAAGCCATTGGAACAGGTGATGGATGATCGTACGAGCAGCTGATGCATGTTAACAGTCCTGGTTATGTGACCACTGACGCCAGGCAGACAATCTCTGAAAAGTATTGATAAATATATACACATACATAATCAAATTAATTAAATACAAAAAGAGAGCCAAAAATAGTAAGGTAATATTCATGAGTTAGTTCATTGTCCATTCAGCAATCTGATGGCTTAGGGGAAGAAGCTGTTCCTAAATCATTGAGTGTGTATCTTCAGGTTCCTGCACCTCCTACCTGATGGTAGTAATGAGAAGAGGGCATATTCTTGTTGTGTTTTGTAACTCCAAAACTAATGAAAAGAAAAACAAGGGAGTCCACATGTGAGTCTAACTTTGTTTTTACTTTAAGTAAGGTCACACATATGACAGAGTGGTATGATGGCATTTGCTTTTCTGGGACTGCAGGAAGGGGTTGTAACAGCTCTGGACACCTTTTTTCACTAACAATCGTCCCTGCCCTCCTCAACTAATCGATGTGTCATCTCCAGATGACATCAAATGCAATCTCTACGGTGTAACAGAGTGGACCAGCTCTGTCTCTGTTTGTAAATTTCTTTCAGGTATTCCCTTTTCCAAGAGTAAATGGGACAATCCATCAGTATTTCCGTGATTAGTTGTTCTCTCGTATTCTAGCTTGTGATTGTGTCCTCTAAGAAACAGAGCCCATTTCTGCAATTGAGCTGCTGCTGTTAGTGCCAACCCCTTCTATGGATTGAAAATGATTGATGATCAACAATGAGGGTAAACTCTCTCCCATACAAATACTGGTTGAAACAGACTGAAGATCTTTCTGTCAATCTGTGTGCAATTTTTCTCTGCAGTGGTAAGGGAATGTGATGCAATGGTGATGGGAAGTTCACTTCCATCACTCATAACAGGTGACATGACTGCATCTGTACCATAAGGCGAGGCATCACAGACAAGCTTCAGTGGTCAATGTGGATTATAATGTGTGAGCACAGTGCCTGATGTCACCATTACCTTTCCGAAAGCCACCTCAGATTGCTTTGTCCATTGCCATTACTTCCCAATCTGTAGTAATGAGTTTAAGGTGTGGAGCACGATAGCCAGGTTTGGCAGGAATCTGTTATAGTAATTGACAAATCCCGGAAAGGACCGCATCCAACTGTGACACACCCTTTGGCCTTGGGGCATCCACCACTGCTTGAATTTTCCCACCACACTTGTGTGTTGATGGTGTGACCACAGTAATCGATCCTTGGGTTAAAGAATTCACACTTGTTGCATCATGCCTGAGCCCATAATCTTTTTAAAACTGACTTGAGATTTAGGAGATGTTCCTTGCAATCCTTACTGGTAACAATGATGTCATCCAGGTGACACTGAGTGCCTGGACAACCTTGCAGCACCCGGTCCATAGCCTTCTGCCAGAGTGCAAGTGCAGATGGGACAGCAAAACAATAAGCCTATTATAGTGATACTGCCCTTTGTGAGTATTTATGGTGAGAAACACTTTGGATGCTTCTTGCATCTCCATCCGTAGGTAGGTCTCAACTAAGTCCATCTTGCTGAAGTGTTTTCCTCTAGAAAGGTTTGAAAAGATACCCTCTATCCTGGGTAGGGGGTATTTATCTATTTTCAGCACTGAGTTGATGATGACTTTAAAATCACTACAGTTTGGAGCTTGAAGACTCGTACGGCCAGATTTGGAAACAGCTTCTTTCCAACTGTGATAAGACTGCTGAACAGATCCTGACCCGGATCTGGGCCGTACCCTCCAAATATCCAGACCTGCCTCTCAGTTTTTTTGCACTACCTTACTTCCCATTTTTCTATTTTCTATTTATGATTTATAATTTAAGTTTTTAATATTTACTATTGATTCATACTCCAGGGAGCGAGAAGCGCAGAATCAAATATTGCTGTGATGATTGTATGCTCTAATATCAATTGTTTGGCGACAATGAAGTATAAAATATCCAGACAGACCCATTCTTTTTGGCTATTGGGACCATTGGCACTATCCACGGGCTCCACTCAACCTTGGAAAGAATTCCTTCAGACTTCATGCAATCTAGCCCACTGGCTACTTTATCATGGACAGTGTAAGGAACCGGAAAGGCTTTGGAAAACTTTGGTATGGCATTTTCATTTAACACTACTTTACCCTTGATATGTTTGAGTTTTCCAATGCCATTCTTGACCACTGCTGCGACATCATCCAGTACCTCTCCTAATTCACTTTCAATTGATTCTATTGCAGGGGATATGGCATGCAAATCATGGGTAGATCTACAATCAAGTTGTAGTTGTCTCAGCCAGTCATGTACCCACAACACTGAACCTCCTGATTTTAGATTATGAGAACACTCAGTCCTCTTTCATTGTCATTTAGAAACACCTACATGCATTAAGAAATGATACAATGTTTCTCCGGCGTGATATCACAGAAAACAGGACAAACCAAAGACTAACACTGACAAAACCACATAATTATAACATATAGTTACAGCAGTGCAAGTAATACCATAATTTGATGAAGAACAGTCCATAGGCACAGTAAAAAAAATAGTCTCAAAGTCTCCGAGTCGATTGACTCCCGAGTTCCTGATAACAGCGGCAAAAGGGAGAAACTCCCTGCCATAAACCTCCAGGCACCGTCAACTTGACGATACCTTGGAAGCAGCTGACCACAGCCGACCCTGAGTCCATCCGTCCGAAAACTCCGAGTTTCCGAGCCTCTCCAATACAGCCTCCCGAGCGCCATCCTCTGCCGAGCGCCTTCGACTTTTCCCCGGCCGCTGAAGCACGCAAAGTCGAGGATTTCGAGGCCTTCAGCTCCAGAGATTCTGGTTACCACACAGTAGCAGCGGTAGCAAAGCAGACATTTCAGAAGTTTTCCAGAAGTTCCACTATGCACTCACGTCTGTCTCCATCAAATCAGAATTGTGCACGGTCCCCTACTTGACAGATAACAGATATTCATCACCGGAGAGGCCGTGCGCGCTGCCACATACAAACCAAATGTGGCTTGTTGGCTGTTGGATTTCACTGTTACAAGTGTCCTTCCCACAGGAGTTATCGGTTCAGTATCTTTGTAATGCCATTCAAACACATTTTGTGGAATGACTGAAACAGCCAGGCCAGTGTCCAACTCCAATTTAATTAATTTGCCATTCACTTCTGCTGTAAACCATATTGCTTGTCTATTGTGTAAGGGGTTTCTTCTTTTATGTTACTGTGTATGTTAATCAAAATGGCTTCTTGGTTATGTTAAATGCTGAGGAAGTCTCCAGCTAGCGCTTTGCTTGGGTTATAACAGATAATAGAGTAAATGAACCAATGGGTGTCCATGTTATTCTTTCTTGGGGTGATAATGCTGTCAAATATGGCTGGGATCCAGGGGGTTTTGGCGGGGAGTTGGAGGAGAGACCGTGAGGACGATCATACGGCTGGGATGCAGGGGGTTTTGGCGGGGAGTTGGAGGAGAGACGGTGAGGACGATCATATGGCTGGGACCCAGGGGGTTTTGGCGGGGAGTTGGAGAGACCGTGAGGACGACGGACGTGGGGGAAAGCTCAGGTTGATTACTCCGAGTGGTCCCAAGCTGCGAGTCGAAGGGGTCAGAGTGGTCCCGAAGAGGGTCCTGAGCTCCAACGTGTGCGCGAAGAAATTGAACTCTGATAAGTCTGGCGCCTTTTCCATCCCTTTGTTTGTATTGAACTTCTATTAATCTCATAGACTTAGTAATATCTATAAAGTGTAATTGGTAAAACGTACAGTGTGTGCTGGCTGATGATTGATGCTTGAAGCTGAATCAGCTGGCATTTGTACAGCAACCGACATAACCAGGAGACAAGGTGGGCGGCAGACAGGGTTTCCCCTAGATAAACACGAGCCAATATAGCTGAGCGTTACAATTATCATTTTCCACATTGTAAATTTTAAGGCTACTGAGTCCCGTCTCACTTTCATCATTATCAGATTATCAGATAGCATGGAGATTAATCCAATCACAAACAAGAGAAAATCTGCAAATGTTGGAAATCTGAGAAACACGTACAAAGTGCTGGAGAAACTCAGCAGGTCAGGCAGCATCGTTTTGATACTTCAAGCCGAGATTCTTCATAAGAACATAAGAACATACGAAACAGGAGCAGAAGTAGACCATCTGGCCTATCGAGCTCCTCCACCATTCAATAAGATTGTGGCTGATCTGGCCATGGACTCATCTCCACCTGCCTGCCTTTTTCCCATAATCATTAATTTTCCTACTATGTAAAAAAAAAATCATGCAGATTGGTGCTCTTTTTGAAACTGCAACTTGGCTTTTCCCATCTCTTCCCCAAGCAGTCCATTTATTTTTTTCTGCCCAATATGCTTTTTGTATGTGTTCTACCTTGTTGCATTTTCTGCAAGTTTCACCTTTAAACATGCATTGGTCTGGTGTATGTGAGCTCCTGTCACAACGGTAACACAATTTGTGCTGCCTGGCTAGATTCTGTTTAGACATTGCAATTTCGCTCATGCTCAGTTTCATTTCTGATTGCAACTCAATTGCCTCTTTGACTGCAGTTTCCATTATACAGCTGTTTCAACAGCTCTTTTAAATTTAAGTTGTGCTTCAGATAGGAGCCACTTTTTAATGTTTTCTTGTAAGATTTCACAAACTAGATGATCTTTCGAAATGTGATTAATCCCATCACTGAAGTGACTTTGCTTAGACTTTTTCAAATTTAGCCAAGTAAGCTGAAATGGACTCTTTTTGCTTTTGATTCCGCTGATGAAACTTAAAGCATTCCGCAATCAATAATAGTATTGGTTCTAATGTTCCTGTGTTACTTTCACAATATCATCAAAGCTCATTTTGGCTGGCTTGGTTAGGTCAGTCAAACTTTGAAACAACTGTGTGTCTTTAAACCCAATGCACTCAAAAAATTGGCACTCGCTTCCCACTGGATATTTCATTTGCTTTATAATACTGCTCTATTTGCTCAGTATACAAAATCCAGTCATATCTTGTGCCATTGAACACGTCTGCCTTTCTGATGTAGCCAGCCATTTCTCACGATTCATGAATCTGTGAATTTGTCTGTTTTCTGCTTTTGTTTTAAACTTGACCATGTGCTCTTCTGAAGAAACTATACACTGCCCTTTTTTTTTAACTCGAACACTCGTTGTGCTTCAACAGGTAGGTAGTCATCTCGGGTTCTTTTAAAACTTCCTTGTTGCCGCTGTTATGTTTTGGAACACCACAGCATAAAACTAATTAGAAGAAAAACAAGGGAATCTGTAGCCCGATTCTAACTTCATTTTTATTTTAAGTAAGGTGTCCACGTATGATGTGCTGGCACAATGACATACAGTATGCCATTCATGTACCTTTACATATAGTCCATAATGAATTACTTAAACAAGAATGCTTAGATTTTAGATTAGACTATGAGGACACACAGTCGTCTTTTATTGTCATTTAGTAATGCATGCATTAAGAAATGATACAATGTTCCTCCGGTGTGATATCACAGAAACACAAGGCAGACCAAGACTGAAAAACTGACAAAAACCACATAATTATAATGTATAGTTACAACAGTGCAAGCAACACCGTAACTTGATGAACAGGCCATGGGCATAGTAAAAAAAAGTTCAAAGTCTCTCGAAAGTCCCATGCTCTCACGCAGATGGGACAAGGAAGAAAACTCTTCCTGCCATGAGCCTTCCAGTGCCACAAACTTGCCAATACAGCATCCTGGAAGCACCCGACCACAGTCCGACTCTGAGTCGTCCGAAAACTTTGAGCCTCCAACCAGCCCTTCGACACCGAGCACCATCTCTGCCGAGCATTTTGACCCCAGCCCCGGCCGCCAGCAACAGGCAAAGCCGAGGATTTGGGGCCTACCCTCCGGAGATTCTCGATTGCACAGCAGCAGCGGCAGTGAACCGGGCATTTCAGAAGTTTCTCCAGATGTTCCTCTGTGCTTCTCACGTCTGTCTCCATCAAATCAGAATTGTGCATGGCCCCCTCTTTAACAAATACAATATCATTTCACCAGAGAGACCGCGCACGCTGCATCGCGCCGCCATCTTCTCCTCCCGCCTCAATTAATCAGTGTATTTATAATATTATTCAAATATTACTGGAATATTAAATACACAACAGTCCTGGGTGATGGGGCAACTTAATGATCGATGCTAAACACAAAATAATCTGCAGATGCTGGGGTCAAAGCAACACTCACAACATACTGGAGGAACTCAGCAGGTCGGGCAGCATTCGTGGAAAAAGATCGGTCGACGTTCCGGCCCGAAATGTCAGTCGATCTTTTTCCACGGATGCTGCCCGACCTGCTGAGTTCCTCCAGCGTGTTGTGAATGATGGATGCTGCCTTTCTGAGGCATCACCATTTGGTGATATCCAAGATGCCCAGAGTGGAAATGACTAATACCAGGAGTGTAATATTAAGGTGATTGGAGGAAAGTATAGGGGGGATGTCAGAGTTACATTTTTTACACAGAGGGTGGTGGGTGTGTGGAACACACTGCCAGGGATGGTGGTAGAAGCAGATACATTAGGGGCATTTCCAAAACTCTTTGATAGGCACATAGATGAGAGAACAATGGATGGTTCTTTAGACTAGATTGATTTTGAATTGAATTTAATTGAATTAATTTTATTTCCTACATTCTTCACAAACATGAGGAGTAAAAATCTTTACATTACATCTCCATCTAAATGTACAATGTGCAATCATAGTAATTTATAATAATTTATAGTAAATAGAATAGTCAATGTAATGTAGTGTACACTCAAATCAGCCTGAGTTAATCAGTCTGATGGCCTGGTGGAGGAAGCTGTCCCGTAGTCTGTTGGTCCTGGCTTTTATGCTGTGGTACCATTTCCTGGATGGTAGCAGCTGGAATAGATTGTGGTTGGGATGGCTTGCTACCCAATGATCCTTTGGGCCCTTTTATCACATCTGTCTTTGTAAATGTCCTGAATCATGGGAAGTTTACAACTACGGATGTGCTGCTCTGTCCACACCACTCTCTGCAGTGTCCTGCGGTTAAGGGAGGTACAGTTCCCATACCAGGCAGTGATACAGCCAGCCAGGATGCTCTCAATTGTGCCCCTGTAGAAAGTTCTTAGGATTTCGGGGCTCATACCAAACTGCTTCAACCATCTGAGGTGAAAGAGGCGCTGTTGTGTCTTTTTCACTACACAGCTGGTGTGTACAGGCACGTGAGGCCTTCGGTAATGTGGATGCTGAGGAACTTAAAGCTGTTCACCCTCTCAGCCTCAATTCCATTGATGTCAATAGGGGTTAGCCCATCTCCATTCCTCCTGTAATCCACAGCCTGCTCCTTTGTTTTTGCGATATTGAGGGGGAGGCTGTTTTCTTGACACCACTGTGTCAGAGAGATGACTTCTTCTCTGTAGGCCACCTCGTTATTGTTTGAGATAAGGCTAATCAATGTAGTGTCATCGGCAAACTTAATTAGCAGCTTAGAGCTGTGGGTGGAGACACAGCCATGGGTATACAGGGAGTAAAGGAGGGGACTTAGTACATAGCCCTGAAGGGCTCCTGTATTGCGAGTCAGAGAGGTAGGGGTGAGGGAACCCACTCTTACCACCTGCCGGCGATCTGACAGGAAGTCCAGGATCCAACTGCACAAGGCAGGGTCAAGGCTGAAGTCTCTGAACTTCCTCTCAAGCCTAGATGGAATTATGGTGTTAAATGCTGAACTGTAGTCCAAGAAAAGCATTCTCACATAAGCATCCTTCTTCTCCAGAAGTGTAAGGACGGTATGTAGAGCAGTGGCTATTGCGCCTTTTGTCAATCGGTTGTGTTGGTAGGCGAATTCTAGAGGGTCCAGTGTGTGTGTTAGCAAGCTGCAGATGTAATCCTTGATTAGCCTCTCAAAGCATTTGCTTATTATTGAGGTGAGTACGACAGGACACCAGTCGTTCAGGCGTGTTATCTGGGTCTTTTTTGGTACAGGGACAAGGGTGGATAAAGGGATCTTGGATTTGGTTAAGAGATTGGAAGAGTATTGTGGGCCAGTGAGTCTGTACTGTGTTTGATGTTTGCTGTTCAATTCAATAAGATCTCATTTCCTTCCGATACCTGTTCCTTCCGTTGCAGATTAAGGAGCTGATGATCATTGCCTTGAATATATTCAATGACATTTCATCTACAGCTCCCTGTTTTTAACAAAAGTACATGTATTACTAATTATGTTCTACAATACCACAACAAACACAGAGACAATAGCAGTCAGTAACACAATCACTAACATGAACTGAATTAAAATGTTCCCATCCCTGTGAAGGAAGGCATTTGTCCCTTGCCATGTTCAAAAGTCCTGGAACAGATTCATGCTATTTGTGGACACCGCGTGTCCCCTCTCCATGGTTACCCAGGCATGAACATATATGCGGAGCATTGCCAGTCTGTCTGCTGGGTAGAATCTACAGCTTTGTGGAAGTGGAGAATTCCACAGAACTCTTAAGAGAAAAATTCCTCACATCGAATGAAATGTAGACTCTTATCTGAAAATGTGTCTTCTACTGTTGATCTGGATGACACTTGTAAGAGCATCCTCTCAGTTCCCACCATATCAATCCATCTATCTACATCTTGGAGACACAAGAGGCTACAGGTGCTGGAATACAGAACCTAGAGCACAAAACATTACAGCACAGTACAGGCCTTTCTGCCCACCATGTTGTGCCAACATTTTAACTACACTCCAAGGCCCTTCGTTGCCAGGGGTAGACTATGGATGTTGCATCCTAGCTGTTTACATGATACGCAAGCCAGGGCAGTGGATATGGAGAACAATTTGTTACCCATGCAGCAGGCTGCCCCTCTCCACGCAGATGATGTATCTAAAAGAACAGCAGGGACCGATACAGTTTGGTACCAGCGGTGTCACGGGAGTTGCCAGTCAGCATTGAACTCAACATAGGACTGCCTCAGGGACTTACTTATATACACACATTCTTTCTCTCTCTCTCCTTTTTCTCCCTCTGTCCCTCTCACTATACCCCTTGCCCATCCTCTGGGTTTTTCCCCCCTCCCCCTTTTCCTTCTCCCTGGGCCTCCTGTCCCATGATCCTCTCATATCCCTTTTGCCAATCGCCTGTCCAGCTCTTGGCTCCATCCCTCCCCCTCCTGTCTTCTCCTATCATTTTGGATCTCCCCCTCCCCCTTTCAAATCTCTTACTAGCTCTTTCTTCAGTTAGTCCTGACGAAGGGTCTCGGCCCGAAACGTCGACTGTACCTCTTCCTAGAGATGCTGCCTGGCCTGCTGCGTTCACCAGCAACTTTGATGTGCGTTGCTTGGGCTTCTCCTTGGGGTTTACTGTCTGAGCCTCCCCCGTGAGAGGGTATAGTTGCAAGGCAGTGGAGGATTGAGATCAGAGTTTTCCTTCCCTTAGTTGAGCTGCCAACCACAGCTAACGAGCGTGGACTTGGTTGTCAGAGGCAATTTGAGATACACACTACCGAGAGCATTTAATAGGTAGTGGGTCCTTAATCCCCCCACAACCTCCACCCCCCCCCCCACTCCCCTCAGCTATGAAAATCTTAAGGAACTTAACCTACACTAAGGTCAACCCAACCAGCCCTCCATTTCATATCACCCCCTCGCCTATCTAAGAGTTTCATAAATGCCTCCATTTCTCCCTCTACCACCACCCCTAGGCACTTGATGATCTCACCATTCTCTGTGTAAGAACTTCTCTCTGACATCCCTGTAACTTTCCAACAATCACCTTAAAATGATGCCCCCTCATGTTACACATTTCTGCCCTGAGGAAATGTCTTTGGTTGTCCACTTAATCTATGCCTGTTGTCATCTTGCAGACATCTATTAAGGATCCTCTCATCCTCCTTCACTCCAAAGAGAAAGGCCACTAGCGCACTCAACTTATCCTCATAAGAAATTTTCTCTAATCCAGGCAGCATCTGCACCCTCTCCAAGGCTTCCACATCCTTCCTAGAATGAGGCGCCCAGAACTGAGCACAATATTCCTAGTATGTTCTAATCTGGGTCATCAAGTTCGCCGATGACACGACCGCAGTGGGTCTCATCAGCAAGAACGATGAGTCAGCATACAGAGAGAAGGTGCAGCGGCTAACGGACTGGTACAGAGCCAACAACCTGTCTCTGAATGTGAACAAAACAAAAGAGATGGTTGTTGACTTCAGGAGAGCACGGAGCGACCACTCTCCGCTGAACATTGATGGCTCCTCCGTAGAGATCGATAAGAGCACCAAATTTCTTGGTGTTCACCTGGTCCCTCAACACCAGCTCCATAGCCAAGAAAGCCCAGCAGCATCTCTACTTTCTGCAAAGGCTGAGAAAAGTCCATCTCCCACTCCCCATCCTCACCACAGTCTCCAGAGGATGTATCGAGAGCATCCTGAGCAGCTGCATCACTGCCCTTTTCGGGAATTGCACCGTCTCGGATCGCAAGACCCTGCAGCAGATAGTGAGGTCAGCTGAGAAGATAATTGGGGTCTCTCTTCCCACTATCGCAGATATTTACAGCACACGCTGCACCTGCAAAGCAAACAGCATTATGAAGGACCCCACGCACCCCTCATACAAACTCTTCTCTCTCCTGCCATCTGGCAAAAGGCACCGAAGTATTCAGGCTCTCACTACCAGACTGTGCAACAGTTTCTTCCCCCAAGTCATCAGACTCCTCGATACTCAGAGTCTAGACTGACATCTACATCATTTATTATTATATTGTAATTTGTCCTCTAGTGTGCCTATTGTCTAGTTTATTAATTATTGTACTGCCCTGCACTGTTTTGTGCACTTTATGTAGTCCTGTGCAGGTCTGTAGTCTAGTGTAGTTTTTAAAAATGCAAACACAAGGAAATCTTCAGATGCTGGAAATTCAAGCAACACACACAAAATGCTGGTGGAACGCAGCAGACCAGGCAGCATCTATAGGAAGAGGAACAGTCGAAGTCTCCGCCTGAAATGTCAACTGTGCCTCTTCGTATAGATGCGATCTGGCCTGATGCGTTCCACCAGCATTTTGTCAGTGCAGTTTTTATGTTGTTTTACGTAGTCTAGTGTAGCCTTGTGCTGTTTCACATAGTCTAGTGTAGTTTTGTGTTGTTTCATGTAGCACTAGGGTCCTGGCGGAACGTTGCTTCATTTTTATTGTGTACTGTACCAGCAGCTTATGGTCGAAATGACAATAAACTTGACTTGACTTGACTTGACCTATAGAGCTCCAATATTACCTCGCAGTCCTCAGACTCAATCCCCCGACTAATGAAGACTATACACCTCCTGAACCACCCTATCAACTTGTGTGGCAACTTTGAGGAATCTGTGGATGTGGCCCCCAAGATCCCCCTGTTCCTCCACACTACTATGAATCCTGCCATTAGCCCTGTATTCTGCTTCAAATTTGACCTTCCAAGATGAATTACTTCACGCTTCTATTTAACTCTATTTGCTATCTCTCAGCCCAGCTCTGCATCCTGTCAATATCTTGTTGAATCTGGGGTGACAGGTCAGATGCTGGAGGATCAGGCAGTATCTGTGGGTGGAAACAGACAGTTGACATTTTGTGCAGGGGCCCTTCGTATGGCTAGAAAGGTATAAAGAACTGTAGCAAGAGCTGGCAGGTGATAGGTGATCCAGTTGAAGGGGATGACAGGCTGATAGAGGAGAGGGGAATGGGAATAGCACCACATCCAATGACTAAATAGGTAAACTGTGAAGCTGTATAAATTTTCCATTCTCACTGTGAAGAGTGCAGCTCCAGCAGTATGGTGTCTTTCTCTGCTGTAGAGGATTGTCAGCAGATTTTGTGTACCTGGCTCTGAAAGGGAACATTAACCTGTGACCTTAATTACAAGTGAGAAGACTACATCTGAGCACTGAGGAAACTTAAATTCAAAGATTAAGTAACTCTGAGATAGTTAAAAAAAGATATAGTCACTAAAACCAGTCTGGTTGACTAATACTTCTCAGAATCAGGTTTATTGTCACTGCTATTATCAGTTATTATATGATCAGGAACTCAGCCACCGTTACCTGACCCGGCCTATAGTAGTAGACCTATCACTTGAGTCGAGTATGATGTTTTCCTAAAGGGCTGTCAATTGGTGGGACCTCAGTTGGTTGTAGAAGCCAACAAGAGGGTTTCCAAACCTCACAATATTGTCCCCTTTACCACTTGTTGGTCATTACAGGACTTAATCCAGGATTTAAGGGTGGATTCCCTTAAAGGCTTACGAGCATGGATAGAGTATTCTCTGAATAGCAGGAAGCTAAGAGTGGGAATAAAGGGAGTCTTTTCTAACTGGCTGCCAGTAATTAGTGGTGTTCCACAAGGGTCGGAGTTGGGCCTGATTCTTTTTATGTTATATGTCAATGACTTGGATGAAGGAATTGATGGCCTTGTTGCAAGGTTCACAGACAATATGAAGGTAGGTGGAGGGGCAGGTAGTGTTGAGGAAGCAGAGAGGCTGCAGTAGGACAGACAGATTAGGAGAATGGGCAAAGAAGTGACAGATGGAATACATTGTCAAGAAGTGTATGGTCATGTACATTGGTAGAAGGAACAAAGGCGTAGAGTATTTTCTAAAAGGAGAGAAGATTCAAAAAATCCGAGGTGCAAAGGGACTTGGAAATCCTCTGGCAACACACATAAAAGTTGCTGGTGAACGCAGCAGGCCAGGCAGCATCTCTAGGAAGATGCTGGCCTGCTGCGTTCACCAGCAACTTTTATGTGTGTTGCTTGAATTTCCAGCATCTGCAGAATTCCTGTTGTTTTTTTGGAAATCCTCTTGCAGGATTCCCTAAAGGTTATCTTTCAGGTGAGTTGGGGATGAGGAAGGCAAATGCAATGTTGGCATTCATTTTGAGAGGACTGCAATACAAAACAATGACGTAATGTTGAGGCTTTATAAAGCACAGGGGAGTATTGTGAGCAGTTTTGGGCCCCCATATCTAAGAAAGGTTGCGCTGATATTGGAGAGGGTTCAAAGGAGGTTTACAAAAATGATTCCAGGAAGGAAAGACTTATCATATGAGGAGCCTTTGATGGCTCCAGGTCTGTACTCACTGCTATTTGGAAGAATAAGGTGGTGATCTCATTGACGCCTATCAAATATTGAAAGGCTTAGACAAAGTGGGTGTGGAAAAGGTGTTTCCTAAAGTGGGGGAGTCTAGGACCAGTGGGCAAAATCTCAGAATATAGGGACATCCATTTAGAATGGAGATGAAGAAGAGTTTCTTCAGCCAAAGAGTGGTGAATCTGTGGAATTTGTTGCCACAGGCCAGGTCTTTTGATGTATCTAAGACAGAGGTTGATTAATTCTTGATAAGTCAGAGCATGAGAAGGAAATGGAGGAGCAGACACAATGGACCAATTTGCTTAATTCTGCTCCTATGTCTTATCGTCTATGGTCTTATGGCCTGTGCATGATTTGCTTAACATGGGGAGGCTGATGCATGGGCAGCCACCAAATGGAACTTGACAGATCAGGGCCAGGGTCCAGTGCCATGCAGTGCAAGAAGGCTGGGGACCCTTCACTGCTATAGCCTTCTTCCGCCTTCACTGCCGTAGTGATGTGTCATCATCTTCCACCAGCTCCACTATTGAGGTCTCAGCTGGATCGCTCTTTATCTGAAACCTCCCCTTTGACCTTAACACCATGAGTGACCCTACCAGGAGCTAAGCACTAGATGGCTAAGCTCCAGACTTCATTATTCTTGGGATCATAGGAACTCCCAAGCCTTTTGACCACTGACAAGGTAACGATCCTTGCAGAAGAACTCAGCCTATACCTGAATCCAGACTCACAGGTGTGCTTCTCATTCAATGGGCAATGGATTAAGTGTGGCATGGCTACTGAAAACACTAGGGTAGTGTGGAAGATACCATTTAGGTCACCAGAGGGTGCGTGTATGCTCGTTTGGGGATTTATTTGTGTGTGTGTGTGTGTGTGTGTGTGTGACTATGTGTAGCTTTCTGATGACTCTGCCATAGTTGGATGCATCAGCAAGGGAGATGAGGCTGAGTACAGGGCTACGGTAGGAAACTTAGTCACATGGTGTGAGCAAAATTATCTGCAGCTTAATGTGAAAAAGACTAGGGAGCTGGAGGTGGACCTGAGGAGGACTAAGGCAATGGTGACCCCTGTTTCCATCCAGGGGGTCAGTGTGGACATGGTGGAGGATTACAAGTACCTGGGGATACGAATTGACAATAAACTGGACTGGTCAAAGAACACTGAGGCTGTCTACAAGAAGGGTCAGAGCTGTCTCTATTTCCTGAGGAGACTGAGGTCCTTTAACATCTGTCGGACGATGCTGAGGATGTTCTACGAGTCTGTGGCCAGTGCTATCTTGTTTGCTGTTGTGTGCTGGGGCAGCAGGCTGAGGGGAGCAGACACCAACAGAATCAACAAACTCATTCGTAAGGCCAGTGATGTTGTGGGGATGGAACTGGACTCTCTCACAGTGGTGTCTGAAAAGAAGATGCTGTCCAAGTTGCATGCCATCTTGGACAATGTCTCCCATCCATTACATAATGTATTGGTTGGGCACAGGAGTACATTCAGCCAGAGACTCATTCCACCGAGATGCAACACTGTGTGTCATAGGAAGTCATTCCTGCCTGTGGCCCTCAAACTTTACAACTCCTCCCTTGGAGAGTCAGACACCCTGAGCCAATAGGCTGGTCCTGGACTTATTTCCATCTGGCATAATTTACATATTACTATTTAATTATTTATGGTTTTATATTGCTATACTTATACTCTATTCTTGATTGGTGCAACTGTAACAAAACCCAATTTCCCTCGGGATCAATAAAGTATGACTATGACTATGACTATGAAAACCTGAGAATGAAAACCTAAGACACAATATGATCCACGACCCTCCGGAAGTCTTAATAGTGCCCAGGGATGGGCAAGAACATTAAGAAATTTTGTTGCATATGTATTATTCGTGCCCAATATAACTCCAGTGGAGGAATAAAGGCGTGGCTGGCAAACCAGCCATGGCTGAAGGGACACTTGGAGAAGGGAAATCCTAATGGACTTCACGGATTCTGCCAAAAAGCAGGGGGGAAGGCGACTGTTTGATTATCATGGATCACTTCACCCAGTAAGTAGAGGCTTTCCCAATGAGAGACTGTACTGCCAGCATAGCAGCACGGACGTTAGCTTGGGAAATCCTCCCCCGTGGAGTCCTAGGTGGACTCAGATCAGGGAGCACATTTCATAGGGAAAGTGATGAAGGAATGTGAAAGCTTTAAGGTATTCAACAATGGTTTAACATACCCTACCACTCTCAGAGCTCAGAAATGGTAGAAAGGATGAGCTGAACAATCAAACCTGCTTTAGCTAAAGCTATAACAGAGATGGGAAAGACATGGGTCGATGTATTGCCCAGAATCCTTATGAGATTGCAACCCAAAACCACACACTGGGTCTTAGCCCTTAGAATTGCTGACAGGGCAAGTCATGTGGCTCGCTTATGGAGTGACTATAGGTTGTGGCGAACCCGGAAACTTTGCAAAGGACCCAGTATGTAAAGGACCTCTGTAACCCCTGTAAGTGTTGAGGAACCGAGCAAAAAAACAACAACACATCGCTCATCAGAGAGAGCCAGAGGGTGAGAAGATAATCCTCCCACAGTCATGGGAAGTCATGAAAAGGCAGCGCCCTCACCTAGTTGGACAGGAGCACAGGTGTGTTCGTGTACAGACCAGCTAGGCAGCCAGTGGAAACACTGGACTCAGGTTAAATTGTATGACTCACCTTTTTGTCCCCCCACAGTCAGAACTAAGGGTCAAGTCCACCAGCATCATTGCTCAGAGATGAAGACCAACCTGCTGCATCACAGCTGCTGACACCCAATGGAAGTAGACCCACAAATGAAAGAGAATGGAAATGCAAATGAGGACGTCTGAGAGAGAGTGTGTCAGCAAACTGTGAATAAAGATTAAAGTTTAATGATAACTGTACTTTGTAATGAAGGCTGGTTCTTGGAGTAGATGTTTAGTTGTATAGATTAGAATAGAAAGACATTGGGGAAAATAAATAGGAAGGGATCCAGATTAAGTTCCACAAGTTCCATCAAGTTCCACAACTTCGATAGTAAGACAGGCTGAGAAAGAGAGAAGAAATCACACACAGTATTGGAAAGCAGGAACCCCAGCTGAACGGGTGGGGAGTGAACACAAATAAGCTGGGCCCTTTCAGTGGTTGGGCCAGTGATCGAAAGGATATTCCGGGGTTGGGGGGAGGTGCTACTGGGGCAAAATCCTTGCAGCAATTTAAATAGAGAACCCCCCCAAACGCTCCTGTAGATCCATCAAAAGGACTCGATGTCCAAACCATTCTGATAACCTTCTGTCATGGCTTGGAATGTGAACCATTGTCTGTGAACCTGAAAGTTCATACAGAGTAACTACTGATAGTTTTAGCTATAAGCAAATGGAAGGGTGAAGAGGAAGTGATCACATTTCTGGAATGTTTTATTGTCATTCTGCTCGCTCTTGAAGATAGACAATGAAGGATGTTAGATCATGTACAGTAGATGTGGGTTAGCAATTGCAGAATTGCAGATGGGATCCAAAGTAAATGGCTCTTTCACTGCCCTGCTTAATCCGAGCCTATTTAAGGTTTGGCCAGATTTCTGTCCAGCAGCCAAGTGGAGGGTATGTTCAAAAGTATCTTGGAGTTATCTGAATATAGTAGATATTAATTCAAGCAAGGCACCATCTTGAGATCTTATTGTAAATGTAAATAAATCCAAGAAACTTGCAAATAGCCTTCAGTTTTTGTAACTTGCAAGCAGTAAATTAAAGTTAAACTAGCTCACAGACTAAGATTAAACATGCAAGAGCCAAATACTAAAGCAATAGGATTATATTAATTGGATTGCATCAAACCAGGCAATATGGCTAATTTATTTGCACCATTGTGACTTGAGTTCAAACTGGCAGATCAGACAGGTGTCATCACTTAACATATCAAACACGGTCACAGGTAGAGGTAATCAATAGTTTTTGTGTATTTATCATATTTGTGTACTCAGAGACAGCCCTGACAACATTAATTTTGGATGTCTGGCTCCTTAGGTCAAAAGATTATAGAATATTTGTCTTAATTAGCTTCTCCCAAAGGCACTTGAACCCTCAGCTGTGTCTTATCAATTGTAATGTGCTTCTACTATGTATCTCAAAGGAACCATTTGTTAACCCAAAATATTGAAGTAAACAATGTCATTGTAACCATTGAAATTGTATTAAATCACTGAATGTTAAATTTGATCTTAGGGGTATAAAAATGTGATTTACCTTTGAGTTTGTGAGACTCTACCAAAAATGTCTCTGGAAGCTGCCTGCTTGTAGTCATGAATAAAGACTTCTATATCACCAGCTTCAGTGTCTGTCCGGTCACAGTAGAATTCTCTATAAGGCATAAGTCAGGCGGGTGATAGGATATTCCCTACCTCTCTAATGAACAGTTGACTGTTGACCGTGCTTTTCAGAATCACAATCAGGTTTGTTATCACTGATATATGCCAAGAAACGTTTTGTTTTGTGGCAGCAGTACAGAGCAAGACATAAAAATTACTATAAATTTCAATCAATCATCAATCAATAGTGTCAAAGAGATTTAGAGTTCATGTGTAACAAGCTAAAGGATAATACACTAAAGATCTGTTAAGTTTAAAAAGACAGTAAATTCATGGTCTGTAGTAAGATAAAAAGTATGCTGTGATAAGGTTAAAAAGATCATACGGTCATAAGCAATAATTTATAAGGTGTTTAAAAATTGTTTAAAAACAGTAAAAACATGCGATAAAAGGGGGCTCAAATGCTAAAAGGTATTTAATTCGCTTCTTTGTTTATTTCATTCTTTATTGTTAAAAGTTAAGCTCTAATAGTATTATCAGTGATCTGCAGAGTAGCCTTGATCTGCTGGCGTGAAGTCAATTGCTTTTGTCTCCACCCATGTCAGAATAGGAATGGGATGGAAAGCAGGATCTCCCAGTGGCCACACATTTTAATTCCACATCCCATTCCCATTCTGACATGTCTATCCACGGCCTCCTCTACTGTAAAGATGAAGCCACACTCAGGTTGGAGGAACAACACCTTATATTCCGTCTGGGTAGCCTCCAACCTGATGGCATGAACATCGACTTCTCTAACTTCCACTAATGCCCCACCTCCCCCTCGTACCCTATCTGTTACTTATTTTTATACACACATTCTTTCTCTCACTCTCCTTTTTCTCCCTCTGTCCCTCTGAATATACCCCTTGCCCATCCTCTGGGTCCCCCCCTCCTTGTCTTTCTTCCCGGACCTCCTGTCCCATGATCCTCTCGTATCCCCTTTTGCCTATCACCTGTCCAGCTCTTGGCTCCATCCCTCCCCCTCCTGTCTTCTCCTATCATTTTGCATCTCCCCCCCCCCCAGCTTTCAAATCCCTTACTAACTCTTCCTTCAGTTAGTCCTGACGAAGGGTCTCGGCCTGAAACGTCGACTGCACCTCTTCCTGGAGATGCTGCCTGGCCTGCTGCGTTCACCAGCAACTTTGATGTGTACAACACCAGCAATCTGGGTTCAATCCACTGCTGTCTGCAAGGATTTTGTACATCCTCCCCATGACAGTGTGGGTTTCCTCCAGACCCTCCGGTATCCTCTTACGTTGCAAAGACGTACAGATGGTAGGTCACATGGGTGTAATTGGGCAGCGTGGGCTTGGTGTGCCTAAAAGGCCTGTTATCAAACGACATCTCTAATTATAAGTAAAAAAATGAATAAATACAGAACATACTAACCGTTTTGATGGGCACCCGATCTACAACCGTTCACCCACTCTGTCACTGACACATGGTAGCACCAGTTTGTACCATCTTCAGAAGGTACTGCAGCAACTCGCCAAGACTCCTCAAGCAGTTTCATCCAAACCCACAATGTCTACCAGCTGGAAGGACAAGGGCAGCAAAAGCACAGGGAACTCTACCGCTGGGATGCCGCCTGGGTTAGATTACACGTGCTACAAGGAGATGCTGGGTAAACAAGGGTAGTTTTCTATGGAGTATCAGTGGCCGAGGGGTGACATGATAGAGGTTTGTTACAATGTTACAACCCTCATGGAGGATTTTGATATATAGGTAGATTGGGAAAATCAGGTTGGTGCTGGATCCCAAGAGGGGGAATTTGAGGAATGCCTACAAGATGGATTTTTAGAGCATCTCATGATTAAATCCACTAGAGTATCAGTTATACTGGACAGGGTGTTGTGCAATGAACCAGAATTGATCAGAGCGTTGAAGGTAAAAGAACCCTTCGGGGATCTGTGATCAGAATATTATAGGATTCAACCTGCAATTCTAGAAGCAAAAGTCAGATGTATCAACATTACATTGGAGTACAGAGAATTATAGAGGCATAAGAGAGGAGAGAAAATCTGCAGATGCAGGAAATCCGAGCATCACACGCAAAATGCTAGAGGAACTCAGCAGGCCAGACAGCATCCATGGAAAAAAGTACAGTCAATGTTATGGGTGGAGACCCTTTGGCAGGACTGGAGAAAAAAAGATGAGGAATAGATTTAAAAGGTGGGGGAGGAGAGAGAAACATAAGATAGGTGAAACTGGGTGGGGGAGGGATGAAGTAAAGAGCTGGAAAGATGATTGATCAAAGAGATACAGGGCTGGAGAAGGGAGAGTCTGATAGGTGAGGATAGAAAGCCATGGAAGAAAGAAAAGAGGGAGGAGCACCAGAGGGAGGTGATGGGCAGGCAAGAAGATAAGGTGAGAGAGAGAAAAGATGATGGGGAATGGTAAAGAGATGGGGGGTGGGGGGGGTCATTACCGGAAGTTCGAGAAATCGATGTTCATGTCACCAGGTTGGAGGCTACCCAAATGGTATATAAGATGTTGCTCCTGCAATCTGAGTGTGGACTGCTCCTACACCTCCTCCCTCACTACCATTCAGGGCCCCAAAGAGTCCTTCCAGGTAAGGTGATGCTTCACCCATTTTAATTCTACTTCCCATTCCCATTCCCATTCTGATATGTCAATCCATGGCCTCCTCTACTGTCATGATCAGGCCACGCTCAGATTGAAGGAGCAACACCTTATATTCTGTCTCAAATTTCCGATAATGGCCTCCCTTCCTCTCCTTCAACAATTCCCATCCCCTTTTCCCTCTCTCACCTTATCACCATTGTCTCCCTCTGGTGCTCCTCCCCACTTTTCTTTCTTCCATGGTGTTCTCTCCTATCGGACTCCCCCTTCTCTAGCCCTGTATCTCTTTCACCTATCAACTTCCCACCTCCTTACTTCATTCCTCCCTTCCCAGTTTTATCTATCATCTTGTGTTTATCTCTCCCCTCCCCCACCTTTTAAATCTACTCCTCTTCATTTTTCTCTCCAGTCCTGGCAAAGGGTCTCAGCCCAAACGTCAACTCTACTTTTTTCCATAGATGCTACTTAGCCTGCTGAGTTCCTCCAGCATTTTGTGTGTGTGGCATGAGAGAGGGGCTGGCCAAAATTGATTGGAAGGGAACACTAGCAGGGATGATGGCAGAGCAGCAATGGCTGGAGTTTCTGGAAGTAATTCTGAAGGCAAAGGATAGATAAATCCCAAAGAAGAAGATGTATTCTAAAACCAGAATGATGAAACCACGGTTGATAAGAGAAGTCAAATCCAATATAAGTCCAAAGAGAGGACATATAACAGAACAAGAATTGGTGAGAAGATAGAGAATTCCGAAGCTTTTGAAAACCAGCAGAAGGCAAATAAAAAAGTCATAAAGAAGGAAAAGCTGAGATACAAAGGTAATCTATCCAATAATATCAAAGAGGATACATTTTTTTTCAGATGTATAAAATATAACAGAGAGGTGAGAGTAGATATCAGACTGCTAGAAAATGATGCTGGAGACGCAGTAATGGGGAACAAGGAAATGGTGGAAGAATAGAATAAGTATTTTGCATCAGTTTTCATTGTGCAACATACTCGCAATATGCTGAGAGTTTGAGAGTGTCAGGGAGCAGAAGTGAGAGAAGTTACATTACTAATGATCTTTCAAGAATCAATGGATTTTAGCATACAAATTTTACTTCACCCTTCAAGAAGGGAGAGAGGCAGAAGACAGGAGGTTATAGGCCAGTTAGTCTGACCTCAGTGGTTGAGAAGATGTTAAAATCGATTGTTAAGGATGTGGTTTTGAGATATTTGGAGTCACATGATAAAATATGTCAAAGTCAGCATGATTTCCTTAAAGGAAAATCTGCCTGACAAATCTGTTGGAATTCCTTGAACAAATAACAAGCAGGATAAACAAAGGTGGATTTTGTGCACTTGGATTTTCAGAAGGCCTTTGACAAGGTGCCACACATGAAGAGCTTAACAAGCTACGAGCCCACGGCATTACAGGAATGATTGTAGCATGGATAAGGCAGTGGCTGATTGGCAGGAGGCGAAGTGTGGGAATAAAGGGAGCCTTTTCTGGTTGGCTGTCAGTGATGAGTGGTGTTTCACAGGGCACTTTTTACGTTCATGTCAATGATTTGGAGGACAGAATTGAGGCTTTAAGGTCAAGATTGGCGAGAGGAGAGAAAGCAGCACGCAGCGCGTGCGCAGTCCTCCGGTGAAAAATGATGTTGTATCTGTTAAATAGGGGCTGTGGACAATTCTGATTTGATGGAGAATGGACGTGAAAGCACAGAGGAACATCTGGAGAAATTTCTGAAACGCTCATTCACTGCTGTCGTTACTGCACGGTCGGGAATCTTTCGGAGGGAAGGCCTCAAAATCCCCGGCTTTGCCTGCTGTTGGGGACCGAGAAGGAGGTCGAATTGTTCAGATAGAGATGGCACTCAGTACTCGGTGTCGGAGAGCTGATCAGAGCTCGAAGTTTTCGGATGACTCAGAGTCGGATTGTGATCAGCATGGCAGGGAGAGTTTTTCTTCCTTCTCCCGTCTGCGTAAGATGTGGGACATTTGAGAAACTTTGAACTTTTACAGTGCTCATGGACTTCTTCATCAAGTTATGGTATTTTTACACTGTTTGTAACTATATGCTATAATTATGTGGTTTTGTTAGTTTTTTTCAGTCTTGGTCTGTCCTGTGTTTTGTGATATCACACCGGAAGAAATATTGTATCATTCCTTAATGCATGCATTACTAAATGACAATAAAAGAGGACTGTGTGTCTTCATAATCTAATCTAAGATTGTCGATAATACAAAGGTAGGTGGAAGAGCAGGAAATGGTGAGGAAGCAGAGATGCTACAGAAGAAATTAGACAGATTGGGAGAACGGGCAAAGAAGTGTCAGATGGAACATTTGGTGCCTCTAGGCCTGTATTCACTAGAATTCAGAAGAATGAGGTGTTGACTCTCATTAAAACCTTCTGTTTGTTGAAACGCCTCTACAGAGTGGATGTGGAGAGGATGTTTCCTTTGTGGGGGGAGTCTAAAACCAAAGGACAGCCTCAGAATAGAGGGATGTCCATTTAAAATGGAGATGAGGAGGAATTTCTTCAGCCAGAGGGTGGTGAGTCTGTGGAATTCGTTGCCACAAGTGGCTGTGGAAGCCAAGTCTCTGGGTATATTTAAGGCAGAGGATGACAGATTCTTGATTAGTCAGAGCATAAAGGGATACGAGGAGAAAGCAGGAGATTAGGGCTAAGAGGGAAAATGGATCAGCCATGATGAAATGGTGGAGAAGAATCAATGTGCCAAATGGCCTGATTCTGCTCCTAAATCTTATGGTCTTGATATGTCAAAAAAGGTCTGAAGGTAGAAAAAAGGCATCCGTTAGTTTTGCGAGACCATGGATCTGTGCCTGGAAAGTCTTCACTCTCCAGGGCACAGGCCTGGGCAAGGTCTATATGGAAGACCGACAGTTAGTTGCCCATGCTGCAAGTCTCCCCTCTCCACGACACCAATGTTGTCCAAGGGAAGGGCATTAGGACCCATACAGCTTGGCACCAGTGTCATCACAGAGCAATGTGTGATTAAGCACCTTGCTCAAGGACACAACACGTTCCCTCGGCTGGGGCTCGAATTCACAACCTTCAGGTAGCTAGTCCAATGCCTTAACCACTTGGCCACGTACTCACAGGTAGATAAGTCCTCAGGACTGATACATCAAAAGCTAGATGGCATACATTTAATTTGAGAGGGGCTAGGTTCAAGGGTGATTTGTGTGGCAGATTTATTACACATAGAGTAGTGGGTGCTTGGAATGCACTGCCAAGGAGTTGTGGTTGGGAGTAGATATGATGGAAGTGATAAAGGCATCTGAGGTCGGCACATAAAGTGCAGTAAGTAGAGGGCTACGGACCTTGTCCATGCAGAAGGGGTCATTAACTGAACTGGTTTGGTACAATATTGTCGGATGAAGGGCCTCTTACTGCACAGTACTGTGCTATTTTTCAGAACAAGGAACACACTGCGATTTTTATAAATGACTTGCATAAGGGATTGGAAAGGTGGGTTAGTAAGTTTGCGGATGATACAAAGGGTGGTGACATTGTGAATAGGTTGTCATAGGTTACAGCAGGACATTGATAGGGTGCTGAACAGGGCTGAGAAGTGGCAGATGGAGTTCAATCCCAAAAAGTGATTCACTTTGGAAGTTCAAACCTGAAGGAGGAATACATGGTTAATGGAAGGATTCTTAGCAGTGTGAAGGAGCAGAGGGTCCTAGGGCTCCATGTCCACAGCTCCCTCAAAGTTTCCATGCAAGTTGATAGGATGCTTAAGAAAGTGGATCGTGTATTTTCCTTCATTAGTTCAAGAGCTATGAGGCAATGTTTCAGTTCTATAAAACCCTGGTCAGATCATGGTTATAGCACTGGATTCAGTTCTGGTCACCTCATTATAGGAAGGATGTGAAAGCTTTAAAGAGGGTGCGGAGGAGATTTACAAGGATGCTGCCTGGATTAGAGAGCATGTCTTATGAGGATAGGCTGAGTGAGCTAGGGCTTTTATCGTTGGAGTGAAGGAGGATGAGAGGAATATAGAACATGGAAATTTGCAACACATTACAGACCCTTCAGCCCACAATGTTGTGCTGGTAGGAGACTTGATAGAGGTGTTTAAGATGAGCAGAAGCAGAGATAGAGAGGACAGCCTGAGCCTTTCTCCAAGTGTAGCAATGGCTGATATTAGAGGATATCCTTTTAAGGAGAGTAGAGTACGGATTTGCAGGGTGTTTTTTTATCAGAGGGAGTGGTGGGTGCATGGGACGCATTACCAGGGGCGGTGATAGAGGCAGATACATTAGGGACGTTTAAGAAGCAGTTAGATAGATACATGGATGAAGGAGAAATGAAGGGCTCTGTGGGAGGGAAAGGTTAGATTGATCATGGAGTAGTTTAAAAGGTCGACACAATGTTGTCGGCCAAAGGGTTTGCACAGTGCTGTAGTGTTCTATGTTCTATAGTCTATAGAGTGGAGACTGCAAAAAATCGTGGTGATGCCAGCTGAGAGCGGGAGGTGAAGATCTCTTCATCTCAGCTGCTTCATATGGAGGAGGTATAAAAAGAAAGATCTAAATGTGATGAGAGAGAAAAGAACAATTTAAAGAGGTGTGAGATGCACAACATCACTGGAAATCTGAAGAGAAAAAGTTGAAATATGTAATATTTCAAACAGAACCTGCATCAAGGGAGAGAGAAGGAGAGGGACAGAAAAGATAAGACATTAAAACACAGGAACAGAACAAGACTATTTAGCCCATCGACTCTGCTCCACCATTCCATCATGACTGATTTATTTTCCTTCTCAACCCCATTCTGGTGCCTTCTCCCTATAACTTTTGACTCCTTTACTAATCAAAAACCTGTCAACCTTCATTTTAAATATGACCTGACCTCCACAGACATCTGTGTCAATAACTTCCAGAGATTCACCACCCTCTGGATAGAGAAATTCCTTCTCATTCCTGCTCTAAACATCAGACTTAACACTATGGTTTCATTAGATTTATCCAGATATGAACTGGAAGTCTGGTTATCTGAAATTGTTGACTCCAAAAGTTAAATCTTTAATCTATCATCTTGTAAAATTAAAACACAAGAGTTTCTGCAGATGCTGGAACACAAGAGGAACACAAACAAAATGCTGAAGGGACTCAGCAGGTCAGGCAGCATCTATGGAAAGCAATAAAGAGCTGAGATTTTGGGCTGAGACATTTCCCCTTCTTTTCTGGTCCTGATGAATGGCCTTTAGCCCAAAATTTTAAATGCTTATTCCTTTCCATAGATGTTGCCTGACCGGCAGAGTTCTTCCAGCATTTTGTATATATCATTTTATAAAACTAGTTTTGTCATTAACTTTTTCTGGTAAATGATCACTACAAACAGTGACCTGTTGTTTCCCTGTTGGAGCTGAGTGAAATTGCCTGTACGATCTGGTGTTTTTGCAGTACGGCTGGTGTCTCACTGGGGCAGGGTGATTGCAACACAGCAGGCTGTAGTTTCTGGAGAGGGCATGGAGACAATCTGATATGGCATGATGCAGCGGAGCCGAGGCAAAGTGTGGAAAGTTTCAAAGTCTGATCGATTTAAGAGCCATGCCGAATTGGAAAGCCCATGTAATTTGATCCGGCGGAGCCAAGGTGAGACGAGGAACAATCTGATGTTTGATCCATTTAAGAGGCTCACTGGATTGGACAGGTTGTGTACTGGCCGCACTGAGGTGATGGAGCCTGAGCCCATCTGTGAGGAATAACCCCAAGATTAGAGACTTAATCACCGGGCCAGATTGAAATGGTCCAGGTGTCGGGCTCGGAGGAGAGAGATGGACTGGTTCGGCTCACTACTCCGTGGGATTTGCTCAACTCACTGCTGGACTGAAGCCTTCTGCATGTGCTGCAGTGATACCTGGCACTGTGAAGCTCGCTTCTGAATGCCGTTTGCTTGCTTTATTGTTTGCACAATGTGTTTTTTTTCCTCTCTCTGCACATTGGGTATTTGACAGTCTTCTTTCATTTTTACTGGGCTCTGTTGGGGTTCCTTGTTTCATGGTTGCCCGTAAGGAGACAAATATCAAGTTTGTATGAAGTATACAGACTTTGATATTAAATGTACTTGAACCTGTGCCAACCAACTGACGGGAGTATTCAGGGACATTTTCAACCTCTCACTGTTACGGGTAGAAATTTCCACTTGCTTCAAAAAGGCAGCAATTATATCAGTGCTTAAGAAGAATAATGCGAGCTGCCTTAATGACTATTCCCCGGTAGCACTCACAACTACAGTGATGAAATGCTTTGAGAGGTTGGTCATGATTAGATTGAACTCCTGCCTCAGCAAGGACGTGGAACCACTGCAAGTTGCCTATCGCCACAATAGGTCAAAGGCAGATGCAATCTCAATGGCTCTTCACACAGCTTTAGACCACGTGGACAACAAAATCATCTACGTCAGGATGCTCTTTGTCGACTATAGCCCAGCATTTGGTACCATCGTTCCCACAATCCAGATTGTGGAACCTGGGTCTCTGTACCTCCCTCTGTAATTAGATCCTCGACTTCTTAACCAGAAGACCACAAACTGTGCGGATTGGTGATAATATATCTTTCTCACTAATGATCAACACTGGTGCACCTCAGGGGTGTGTGCTTAGCCCGCTGCTCTACTCTCTCTATGCCCATGATTGTGTGGCTAGGCGTGTTCAAATACCATCTATAAATTTGCTGATGATACAACCATTGTTGGTAGAATTTCAGGTGGTGATAAGACAGCGTACAGGAGTGAGATATGCCAAATAGTGGAGTGGTGTCCCAGCAACAACCTGGCAGTCAACGTCAGTAAGATGAAAGAGCTGATTGTGGACTTCAGGAAAGGTAAGAAGAAGGAACACATACCAAGCCTCTTAGAGGGATGAGAAGTGGAGAGAGTGAGCAGCTTCAAGATCGCTAAGGACCTAACCTGGTCCCAACATATCGATGTAGTTAAAAAGAAGGCAACTATACTTTTTTAGGAGTTTGAAGAGGTTTGGCATGTCAACACACTCAAAAACTTCTATAGTTGTACCGTGGAGAGCATTCTGACAGGCTGCATCACTGTCTGGTAGGGAGGGACTACTGCACAGGACCAAAAGAAGCTGCAGAGGGTTGTAAATTTAGTCAGCCCCATCTTGGGTACTAGCCTACAAAGTACCAGGACATCTTCAAGGAGCAGTGTCTCAGAAAGGCAGCGTCTATTATTAAGGACCACCAGCACCCAGGCCATGCCCTTTTCTCACTGTTACCATCAGGTAGGAGGTACAGAAGCCTGAAGGCACACACTCAGCAATCCAGGAACAGCTTTTTCCCTTCTGCCATCCGATTCCTAAATGGACATTGAACCCTTGAACACTACCTCACTTTTTTAATATATATTATTCCTGTTTTTGCATGATTTTTGATCTATTCAATATACGTATACTATAATTGATTTACATTTGTAGTTGCTTATTTATTATTATTATTTTAGTTTTTTTCTTTTGTATTGTGTATTGCATTGAAATGCCGCTGTTAAGTTAACAAATTTCACGACACATGCCGGTGATAATAAACCTGATTCTGATTCTGAACTTTGATATAGAAATAGTTATTTGCATTAATTCAGAACCTTCCATTTGAGAGTGTAATGCCAATACATACTTAAATTTGGATTGGCAATAATACCTCCAAAATTGCCATCAGTACAGGTGCACCACAAGGCTATGTTAGTCCCCTGCTCTAGTCACTTTATACTTAAACTGTGAGGCTAAGCACACCTCCAATGCCATATTCAAGTTTGCTGATGACACCACTGCTGTAGGCTGAATTGAAGGTGGTGATGAATCAGCATAAAGAGGGAGACTGATATTCTGGCTGAGTGGTGACACAACAACAACCTTTCACTCAATGTCAACAGAAAAAAGAGCCGATTATTGATTACAGGACAATGAAACCAGAGGTCTATAAGCCAGTCCTCATTTGGGGATTGGAGGAAAGAGCATCAGTAACTTTAAATTCTTTTTGCTTTTATCATATCAGTGTACCTATTCTGGGCACAGTACATAATTGCCATTACAAAGAAGGCACAGCAGCGCCTCTACTTTCTTAGAAATTCATGGAGATTCAACATGTCGTCTGAAACATTGACAAACTTCTATAGTTGCACAGAGGAGCGTATCCAACTGGTTGCATCACAGCCTGGTATGGGAACACCAATGCCTAGTAAAAGAAAAGCCCACAAAAAGTAATGGATACGGCCTAATCCATCACGGGTAAAGATCTCCCCACCACTGAGCACATAAAGACGGAGCACTGTTGCAGGAAAGCAGCATCCATCATCAAGAACTTCCACCATCCAGGCCGTGCTCTCTTCTTACTGCTGTCATCAGGAAGGTCCCACACCACCAGGCTCAATACAGTTATCACCCTTCAAGCATCAGGCTCCTGAACCAGAGGGGATAACTTCACTTACCTCGGCACTGAACTGATTCCTCAAACGATAGGCTCATTTTCAAGGACTCTGCAACTCGTGTTCTCAATATTTATTACTTATCTATTTTTTTTCTCAGTTTTGTATTTGAATAATGTGCTGTCTTTTGCAGGTAGGCTGTTAGTCTGTCTTTGTTGGGTGCAGCTGCTCATTGATTCTGTTGTGTTTCCTGGATTTACCATGTATGGCCGTAAGAAAAGGAAGTTCAGGATTGTATATGGTGTCACATATGTACTTGGTGACAAACTTACTTTAAACTTTTAACCTTTAAAGAGTGGGGAAATGTGATTGAATTAATTGGTCTGCATATGCTCAAGGGGTTGAATGGACTCCTTCCCTGCCATAACAGTTCCATATGTCATAGAGTCATAGAAAAGTACAGCACAGAGACAGGCCCTTCAGTCCATCTAGTCAATGCTGAAAGCATTTAAACAGCCTACTCCATCAACCTGAACCAAGACTATAGCCCTCTATATCCTTCCCATGCATGTGCCTAACAAAATTTCTCTTAAACACTGAAGTCGAGTTTGCATGCACTACTTACACTGGAAGCTCATTCCAGGGTCTCACAACCTTCTGAGTGAAGAAGTTTCCACTCATGTTCCCTTTAAACTTCTCACCTTTCACCCTCAACCCATGATCTCTGGTTGTAGTCCCACCTACGTGGAAAAAGCCTGCTTGCATTGACCCTATCTATATCGTAAGACCATAAGATATAGGAACAGATTTAGGCCATTTGGCCCATCAGGTCTACTCTGTTATTTCATCATGGCTGATCCAATTTTCCTCTCAGCCCCAATCTCCTGCCTTCTCCCTATATCCCTTGAAGCCTGGACCAATCAAGAATCTATCAACCTCTGCATCAAATATACATTAAGACTTGGTCTTCACAGCTGCCTGTGGCAAAGAATTCCACTGATTCACCACTCTCTAGCTAAAGAAACTCCTTTTCATTTCCATTCTAAAACAACGACCCTCTATTCTGAGGCTGTGTCTTCTGGTCTTAAGCTCCTCCACCATGGGAAACATCCTCTCCACATCCACTATATCAAGGCCTTTCACTATTCAATAGGTTTCAATGAGGTCACCCCTCATTCTTCAGAATTAGATAGATAGATAGACAGACATACTTTATTGATCCCGAGGGAAATTGGGTTTCGTTACAGTTGCACCAACCAAGAATAGAGTATAAATATAGCAATATAAAACCATAAATAATTAAATAATAATATGTAAATTATGCCAGATGGAAATAAGTCCAGAACCAGCCTATTGGCTCAGGGTGTCTGACCCTCCAAGGGAGGAGTTGTAAAGTTTGATATTCACAGGCAGAAATGACTTCCTATGATGCTCAGTGTTGCATCTCGGTGGAATGAGTCTCTAGCTGAATGTATTCCTGTGCCCATCCAGTACATTATGTAGTGGGTGGGAGACATTGTCCAAGATGGCATGCAACTTGTGGTGAATACAGACCCAGAGCCATCAAATGCTCTTTATATGACAAGCCATTCAATCCTGGAATCATCTGGGAAACTTCTTTGAACCCGCTCCAGTTTCAACACATCCTTTCTAAGATAATGGGCTTAAACATGCTCGCAATACTCCAACTGAGGCCTTCCAAGTGCTTTAAAAAGTTCCAACATTACATCCCTGCATTTGCCTTCCTTACTACAGACTCAACCTACACATTAACCTTTAGGGAATCCTGCACAAGAACTCCAAATTCCCTCTCCAGCTCAGTTTTTTGTATTTTCTCTCCAATTAGAAAATAGTCAACCCTTTCATATCTTCTGTCAAAGTGCATGATCATAAACTTCCTGACACAATATTCCATCTGCCACTTCATTGCCTATTCCCCTAATCTGCCTGAGTCCTTCTGTAGCCTCTCTATTTCCATAAAATTAACTATCCTTCCACCTATCTTTATAGTTTCTGCAAACTTTGCAATAAAGTCATCAGTTCCATCATCCAAATCAGTGACATTTTATGTAATAAGAATCAGGTTCAACATAGACCACTGTGGGACACCACTGCTCACCGGCAGCCAGCCAGAAAAGGCTCCCTTTATTCCCACTTTTTGCCTCCTGCCTTCAGTCACTGCTTTATCCATGCTACCTTTATCTATGAAAGTTGTCCTGTCCAAGACCGGAAGAAGCTGCAGAAGATCGTGAACACGGCGCAGCACATCACACAAACCAATCTTCCGTCCTTGGACTCACTTTACACCGCAGGCTGTCGAAGCAGTGCTGCCAGGATAATCAAAGACACGACCCGCCCAGCCATCACACTTTTCATCCCTCTTCCCTCCGGAAGAAGGCTCAGGAGCTTGAAGACTCGTAAGGCCAGATTTGGGAACAGCTTCTTTCCAACTGTGGTAAGACTGCTGAACGGATCCTGACCCGGATCTGGGCTGTACCCTCCAAATATCCGGACCTGCCTCCCGTTTTTTTTGCACTACCTTACTTTCCATTTTTCTATTTTCTATTTATGATTTATAATTTAAGTTTTTAATATTTACTAATTTTTACTGCTTTTAATATTTTTATTATTTAATATTTGTAATCCAGGGAGCGGGAAGCGCAAAATCAAATATCACTGTGATGATTGTACATTCTAGTACCAATTGTTTGGTGACAATAAAGTATAAAGTATAAAGTATAATCTTTCCTGTAATACCATGGAATTGTAGCTTGTTAAGCAGCCTCATGTGTGGCACCTTGTTAAGGGCCTTCTAAAAATCCAAGTGCACAATATCAGCCACTTCTCCTTCGTCTAACCTGCTTGTTATTTCTTCAAGGAATCCCAACAGATTTGTCAGGTAAGATTTTCCCTTGAGTAGACCATGCTGACTATGGCCTATTTTGTCATGTGCCTCCAAGTATCCTGATACCTCATCCTTAATAATCGACTCCAACATCTTCCCAACGACTGAGGTCAAACTAACTGGCCTATAGTTTCCTTTCCTCTGCCTCTCTCCCTTCTTGAGGAATGGAGTTACATTTCCAATTCTCCAGTCTCCTGGAACCCATCCAGAATGTAGTGATTCTTGAAAGATCATTACTAATACCTCTACAATCTTTTCAGCCAGCTCTTTCAGAACATTGGGGTGTACACCATCTGGTCCAGTTGACTTATCTACCTTCAGACATTTCAGTTTCCCAAGTACCTTCTCTCTAGTTATGGTAACTTTACACACCTCATGACTCCTGACACCTGGAACTTCCATCACATTGCTTATGTCTTCCACAGTGAAGACTGATGCAAACTACTCATTCAATTTGTCCACCATTTTGTTGTCTCCCTTTACTACCTTTCCAGCATTGTTTTCCAGCAGTGTGATATCTACTCACGCCTCCCTTTTACACTTTATGTATCTAAAGAAACTTCTGATATCTTCCTTAATATTATTGGCTAGCTAGCTTAGTTTCATATTCCATCTTTACCTTCTTAATTACTTTTTTGTTGCCTTCTGTGGATTTTTAAAAGCTTCTCATTCCTGTAAGTTCCCATTAGTTTTTCCTCTATTATATGCCCCCTGCTTTGGCTTTTATGTTGGTTTTGACTTCTCTTGCTAGCCACAGTTGTGTCATCTTTCCTTTAGAATACTTCTTCCTCTTTAGGATGTATATATCCTGTGCCTTCCGAATTGCTTCTAGAAATTCTGCTTTTGCTTCTCTGCTGCCATCCCTGCTAGTGTTCTTTTCCAATCAATTCTGGCCAACTCCTCTTTCATGTCTTTATAATTCCCTTTCCTCCACAGGCAAGTGATCATAATATGATTGAATTCACCCTGAAATCTGATAAGGAGAAGCTACATTTTAGATTCTCCTTCTCAGATTTCAGAGTGAATTCAGTCATATTATGAACACTTGCCTGTAAGTGTTCTTTTTGCCTTAAGTTCTCTAATCAATTTGTATTCATTGCATAACAACCAATCCAGAATATCTGATCTTCTAGTGGGCTCAACCATGAGCTGCTCTAAAAAGCCATCTCATAGGCACTCTAGAAACTCCTTCTCCTGTAATCCAGCACCAACCTGATTTTCCCAATCTACCTACGTATTGAAGGCCCCATGACTATTCTAACATTGCCCTTTTCACATGCATTTTCTATCTCCCATTGTAGTTTGTAGGCCACATCCTTACTACTGTTTAGGGGTCTGTATACAATTCCCATCAGGGTCTTTTCACCCTTGCACTTCCTTTGCTCTCTCCGTAATGATTCAACACCTTCCGACCCTGTTACCTCTTTCTAATGATTTGATTTCAATTTTTACCAACAGAGCATCACCACCCCTTCTGCCTTCCTGTCTATCATTTTGATACATTAAGCTCCCTGCTATAATCTTTCAGCCGTGATTCAGTGATACCGACAACATCACACCCGCCGATCTGCAGATCATTCAGCCTTGATTCAGTGATGTCTATAACATCGTACCTGCCAGTATGCGACTGTGCTGAAAATTCATCTACCTTATTCTGTATACTGTATACATCCAACACCTTGTATTCACTCTTTTCGATTCTGTCTGCCTTTTAGATTGCAACTCAATCTGTTAACTGCAATTTTGCCCTATCAACAACCTTTCCTCACTACACATTGCCCCTGCTCATAAACCAGCTACCTCACCTTCAGCACTATCTTCTGCCTTTCCTACAATACTTCTTGCATTGAAATACAGGCAGCTCAGAACACTAGTCACACCATGCTCAACCTTTTGATTCCCAACTTTGTCAGAGGTCTTACCAACAACAGCCTACACAACCTCTCCATGAACTGCTCTGGCTCTCTGGCTCTCTGGCTCCCATCCCCTTGCAACGCTAGTTTAACCCCCACGGTGCAGTATTAGCAGTCTTCCCGCTAGAATAGAAGTCCCCTTTTAGTTCAGCTGTAACCCGTACCCCTCATAATTTTGTATGCCTCTATCAAATCTCCTCTCAATCTTCTATGTTCCAAGGAAGAAATTCCTAACCTATTCAGTCTTTCCATATTCACCACTCAGGTGCTCCAGATCTGGCACTGTCCTTGAAAATTTTCTCTCTACTCTTTCAACCATATTTGGGGAGGAATAGGGTTATTTACTTAATTTATTTATTGAGATACAGTGCAGAAGAGGCCCTTCCAGCCCTTTGATCCACACTACCCAGTAATCCACGATTTAATCTGGCCCAATCGTGGGACAATGTACAATGATCAATTAATTTACAAAGCGGTACGTCTTTGGACTGTGGGAGGAAACCCGCATGGTCACGGGGAGATCATACAAACCACTTACAGGCAGCAATGGTTAATTGAACCCAGGTCACCTGTATAATAAGGCATTGAGCAAACCACCATGATACTGCGCCACTTGATGGTTACCTCAGTAGTTCTTTCATCGAGTGGGGATAGTCACAATGGGCATATTGACCTTAATGTCCCTTAACTAATTGGCCTTAATTACCCACTTTGTGGTTTGATGAAGAGTAAATTCAGCCTTTTAAGTACGTTGTTGAACACAATCACAAACAGATTGTGAGCAGAGAAAGGGATGAATATCAAACATGATTATTCCATTCAGTTGGTTTGTCGATCTACGGATGTAATGCCTAAAGAAACTGAAAAGGAAAATGTGAAGTTTAGTTTTCAGTATCACTACTTTCCTAACCAGGAGCCTTTATTTAAAAATTGGCAGGTAATTACTTAAAAAAAGGCTTCCTCTTCCCCATTCTTTCCCCAGGCCAAGTTTATGTGCAGCTGCAATATACCCAGAGCCTAAGTGTTGGTGCCTACAGACTGAATTCATGTATGGTTCAGTTTAATTGGTGAAAATGTCAAAATATCTTGCATGGCCTGTGTTGTATTTGCATAATATCCTTAATCATATGCAGGAACATGGTAGGTAGGCTGGCCCCCGCGGTAACAGAACACCTCTCTGTGCTAAATGACTCTGCTGCTCTGACCCTCTCCTTCCCAGACACTTTGCAGCTCCCTTTCTGCATACCCGGCCACTCTCCTTCTCCACCACACACCCCAACGTGCCCTCATCATTACGATGGAAACAGAGTTGAACAATAAACAGTCCTTGGGATGTCATTAACAAGCAGTAGATAATGAACTGACATGATTTCAGAGAATGAAGAGACTACTGCACAGGATCGGAAAAGGCTGAAGGATGTTATAAACTCAACCAGCTCCATCATGGGCTCTAGCCCCCACAGCATGGAGGGCACCTTCAAAAGGGGATGCCTCCAGAAGGTGGCTTTCATCATTAAGGACCCCATCGCCCAGGACAAGCCCTCTTCTAATTCCTGAGGAGACTGAGGTCCTTTAACATCTGCCAGATGATGCTGAGGATGTTCTACGAGTCTGTGGTGGCCAGTGCTATCATGTTTGCTGTTGTGTGCTGAGGCAGCAGGCTGAGGGTAGCAGACACCAACAGAATCAACAAACTCATTCGTAAGGCCAGTGATGTTGTGGGGATGGAACTGGACTCTCTGATGGTGGTGTCTGAAAAGAGGGTGCTGTCTAAGTTGTATGCCATCTTGGACAATGTCTCCCATCCACTACATAATGTACTGGTTGGGCACAGGAGTACATTCAGCCAGAGACTCATTCCACCGAGATGCAACACAGAGCGTCATAGGAAGTCATTCCTGCCTGTGGCCATCAAACTTTACAACTCCTCCCTTGGAGGGTCAGACACCCTGAGCCAATAGGCTGGTCCTGGACTTATTTCCTGGTATAATTTACATATTACTATTTAACTATTTATGGTTTTATTACTATTTAATTATTTATGGTGCAACTGTAACAAAAACCAATTTCCCCCAGGATCAATAAAGTATGACTATGACTATGACTATGACTTCTACCATCGGGGAGGAGGTACAGGAGCCTGAAGACCCACACTCAATGTTTCAGGAACAGCTTCTTTCCTCTGCCGTTAGATTTCTGAAAGGACAACAATGAACTCATGATCACTACCTCAGTACTTTTTCTCTCTATTTGCACTACTTACTTTATTATATATTATATTTTATAGTTTTCTACTTGTACTTTATAGTTTTTATATTGTACTTCATAGTTTTCTTATTACGTATTACAATGTACTGCTGCTGCAAAACAACAAGTTTCATGACATAAACCAGTGATGATAAACCTGATTCTGATTTATTCTGTCCTACTTGTTCTTACCTCCACCATCAATGGTTGTACCTTCAGTTGCTGAGTTCCAGAGCTCTTGATCCAATTCCCAAAATCTCTGTTTTGTCATCTTTCCTCCTTTGACACTTACCAAACTATGGAGGCACAAGTGAATGCAGATGCCTGGAATCTGGAGCAAAACCATAGACTGCTGGAAGAAATCTGGCGCGTGTTACTTTTTGTTCTGTTCCTCCATCTACACAGCTTGTGTCCAATCCACTAAAGTCATCCAGTCGCACATAGATATAAAACATGGGACAGTCCCTTCAGCCAACAATTAAATTAGTAATTAAATGGCTATAAGTAAACTAATCTCTCTGCCTAGACCATGTCCATATCCATCCATTTCCCTCACATTTGTGTGTCTATCTAATCACCATCATCATCATCATGTGCCAAGTCGTATGACGTCGACGATCAATCATGGTTGACGTCGGCCATGGTTACTCTTGACAAGTTTTTCTGCAGAACTGGTTTGCCACTGCCTTCTTCTGGGCAGTGTCTTTACAAGACAAGTGACCCCAGGCATCATCAATGCTCATCAGAGATTGTCTGCCCGGCGTCAGTGGTCGCATAACCAGGACTTGTGATATGCACCAGCTGCTCGTACGTACGACCATCCACCACCTGCTGCCATGGTTTCACCTGACCCTGATCAGGAAGCTAAGCAGGTGCTACACCTTTCCCAAGGGTGACCTGCGGATTAGTGGAGGGAAGGAGCGCCTTACACCTCCTTCGGTAGAATCGTATCTCCAACCCGCCTATTTAAACATCTCTTATAAGTTTCTAATATATCTGCCTCTACCACCACCCCAGCCAACACATGCCAATCATTTAATTTTTGCCCTCTGAAGCCTGTGTTTTTGACCAAAACTTTGGTTGACAGGGAGCAATGGTAGCATAGTGGTTAGCATAACGCTTTATCAGAGTTCAATTCCCAACACAGTTCTTAAACCCATGTCCTCAAATTCTTGATTCCCCAAGTCTAGGAAGAACACTATGTTAGTTCATGGAAACATAATGGTTAGTGCAACACGTTACAGTACCAGTGTGGATTTCCTCTGATGCTCTGGTTTCCTCCCACTTTTCAAAGACATACGGGTTTGGATTAGTAAGTTGGGGGCCATACAACATTGGCACCTGAAGCTTGGTGACACTTCAGGGCTGTCCCCGGCACATCCTCACATCATTGACGCCAACGACACATTTCACTGTATGTTCCGATGTTTCAATATACACGTGACAAATAAAGCTAATCTTTAATCTTTCTTCATCTGACTCAACACCAAAGTAAGGCAGAGTAGATGCTGAAACATATCCAATACTGGGAGGGTTTAGAAAGAGGGTCTAATATTATCACATGCACCAAGATAGAGTGAAAAGCTTTTGCTTGTGTGCTATCCAGACAGATTATTTCATTTATTGTTACAAAATGCAGCATATAATGTTACAATTACAGGGAAAAAACAGTGCAGTACATATAAAGTATTAGGATGAAGTGTAAAGTGCCTTAAATATACAGTAAAATAAATAAAGGCATCCGTTAGTCTTGCGAGACTATGGATCTGCGCCTGTAAAGTCTTCACTCTCCAGGGCTCAGGCCCTGGGCAAGGTTGTATGGAGGACCAGCAGTCGCCCACGCTGCAAGTCTCCCCTCTCCACAACACCAATGTTGTCCAAGGGAAGGGCATTAGGACCCATACACTGGTGTCGTTGCAGAGCAATGTGTGATTAAGTGCCTTGCTCAAGGACACAACACGTTCCCTCAGCTGGGGCTCGAACTCACGACCTTCAGGTAGCTAGTCCAATGCCTTAACCACTTGTGGCTTAGGTCATGTGCTCGCACAAATATACAGTGGTTTCTAGTTAATTAGGCCATTGGTTAATCAAGGCAGATGCTTATGTGGGATGACTCTTAAAAAACAAAAACTAATGAAGGAAGTAGCTAGGTTTTCCTTTGTTTAAATGGGACAATACACTGCTTAATTTGGGCAAGAGACTGTTGCCGAACAGTTTCTAACTAGCGAAAGCTGTGTGCACGTGTGGTCGTTGGGCACTACACAACGCTTAAAGCGAACAGTTTGTATAAAAATAAAAATAAGCAGTAAGATAATTCACAACTGTTTTACCTATTGTGGTTTCAAGCTTTCAGGCTTGAAGATGCCAGAAACGGCTGTAAGACAATTTGGAACTGTTTTGCTCACCATCATTGAAGTATTCAGGCTTTCAGTTGCCAGGAACGGCTGGGAGATTATTTCTCGCCAAATATCAGTGACAAAAATCACTGCTTTTTGACACAAACATACGCAATTGATGTATTTTAAAAATGATTCACACTAAGTACGATGTAGTGTCCAACAGCCGCACAACTGCACGCGATTGACGTTAGTTAGGAACTGTTCAGCAACAGGCTCCGCTCCCAAATAAGTGGCACGGTGCCCAACATAGAATGAAGGGAATCCTGGCTATTGTCTCAATTTGTTTTTGCTCTTTAAGAGTTGTCCCAAATAAGCAGAAGCCCTGGATAATGGATGGCCCAATTAACCAGAATCTACTGTATTTCCATGAAATTGGGCTGACTGGGGCAGCTGCTGAATTGGGCCAAAATGTACTGGTCCCAACATGTCCCAAATAACCAGAATCTACTGTATTTAATGAAGTAGCTTCTACTGCTTCCTTTGGCAGCGAATTCCACAGATTCAACTCAAAGGAATTGGTGGAATTCTCTGTGGAAGAATTCTAAGAGGAAAACCACTTCCTCCTTATCTCCATTCTAAATCCACTTGTCCGAATCTTGAAGCTATGTCCCTCGTTCCAGTCTCGCCTACCAGTGAAAACAACTTTACTGCCCCATCTCATCAGTCACTTACATAATTTTCAAAGATCAAAGTGAATTTATGATCAAAGTGCATTTATAACACCATATACAACCCTGAAATTCATTTTTTACGGGCATTCACAGTAAGTACAAAGAAACTGCATGCAACAAAGATGACAGACAACCAGTGTGCAAAAAACAAATTATGCAAAGGCAAAAAGAAAATAAGAATAAAGTTATAATAAAAATAAATAAGCAATAAGTATTGATAACATGAAATGAAGAGTAAAGAGGTCCTGAAAAAAGAATTTAGAGAGCTAGGTGGAATCTGAGAAGTAGGACCTCCTGGGTAGTAATTTCTAGATTGCTGCCTGTGCCACATGTCAGTGAGGGTAGAAACAAGATGATTTGGCAGATAATTGTGTGGCTGAGAAGCTGGTGTACAGGGCAGGGTTTCAGGTTCTTGGATCATTGGGATCTCTTCTGGGGGAGGTATGGCCGGTTCAAAAGTGATGGGTTGCACCTGAACCTGAAGGGCACCAGTATTTCCATGGGCAGGTTTGTTAGAGCTGTTGGAGAGGACTTAAACTAATTTGGTGGGGGTTGGGAACCAGAGAGAAGAGACTCAGGATAGAATGGATGGTGAAAAAGCAAAGATTGCATACAGTCAGACTGTCAGGAAGGGCAGGCAGAAGTTAGGACATAATTGCAGCCAGCAGGGTGAGTATCAGTGCATTAGGGATGCAGAATCAAAAAGGGAAGCAAATACAGTACTCAAAGTGTTATATCTCAATGCACAGAATATAAGAAATCAGGTGGATGATTGTGTTGCATAATTACAGATTGTCAGGTATGATGTTGTGGCCATCACTGAATTCTGGCTAAAGGATGGTTGCAGTTGGGTGCTGAATGTCTAAGGTTAAACATTGTATCGGAGAGATAAGAAGGTAGGCAGAGAGGTTGGCATGGCTCTGCTGATAAAGAGTGTCATCAAATCAGTAGAAAGATGTGACATAGGATCAGAAGATATTGAATCCTTGTGGGTTGAGTTAAGAAACTGCAAGGGTAAAAGGACCCAGATGGCAGTTATATACAGCACTCCAAAAAGTAGCTGGGATGTGGACCACAGATTACAATGGGAATAAAAAACGCATGTCAAAAGGGCAATGTTATGATAGTCATGGGAGAATTTAACATGTAGGTAATTGGGAAAATTAGGTTGTTAATGGATCTCAAGACAATGAATTTGTTGAATGCCCATGAGATGATTTTTTAGAGCAGTTTTTCATTGAGCCTGCAAAGGGATCAACTGTACTGGATTGGGTGCTATGTAATGAACTGGAGACAATTAGGGAGCTTAAGGTAAAGGAACCCTTAGGAGACAGTGGTGACAATATGATTGAGTTCAACTTGAAATTTGATAGGGAGGAAGTAAAGTGGAGAGCATTCTGAGAGGCTGCATCAATGTCTGGTATGGAGGGGCTACTGCATAAGACAAAAGAAGCTGCGAAGTGTTGTAAATCTAGTCAGCTCCATCTTGGGTACTAGCCTACAAGGTACCCAGGACATCTTCAGGGAGTGGTGTCTCAGAAAGGCAGCGTCCGTTATTAAGGCTCTCCGGAACCAAGGGCATGCCCTTTTCTCACTGTTACCATCAGGTAGGAGGAACAGAAGCCTGAAGGCACACACTCAGCAATTCAGGAACAGCTTCTTGCCCTCTGCCATTGGATTGCTAAATGTACATTGAACCCTTGGATACTACCTTACTCTTTAATATACAGTGTTTCTGCTTTTTACACTTTTTAAATCTATTCAATATACATATACTGTAATTGATTTACTTATATATTTATTATTATTATTATTATTATTATTTTTCTCTTCTATATTATGTATTGCAATGAACTGCTGCTGCTAAATTAACAAATTTCACGTCACATGCCGGTGATAATAACCTGATTCTGATTCTGATTCTGATTCTGAGGGAGAAGGTGCTCAAAAAGCTGAAAGACCTAAAGATACATTAGTCACCTGGACCAGATGAACTGCACTCTAGGGTTCTGAAACAGCTAGCAGTAGAGATTGTGGAGGCATTAGTAATGATCTTTCAAAACTCATTAGTCTCTGGCATGGTGCCTGAGGACTGGAAATTTGCAAATGTCATTCCACACATTAGGAAAGGAGCAAGGCAGCAGAAAAGAAATTGTAGACCAGTTAGCCTGACATCAGTGGTTGGGAAGATGTTGGAGTCAATTGTTAAGAATGAGGTTATGGAGTACTTGATGACATGGGACAAGATAGGACAAAGTCAGCATGGTTTCCTTAAGAGAATATCTAGCCTACTGGCATGGTTAGAGCATTGGCTGAGTGGTAGAAGGCAGCGAACGGGGATAAAATGATCATCTTGTGGTTGGCTGCCAGTGACTAGTGATGTTCCTCAGGGTCTGGTGTTGGGATGACTTCTTTTTACGCTGTAAGGCAATGATTTAGATGATGAAATATATGAAGTTTGTTGCCAAGTTCACAGATGATACAAAGATTGGTTTAGGGGCAAGTGGTATTGAGGAAACAGGTGAGCTGCAGAAGGACTTAGATAGATTAAGAGAATGGGCAAGAGATTGGCAAATAACCATAACCATATAACAATTACAGCACAGAAACAGGCCATCACGACCCTTCTAGTCCATGCCAAACGTTTACTCTCACTTAGTCCCACCGACCTGCACTCAGCCCATAACCCTCCATTCCTTTCCTGTCCATATATCTATCCAATTTTACTTTAAATGACAATATCAAACCTGCCTCAACCACTTCTACTGGAAGCTCGTTCCACACAGCCACCACTCTCTGAGTAAAGAAGTTCCCCCTCATGTTACCCCTAAACTTTTGCCCTTTAACTCTCAACTCATGTCCTCTTGTTTGAATCTTCCCCACTCTCAATGGAAAAAGCCTATCCACATCAACTCTATCCATCCTCCTCATAATTTTAAATACCTGTATCAAGTCCCCCCTCAACCTTCTATGCTCCAAAGAATAAAGACCCAACGTTCAACCTTTCTCTGGAATTTAGGTGATGAAACCCAGGTAACATTCTAGTAAATTGTCTCTGTACTCTCTCTATTTTGTTGGCATCTTTCCTATAGTTCGGTGACCAGAACTGTACACAATACTCCAAATTTGGCCTTACCAATGCCTTGTACAATTTTAACATTACATGCCAACTCCTATACTCAATGCTCTGATTTATAAAGGCCAGTATACCAAAAGCTTTCTTCACCACCCTATCCACATGAGATTCCACCTTCAGGGAATTATGCACTATTATTCCTAGATCCCTCTGTTCTACTGCATTCTTCAATGCCCTACCATTTACAATATATGTCCTATTTTGATTAGTCCTACCAAAATGTAGCACCTCACATTTATTAGCATTAAACTCCATCTGCCATCTGTCAGCCCACTCTTCTAACTGGCCTAAATCTCTCTGCATGCTTTGAAAACCTACCTCATTATCCACAACTTCACCTATCTTAGTATCATCTGCATACTTACTCATCCAATTTACCACCCCATCATCCAGATCATTAATGTATATGACAAACAACATTGGACCCAGTACAGATCCCTGAGGCACACCACCAGTCACCGGCCTCCAATCTGACAAACAGTTATCCAACACTACTCTCTGGCATCTCCCATCCAACCACTGCTGAATCCATTTTACTACTTCAATATTAATACCTAACGATTGAACCTTCCTAACTAACCCTCCATGTGGAACTTTGTCAAAGGCCTTACTGAAGTCCATATAGACAACAACCATCGCTTTACCCTCGTCAACTTTCCTAGTAACCTCTTCAAAAAATTCAATAAGATTTGTCAAACATGACTCTCCACACACAAATCCATGTTGACTGTTCCTAATCAGATTCTGTCTATCCAGATATTTATATATACCAACTCTAAGGATACTTTCCATCAATTTACCCACCACTAACGTCAAACCCACGGGCCGATAATTGCTAATTTTACTCTTAAACCCTTTTTAAATAATAGAACAACATGAGCAATACGCCAGTCCTCCGACACCATCCCCGTTTCTAATGGCATTTGAAATATTTCTGTCAGAGCCCCTGCTATTTCCACACTAACTTACCTCAAGGTCCTAGGGAATATCCCATCAGAACCTGGAGATTTATCCACTTTTATATTCCTTAAAAGAGCCAGTACTTCCTCTTCTTTAATCATCATAGTTTCCATAACTTCCCTATCTGTTTCCCTTACCCTACACAATTTAATATCCTTCTCCTTAGTGAATACCGAAGAAAAGAAATTGTTTAAAATCTCCCCCATCTCTTTTGGCTCCACACATAGCCATCCATTCTGATTCTCTAAGGGACCAATGTTATCCCTCACTATCCTTTTGCTATTAATATAACTGTAGAAACCCTTTGGATTTATTTTCACCTTACTTGCCAAAGCAACCTCGTATCTTCTTTTAGCTTTTCTAATTTTTTTCTTAAGATTCCTTTTACATTCTTTATTTTCCTCGAGCACCTCGTTTACTCCATGCTGCCTATATTTATTGTAGATATCTCTCTTTAAACTTTTAACCTTTCCTTTCAACCTAACGGGAACATAAAGATTCTGTACCCTCAAAATTTTACCTTTAAATGACCTCCACTTCTCTATTACATCCTTCCCATAAACAAATTGTCCCAATCCACTCCTTCACATCTCCTTAAAGTTAGCCTTTCTCCAATCAAAAATCTCAACCCTGGGTCCAGACCTATCCTTCTCCATAATTATATTGAAACTAATGGCATTGTGATCACTGGACCCAAAGTGCTCCCCAACACAAACCTCCGTCGCCTGACCTATCTCATTCCCATGAAATAAAAAGTTGGAAAATGCATGGTCGTGCACTCTGATAGTAGAAATAAATGAGCATATTATTTTCTAAGCGGGGAGAAAATCCAAAAATCTGAGATGCAAAGGGACTTGGGGGTCCTTGTGCAGAACACCCTTGCAGGTAGGTTAACTTGCAGGTGGAGTTGGTGGTGAGGAAGGCAAATACATTGTTAGCATTCAACTCAAGAGGCCTAGAGTACAAGAGCAGGGATGTGATGCTGAGGCTTTATAAGGCACTGGTGAGGCCTCACCTTGAGTATTATGAACAACTTTGGGCTCGTCATCTAAGAAAGGCTGTGCTGGTATTGGAGAGGGTTCAGAGGAGGTTCACAAGGATGATTGCTGGAAGGAAATATGAGGAACATTTGATAACTCTGAGTCTGTACTAGCTGGAATTTAGAAGGATGAGGGGGGAATCTCATTGAAACCTTTCAAATGTTTAAAGGCCTAAACAGAGTAGATGTGGAAAAGACGTTTTCCATGGCGGGGGAGTCTAGGACAAGAGGGCACAGTCTCAGGCTAGAGGGGTGTCCCTTTAAAACAGAGATGAGGAGAACTGTATAGTTTGAAGGTGGTGAATTTGTGGAATTTATTAACGCAGGCAGTTGTGGAGGCCAGGTCATTTGGTTTATTTAATGCAGAGCTTGATAGATTTTTGATTGGATACGACATCAAATATTATAGGGAGAAAGCCAGGGAATGGGGCTGAGGAGGGGGAGAAAGGATTGGCCATGATTGAATGGCAGACAGACTTAATGAACCAAATGGCCTAATTATGCTCCTATGTCTTATGGTCAAAATCAGAATCAGAATCAAGTTTATTATCACCAGCATGTGATGTGATATTTGTTAACTTAGCAGCAGTTCAATGCAATAAATATTCTAGCAGAGAGAGAAAATAATAATAATAAATAAAATAAAAGTAATAATAATAAATAAACAAGTAGATCAATTACAGTATATGTATATTGAATAGATTTTAAAAAACAGAAATATTGTAAAATATAGTGCAAAAACAGAAATACTGTATATTAAAAAAAAGTGAGGTCATGTCGAAAGATACAATGTCTATTTAGGAATCGGATGGCAGAGGGGAAGAAGCTGTTCCTGCATTGCTGAGTGTGTGCCTTCAGGCTTCTGTACCTCCTACCTGATGGTACCAGTGAGAAAAGGGCATGCCCTGGGTGCTGGAGGTCCTTAATAATGGACGTTGCCTTTCTGAGACACCGCTCCCTAAAGATGTCCTGGGTACTTTATAGACTAGTACCCAAGATGGAGCTGACTAGCTTTACAATCTTTTGCAGCTTCTTTCAGTCCTGTGCAGTTTAGCCCCTCCGTACCAGACAGTGATGCAGCCTGTCAGAATGCTCTCCACAGTTCAACTATAGAAGTTTTTGAGTGTATTTGTTGACATGCCAAATCGCTTCAAACTCCTAATAAAGTATAGCTGCTGTCTTGCCTTCTTTATAACTACATCAATATGTTGGGACCAGGTTAGATCCTCAGAGATCTTGACACCTGGGAACTTGAAACTGCTCACTCTCTTCACTTCTGTTCCCCCTATGTGTTCCTTTGTCTTGCCCTTCTGGAAGTCCACAATCAGCTCTTTTGTCTTACTGACGTTGAGTGCCAGGTTGTTGCTGTGGCACCACTCCACTAGTTGGCATATCTCACTCCTGTACGCCCTCTCATCACCACCTGAGATTCTACCAACAATGGTTGTATCATCAGCAAATTTATAGATGGTATTTGAGCTATGCCTAGCCACACAGTCATGTGTATATATAGAGTAGAGCAGTGGGCTAAGCACACACACCTGAGGTGCCCCAGCGTTGAACATCAGCGAGGAGGATATGTTATCACCAATCCACACAGACTGTGGTCTTCCAGTTAGGAAGTCAAGGATCCTATTCCAGAGGGAGGAACAGAGGCCAAAGTTCAGCAACCTCTCAATCAGGATTGTGGGAATGATGGTATTAAATGCTGAGCTATAGTCAATGATCAGCATCCTGACGTACGTGTTTGTCTGGTCCAGGTGTCTAAAGTCATGTGGAGAGCCATTGAGATTGCATCTACCATTGACCTATTGTGGCGATAGGCAAATTGCAGTGGGTCCAGGTCCTTGCTGAGGCAGGAGTTCAGTCTAGTCATGACCAACCTCTCAAAGCATTTCATCACTGTCGATGTGAGTGCTACCGGGCGATAGTCATTAAGGCAGCTCACATTATTCTTCTTAGGCACTGGTATAATTGTTGCCTTTTTGAAACAAGTGGGAACTTCCACCCGTAGCAGTGAGAGGTTGAAAATGTCCTTGAATACTCCCACCAGTTGGTTGGTACAGGTTTTCAGAGCCTTACAAGGTACTCCATTGGGACCTTCCACCTTGTGAGGGTTCACTCTCTTTAAAGACAGCCTAACATCGGTCTCTGAGACAGAGATCACAGGGTCATCAGGTGCAGCAGGGATCTTCACAGCTGTAGTTGTGTTCTCCCTTTCAAAGTGTGCATAGAAGGCATTGAGTTCATCTGGTAGCAAAGCATCACTGCCATTCTTGATATTGGATCTTATATGGAAGATAACTATAATGAATGTCCCTTAAAGCAAGGATGTCCCAATTCTCCACCTTCCCTTGGCTACCATTGCCCCATCAATGCAGTCTGAGCATATAAACAAAAAACAGAAGGAAAAGGCCATTCAGCTCCTCCTATCTACTGTGTTATCCATTAAGATCATGGCACCACTTTCCTGCACCTAATGCTGATACCTACCATTAAGATTCCGATTCACATTCAGATTTATTTATCACATATACATCGAAACCTGGAGGCAAATGTATCATCTGGGTTAACAACCAACACAGCTTAAAGATTGCTTGGAGCAGCGTGCAAGTTTCGCTACACATTCCAGCACCATCGTAGCCTGCCTATGACGTTCAGCAGAACAACACAAGCAACAGAAGCAACACAACAACAGCAACAAAACAGAACAACAGAAAAGCAAGCCCCTTTCCACACACACAACACACTCACACACACACACACCCCTCCAACCATAGGATAAGCCACTTCTGGGCCTGTAACCTCTAGTGGACTTGTGGACTCACAGACAGCAGGCCTCTGCTCTGACATCCCCTGTATCACAGTATCATATGTCGGACCCGTAAGTGTCACCAAAAATGGCTACAGAGCCATTTCTAGGCAGTGACTGGTGTAAGCTTTTCCACTGATAAATCTGGTTCATCAGTGATTTAAAATGGGAGCTGAGGGGGTACTTTCATCAGCCAGAGGGTGGGGGATAAATGGAGCTAGCTGCCAGAGAAAGTGGTAGATGCTGGATCAACAAGAATGTTGAAAATAAATTTGGATAAGTGCATGGATAGGAAACGTTAGAAAGCCAAGTGCATGCAAGTGGGATGGGTTTGGTGGGTACTATGGCAGACATGGACACGTTTCTGTCTGTTTCACTGTATGACTCTACGATTCTAATTTGAATAGCTGTGCGCAGAGTGGAATGGATCATGAAACATCTGCAGGTGCTGGGCACCTGAAACGAAACGGGAAATGCTGGAACCACTCATCAACAGGTCAGGCAGCTTCTGTGGAGAGAGAATCAGTCCACTTTGCAAGTCTTCATCAGTAATGGGAAAGAAAGAGTTGGATCTTGAACAGGCAGCTACATGAATAAGAAGATAATGGAGGCATATGAATGTCACACGGGAGGTGGATATTAAATATAACCTGGCATCAAGATCGGCAAACATCATGGGCCAATTTACCTGTCTAGAGACTGAAGATTAAGGAGATAAGTAGTGCAATCACTTGAATTGAGAATAATGTTCTCATACTTACTGACTTCAGACTATCACCTCTACCAGGTCAAAGGCCACTGACAGCAGCTGCCAGATTGTTCTGTCCTGGGTCAGTCTTTCAAATTGTTCCCAGGTGTAGCCTATCTTCAAAGATCCTTCCTCTCCCAGGGATGAGGAATTTGGAGCCTCTGCTGGCATTTCTGGAGCTCTGTGTTTTTACAGGATGGGGTTGCTAACCCCATGCCTACCTTTTGCAGCCAGACTTGGGAACATCAGATCAGAATCAGGTTTAGTATCACTGCTGTACTATATGTCATGAAATCTGTTGAGCTCGTGGCAGCAGTGCAATCCAATACATCATAATAGAGGAAAAAAACGTCAATTACAGCAAGTATATATATGTTAAACAGTTAAATTAAATAAATAGTGCAAAAATAGAAATTAAGAAGTAGTGAGGTAGTGTTCATGGGTTCAGTGTCCATTCTGAAAATGGATGGCAGAGGGGAAGAAGTTGTTCCTGTAACATTGAATGTGTCTTCAGGCTTCTGTACCTCCTCCCTGATGGCAGCAATGAGAACAAGGCATGGCCTGGGTGATGGGGGTCCTTAATGATGGACAGCACCTTTTTGAGGTATCACTCCCTGAAGATGTCCTGGATACCATGGAGGCTAGTGCCCATGATGGAGCTGACTAAGTTTACAACGTTCTGGAGCTTACTTCAATCATGTGCAGTACCCCCTGCCCCCATACCAGATGGAGATGCAGCCAGTAAGAACGCTCTCCACAGTACACCTGTAGAAATCTGCAAGTGTTCTTGGTGACATACCAAATCTCGTCATCCTCGGAATGAAGTATAGCCGGTGTTGTGCTTTCTTTGTAGCTGCATCGATATGTTGGTTCCCGGATAGATCCTCAGAGGAACTGACATCCAGGAACTTGAAATTGCTCACTCTCTCCACTTCTGATCCCTCTATGAGGACAAGTGTGTGTTCCCTCGTCTCCGCAATCAGTTCTTTGGCCTTACTGAGGTTGTGTCCACGGCAGAGTTATGTTGTTCTCATAGCAAGCTGACTGTGAGCAGGTTCTCAGGTGGCTGTAAAGTCTGATCGGGGATGCACATATTCTGATACAATGTGCGCAATGTGGTAGCAGTGGTTAGTGGTTGGGTAGTTGCAGCTACTGCTAAAGATATTAGCTTCATTTGTCACGTGCATATAGAACAAAAGTGAAATATGTCATCTGCATCAAAGACCACCACAATCCAAATATATATTGCAGGCAAATCACAAGTGTCACTATATTTCTGGTGACAACCATGCCCACATCTTAAGAACTAGGTTTCTGATTAGTCAGAGTGTCAAAGGTTATGGGTGAAGGCTGGAGGATGGGGTTGAGAGGGAAAATAAATCAGCCATAATGGAATGGTGGAGCAGACTCGATGGGCCGAATGGCCTAACTCTACTCCTATGTCTTATAGCCTTATGGTCTTAATTCACTAACCCTAACCCAAACATCTTTGGGATATGGGAAAAAAACTAAAGTATCCAGAGGAAACCCACTCAGTCATGGGGAGAACTTACAAATTCCTTACCGACAGCGGCCGGAATTGAATCCCGATCTTCCTATTACTGATGCTGTAAAATGTTATATACGGCACAAACTTCTTACAGACATGGTTGAGTTGAACCCAGGTCACTGGCACTGTGAAGCGTTACACCAACCGCTACACTACAATGCGCCCAGTATAGCAGCAGTACTGTACTGTTGTGCAGCTGAATAACTCTACACCCCGGCTTGCCAATGGCCTTTGAGTGATATGGACCATCGAAGACACTTATTGCATGCAAATATGAGAGTTTGTTTATAATTAAGCCGTACGCCAAGCATTGTAAGTATCTGTTTTTGCACCAATTGAAGTAGCATGGGACCGCGTCTGCAGTGTAGTGTAGTGGTTAGCACAATGCTTTACAGTACAGGCAACCCAAGTTCAGTTCCCTCCGCTGCCTATAAGGAGATTGTAAGTTCTCTCCGTGATCACATGTGCTTTTTTACTCGGTACTCCAGTTTCCTCCCACAGTCCAAAGACCTACCAGTTGGTAGGGTTAGATCAGGCTGGGATTAAATCAGGAATAACTGAGCGGCATGGCTTAAACAGCCAGAAGGGCTTATTCTGTGCTGTACCTCAATAAATAAATAAATAATCTGATTGTCTTGAGCAATGGTAATGAAGTTCTATTCTATTCTATTCCAAGTTCTTAAACTGGCTCTGTTCAGCAATTAGTTCACTGCCATGTTCTGTTTACCTTCTCTGACAAGGTGTCAGCTCATGGGTATGTGAAAGGTGCTGTCTGAAGGCAACTTATTTTCCACCTTGCGACTGGAGTCGCGCTTACACACTTTGCTTTGCTTCTCGCACGTCAGCTATGATTATCTCACTGTCTCTTTTACCTATTAGCTGCCTGCAATCTTTTCTCCTCACTCTTCCTCTTGGGCTGCTGTGAAAATCCTTTGTGCAAAAATTACAGTTTTGGGATGTGGTAAATCACAACATGATTTCCAGTGAACAGAGAGAAAAAAAATGTTGTAAACCATCCTGGAACATAGTGCTGGAGGGTATTTACTGATTTTCCATGTTGAAATTGTGCGGGCTACTATTTCTTGAAGTACATTTCTAAATCATAAATCAGTCATAAATGTTGATACTGTATATCCTGAACTCTGAAAGGATTAGAAGGTGGTCATAGATGAAATAAATGAAGTTCAGATATCAACAGCTAACCATGCAACCTTCAATATTCAGATTCAATCATTCATTACACACACACACAAACAGAAAGTGAAACGCATCATTTGCATTAACAATGAACACAAGCTAAGGATGTTCTAGGGGCAGCCCGCGAGTGTCACCTACACAGCTTGTCCACTGTGCTCGGCAGAACGTAGAACAAAGCACAACACTTGTAAATTTGTACAGCTGTACCGTGGAGAGCATTCTGTCTGGTTGCATTGCCGCCTGGTGTGTGTGTGGCAGGGGTGGGTGGGGAACTACCGCACAGGGTCAAAATAAACTGCGGCGAGTTGTTAAATTAGTCCACTTCATCATGGGTACTAGCCTCCGCAGTATCCAAAACATCTTCAAGGAGCGGTGTCTGAGAAAGGCGGTGCCCATCACGAAGGACCCCACAATCCCCACCCAGGACATGCCTCTTCTCATTGCTAACATCAGGGACAAGGTACAAAAGCCCAAAGGCACACACTCAACAATTCAGGAACAGCTTCTTCCCCTCTGCCAGCTGATTTCTGAATGGACATTGAACCCATGAACACTACCGCACTACTTTCTATTTCTGTGTCTGTAGCTACTTATTTAATTTAATTGTGATATATACTTACTGCCATTTACAGTTCTTTTCTATATTATCATGTATTGCATTGTACTGCTACTGCAAATTTAACAAATTTCATGACATTTGTCAGTGACATTAAACCTGATTCTGATTCAGAACGAGCAACAGAACAACAGCAAAACAAGCCCCTCTCCTCCCTCCCATTCATCTACACATATGGACAGTCCTCCAATCAGCCTTTGGAATTTGACCTTCAACATTGACCTCTGGACTAGCCGATGTCGGCAGCCCGGACTCCAGGCTCACCGACTGACCGGACATCATGCCTCCTCATGCCTCCTCTTTGCATAGGGACAGCTCAACATCCATAAATGTCCTTCATCACCTACATATCTACATAAGCCTGTAGAACATAGCTAATGGGTTTATGATTGACTAAATCTTTTACAGAAAGACTTGATCATTCAAAATCCAATTATAGTCATTGAGCCCTCTGGCCCAATTCATCCATGCTGATCAAGATGCCCAATTCGTCCATGCTGACCTCTATCTTCCTCCATCTAAAGTTCAGGTCCAGTTTAATTTTAGTTTATTGTCACTTACCACACCCATGTAAACCACCAGATGAAACAATGTTCCTCCAGACCAAGATGCACAACTCAGTACATATAACTCATACACACAACCGGAGAAGTAATATTACCTCAAATAAATTAACATTTAGTGACACAAATTAGTAAGTAAACAGTATAATGGTGCTAGCACATCATATGTGGTGAGACCTGGGTGAAGGCAGGGAGTTCAGTAGCCTTACAGACTGGGGGAAGAAGCCATTTTGGAAGGTTCCTGCCCTTTTCTTTCCAATCCTAATGAAGAGACTTTGTCCAAAACATCAACACTTTTCTCCTCATCAAAGAATCTGCCTGACCTGCTGAGTTCCTCCAGCAATTTGTCTGTTTTACTTTGGACTTCCAGCATCTGCAGAATCTCTTGTGTTAATGATTGTAGCTTAATGCTGTTGTTCTTTGGAAATCCTGATGTATTCAGTGTCTGGTTCTCTCATTAGTCTGGAATGTGAGCTGGAGATCCCAAGTGCAAGTGGGGAATTCGAAGCACACACAAAATGCTGGGGCAAACTCAGCTGCTAGGCAGGATCTATGGAAAAGAGTAAACAGTCGACGTTTCAATATGAGGCTCTTCATCGGGACTAGAAAAAGAATGAAGTGTCTTGGGCCAAAACATCGACAGTTTATGCTTTGGTTTCCAGTACCTGCAGATTTTCTCTTGTTGAGGAATTTGGCTGTGGCTGAGATCGATGGAGTGTGGAACACCAGAGTCAGGAATGCAGGTAGGTTTGTAGCCAGAGCCAGATCCTGCTGTGCTTGGATATTTCTTTCTACACCTACACTGAGTCTGATAGACCAGCTTGCATTTCTCAGATGGAAGAGTCACAATTTTCCCACCCAACCATCCTCCTGTCCTGAGAAAATGATCCAAGAGTGCTGGTATAAAACATCAATTTCTTTAACTTCCGGTAATTTTTCCTCCCTCCTTCTTCTCTCTTTTCCCATTCTCATTCTGGCTTTCTTCTGATAGTTCCTCTTCTCCTTACCTGCCCATTGTTTCACTATGGTGCCCCTCCACCTTCTCTTTCTCCCATGATCCACTCTTCTCCCTTGACAGATTCCTTCTTCTTCAGCCCGTTACCTCTTCCACCTCTCACCTCCCAGCTTCTTACTTCATACACCTCTGCCCCACCCAGCTACTTTCCCTCTCACCTGCCAGCTTATCTTCCTTCTTCCCCCACCCCACGCCTTGCTACTTGAGCTTCTTCCCCCTTCATTTCCAGATCTGATAAGACCATAAGAACATAAGACACAGGAGCAGAATTACACCATTCAGCCCATCGAGTCTGCTCTGCTATTCCATCGTGGCTGATCCCAGATCCCAGTCAAACCTATACACTGGCCTTCTCGCCATATCCTTTGATGCCCTTTGATCGGGAAACGATCAACTTCTGCCTTAAACATACACACGGACTTGGCCTCCACCACAGTCTGCAGCAGAGAATTCCACAGATTTACTACTCTCTGGTTAAAAATAATCCTCCTTACCTCGGTTCTAAGGGGTTGCTCCTCAATTTTGAGGCTGTGCTCTCTAGTGTTAGATAACCCCACAACAGGAAACATCTTTTCCACATCCGTCCTATCTAGTCCTTTCAATATCCGGTAGATTTCAATGAGATCCCCCTGCATTCTTCTAAATCCCAGTGGCTACAAGCCCAAAACTGCCAAACCCTCCTCATTATGTTAAACCCTTCATTCTCGGAATCATCCTTGTGAACCTCTTCTTGAGTCTCTCCAATGACAACACACCCTTTCTGAGATATGGGGCCCAAAGCTGTTGATAATACTCCAAGTGCAACCTGACTTGTGTCTTATAAAGGCTCTGGCATTATCTCCTTGCTTTTATATTCTATTCCCATTGAAATAAATGCCAACATTGCATTTGCTTTCATTTCCACAGACTCAACCTGTAAATTAACCTTCTGGGTGTCTTGCACAAGGACTTCCAATCCCCCTGCACATCTGATGTTTGAATCTTCTCCCTATTTAGATTATAGTCTGCACAACTGTTCCTTTTACTAAAATGCGTTATCATACATTTCCCAACACTGCATTCCATCTGCCACATTTTTGCCCTTTTTTCCGATTTGTCTAAGTCCTGCTCCTCAGTAGTACTTCCCCTCCACCTATCTTCATATCATCTGCAAATTTTACCACAAAGCCATCAATTCCATTATCTACGCAAACACGAGGAAATCTGCAGATGCTGGAATTTCAAGCAACACACGTAAAAGCTGCTGGTGAACGCAGCAGGCAAAGCAGCATCTCTAGGAAGAGGTACAGTCGACGTTTCGGGCAGAGACCCTTCGTCAGGACTAACTGAAAGATGAGCTAGTAAGAGATTTGTAAGTGGGAGGGGGGCCATTATCTAAATCATTGACAAACAATGTGAAAAGCAGCAGTCTCAGTACTGACCCCTGAGGAACACCACTAGTCACTGGCAGCCAACAAAAAAAAAGCCCCCTTTATTCCCACTCACTGCCTCCTGCCTGTCAGTCATTCCTCTATCCATGCCAGTATCTCTCCTGCAACTCCATAGGATCTTATCTTGTTAAGCAACCTCATGTGTGGCACCTTATCAAATGACTTCTGAAAATCCAAGTAACTGACATCCATTGCCTCTCCTTTGTCCGCCCTGCTTGCTACTTCCATGAAGAATTCTAACAGATTTGTCAGGCAAGGTTTCTCTTCACAGAAACCATGATGACTTTGACTGATTTTATCATTAGTCTCCAAATACCTCGAAACCTTATCCTTAGTAAAAGACTCCAACACTTTCGCAACCACTAAGGTTAGGCTAACTGGCCTATAATTTTCTTTGTTTTGCCTTCCTTGTCAGCCACAGTTGCCTACCGCTACCACTTGAGAAATTCTTCTATGAGACATATCTATCCTGGGCCTTGTGAACTATTCCCAGAAACTTCAGCCATCTCTGCTCTGCTGTCATCCCCACCAGTATCTTCCTCCAGTCCTCCTGGGCTAGCTCCTCTCTCATGCCTCTGTAACTTCCTTCATTCCATTCCGATTCTGATACATATGACTTATGCTTCTTTCTCTCAAACTGCAGTGTGAATTCAATCATATTATGATTACTGCCTCCTCAGATTCCCTTACATTAAACTCTCTAATAAGATCTGGGTTATTACACAATACCCAATCTAAGATAGCCTTTCTCCAAGCTGCTCTAAAAAGCCATCTCAAGGGTATTCAACAAATTCCCTTGCTTGTGATCTGACACCAACCTGATTTTCCCAATCCCCATGCATATTGAAGTCCCCGATTACAATTGTGTCATTACCTTATTACATGCATTTCTCCAGCTCCCTTAGTAATCTCAACCCCACATCTTGGCTACTATTTGGAGGCCTACATATATGATTCCCATAATGTTTTTTTTAACCCTTGCAGTTTCCTAACTCCACCCACAAAGATTCAACATTTTCTGACCCTATGTCACCTCTTTCCAAAGATGTAACTTCATCTCTTACAAACAGAGCCACACTACCACCTATGCCTTTCTACCTGCCCTTTTGATACAAAGTATATCCTTTGATGTTACGCTCCCAACTACTGCCTTTTTTCAGCCACGACTCAGTGACGCCCACAACATCGTACCCACCAATCTCTAATTGCACCATGAGTTTGTCCACCATATTCCGAATGCTACACATGCATTTAAATACAGTACCTTCAGTCCCACATTCTTTGCCCTTTTTGAATTTTGTCCGTGGTTTAATTTAAGTCTTTGCTCTATTTGAATTCATAGGCAATCATTGGCCTGTCCTTCCTTACATTCATGTTACACCCATCATCTACTTGTAAATTTGCTGGCTCATCCATCAGCTCTATCATACCAGTTCCCATCCTCCTGCCATATTAGTTTAAACCACTCTCAACAGCTCTAGTAAATCTGCCCACCAAAATATTGGTCCCCCTCGGATTCAAGTGAAACCCGCCCCTTTTATACAGGTCCTACCTGCCCCATAAGAGATCACAATTATCCAGAAATCTGAATCCCATTCCCCTGCTCCAATTCTTCAGACATGTATTTATCTGCCTCCTCATTCTATTCCTATCCTCACTGTTGCATGGCACAGGCAGCAATCCCGTGATTACTACTCTTGAGGTCCTGATTTTCAGCTTGCTTCCTAACTCCCGGTATTTTGTTTTCAGGACCTCCTCCCTATGTCATTGGTACCAATATGTACCACAACCACTGGCTGCTCACCACTGCCCTCCCACCCTTTCAGGATATTGTGTACACATTCAGAAACATCACGAACCCTGACAACTAACAATGAGTCTCAGCCCAAAACGTCAACTATTCATTCATCTCCTGAGATGCTGCCTGATCTGCTGAGGTCCTCCAGCATTTTGTGCGTGTTCCTCAAGATTTCAAGGAAGGGGTCAGAAGCCAGAATAAGAATATGGCGGAGAGAAATGGTCAGGAGTTCAAGTTGGCAGGTGATAAGTGAGACCAGCTGGAGGAGAAAGTGGGTGGGTGGGGGAGGTGTGATGTCATAAGAAGTTGGGAGGGTATAGTTGGAAGACATATAGGGTTGATGAAGAAAGAATCTGATAGGTGAGAGAACTTGGCCAAGAGAAGAAGGAGGGACACCAGAGTGAGGTGATGGACAGGTGAAGTGAAGCAGAATGGGGGATAGAATATTTTTACGGACTCTTCTGGACTACTCCGCCAATGCTCTCAGTGGCGCTGCTCCTACCGCTGATGTGTTCACCTGCCTAATACTACTGATGAGACCTGAAGCCAGGAGACAGAACAAAGGCAGGACATAAGATAAACACTTATTCAGTGAAACCCCCACAACTGCTAAAATCTCAAAACTCAACAGTACCTCCGAAAGCACAACTACGTAAGTGGTTTCTGAAGGCCATTCAGGTCGTTGATAGCAACAACAAATCAGTGAACGTCACACTGGTACGTGTTGTCAGCTGACCAATAGCTGAGTTGGTTCGCTGTGAAAACTGCTCCCAGTGCTTTCCAGTTACTCACCCCTCTCTGGGTAAGAAATGTCCCTTCAGATTCTCTCTAAATTTCTTCCCCCTTACCTGAAACCTATATCCATTAGTTTTATTTAATTCTGATACAGTATAGGATTTCCAAAGACAGCATTACTCTTAGATGGTTACGTGGAGTCTTTTATTATTTTGGCTGTTTTCCCAAAGCTGTTGGAAATGTAGACAGAATTACAGAGTCATAGAAAAGTATAGCACGTGCACTGGCAGCTCGTTCTGCACTCTCACAACCCTCATGTCCCACTTAAACTTTTCACTTTTCATCCGTAACCCTTGACCTCCAGTTGTAGTCCCACCCAACCTCAACGGAAAGAGCCTACTTGCATATCATGAGCTAACACACCAAAATCCTCCTAATCGCCAATTATTAGATTGTTATTTATACAGTCAATAGAGAGAAGGGAGGTCTTCATGTCGGATTAGGCTGTGTTCACAAGTCTCGCTCTCCAAACATCAAACCATAATGGAAATAAAAACTGGGCTGTACCTGTATCACTCAGCATTTTATATACCTCAATTACGTCCCCTCTTCTGCCCGTCTGCTCCAGGTAAAAGCAGACCTGACCTCTTCACTCCCTCCTTTCTCTCTGAGAGCCTGAAAGCACACACCATCAAACTCAAGGACATCTTCTACACCAATGTTATAAGACTATTAAATGGCTCCCTATACAGTAAGATATTATTGGCCTCTCAATCTACCTCATTGTGATCTTGCACCTTATTGTTTACCTGCACTACATTTTCTCTGCAGTTCTTACATTTTATTTCTGCATTCCTTTCCTGTTTTACTGTGTTCTGCCTCACTACACAGTGTAATGATTTGATCTGTATGAGCACTATACAAGACAAACTGTATTTCACTGTACCTCAGTACATATGACAATAATAAACCATTTCCAATTCTAGTCCTCTTCCTTGTTAGCATACTTTGGGGCAGAGCAGGCACTGTGGCTTAGTTGATTAAACTGTCCCTCCAATAAACGGGAGATCCCAAGTTCAAATCTCAGCATTGTCTACTACTTAGGCCAATTAGTTACAATGATGTTATTACAGCACCAGCAACGGGGTTCAATTTCTACTGTGATCTGTAAGGAGCTTGTACATTCTTCCCCGTGACCATGTGGGTTTCCTCCGGGTGCTCCAATTTGCTCCCACAGTCCAAAGACGTATGGGTTAGTAGGTTAATTAGTCGTATGTTTGTAATAGGCCAGCACAGGTTCATTGGGACTGCTACTGTGCTGTATCTCTAAATAAATAAAATGCATCAGTCCTATGAGTGATATTTAAAGTGACTGGAATAACAGGTGTCTATCTGCCAATATTTGGCATCAGTAATTAGTTTGTTGTTGTCACATGTATCAAGATGCAGTGAAAAGGTTTGTTTGCATGTTATCCAGACGGATCATTTCAGACATCAAGGTGCTACAAAAGGAAAATGAAAGACTGCAGAATATATTGTTACAGTTACTGGGAAGGAGCATTGCAGGTAGAATAAAATGCAAGGACCATGACGAGATAGATTGAGAGATTGTGATTTGATTGATTGTATAAGAGATCTGTTCAAGTCATCTAACAACAGGATAGAAGCTGTCCTTGAGCCTGGCGGTCCATGTTATCAAGCTGTTGCAACTTCAACTCGATGGGAGGGGGTGAGGAGAGAAAATAGCTGAGTTCAGAGGAGTCTTTGATTACTTTGGCTGTATTCCCAAAGCTTTTGGAGTGTAGATAGAGTCAAAGGAGGGGAGGCTAGTCTTTGTAATAGATGATGCTACATTCACAACTCTCTGCAATTAATACCCTCTTCCTGAATAACACACAATTGCATCAGTGCCTAGGAATAGAAAAGGCTATAGAATAGGTTGTACAGAGCTCAGTCCACCCAGTGTATGTTCATGGTCTTCAAATCACCTCATTTGGCACCAACAATCATTCCACAGTCAAAGTCTCTTCGATCATATTTCTTCCCCATTCTCATGTTTGGTCCGAACAGCAACTGAATCTTTTGACCACGTCAGCATATTTTTATCCACCGTGCTGCTCCACATGATTGCCTGATCAGATATCTGCACTAACAAGCAGGTGTACAGGTGTACCTAATAAAGTGGCCACAGTGCAAATAGATTAGACAGCTGGTATCGTTTTTCCCCAGGGTTGAAATGTCTAATATCAGAAAGCACAGATAGAATAAACAGAAGGAATCTTTTCCCCAGGGTCAAAATGCTTCATACTAGATGATATGTGTTTATCTTGAGAGGGGATAAGTTCAAAGGAGATGTGCATCCAAAGTTTTTTTGCATAGAGAGTGGTGGGTGCCTGGAATGCGATGCCTGGGGTGGGTGATGGAGCCAAATATGACAGGAGTCTTTAAGATGTTCTTAGATAAGCACATGGATGTGCGGGAAATGGAAGGGTATGGACTTTGTGGAGGCAGAGATGATTAGTTTAGTTGGGCATTTGATTGTTAATTAGTTCAGCACAGGATTGTGGGCCAAAGGGCCTGCCCTACCCTGTAGTGTTCGATAGTTTGTGATTATACCATAGATTACAGTGCTCACAAAGTATTACCTTTATCATGAATCAAGGATCAACTTCATTCAGCATATACATTACATGTTAACTAGGAATTTGCTGTGGTGTTTTAGTGTGACTTGCAACAAAAACAACAACATTCAACAATAATAAGAATAAATAATTATCTGGAAGATAGAGTTTAAAGTACAAACATATACATAAATACCATCATGTATTTACTATGTAAACAGCATTATAAAAAGAGGATAAAGCGGTTACAGTACAGTGACTGAGATAATAGAGAGATGGGGTATGTGGTAACTAGAATGGTTTATCAGATTAACTGCCTGGGGAAAGAAACTTTTAAGATAGCGTGAAGTTTTGGTATTAATAGCCTGATAGTGCCTTTCAGAAGGTAGCTTTTGAAAAAGGCCGTTTGCTGGGTGGGAATTGTCTGCAATGATCTTTCCTGCCCGCTTCTTTATCCTGGACACATACAAGTTCTGCAGGGACACTAGACTGCAGCCAGTCACCTTTTCTGCTGATCTGACAGTCTGTTGTAGTTTTTTGTATAATGTGAGAGAATATTGCATCAAACCAGAGAGTAATGGCTGATGTGACGGTGCTCTTGATGATGGCAGTGTTGAATTGCACCAGCACGTTCTGGGGAAGATAGAATTTTACCAAATGCCACCGGAATTATATCTTCTGACTGGCCTTTTGATATGAAGAATTATGATTCTCCCACATTAAGTCCTATGAAACAATGATGCCCAATAACCTGAATGTTGAAATGGTGCTAACTGTGGAGTTGTTGATGATGAGAGTGGGGAGGTGAGAGACATTTCTCCTGAAGATGATATGCATCTCCGTGGTTTTGCCGGCAATCAGCTCCAAGTTATTGTGGTTGCACCTGGACATCCGTTTGTTTACTTCCTGGTGGTGCTTGGATCCGTCACCCTCCAGTGATGCCAGCGGAGTCGTCCACAAACTTTACCAGGTTTACAGAGGGATCATTAGAGGTGCAGTCACTGGAGTATAGAGAAGATAGGAGAGGGGAGAACACGGTTTACCTCACAGGAGTGGTAGGTATGCTACTTACCACACTTAGTATAAAAAAGATGCCACATATGAGTTCTTTGAGCATTCCCACTATGAGTCATAGAATCATAGAACACTTTCCTGAGGAAACTCCACTGCACAACAAGGTAATTATATGTCATAGAGCACGACAATAACGAAACAGCCCCTTCGGCCCATCAACTTTGTGCTGAACCACTTATCTGCCTAGTCCCATCAACCTGCACACAAAACATAGCCCTCCATACCCATTCCCATTCTGACATGTCTATCCACAGCCTCCTGTACTGTAAAGATGAAGCCACACTCAGGTTGGAGGAACAACACCTTATATTCCACCTGGGTAGCCTCCAACCTGATGGCATGAACATCGACTTCTCTAAATTCCGCTAATGCCCCACCTCCCCCTCGTACCCCATCTGTTACTTATTTTTATACACACATTCTTTCTCTCACTTTCCTTTTTCTCCCTCTGTCCCTCTGAATATACCCCTTGCCCATCCTCTGGGTCCCCCCCTCCACCCTCCTTGTCTTTCTTCCCGGACCTCCTGTCCCATGATCCTCTCGTATCCCTTTTGCCGATCACCTGCCCAGCTCTTGGCTCCATCCCTCCCCCTCCTGTCTCCTCCTATCATTTTGGATCTCCCCCTCCCCCTCCAACTTTCAAATCCCTTACTCACTCTTCCTTCAGTTAGTCCTGGCGAAGGGTCTCAGCCTGAAACGTCGACTGCACCTCTTCCTAGAGATGCTGCCTGGCCTGCTGCGTTCACCAGCAACTTTTATTTGTGTCCCTCCATACCTGTACCTATCCATGTACTTATCCAAATTTAGATTAGATTAGATTATGAAGACATGTAGTCCTCTTTTATTGTCATTTAGTAATGCATGCATTAAGAAATGATACATTATTTCCTCCGGTGTGATATCACAAAACACAAGACAGACCAAGACTGAAAAAACTGACAAAACCACATAATTGTAACATATAGTTACAACAGTGCAGCAATACCATAACTTGATGAAGAAGTCCCTGAGCACAGTAAAGTTCAAAATTTCTCAAATGTCCCACATCTCACACAGACGGGAGAAGGAAGAAAAACTCTCCCTGCCATGCTGACCACAATCCAACTCTGAGTCATCCAAAAACTTCGAGCTCTGATCAGCTCTCCGACACCGAGTACTGAGCGTCATCTCTGTCCGAACGATTCGACCTCCTTCTCTGTCCCCAACAGCAGGCAAGGCTGGGGATTTTGAGGCCTACCCTCCGAAAGATTCCCAACTACACAGTAACGACAGCAGCGAACGGGCATTTCAGAAATTTCTCCAGATGTTCCTCTGTGCTTTCACATCTATTCTCCATCAAATCAGAATTGTCCACGGTCCCCATTTAACAGATACGATATCATTTTTCACCAGAGGGCTGCACATACGCAGGCGCGTCGCCATCTTCTCCTCCCTTTAATTTCTCTTAAATGTTGAAATTGAACTTGCACTGGCAGCTTATTCCACACTCTCATCACCCTCTGAGTGAAGAAGTTACCCCTCATTTTCTGCTTAAGCATTTCACCTTTCACCCTTAACCAATGACCTCCAGTTGCACTTTCACCCAACCTCAGAGGAAAAAGCCTACTTGTATACCTCAACCAAAATTCTGCTCAATCTTCTATGTTCTAGGGAACAAAGACATATCATTTTCAACCTTTCCTTAGAATGCAGGCCCTCATGTCTAGGCAACATGGTTGTAAATTTTCTCTACACTCTTTCAATCTTATGAACACACTTCCTGAGGTAACCTCACCAACATCTTAAATAACTTCAACATAGCATCCCAACACCTGTACTCAATACTCTGATTTGTGAAGGCCAATGTGCCAAAAGCTTTCTTTATGACCCTATGTACCTGTGACACCACTTTCAAGGAATTTTGGACCTGTATTCTCAGATCCCTGGGTTCTACCACACTCATCAGTGCCTTACCACTCACTGTGATCTATTCTGGTTGGTCCTCCCAAAGTGCAATATCTCACAATCATGAGCATTAAATTCCATCTGCCATTCCCCAGCCCATTTTTCCAGCTGGTCCACATCTCACTGCAAGTCTTGGAGGTCTTTCTCACTTTCCACTAGAGCCCCCAAACTTGGTGACATCCACAAATTTGCTGGTCCAGTTTACCACATTCTCTTCCAGATTGTTGATATACGAGTAAGTCAGCCATAGGAGCAGAACTAGGCCATTTGGTTATCGAGTCTGCTCTGCTATTTCATCATCGCTGATCCATTTCCTTCTCAGCCCCAATCTCCTGTCTTCTCCTCATAATCCTTCATGCCCTGTCTAATTAAGAATCTGTCAACCTCTACCTTAAATATACCCAAATGATTTGGCCTTCAAAGCTGTCTGTGGCAATGAATTCCACAGATTCACCACCCTCTGCCTAAAGAAATTCCCCTTCATCTCTATTCTAAATGGTTATCCCTCAATTCTAAGGCTGTACCCTCTGATCCTAGACTTCCCCACCATTGGTATCACCTTCTTCTCTATCAAGGCCTTTCAACAATTGATAGGTTTCAATGAGATCCCATCTCATTCTTTTGATTTCCATTGAGCAACAGGCCCAGAGCCACCAACCAGGCTTCATACGCTAACCCTTTCGTTCCCAGAATCATTCTTGTGAACCTCCTCTGAACTCCCTTCAATGTCAGCACATCCTGTCTTATATATGGGCCCTCAATCTGCTAATTAAACTTCAGGCAAAGTTTCCCAACCTGGGGTCCACGGACTCCTCAGTTAAAGGTAAGGCTCCATGGCTTAATAAAAGGCTGGGAACACCGGCTTTAGGGGATCCTGCAAAAGGATTCCCAAGTCCCTTTGCAACTTGGATATTTTAATTTTCTCTCCACATAGAAAATAATCCATGCCTTTATTTCTTCTACCATGCACTTCCCAACACTGTACTCCATCTGCCACTTCTTTGCTCATTCTCCTAATTCGTCTAAGTCCTTCTGTGGCCTCCCTGCTTCTGTAACATTACCTGCACCTCCACCTATATTTGTTTCATCTGCAAACTTGGCCACAAATTCATCAATTCTGTCATCCAAGTCATTGACAAATAATCTAAAGATAAGCCATCCCAACACAGGCCCCTGTGGATCACCACTAATCATTGGATGCCAGCCAGAGAAAGCTCCTTTTATGCAACACACATCAAAGTTGCTGGTGAACGCAGCAGGCCAGGCAGCATCTCTAGGAAGAGGTACAGTCGACGTTTTGGGCTGAGACCCTTCGTCAAGACTAATTGAAGGAAGAGCTAGTAAGAGATTTGAAAGTGGGAGGAGGAGGGAGAGATTCAAAATGATAGGAGAAGACAGGAGGGGGAGGGACGGAGCCAAGAGCTGGACAGGTGATTGGCAAAAGGGATATGAGAGGATCATGGGACAGGAGGTCCAGGGAGAAGGAAAAGGGGGAGGGGGGAAACCCAGAGGATGGGCAAGGGGTATAGTCAGAGGGACAGAGGGAGAAAAAGGAGAGTGAGAGAAAGAATGTGTGTATAAAAATAAGTAACAGATGGGGTACGAGGGGGAGGTGGGGCATTAGCGGAAGTTAGAGAAATCGATGTTCATGCCATCAGGTTGGAGGCTACCCAGACGGAATATAAGGTGTTGCTCCTCCAACCTGAGTGTGGCTTCATCTTTACAGTAGAGGAGGCCGTGGATAGACATGTCAGAATGGGAATGGGATGTGGAATTAAAATGTGTGGCCACTGGGAGATCCTGTTTTCTCTGGCAGACAGAGCATAGGTGTTCAGCAAAACGATCTCCCAGTCTGCATCAGGTCTTGCTAATATATAGAAGGCCACATCGGGAGCACTGGACGCAATACATCACACCAGCCAACTCACAGGTGAAGTGTCGCCTCACCTAGAAGGAATGTCTGGGGCCCTGAATGGTGGTAAGGGAGGAAGTGTAAGGGCATGTGTAGCACGTGTTCCGCTTACACGGATAAGTGCCAGGAGGGAGATCAGTGGGGAAGGATGGGGGGCACGAATGGACAAGTGAGTCGCGTAGGGAGCGATCCCTGTGGAAAGCAGAGCGGGGGGGGAGGGAAAGATGTGCTTAGTGGTGGGATCCTGTTGGAAGTGGCGGAAGTTACGGAGAATAATATGTTGGACCCGGAGGCTGATAGGATGGTAGGTGAGGACCAGGGGAACCCTATTCCTAGTGGGGTGACGGAAGGGTGGAGTGAGAGCAGATGTGCGTGAAGACGAGAGGATGGAGTGAGAGCAGATGTGCATGAAGACGGGATTTATTTATATACACACATTCTTTCTCTCTCTCTCCTTTTTCTCCCTCTGTTCCTCTGACTATACCCCTTGCCTATCCTCTGGGTTTTTCCCCCACTCCCCCTTTTCCTTCTCCCTGGGCCTCCTGTCCCATGATCCTCTCATATCCCTTTTGCCAATCACCTGTCCAGCTCTTGGCTCCATCCCTCCCCCTCCTGTCTTCTCCTATCATTTTGGATCTCCCCTCCCCCTCCCACTTTCAAATCTCTTTCCAGCTCTTCCTTCAGTTAGTCCTGACGAAGGGTCTCGGCCTGAAACGTCGACTGTACCTCTTCCTAGAGATGCTGCCTGGCCTGCTGTGTTCACCAGCAACTTTGATGTGTGTTGCTTGAATTTCCAGCATCTGCAGAATTCCTCGTGTTTACATTTTTAAAAGCTCCTTTTATACTCAGTCTTTGCCTCCTGAAAATCAGCCAATGCTTTGTCCATGCTAGTATCTTTCCTGGGGTGTATGGGGTGTCAGGGAGGGGTAGCGCCTCTGGTGGGGTAACATGTCATGTCCTTTTCAAGGCGGTTAGTCCACCTTTGGTCCCCACCTGGTACTCAGCTCTCACCTGTGGCTCCCCGTAGCTGTTTGCATGCGACAGCGGCCACACCCCGGGCAACGGCTTCGACAAGCCGGCTAAACCAGGTGAGGGTAGCCGACGGGTCTCAAAACCTCAGTGAGATAGGGAGTTGTCTATCCCAGCATGTGAAGACAGACTCCGGCGGATTGAGCAGACGAGATCAATGGAAGGTCCAACCGTCAAGAAGGCGGTCTCGCAAGGGTCATGGAATGTGTAGAACAGGACAAGACACAGAAGACAACCTGGTCATCCACTGCACCTAGTCCCATCTCCAGCCGTCTCGACTCTGTCTTGCCACTGGATCCAGATGGGAATTGGGAAGAGAGAGTGAGGCTGATGCTGTGCAACTCTCCCTCACTTAAATCCAAATGACGCGCTAGTCTCGACACCATCATAAAGGTGTCGAGGACCTCATCGACATCGACAATGGACGAAAAACAACAATCTTTCCTGTAATACCATGGGCTCTTAACTTGTTAAGGAGCCTCAAGAGCGGCGCCTTGTTAAAGACCTTCTGAAAATCCAAGTACACAACATCAATCGATTCACCTTTGTCTGGCCTGTTTGTTATTTCTTCAAAGATTTCCAACAGATTTGTCAGGCAAGATTTTCCCTTGAGGAAACCATGCAGACTTCAGCCTATTTTATCAAGTACCCCGAAACAACATCCTCAACAATCGACTTCAACATCTTTCCAATCACTCAGGTCATGCTAACTGGCTTATAATTTCCTTTCTTCTGCCTCTCTCCCTTCTCGAAAAGTGGAGTGACATTTACAATTTTCCATTCCTTTGGAAACAGGCCAGAATCTGGTGATTCTTGAAAGGTCACTAATAATGACTCCACAATCTCTTCAGCTACCTCTTTCAGAACCCTGGTCCAGTTGACTTATCTACCTTCAGACCTTCCAGCTTCCCAAGCACCTTCTCCCGAGTAATATCAACTGCACTTAATTCTGCCCCCTCACACTCTCAAACATCCAGCATACTGATAGTGCCTTCCACAGTGAAAACTGATGCAAAATACTTATTCAGTTTTTTTTCCCATTTCCTTGTCCTCCATTAATACATCTACTGCATCATCTTTCAGTGGTCTGATATCTACTCCGGCATCACTTTTACTCTTCATTTGTCTGAAAAGACGTTTGGCATGCTCTTTGTTATTACTAGCTAGCTTACCTTCATATTTCATTTTTTCACTCCCTGTGGGCTTTTCATTGCCTTCTGTTGGTTTCTAAAGGCTTCGCAATCCTCTAACTTCCGCTATTGTTTGCTTTATCATATGTCCTCTTTTTTGATTTTATGTTGGCTTTAACTTCACTTGTCAGCCACAGTTGTGTCATCCTAACTTTAGAATACTTCTTCATCTTTGGGATGTATCCATTCTGCTCCTTCCAAATTGTTCCCAGAAACCCCGCCATTGCTGCTGTGCCATCATCCCTGCCAGTGTCCTTAACATCTGGCTGTCTCTATCACGTCCACAGAATCTCATGTCTACTCTTCTGCCTCTGGAATCCCCTATCACTACTGCGGACCTCTGCTCCCCACTTCCCTTCTAAGCCACTGCACCTGACTCAGTGCCAGAGATCCAGCCACTGCAGCATCCCCCTGGTAAGCTGACCACACCCCACAATATTATCCATAGTGGTGTACTTACTATTGAAGGGAAAGGCCACAGGGGGCCTCTGCACTGGTTGCCCATTTCCTTTACATCTCCTGACCATCGCCCATTTACCTGCCTCCTGCACCTTAGGGGTGACTACCTTACAGTAGCTCCTATTTATCACCTCCCCAGCCCCCCGTATGAGCTGAAAGTCATCAAGCTGCACCTCCAGGTCCTTAACGCATTCTGTTAGCAGCCGCAGCTTGGTGCACCTGGTGCTGATGGTGTTAATCCAGGACGGCGGCAGCCTCCCAGAACTCCCACATCTCACACACAGAACACAACCCAGCCCCTGGAGCCACTCTCACTGCACTATCTATTGTCTAACAGAGGTGACATGACAAACAAAAACAGAGCCAGCACCGATCCCTGTGGAACACCATTAGTCATAGGCCTTCTGTCAGAGAGTCACTTACTACCACTGTCTGGTTTCTTCCGCGAAGCCAATGTCTAATCTGATTTACTACCTTATCAGCACAGAAACAGGCTATTCATCCCACCATGACCACATTACTCTTTGAATCTATCAACACTCATCCTATTTACCCACACTGTTCAAAGTCTTATATGCCTTGACATGTGAACTATCAGGGAATAGAATGGGACTGAGAGGCAGTCAATCCCCCAAGACCCGATGACTGAATCCAAGACCAAATGACTGAATCCTAGACCCAATGACTGAATCCAAGACCAAATGACTGAATCCTAGACCCAATGACTGAATCCAAGACCCGATGACTGAATCCTAGAAATCTATGAAACCGTTAGACACAGGAGCAGAGCTAGGCCATTTGACCCATCAAGTTTGCTCTGCCATTCCACCATGCCTAATTTACTATCCCTCTCAACCCATTCTCCTGCCTTCTCCACATAACTTTTGATGTTCTTATTAATCAAGAACCTAACAACCTCTTTTCTAAATATACTCAATGACTTGGCCTCCACAGCCATACGTGGCAAGGAATTCCACAGATTCACTACTAAGGAAATTCCTCCTCAACTCTATTCTAAAGGGCATCCTTATATTCTGAGGTTGTTCCCTCTGGTCCTGGACTCCTCCACTGTAGGAAACATTCTCTCCACATCCACCCTATCTAGGCCTTTCAATATTCGATAAGTTTCAGTGAGATCCCCTCCCCCTCCATACTTATAAACTCCAGCAAGCACAGATGTGGAGCCATCAAAGGCTTCTTATATGTTAATTCTTTCATTCCTGGAATTATTCTAGTGAACTTCCTCCTTAAAGCCTTCCTTGGTCCCAAAAACTGCTCCAAATAATCCAGATGTGGCCTGACCAATAACATATAAAGCTTCCAATGGCAACACATCCTTTCTTAGATATAGGGCCCAAAACTGTTCACAATACTCCAAATAATCAAGGGAGCAGGAAGTGCAGAATTAAATATCACTGTGATGATTGTACGTTCTAGTATCAATCATTTGGCGACAATAAAGTATAAAGTATAATACCCCAAATTGATTTTGAAGGAGGTTGTAGATGCACTGGCTGTCATCTTCCAAAATTCCGATGATTATTGAACAGCTTCAAGAGTTTGAAAGGTAGTAAATGTAAGCCCACTATATCAGACAGAAGGTGTGGTAGAAGAGTGAGAGCCATCCACTCGTTAGCCTGACGTAGTAGTGGAACATCACCCAGCACGTATGTACCCTGTCTGAATGCCTGGCCACCGACCTCCCCACTCCCCGACTCACAGACACACTCTCATCCTGCACTGGTCACTTCTCATCTTTTATTGCTGCTGTTTTACATATTCATACGGCTGCTTGTTTTATTATAAAAGTGTCAGTAACATTTTACGGTCTTACATAAGCGTGCATTTCGCGCTTTATGCTAACCTGTCAGTCTTCAGGCCAGGCCAGGCCACTCAGGGACTTGTACTAATACTATTTTGTGACTGTATGTGCTGGATCTTAACTATATCGTGACCATATGTACTGTTTTTTGCAATTTAACCAGAGGAATACTGTTTTATCCTGAAGAAAAGTCTTAGCACAAAATATTGACTGTTTACCCTTTTCCACAGATGTTGCCTGACCTGCTGAGTTCCTCCTGCATTTTGGGTGCGTTTCTAATGTTTTGTTTAGCTAAATACGTGTATTTATTTGAATGACAATAAACTTGAACTTGAACAGGCTTTTATATATATAATTACATAAGTGTTAACGGGGCTTTGAAAAATTAAATTAAGATTAGGCAGTCAAGTTAAATTTATCAAAAGGGAAATCTTGCTTGACAGATCTTGTGGAAATAACAAGATAGATAAGGGAGAACAAGTGATAAGATTTCACTGAACTTTCAGAATCCTTTAATAATGTGCCATACAGGAAGTTAAAGAAAATTAGAGTGCAGAGTACTTAAGGTAATTTCCTGGTCTGGCTGAGGGTGGATTAATGGTAAGAAAACACAGAACAGGGATAAATGGGTAATTTTCCAGTTGGGAGACTGAGATCAGTGATGTATGCAGAAGGCGTCTGTGTTGAGATCCCATCGCCTCACGATGCATATAGAGTGAAGGGCCAAGATGAACACCTAAGTCTGTCCCATTTCCCCATATTTGGCCTATATCCTTCAAGCCTTTCCTATCTATGTTCTCCTCCAACAATCTTTTAAATGGTGTTATTTTCCATGTAAGGCAACTGGTCTGTGAATGTTTGAACTGCTGTGTCTTAGTTCTTGCATCCCATCCACCAAAAATCTACAGGCCATGACACTCAGGGACCTGGGCTATATTTTTTTGTGACTGCATATTTTTCTGCTATCATTATTAGATGTGCTTTATGTGCCTTGTGCCCTCTGTGACTGTGCATAATGGCTTTTGCACCTTGGCCCCGGAGGAACACCTTCTCATCTGGCTGTGTTCATAGGTATGATTAAGTGACAATTAAACTTGAACTTGAAATTGCAGAGAATTGTAAGCAAAGCTCAGCACATCATACAAACCAAGATCCACTCTATGGACTCCGTCTGTCCTTCTCGCTGCCTCAGTAAATCAACCAGCATTGAACTGAGACATTCTCTCTTCTCCCCTCTCCCACTGGACAGAAGATACAAGAGGTCCTGCAGCTGCTGGACATCTAGAGCAATACACACAATGTGCTGGAGGAGCTCAGCAGGCCAGTCAGCATCTATGGTTGGGAATAAACAGTTGATGTTTTGGGTCAAGACCCTGATGAAGTACCTCGGCCCAAAATGATGACTGTTTATTCACAATCATAGATGCTACCTGATCTGCTGATCTCTTCCAGATGCAAAAGCCTGAAAGCACGTACCTCCAGGCTCAAGGGACAGTTATTACCCCACTGTATTCAGATACTCTTGAACAGATCTCTTGCACGGTAAGATGGACTCTTGGTCTCACAATGTACCCCATTATGATCTTGCATTTTATCGTTTACCTGCACTGCACTTTCTCAGTAGCTGTTACACTTTATTCTACATTCTGTTATTGTTTTTACCTTGTTCTAATTCAATGCACTGTGTAATAAGTTGATCTGAATGAACAAGCTTTTCAGTGTATCTTCGTTCATATGACAACAGTAAACTAATATTTTCTCTGGCAGTTCGTTCATTCACACAGCATCCTCTGCATGAAAATGTTGCCCTTCAGGTCCCTTTTAAAACCTTTCACTCTTACCTCAAACCTATGTCCACTAGGTTTTTTGGAACTCTTACCCTGGGGGAAAGATTGCATGCATTCACTCTATATATACACCTCTTTGAAGCGATGGAGGATGAGGGGTGACTTGATAGAGGTGTACAAGATGATAAGAGGCAAAGATTGAGTGGACAGCCAAAGACTTTTTCCCAGGGTGGAAATAGCTAATACAAGGGGGAATAATTTTAAGGCAACACACACAAAACACTGGAGGAACTCGGCAGATCAGGCAGCATCGATGGAAAAGATCAAATAGTTGACATTTCAGACCAAGACACTTCTGTAGGACTGAAGTGGAAGGGGAAAGATGCCAGGATAAAAAGGTGGGGGGGAGGGAAAGGAGGCACCTCCTGTACCTAATAAAGTGGTCACTGAGTGTATGTTCATGACTTATGCTGCCGTAGTTCAATGTGTTGTGTATTCAGATATTTTTGTTTCCACACCTCTGTTGTAACATGTGGTTATTTGAGTTACCTCCTTGTCAGCTTGAACCAGACTGACCATTCACCTCTGACCTCTCTCACTAACACACCATTGTCACCCCGAGAACTACCACTCACCGGACTCACTGAGACTGTTGTGCATGAAAATCCTAGGAAATCAGCAGTTTTCTGAGATACTGAAACCACCCTGTCTGGCACCACAATCATTCCGCGATCAAAGTCACTTAAATTATATCTCTTTCCCATTCTGATGTTTGGTCTGAGCAACCACTGAACTTCTGCTTGCTTTAATGTATTATGTTGCTGGCACACGATTGGCTGATTAAATATTTGCATTAAAGGGCAGATGTATAGATGTACCTAATAAAGCGGCTACCGAGTGCATGCTTTGGCTTCGTAGGAGTGCTGTCAGTTTTTCACAAGGTTTGATATAATTGGGTTTATTTTCATCAAACAGCACAAAATCTATGTGCTGTGTCAGCTGTGTCTTAAGCTTAAAGCAAGGATGTCAGGAAAGAATGATGGTAATCATGCTAACAGCCGCCACATGCAAGAGGCATTTTCTGCTTTGCTTAGGTGAACATAGTCTAAAATTAATCATATAGCCAAAATGACTTGGCCCTTTCCACTCCCGTGTCCAATTAGCAATTTCCTCTAGAAAATACAAGCTCCAATAAATTATGGATTCGGGTCTCCAGAGACTTGAATTTACAATATAAGAAAGTACTAGACTGTAGAAACTAGCTAGCACCTGACTCAGTTGGACAACGCATTAATCCAAGGCACTTGCTACCTATTTAGGTGACTTAAAGTATTTGATGGCTCTGGGCCTGTACTCACTGGATTTTAGAATAATGAGGTGGGGATCTCATCGAAACCCACCAAATATTGAAAGGCACAAGAGGGACTGCAGGTGCTGGAAATATAGATCGATACACACAATGTGCTGGAGGAGTTCAGCAGGAAAGGTAGCATCTATGAATGAGAATAAACAGTCAACGTTTCAAGCTGAGACATATCATTAAAACAAATATCGAAAGGCCAGGTGGAGAGAATGCTTCCTATAGTGGGGGAGTCTAGGACCAGAGAGCACAGTCTCAGAATAGAAAGATGTTCCTCAGGAGAGTGAGACATCCATTTAGTACAGAGATAAGGAGTAATTTCTTTAACCAGGGTGTGGTGAATCTGTGGAATTCATTGCCAGAGATGGCTGTGAAGGCCAAGTCATTGGGTATATTTAAAGTGGAGATTGATAGATTCTTGATTAGTAAGAGTGTCAAAGGTTATGGGGAGAAGACAAGAGAATGGTGTTGAGAGAATAAATAAATCAGAATGGTGGAGTAGACTTGATGGGCTGAATGGCCTAATTCTGCTCCTGTGTTTTATAGTGTTAAAAGTTTATGTTCCTGCTCTGATTTATGAAGGTTTAGATTAATAATCTTGAGTGCCCTTCAGACAACATAAACCTCTACAACTCTTGGTTGTAGCAAATGAACTGATTCCTATTTCCTTGTTTGTGGGATCTTGCAGTGTGGGGATAGGCTTGCCGACTTTGTTGACATGGCATTTGTGACGATTTTGAAAAGTAATGAATTAGTTATGAAGCACTTTGGAACGCCCTGAAAACATTCATTTTTTCCAATTTTTGATTGATTTCGCTTTGCTTTGGGGTCACAAGCCTTTTTTTAATTGGATTCAGTGGTTAAGTTATCAGGCTTGTAACTGTACAGGGACAGAAGTTCAGTTCTCACCATAGACACTGAATTTAAGTTCAGTTAATAATCTGCCGAAAAAAATTTAATAATGGTTATTGTAAAATTAACATCTTCCCAGGGAAGAACTCTGCATCCATAAAATAAAGATTAGCTTTATTTGTCACGGGTACATTGAAATGCAGTTTTGCATCAACAGCCATTGCAGTCTGAGGGCAACACACACAAAATGCTGGAGGAACTCAGCAGATCAGGCAGCACCTATGGAAATTAATAAACGGTTGACGTTTTTTGTGTAAGACCATTCCTGATTTCCATAGATGCTGCCTGACCTGCTGAGTTCCTCCAGCATTTTGTGTGTGTGTGTGTGTGTGTGTGTGTGTGTGTGTGTGTGTGTGTGTGTGTGTTGCTCTGGATTCCCAGTATCTAAAGAATCTCTTGTGTTTGCGGTCTGAGGGTTGTACCGGGAGCAGCCCGCAAGTGTCATGCGAGTTTCCAGTGCTAACACAGCATGCCCACAACTTATTAATTCCAACCCATACATCTTTTGGAATTTGAGAGGAAACAGGAGGATTCGAAGGAAACCCACAAAGTCATGGGGAGAACGTAGAAACTCAATACAGAGAGTGACGTGACTCGGACCGCATTCAGTGACTGTTAGACTTCCATATTCCAAAGACATACAGGTTAGGTTTAGTAACTTGTAGACATGCTACGTTGGCATTAAAAACACAGCAACAGTTGTGGGCTGTCCCCAGCACATCATCGGACTAGACAGATCAGACTGGTTAAGCAGGGAAATGGAATGGTAAAGGTGGCTGCTGAAATTGATAGGGTGGTGATCTTGGGGGTTCAAGTTCACAGCTCGCTGAAAATGGCTACACAGATTGACAGGGTGTTGAAGAAGGCATACGGCGTGATTGCCTTTATTAATCAAGGCTCTGAGCAAGGGAAGTTATGTTGCAGCTTCACAAAACTCTAGTTAGGCCACATCTGGCGTATCGCAAACAGTTCTGGTTGCCCCATTATAAGAAGGTTATCGAGCTTTGGAGAGAGTACAGAAGAGGTTTGCCAGGATACTACCTGGATTAAAGGGTATGTGCTAAAACAAGAGGTTGAACAAACTTGGGTTGTTTTCTCTGGAGCTGCAGAGGCTGAGGGGGATCTGGTCAAAGTTACAAGATTAGGAGAGGTATAAATAAAGAAGGCAGCTGGTATCTTTTTCCTAGGGCTGAAATGTGTGACACTATCCAGTATTTGTTTAAAGTGAGGAGGCTGAAGACATCAGATTTACACATTTTGGCCTTTAGCTCTCTTATAGCTAGGTGGGCGCTTTTGTTTAAATAGAAAGATACCTCTCCTTTAAGGATTCATCTTTATCCACCGGAGAGATTTCCTTGAGTGAAATGCACTGGTGCCATGGGACAGTAGTGTCTAGTCGTACTCATGCTCAACGGTTATGCGATGTTATGTCATGCTTAGATTTAGAGAAGATTAGTCGTTCAATTTCTGAATCTCATCAAGACTTTCAAACATTGTGGGGACCCTTTCTGAATTATTTTCAAAACTTTCAAAACCCTCAATTCGTTGTTTAAATTTAGACGTTGGCTATTATTAATTTTTATTATACGAGAAGGTATTTTACCTTTTTTTTCCTCCTTAATAAACAGCTTTGGTCTTGGTAGGGGTTAGATTTTTTTGTAATAAATTAGTATATTTCAATATAACTTTGACTAACCTACATATATACAGGGTAATGAGATTGTTATTATGAATAGATATAATGTAATTGGTAGTTTTTTTAAACCTTTATATATACTTTCCTGTACTATGTATTCTTTTATGTAGAAACTGATAAAAATATTGAAAGATTAAAAAATGAGGAGAGGAAGTTGAAAGGAGATGTGCAGGAGAAGCTTATTTATCCAGGGAGTTGTAGGTGCCTGGAGTTCACAGCCAGGGGTTGTAGTCCAGGCCAATACAACAGTCATTCAATAGTTTAATATTCATGAGTGTACAGAGAATGGAGAGAGATGGTCATTGTGTGGGCAGAAGTGATTAGTTTACTTTGGTGTTTAATTACTAGTGTAGTTAGCTCACACGTCTTTCATGGACCAAGTGGCCTGTCTATGTATTGTACTGTTTGTATTTATCTTTTATGCTCTATGTTCTACACCAACCCCTAAAAGGACAGCACGTAGTCATTACCGCAATTGCTCTACAGTGCCAGCAACCACAAGCAATTCCCACCGCTGTCTGTACAAAGTTTGTACGTTCTCCCCGTGATGATTTTGCTCTCTTTTGCATTATTTCTTTGCTTATTTTTATTTCATATTGTAATCTATAGTAATTTCAAAAATTGCATATTGCATTGTTCTGCCGTCACAGAACAAATTTCATGACATATATTAGTGACTTATGTTAGGGGCTCCATGGTAACATAGCAATTAGCACGCTGCTATTACAGCTCAGGGCGTCGGAGTTCAGAGTTCAATTCTGCTGCTGTCTTTAATGATTTTGTACGTTCTCCCTGTGGCCGCACAATTTTCCTCCAGGTGCTCTGGTTTCCTCCCACACTCCGAAGACGTACAGGTTAATTAGTCATATGGGTGCAATTAGGTGGCGTGAGTTCGTTGAGCCGAAAGGGGCCTGTTACTGTGCTGTATCTCCAAATTTTAAATTAAAAAATAAATATCTAAAGGTTAGCTTTATTTTTCACATGCACGTTGAAACATCAAAACACGGAGAAATGCGTCTCTTTTGCTTCAATGACAACATAGTCCGAGGATGTGCTGGGGGAAGCCCACATGTGTTTCCACGCTTCTGGCACCAGCACGGTGTGCCCAGAGCAAATACTAACTCTAACCTTTGGAGCATGGGAAGAAACCCATGCGGTCACAGAGAGAACGTACAAGATCCTTACAGACAGCAGCGGGAATTGATTCCTGACTGGTGATCGCTGGTGATGGCATGCATCACGCTAACTGCTATTGTCCCATGCCACCCAATGCCACCCAATGCCACCATGCCACCATGCCACCCAATGCCACCCAATGCCACCATGCCACCATGCCACCCAATGCCACCCAATGCCACCATGCCACCAATGCCACCATGCCACCAGTGCATTTCAGTCAAGGAAATCTCTCCTGTGAATAAAGATGAGTCCTTAAAGGAGATGCAGACTTCAATGAGGGGGAGACTGTAAGGTTAAACCAGGATTTGACAGTGTTACACAAAGCAAGAATGGAGAGAACAGAGAGGAGTAAAAGATCAAAAGCTGTCAGGCCAGTTGACAGAAAGCCAAAGCAAAAACAAACTCTGCTAACGTTTGTGTTCTCCTCAGGAGTTGGAGCAGTCCTGTGGTTAAGTAAACTAGATTTGGCAGTTGATGGAGGACAGACTAATGGAGCTGATGTTCTCTTTGTAGCTTTCCTTTAGCAGTGAACTGTGGACCTCTGTGCTGGGTTCCGTTGACTGCTAAACAATGGCATTCAGTACAAGGAATGCGCGAGGTATTCTGCAGATACTTAAAGTGGTAAGACACTGTTTGACATCGGCGTATCCTGAGAATTCTGTGCCCCCTGGCCAACAAAGATATTTTGTTTATTACTTTCCTGTAGATCTGCTCATTTAGAAGCTTTTTCTAATTGCTCTTCAATGTGGAACCTCGTTAGCCACTTTCAAAAGGCATTTAAGGGTCAATATAATTACTATTTTATTCAATTTATAAACTTTATCCTTCAACTTTATTTTATAATCATTTATTCAGAATACACTTTATTATCACTGATATATGTCATGAAATTTGTTGTTTTGCGACAGCAGTACAATGAAATACATTAAGAAACTATAAATTACAGTAAGATGCTGTGGATCATCCTAAGACGTTCTGGGACGCATCACCAGTGATGTAACCTGGGGTCATCAGGTGTTTAGGGTCTTTCAGCAATAGACACTCTCGACCAGGCGACTCAGCCAGGGTTGATCAGGGCTTGGCTTGTGGCTCAGCAGCATAGGTCCACAGGTCACACCTTTTGATCTGGAGGCTTGCTAGCAACCTCTGTGATGGTCCTGGTGGCTCCTTTCTTTGCAGACCCCGTAATGCCAAGGAGAAAATAGGTTTTGCACAGCGAACAGCCAGCAAAACCTCCCCCCCCCCACCCCATAGGCTCAAATCATGCCCTCTACCCCGTCTCTGACACTGTTTTACCAGCTCCTGTTATTTGGCTTTGTTACGTTCAAACAGCTCCTCAATTCATTCTTGTTACGAGACACATCCAAACCGAGCCAGCATCCGGGGTTTAGGCACTCAAACTCTCTGGAGTATAGATAGCTGGTGCAGCCCATTTAAGGGTACAGGACTATCCTGCTAATTGGCAATCATGTTTTCAGCACCAAGAATTCAGTATTTAAAGAACACCTGAACAGATCCTCAGTGCTCAATCATAAATACTACTTGGATTATGGTAAAGTGCCTTGTTAAGTACTGTACTCAGTTCTTGTTTCAATCTAGTACAGTGTCTCAATTCCAGCCTCGGATACTCCAGCACGTGGGTCCAAAACATCCTCGTCAAGGACTCTCGTCACAGGTTTTCTCAAGGAACCATCAGTTCTACCATGACCACTAGTGTCAATGTTTCTGACAGAATGACCATGTCATGCTGAATCTCTCAGGAGCAAAGCTGATAATTACAGTAGAAATGGTCTGGAGTTGTCTATCGACATCTCCTTTGGCTATTGCCTCAATGAAGTAGAATACATCCGCCTCAGACTGAAGCAACTCCCTCTGGTGGGTTGCTGGAGGCCACTTAACCCATTCTGCTATTCTGTCTGAAGTGGGAGACTCTGGTTCTTGGAGGTATATGTATATAAATTAAGTTGTTCAAAAAGTACAAAAATAGTCAGGTGGTGTTCATGGCTTCATTGTTCATTCAGACATCTGATGACAGAGGAGAGGAAGTTGTATCTAAAATGTTGAGTGTGTGTCTTCAGGTTCCTGTACCTCCTTCCTAAACATAACAATGAGAAGGGGACATGTCCTGGGGAATGGAGGACCTTAATGATGGATGCCTCTTTTTGAAGATGTCCTCCATCCTGGGAAGGTTTATGCCCTTGATGGAGCTGGCTGAGTTTACAACCCTCCGCAGCTTCTTCCGATCCTGTGCAGTGGCCCTTCCATGGTGAAGCAACCAGTTACGATGCTCCCTGCAGTACATCTGTAGAAATTTGCTAGGTCCTTGGTGACATACCAGATCTCCTTATAATTGTTGAATGTAGTCATTTTTCTGTTGCGTGTCACTCCCTGGCCAACACACCACAGCAAATTCCTAATACATGTAAATATATATGATGAATAAAGTTGTACCTCGATCCTTGATCCTTTGCGGAGTTATCACATACAGGGAAAGCAGGGAAGGGATGACAGATTCTTCTCCCAGGAGGCAATAGTGAAGCATTTAGAGTTTTCTCACGTTCTCTTAGATTCATGGTCACCATTAATAGCCCTTGTATTTCATTCCAGATTTACTCAATAAATTGAATTTAAAATCCTTCAGTTGCTGTGGTGGAATTTGAACGCCGTTCTCTAGAATTAGACCAAGTCATTGTCTTGCTGATGCTTTTCTCTGGTGAAATGTTTCTTCAAGCCAGTTCAGCAAATTTCATTTTAATTTGGTGGTTAGAGTACAGTATTGGTGCCTTCAATGCCATGATGTACTATTGGAGACATTAGCATTTTTACAACAAAACCTAACCTTCTTTTCCTTCCTTAAAACCAAAACTGAAACCTAGTAAATGCTTGAATGGACATAAGAGATACTGCAGATGCTGGAAATCGGGAGCAATACACACAAAATTCTGGAGGAACTCAGCAGATTAGGTAGAACCTATGGAGGGGTATATTGCTTCATTGAACACCTTTGCTCCATCCCTCATGCCAGCCAGGATCTCCCGGGGGCCAGCAATTTTAATTCAATGTCCCACTGTCACACCAAATGTTTGTCCACAGCCTTCCCTTCTACCAGGATGAGGCCAAATACAAACTATACGATCAGGTCCTGATATTGGCTAGTCTCCAAACTGGTGGCATAAGCACCGACTCTTGAACTTTAAAAATAATGATTGAAGATTTGCTTTAGCAACGCACACAAAGTGCTGGAGAAACAGCCAATATTATGGACTGAGACCCGTCATGAGTTCTGAAGAAGAGACTCAGCCCAAAATATTGATCGTTTATTCCTCTCCATAGATGGTGCCTGAACTGTTGTGAGTGTTGTGCTGGATTTCCAGCATTTTCAGAATCTCCTTGTTTGTGTAAAGATCAGCTTTCTTTGTCACACGTACTGTACATCGAAACACAAAGTGAACTGTATCGTTTGCGTCAATGACCGACACAGTCTGAGGACGTGCTGGGAGCAGCCCATAACTGTAGCCACACTTCTGGCACCAGTATAGCATGCCCACAACTTACTGACCTTAGCCAGTGTGTTTTTGGAACGTGGGAGGACGCTGGAGCACCCGGAGGAAACCCACACTGTCACAGGGAGAACGTACAAACTCCTTATAGACAGCTGTGAGCATTGAACCTGAGTTGATGGTGTTGTGAAGTGTTGCGCTAACCGCTACACTACCATCCCTTCTGCCCCTCCCCCTACCCCCATTTTTCTTTTCTCTCACCTCCTGATCCAACTGGCACCTCCCCTGGAGGAATATGAGGTGTTCTCCTCCCCTGCCTTCTCCATCTGCACATCACCCACACACCCTTCTCCCACTGGCTCTCCTCTCCACCTCTCTTCCTTTATCCAATTGCTCCACTATCCTCTTCTATCAGATTCCATCATCTGAAACACCAGACATTCTGCAGATGCTACAAATCTTAAGCAACACGAACAAAATGCTGGAGGAACCCAGCAGGTCAGGCGGCATCTATGGAGGGAAGTAGACAGTCGATATTTCGGGCCAAGACCCTTCATTGGGACTGGTGCAGAGGCCAGAAAAAGGAGGTGGGAGGAGGGGAAGGAGTACGAGCTGGCATCTGATAGCTGAGGGGGGAAAGAGGGTGGTTGAAATGAGAAGCTGGAAGAGGATAGGCGGAAGAGGCAAAGGGGCAAAGAATAATGAGTCTGATAGGAGAGGAGAGTGGACCATGGAAGTAAGGGAAAGAGGAGGGGAACCAGAGGGAAGTGATGGCCGGGTGAGGAGAAGAGAAAGGGTAAGAGGGGAACCAGAATAGGGAATGGAAAAAGAGGGAAAACAGGAAAGGAAAGAGGGGTAGAATTTATCAGAAGTTGGAGAAAACAATGATCATACCATTAGGTTGGAGGCTACCCAGACAGAATATGAGGTGTTCTGCCATCTTCAGCCTTTTGTCACTTCCACCTATTATCCCCCAGCTTCTTATTTCATTCTCGCATCCACCACCCTCTCCCTTCCCCACCTCAACGGCTTAGCAACCCTCCTCACCTGGGCCCACCTTTCACCTGACAATGTTTGCTTCACCCTTTCTCCTCACCTCCTTACACTCGCTGTTTCCTCTTTCTTTCAGTCTGCCGGGGTAGAGCTCCCAACCATTTTTATGCCATGGAGCCCTACCATTCACCGCCAAGGACAACACCAAGCTTGGGTGCGAAAGGTGGAGGGTTGGGCATGGGGCTAGCAACCTCATCCGGTCAAAACCCAGGAAAGATGCACCAAGAGGATGGGCCACACCTGGGGGGCAACTTGAAGGACTGGCCCAGGACAGAGGACTCTGTCGAGCTGCTGTCAGCAGCCTATAGCCCAGTATAGGGGATAGGCTTAAGTAAGTTAGCCCCCTGACCATTAACCGAGAGGTCCGTGAACCCCAGCTTTGGAACTCCTGGTCTAGATGAAGTGTCTGGACCCAAAACATCCATTGCTCATTGTGGGCTGCCCGCAGAACAATCCTCACTGACTTGATTTGAGGCAAACAATGCATTTCACTGTATGTGTCAATATTTTGATATACGTACAAAAATCATTAAATCTTTAATTTTATATGTGCCCCAGAACTGTGACTGACTCACTAACCATAAAAATTGATTGATACATTAAGCTGTTAGGTGAGACTGGATAGTCTGGGACTTCTACTGCTGAAGCATAGGAGGCTGAGGGTGACTTACAGTGGACTCTAAATTCATAAAGAATGAGATAAAGTGATTGGTCACATATCTTGGTTACACTTAAAATGTTGAAAGGCCTCGACAGAGTGGATGTGGAGAGAATGTTTCCCATGGTTAAGGAGTCTAAGACCGGAGGACACAGCCTTAGAATATGGGGACACTTATTTAGAATGGAGATGAGGAGGAATTTTCTTAGCCAGAGAATGGCAATTCTGTGGAATTCGTTGCCACAGGCAGCTGCGAAGGCCAAGTCATTCAGTGAACTTCAGGCAGAGGTTGATAGATCTTTGATTAGTCAGGGCATGGAAGGATACAGGGAGAAGGCAGAAAATTGAGGCTGAGAGGGAAAGTGGATCAGCCATGATGAAATGGCGGAGCAGACTCAATGGGCCAAATGGCCTAATTCTGCTCCTATATCTCGTAGTCTTATGGTCTTAATTTCCCCAGGATAGGGGAGTCTAAAACTAGAGGGACAAGTTTTAAGGTGAGAGGTGAAAGGTAGGTACATACATAGTTGAGATGTAGATGGCTGTGGTACCAGTGCAGTTCGATAAGAGTAGGCAGTTAAAATTGTTCAGCATGGACTAGATGGGCTGATGGGCCTGTTTCTGTGCTGTACTTTTCTATGTCTCTATGACAATCCGAAGGAACTCTGAGGGGGCAAGCTTTTCACACAAAGGGTGGAGGGAGGGAGTATGTGGAATATGCCTCCGGTTGAAGCAGGTAAACACGTGATGAATACAAGATGTTCTGCAGATGCTGGAAATCTTCAGCGACACACGAAGTGCTGGAGGGACTCAGCAAGTCGGGCAGCATCGAGGGAGGGGAACAAACAGCCAATGTTTCAGGCCGAGACCCTTCATCGGGACTGGAAGGAAAGTGAACAGAAGCCTGAATAAAAAGTTGAGAGGAGGGGGAAGGATTACAAGCTTGCAGGTTGCAGATGACACCAACTGAGGGGGAATGTCTGGGAGAGGGAGGGTTAATGAAATAAGAATCTCGGCACTGATACGAGAAAGAGGTGAAGGGCTGAGGAAGGAGGAATCTGATAGAAGAGATACTGTCCTCATGGAAACAAGGGAAAAAGGAGAGGAACCAGAGGGAGCAGAGGGGAAGAGAAGAGGTGAGAGGAGAGCCAGAACGGGGAATGAAAAAGGAGAGAAGGAGGGAAAGGGGAAAAATTAGATATTTTCCCAACATTGAAAAGACAGGTACATGGATAGGAAATGTTTTGAATGCCATAAACAGGCAGCTTATGTTGGGCTGGAAGTCCTGTTTCAGTGTAACTCTATAACTCTATGACTCTGGAACTCTAAATGTACAGTATTTGCTTGTAAATCAACTTTCTCACAAAATTGCAGGATGACGCAGCACAGGATTTGTTTCTACACTTAATACCCTGAAGCAGACTTTACCTTCAGTAACATGAATTCATATATCTCTGCCGTGGCTGGAATTTAAATCTGAACAATTAAATCAATCTGGTCAAACTAGTACCAGTCATTGGTTTCAACTGAAAAGTTACATGTAGAAAATGCTGGAGGAGCCCAGCAGACCAGGCAGCATCCATGGAGAGGTGCTTCAGGCTGCAATCCTTCATCAGGTCTAAGAGGAAGAAGAAAGAAGCCAGAAGACAGAAACAGAAGGGGCTCGACCTAAAACATCAACTGCTTATTCCTCTCTCATAGATGATGCCTAACCCGCATTTGGTGTGTGTTGCTCAATATTTTCAGCGTATGCAGAATCTCTTGTGTTTATGTGTCCCTTCAGCCTCTGATGTTGCACATTTGTCCAACCTTTATCATATTCGTTCTTCTTCAGCCCTTTGCCTATTCAACCTACCCACTTTCAGCTTCTTCCTTCGTCCCATCTTCCCCACCTAGCCACCTTATCATATAAACTTACTGCCCATTCCACCCCTGGCATTTAGGGCAGCAATGTAAGTTCTCCATCTCTGGCGGAGCTCAGGGCTTCCTTCATCATGTCAGGAGCTCAGTTTTCACTACCATCAGTCATGCAAGTCCCGGGTGGAGACTCAGGAATACTGTTACGCACAGATGTAGAAGGATTCTTTATTGCTGTTTCCGTAACAGTTTTGTTTGACCAGTCAGGGTTGATAGCCCTGAGCTGAACCCTCAAACCTGGAGGAACGGTGGACCACTCCTAGTCTGGCCTCTACTCCTTGACCTGTTTGCATGGGTGACCCTACCACAAGTCAAAGCATAAAGCCCTGACTCCAGCCAGCATAGTTTTCCAGGTCATTGAGGTAGGCAAGCCTCCAAACCCTACGAAAAGTTTGTTAGCCTCTTGGAGATTATAGTAGTTCATAAATACAAAGAGAATGTAGGTTCTATATATATGTAATTTATAGTTTTTTAATGGATTGCACAATTTTAAAGTTGTTGTAGCCGGGGGTAGTAATGGGGGTAAGCTCCCACTACCTATTAAATGCTCCCGATGATGTGTGCCTCAAATAGCCTCTGACAACCAAGTCCAGCTCCTGGCATTCACATCTGGTTTAGCTACTAATCCTGGTGGAACCGTTTCTGCTGACAGAAGAGGGGGCAAAAGTGGATTCCTGGTGGATTAAAACCAGACACTTTGGGCAGATGGATCTCATGAGCCACGGTTGGGAACTTATCTAGAAGGAAAATTAATCTCAAACCTCAAAGCTCATCTTAAACCTCCGCTGCCTTGTGGCTATACCCACTCACGGGGAAGGCTTTGGGTGTAAACCCCAAGAGAAAAATCCGGAGCTGGAGTCCCTACGTTGACTGGCAACTCCTGCGACACTGCTGGTGCCAAACTGTATTGGTCTCTGCTGATCCTTTGGGATCATCAGATGCGTGGAGAAGGGGAGCTTGCTACATGACCAACAGCTCGCTCTCCATATTGTACTGCCCAGACTTGAATATCTAGACAGCTAGGACACAACATCCATTGTTGAACCTGACTAACTATATAAGGTAGAGCAGACAGACACTATATTCTTCCCAAGGATGAAGTATCTAGTATCAGAGGGCATGCATTTAAGGTAAGTATAGAACATAGACCATAGAACATAGAATAGTACAGCACAGTACAGGCCCTTCGGCCCACAATGTTGTGCCGACCCTCAAACCCTGCCTCCCATATAAGCCCCCACCTTAAATTCCTCCATATAATCTCAGAGGAGATGTGAGAGGCAGATTTTTTTTACACAGTGAGTGGTGGGTGCCTGGAATGTGCTGCATCTATATGTATAGATAGATGGATATACCATAGCAGATATATAAATTAGGCCACCATTTGTACTGGGTAATGGCTGGAATAAAATATGGTTGTGAATTGTTATTGCAGTGACTATCTGCGTGTGTCCATGGGGGCAGCAATCAGAATTAGGTTTACTATCACCGGCATACTGCATGTTGTGAAATGTGTTAATTTTGCAGCAGCATACAATGCAATACATAGTAATAGAAGAAGAAACTGTGATTTACAATAAATATATATATATATATTACATAGGTAAATTAAGTAAGTAGTGCAATAAAACAGAAATAAAAAAGTAGTGAGGTAGTGTTCATGGGTTCAATGCCCATTCAGGAATTGGATGGCAGAAATCCAATCCATTTGAGTGGAAAGTCCTGCAAAATGTAATGGATTCAGTCCAGTATATCACAGGTAAAACCCTCCCAACCATTGAACACATTTACATGAAATGTTGCCATAGAAAAACTTCAACCATCATCAAAGATCCACAGCACCCAGGCCATGCTCTTTTCTCAATTCTGCCATCAGGTAGAAGGTACTAGAGCCTCAGGACATGCACTATCAGGTTTAAGAACAGTTACTACCCCTCAACCATCAGGCTCTTGAACAAAGGGGGATAACTACACTCATTTAAGGTCTCTTCATTTTGTTATTCTATGATTTTATTTATTGTTTTTTTATTTCTACATTTACGCAGTGTTGTGCAGTTATCCTGTTTACAGTTACTGCTTACAGATTCTCCAAGTACGCCCGGAGAAAAATAATTTCAGGGTTGCATGTGGTGACGTGTTCGTACTCTGATAATTAAGTTTACCTTGAACTTTGAACTTTGGAAGAAGCTGTTCCTGAATCGCTGAGTGTGTGCCTTTGGGCTTCTGTACCTCTTTCCTGGTGGTAGCAGTGAGAAAGGGGCAGATCCTGGGTGACGGGGGTCCTTACTGATGAATGCCGCCTTTTTGAAGCATCTCCTTTTGAAGATGTCCTGGATACTGTAGAGGCTGGTGCCCATGATGGAGCTGACCAATTTTACAATTCTCTGCAGCTTACTTCGATCCTGCGCAGTAGCTCCCCCCACCCCCACACTCAGAAGAGTGTCAGTTATTAGAGATTCAACATGGGAGTCTATACGTACGCAACTGCACAATTCATATGTACAGGGAGGAAGATCCTTCAATGAGTAATGTTGACATGGAATATGCATTGAAGTTACAGATGCTTGTTTACCCTCCTTGAGCTCCAATTACAATAGACAGGCATATGAGCCTTTACAAGCACAGCTTGTGTTCGCACTTCCTCATCTGGCATCAGCCGTGGCTCAGCGGGTAGTGCACTTGCTTTCGCGTCACACGGCTCTGCGTTCGAGTCCCACTCCAAGAAGCAAAGCTCATCATCTCTTCTGACATTTCGGAGGAGAGAGCCGACATCTGCAATGTGAGATGAGAAACCGGGAGCCCCTCCTGCCTTTTTATGAGAATCTAAAAGACCTTACAGCCTTTCTTCTGAAAAGCAGGGGAGAAAGTACTTCTGCCTTGTTCAACAACATATGAAACAGATTATCTGGCCAAGCTGTTTATGTCAAATTGCTGTGAAATGTTTGAGATAGATTCCACACCAGTATTCCCCATTCTTTCCATGGAGATAGAACTTCAGCCTAATCTTTTTCAAAGATTCTCATTGATTTCCTTATGCCCTTAAACAGAGGAAGAGCAGGAAGCCACTTTGAACACATCTCAGCATCCTACCATTCCACCCTAAGAACATGGGCACTCATAGAGTCATACAGCACAAAGGTAGGTTCTTCAGCCCATCAAGCCCATGCCAGTCCTTTAACTATCTACATCAACCTCTTACTACCTTAATGTACTGTAGTACTGAAATAATATATATGGAAGTATGTAAAACAAGTTTTTCAGTGTACCTCAGTGTCGGTCGTACTCAGTGAACTGTTGGGCACTGAGGAATGTGGTAGAACCAATAAATACAGATCCATAATTCATTGAAAGTGGCGTCAAATGTAGATAAGGTCATAAGGAAAGCTTCTGGCACATTGGCCTTCATAAATCAAAACACTGAGTACAGGAGATGGGGTGTCATGTTGAAGTTGTACAAGACATTGGTGAGGCCTAATTTGGAGTATTGTGTGCAGTTTTGGTCACCTATCTAAAGGAAAGATGTAAATAAGGTTGAAAGAGTACAGAGAAAATTTACAAGAAATTTGTCGGATTTGGAGGACTTGAGTTATGCGGAAAGATTGAATAGGTTAGGAGTTATTCCTAGAAACCAAGAAGTTCGAAAGGTGATTTGATAGAGGTATACAAAATTATGATGGGTATAGATAGGGTAAATGCAAGCAGGCATTTTCCACTGAGGTTGGGAGGGACTACAGCCATAGGTCATAGGTTAAGGGTGAAAGGTGAAAAATTTAGAGGGCACATGAGGGGAAACTTCTTCACTCAGAGGATTGTGAGAGTGTAGAGCAAGCTGCCAGTGCAAGTGGTGCATGCAAGCTTGATTTCAAAAATTTGAGAGAAGTTTGGATAGGTATATGAATGGGATGGGTATGGAGAGCTCTGGTCCCGGCGCAGGTCAATGGGAGTAGGCAGTTTAAATGGTTTGGCACAGACTGGATGGGCTGATGGACCTATTTCTTTGATGTACTGTCCTATGACTGTATGACATGTGAAAATAATTTACCAATACATTGGGGCTTTTGTATCTTCTGCCTAATGGGAGGGGAGAGAAGGGAAAATGTTCAAGATGAGAGTGGTCTTTAATCATGCTAGCTGCTTTAGCAAAGCAGTAAGAAGTGTAGATAAAGTCTATGAAGAAGAAGCTGGTTTCTGTGATGTTTTGAGTCACGTTCACAACCTTCTGCAGTTTCTTGTGGTCTTGGGCAGAACAGTTGCCATACCAACCCTTTATGCATCTGCTTAAGTTGCTTTCTACAGTGCGTATAGACACCGCAGCCACCTTTATGATAATGCACATATCTAATCAGCCAGTCACGTGGCAGCAACTGAATGCATAAAAAATTGCAGGCATATTCAAGAGGTTCATTTGTTGTTCAGACCAAACATAAGAATGGGGAAGAAATGTGATCTAAATAACTTTGACCGTGGAATATTTGTTGGTGCTGGTTGGGGTGGTTTGAGTACCTCAGAAATCGCCCATCTCCTGGGATTTTCATTCACAACAGTCTCTAGAGTTTACAGAGAATGGTGCGAGAAACAAAACACACCCAGGGAGTGGCAGTCCTGTGGAGGAAAACACCTTGTTAATGAGAGAGGTCAGAGGAGAATGGTCAGACTGTTTCAAGCTAACAGGAAGGTAACAGTAACTCAAATAGTCATGCGTTACAACAGTAGTGTGCAGAAGAGCATCTCTGAACTCAGAACAAATCAAACCTTGAAGTGGATCAGCTATAGCAGTAGAACTTACACTCAGTGGCCTCTTTCTTAGGTATAGTAAAGTGTCCACCAAATGCATAATAATTGGTGAGTGTCAGAGGGGGATATTCCTAATTTCTCCCAAATAACTAAAGGCACTTGTGCATTTTCTTGGTTGTAGTCAAGAAGTTACTCTTCTTCCACCTAATCAGTTCCCATTAACACCTTGAAAATTTTGATCAAATCACCCCAAACCTGCAGCAAATGAAACCCAATTTTGCGTGATCTCTCTGCATAACTTAACACTTGGCCTCATTCTGGTAAATTTGGGGTGATATTCTCTGTAAAAGACATTTGCAATTGTAAAGTGTAAATTAACGTTTGTTGCTTGTGATACGTTGTGGACGTGGAACGAGTGCATCATTTCAGACATCTGTGCTGTTTCTATCCTCTGAGTTTAGAAGCTCCTGGAACACTGAAAATTCTTTCCTACAAATGAAAGTCAAAATTAAAACTGCAAAGGGTGGAAATCTGAAAAAAAAACAAAGAAAATATGCTGGACACGAGAATCTGCAGATGCTGGAAATCCAGAGCAACACTTCCAAAATGCTGGAGGAATTCAGCAGGTCAATCACCATCTATGGAAAGGAATATGCTGCCGACAATTTGGGCTGAGACCCTTCATCAGGACTGCAGTGGAAGCATGCAGAAATCAGAATAAGAAGGTTGGGGCGAGGGGGTTGGTGGAGTACAAGCTGGCAGGTGATAGGTGAAACCAGGTGAGCGTGAAGGAGAGAGGGTGGGGGAGAAGGATGGGAGTAGATAGGAGGTAAAAGTAATGAGCTGAAGTGGAAGGAATCTGACAGGAAAGGAGGGTGGACCATAAAATGGATGGAGGAGGGCACCAGAAGGAGGTGAAGGGCAAATGAGCAGAAGAAGTGGTATGAGGGGAGCTAGAATGAGTAATGCAAAAAGAGAGAAGGGAGAGAAATAAGGGCAAGTTAGAGAAATCTATGTTCATGCTGTCATGTGGGCAGCTACTCAGATAGAACATGACATGTTGTTCCTCCAACCTAAGAGTGTCCTCATCGTGACAATAGAGGAGGCTATGGACTGACGTATTAGAATGGGAATGGAAAGTGGAATTAAAATTTTTTGGCCACTGGAAAATCCTCCCTGTTTGAAACAGTCAGCGGGTTAGTTCACATCTGTGGAAAGTGAAACAGAGCTAACGTTTCATTTCAAGTGGTTAAGGTCGAGAATGATCTGACAAGGGATCTTGAGGAGTTGAGGATGCCATCATCTACCTGCAGATCCGTGTCTACACCCATCTGGACAAGCCAGCGAGCACTGTGAGGGTCATGTTTTTTGACTTTGCAGTGGGTTCAACACCATCCGCCCTGCTCTGCTGGGGGAGAAGCTGACAGCGATGCAGGTGGATGCTTCCCTGGTATCATGGATTCTTGATTACCTGACTGGCAGACCACAGTACATGTGCTTGCAACACTGTGTGTCCGACAGAGTGATCAGCAGCACTGGGGCTCCACAGGGGACTGTCTTGTCTCCCTTTCTCTTCACCACTTACACCTCGGACTTCAACTACTGCACAGAGTCTTGTCATCTTCAGAAGTTTTCTGATGACTCTGCCATAGTTGGATGCATCAGCAAGGGAGATGAGGCTGAGTACAGGGCTACGGTAGGAAACTTTGTCACATGGTGTGAGCAGAATTATCTGCAGCTTAATGTGAAAAAGACCAAATAGCTGGTGGTAGACCTGAGGAGAGCTAAGGTACCGGTGACCCCTGATTCCATCCTGTTGACACAATTTCATCTGGAATGATGGAAGAGCTCAACGTTGTGATGGGCCCAGAACTCATTGAGATGTGGGTACAGGGCATTCACTAAAGTTTAGAAGAATAGGGGGGTTGTCATTGACATCTACTGAGTATTGAAAGCAACACACTGCTCCATCTAGCGGAATTAGTCCTTACTCTTAATAGTTTCTCCTTTGGCTCCTCCCACTTCCTCCAAACAAAAGGTGTAGCTATGGGCACCCGTATGGGTCCTAGCTATGCCTGCCTTTTTGTTGGGTTTGTGGAACAATCTATGTTCCCTACCTATTCTGGTATCTGTCCCCCACTTTTCCTTCGCTACATCGACGACTGCATTGGCGCTGCTTCCTGCACGCATGCTGAGCTCGTTGACTTTATTAACTTTGCCTCCAACTTTCACCCTGCCCTCAAGTTTACCTGGTCCATTTCCAACACCTCCCTCCCCTTTCTAGATCTTTCTGTCTCTATCTCTGGAGACAGCTTATCCACTGATGTCTACTATAAGCCTACTGACTCTCACAGCTATCTGGACTACTCCTCTTCTCACCCTGTCTCTTGCAAAAATTCCATCCCATTCTCGCAATTCCTCCGTCTCCGCCGCATCTGCTCCCAGGGTGAGGTTTTTCATTCCAGGACGAGGGAAATGTCCTCCTTTCCTCCACCATCAACTCTGCTCTCAAACGTATCTCCCCCATTTCACGCACACCTGCTCTCACTCCATCCCCCCGCCACCCCACGAGGAATAGTGTTCCCCTGGTCCTCACCTACCACCCCACCAGCCTCCGGGTCCAACATATTACTCTCTGTAACTTCTGCCGCCTCCAAAGGGATCCCACCACTAAGCACATCTTTCCCTCCCCCACCCTCTGCTTTCCACAGGGATCGCTCCCTACGCGACTCCCTTGCCCATTCATCCCCCCCATCCCTCCCCACTGATCCCCCTCCCAGCACTTCTCCTTGTAAGCGGAACAAGTGCTACACATGCCCTTACACTTCCTCCCTCACCACCATTCAGGGCCCCAGACAGTCCTTCCAGGTGAGGCGTAATTCCTGGCATAATTTACATATTACTATTTAACTATTTATTACTACTTTCTATTACTATTCTATTACTATTGATTATCTCTATGACTATTACTATTTACTATTTATTAATAGTAGTATTACTATTACTATTTCTTATTTATGGTGCAACTGTAACGAAAACCAATTTCCACCGGGATCAATAAAGTATGACTATGACCAAAAGCATGGTCTCTATTTCTCTACCCAAAGATGCTGCCTAACCTATTGAGTGTTCCCAGACTTTTTCTGTCAGCTTTCATTCTTACAAGCCATTCCTGGACTAAGACTTGGTCAAGCTTAGCTGTCCATCATCTCCAATGATGACAGGAGACCTGTGTGAGAGGGTGTTTAAAGTGGAAGAGACAATGCACTTGGGTAGTTCCACTCGCTTGACCTTGGAAGTCCAGATCCAGTGAGATGACTTATCATCACAAACTGGGATCTTCCTTGGTTGCAGTGGATGACCATGATGTCCTCAGTGCTATGTCATACCCTTCGCTCACTATGAAGCACCGCAGAACCACTTTCCTGGCTGTTGGATCTCACTTTTGATCCCATCTGCCCAGTCCACCAGAGCTGACTTTACATGCTAAGACAGCCATGTTGTTATCTTACCGGGATATGAGGCTCACCTGCTTTAACCCACCTGTCAAACTGGTGTACCGGTGTTTGGCCACTGTCACATACAAACAGCTACTTGGAGCCACAGGTAAGAGCTGAGTGTCTGATGGGGAGCAAAGGTGAGTGAGGTGCCCCAGAGTGGACACAGCAAACCTTTTCACCAGAGGTGCTACCCCAGCCTGGAAAATTCATACACCCCAATGCCACCACAGAGCCAACAGTCTATAATACTCAGATTTAAGTTAATAAACTAGTTTCTGTATGGTATGCAAGGAGGACTTTCTGCCCTTCAAATTAATGCTGGCTCTCAGAGCAGCCCTGTCAGTCCCACACCATCTGCAGCATCATGTGCAATAGACCAAGGAGTCATTCTCTCTCAAGGCACTATGGTTTGGTAGGGCAGGTGACCGTAGGAAACTGAAGAGAGTTGTGGACTCAGCTCAGCAGATCACTGAAATCAGCCTTCCCTTTGTAGATGAAGTCCACAGAGGAGAGGCTATGACTGGTGTGGGTGTGGTCTTTGATTATAATGGCTAGTTACTGAGACTATACAATATTTCTTGCTACATCAGTAAAGCATTCAGCATAATCAAAGACCGCACCTCTTCTCCCTTCTTCCATTGGGCAGAGGAGAAAAAAGCCTGAAAGCATGTACCACCAGGCTCAAAGACAGCTCCTACCCACTGTTATCAGGTTCTTGATTGGACCTTGTTTGATAAATTGGACCCTTGACCTCACAATCAATGTCATTATAAAATTGCACTTTATCATTTACCTACACTGCTTCTTTTCTATAGCTTTTACACTTTATTCTGCATTGTTATTGTTTTTTTTACTGTATTCTAGCATGCACGGTGTAATAATTTGATCTGTGTGAACAGTGTGACAAGACAAGCTTTTCATTGTATCATCATTACGTGCTGTGTCGTGTGGTGTGGGTGATCATGGTCTATAAGCCCGATTGTTCTTGGCAAATCTTTCTACAGAAGTGGTTTGCCGTTGCTTTCTTCTGGGCAGAGACTCTACAAGATGGGTGACCCCAGCCAATATTAATACTCTTCAGAGGTTGTCTGCCTGGCATCAGTGGACACATAACCAGGACTTGTGATATGCACCAACTGCTCATATGACCATCCACCACCTGATCCCGTGGCTTCACATGACCCTGATCGGGGGCGGGGGGGCGCGAAGCAGGTGCTACACCTTGTCCAAGGGTGACCTGCAGGCTAGCCTTACATCTCCTTTGGAAAATACATATTTCCACCACACTACATTTCTTGGTACACATGACACTGCATCTGTGAGTCGGCTGGGGTGATATACTGCGGCCGGTGGTCCCAATATGGCCTTCTATATATTGGCAAGAACTGACGCAGACTGGGAGACCACTTTGCTGAACACCTACGCTCTGCCCGCCAGAGAAAGCAGGATCTCCCAGTGGCCACACATTTTAATTCCACATCCCATTCCCATTCTGACATGTCTATCCATGGCCTCCTCTACTGTAAAGATGAAGCCACACTCAGGTTGGAGGAACAACACCTTATATTCCGTCTGGGTAGCCTCCAACCTGATGGCATGAACATTGACTTCTCTAACTTCCGCTAATGTTCCAGCTCCCTCTCACACCCCATCCGTTATTTATTTTTATACACACATTCTTTCTCTCACTCTCCTTTTTCTCCCTCTGTCCCTCTGACTATACCTCTTGCCCATCCTCTGGCTCCCCCCCCCCACCCGTCTTTCCCCCTGGGCCTCCTGTCCCATGATCCTCTCATATCCCTTTTGCCAATCACCTGTCCAGCTCTTGGCTCCATCCCTCCCCCTCCTGTCTTCTCGAATCATTTTGGATCTCCCCCTCCTCCTCCCACTTCCAAATCTCTTACTAACTCTTCCTTCAGCTAGTCCTGATGAAGGGTCTTGGCCCGAAACGTCGACTGTACCTCTTGCTAGAGATGCTGCCTGGCCTGTTGCATTCACCAGCAACTTTGATGTGTGTTGCTTGAACTTCCGGCATTTGCAGAATTCCAGTTGTTTGCTTTTTTGAATATTGAAAGGTCTAGACAGAGTGGATTGGAGAGGATGATTCCTGTAGTGGGAGAATCTGGCACCAGAATTTACAGCTTCAGAAGAAAAGGATGTCACTTTAGAAAGAGACAAGGATGAATTTCTTTAGCCAGGGGGTGGTGAATCTGTAAAATTCATTGCCACAGATGGCTATGGAGGACAAGTCATTGGGTATATTGAAAATGGAGGTTAATAGATGCTTGATTATTAAGGACATCAAAGATTATAGGGAGAAAGCAGGAGAATGGGGTTGAGAGGGATAATAAATCAGCCATAATGGAATGCTGGAGCAGACTTAATGGACCAAATTGCCTCATTCTTCTCCTAGATCTACGTCTTATGGACTGCCAAGATTGAAAGCAAAGTATCTGCAATATTTGGCAGTTCTCTTAGAAATAAAACATGCTAAAGTGAAAAGCAAAGGACAAAGGTCAGTGGGGTGTGAGAGAAAATAAATATATGTAGAAAGTGTGTCGATGATTTGGTCCTCACTGTCTGTAGGGATCAACAAGAGCTTTCAAAAAGGAATTGGATATGTGCTTGGCTGAGAATAATTTGTAAGGCAGTGGGAAAAGAGAAAAACAATGGAGCTGACAGACAGCTGATGGGCCAAATGGCCTCATAAATGCGCTGTAACAATATGGTGGGTTCTGTTCCACAGTTCACAGTACTGTGCATGCTTGAATTCTGAAAGGGAAACAAAATGGATGTGACAGAAAAATTCCACATCTCTGAAATGCGTAACAGCGTTCCAGGTCGACAGCCTTTCCTCATTAATAAATTATTATCTGGACAAGAAAGAAATTCTTCTGCATGTAAACAGGTGTTCTATTTTGCATCAAATACAAGGAATTTTACAGCTTTACAAGGAATTTACAGCACAGAAACTAGACCCTTGTCCCAGCTGGTCGAGCATGCATCGTTCTCCAGCAATACCAGCATTGCTATATATATAGATAGACATAGATAGATTTATTTCCTCTCATAGTTCTTCCCCTTGACTGTTTGTACCTCCTTCTTAGGCAGTCCCCATTGATCAAGAATCACTTGCTTGCGCATCTGTTTTGCTGGCTCTGAGCTGACTGATGTGGAGAGCGCGGACTCTTCAACCTGGGAGAGCAGCCGATTTATGGGGTCAGTGGGGCATGATGCTCTTCTACCACTATTGCCACGGGGCCTGCTGTCTGCTCTCTTGAGATTCATAATGCCATCCTGAACACTCCTTCTCCACTTTGAGTGGTCGTAGGACCGGGATTCCCAAGAGTCAAATCAATGGAAGTTTTTCAAACTTGCACCCTATCTTCTTACAGAGACAGCTGCATGATACTAAGCTAGGGCACATCATCAGTGATGTTACCTGGGGCTGACAGGTGTTTCAGGTCTTTCAACATCATACACCCTCGCCCAGGCGACCCGACCGGGGTTGATCAGACCCCGGCCTGTGCCCTAGCAGCAACCGACGGATCTGCTCTCTTTATCCAGAGCCATCTTGACGCTTTCTCTGCTGCATCTGTGGTGGTAGAAATGACTCTCCTTCTCTCTCCCATGATTCCAAGTGCAGTGTATACTTTGCAGAGTGACTGGCCTGCAAGACCACGACACCCAACCTCCACAGGCCAACACTTTGCTCTCCAGCCTTTTCTTTGGCCGTTGTTCTTCAGATCTTCATACTTGGCTTTTTCCCGCTCATGGGCCTCCTCCATGCGCTCTTCCCACGGCACGGTAAGCTCATGCATAAAAACGTGCTTCAATGAGTCGGACCACAACACAATGTCGGGCCGCAATGTGGTCTCTGTGATGCGGGGAAGAAACTACCCCTGTTTTCCCAGGTCTGCTTTTTGCTTCCAGTCCTGCGCAGCGAAGAGCAACCCGGTTGCTTCCTGGTGTTCTGTTGGTCTTTCCCCCGTTTGACAAGCAGATGGTATTCTTGACCAGACTTGTTTTCCAGCTGATGTTAAGGGTGCTGCAGATTGTCTCAACAACTGTCCAGAGGACCTGGTTATGCTGCCACCGATAACGGCCGTCCACAAGAGCTCTGGGGCAGCAGCTCAGAATGAGCTCTAGCGTACCGGTCTTCTCACAGGGGGGCAATCTGGTTATTCTGCAAGGCCCCAGCAGTGCAGGTTGGATGGGCTGGGAAGGATGTCATAAACAGCCTGGATAAGAAACTTGATGCAGTGTGAATCCACCTTCCAGAGATCATTCCACGTGATCTTTCCCTCGATCACCTGCTCCCATTTGGTCCCGGCTCCTTGCTGTTTCATTGCCACTGCTCTGCTGGTCCTCTCCTCCTCCGCAGCTGCCCTTACTTCATTCTGGACCAGTTCTCGTCGCTCTTTCCCTTGTACTTTGTCAAAATGGGGGACTTCAAGGCTCCAAGTCCAACTCTTCCCTGGGCGACTGCCCCCACCAGCTCTTTGTGGCGCAGTCACGCCTCAGCTTCTTCCACTGCAGCTTCTGCTCTCCACTCTCTTCCAGTTCTCACTGCCACTCTTGTTCTGGCAACCTTTGGATCTGAAGATTCCCAGAACTGCAGCACCTCTCTTGCTCGCAAAACCTTGAACTCCTTCTCGATGGATTTCAGGGTGAGCCTCGGTTTGCAGTTATTCCCGTACAGAGCGATGCTGCTGATGTTCCTTGGTAAACCCAGCCATCTTCGCAGGAACCGGCTGACTGCCCTCTCTAATTCAGCAACAGTGGAAATTGGAAACTGATAGAGAAGCAGTGGCCAGAGGATTCTTGGTGGTATACCATGCTGGTAGATCCATGCCTTAAACCGCTCTGGAAGGTCAGTCCTGTCAACCTCTTGCAACCATTGTTCAAACTCCCCACAGGTGTTCCTTATTGCCGCCTTATCTCTGAGTTTTGCATCAAACATCTTCCCGAGACTTTCAACAGGGTTCTCTGTGATGGTGGGAATTGGAATGTCCTCAATAGAGAAACAAAATTTCTTCTGTACCCTCCCCTTCTTCAGTACTACAGATCTTGATTTTGCAGGCGTAAAGGACATCCTTGCCCACCTCATCAACCTTTCCAGCCCCTTAAGAATCCACCTAGCACCAGGCACTGACTCCGTAGTGATCGTCAGATCATCCATGAAGGCTCGTATTGGTGGTTGTATTAGTCAACCAGATCTTGATTTCGGGCCTCGACACTCCGGCTCTGCAGATTTTACCAGCATGTTCGTTGCCAGGGCAAAAAGGATGACTGAGATGGTGCAGCCTGTGACGATACCAGTCTCCAGCCTGCACCAGTCTGGTATTATTGGCCCTGTTGAGACTCTCAAGTGGAACTCGTTGTAGTAGTCCATAAGGAGGCCTCTGATTCCTTCAGGAACATGGTGCCTCTTCAGAGCGTCTTCAACAACCTTGTGGGGGATTGATCCATTGGCATTGGCCAAATCCAACCACAAAACCACTAAGTCACCCTTATTCTCTCTGGCCTCTCTCATGAGCTGTGCAATGACTCCAGTGTGCTCCAAGCAGCCTGGTACCCTTGGAACGCCACCCTTCTGGACAGAGGTGTCGATGTAATTGTTCCTCAGGAAGTACTCTGTTAGGCGCTTTGCCACCACACTGAAGAAGATCTTCCCTTCAACACTCAGCAAGGATATTATCTTAAACTGCCTGATGTTCTCAGAGTTCTCTTCTTTTGGAATCCACACTCCGTTTGCATACTTCCATTGCTTGGGCACTTTGCCTCTCTTCCAGACAACCTTGAGGATTCTCCACAGCCGCCGGAGAAGCCGGGGGCAGCATTTGTAGATGCTGTAGGTGGTGCCACTCGGACCAGGTGCTGAGCCGGCTCTGGCTTTTGTGACTACTTGCTGAACCTCCTTGAAGAGAGGCTCTCGAAGGCCGAAAGCCTCTGTTAGTTCTGCGGGGGCGATGAGGGCCTCACAGTCTCCCAATTAAACTTCTCTGTCCGGGTTACTGAAAGTGCTACGAAGATGGTGGTCCATCTGTTCCTTTGTGCTGGACAGCTTTCCGCTTCTCTTCTGATCCAGCAGCTGTTTGGTGAACTGAAATGGGTTGCTGATGAATGCAGATCTTTTCTGTGCTCTTTGTCTACTGTGCCTCCGGTGTTGCTCCGTTCTTCTCAGAGTGATGAGTCCTTTCCTCAGCATCACACGCAGTGGTGCTCTTTCCTCATGGTTTGCCAATTTACATTGTTGCTTGAGCGCCTTGAGCTCTTTCCAGATGTTGTGGATCTTGGTGGCTCTGTTGTTTTTAACAAATGGCTGTTTGACCCACTTCTCTTCCTCAGTACCAAATCTTTCTGCTGCCACAGTTATGATCACTGTTGTCATTATCTGCAGTCTCCTCTCCACACCACCTTTGGCCACTGTTTCCAACACTAGATCTGTGTCCTCATCAAGCCTTTGCCACTCTGCTGTCTGGCAGGCTTTGGGCCATCTGATCCACACGGTCTGAGATGTGATTGTTGGGATGCACAGCTTGCACCACGCGGAGTCTCTGGGTACCGTGGGGTGCTTCCTGACCCTGCTTCTCCTCTGTCTCACCCGATTGGGAATCTGCGCATTGTGCTGCTCTCTGTTGCTCTTTACACTTCACCCTTGACCGGTGGATTTTCAAGCCTCTCTGGTTCTTACAAATTTTGCCACAGATGCACTGTATCCAACTTAGTGATCTGAAACACAAGAGATTTGGCAGATGCTGGAAGTGTTAAGCAAAACACACAAAATTCTTGAGGAGATCTGCAAGCTAGGCAGCAGCTATGGAGGGGAATAAACAGTCAACGTTTCAGCCAAGTCTTCCAAGCTTAGCTTCTTGTGTACAGTCAGATTTGACCACATAATTGTGACCTCAGCTTCCAAGGTTCTCTGGCCTAGAATCCTTCCCTCCTCTCGACCTATGAATCTCTTCCTTTAAGACACGACACACTTCCAGAAGATGAGAACAATGAATGAAAAATGAAGGGTTATGAGCTGTTTAGGAGGGAAAGGTTACTTGAGGGCTGCCTCCAGCACAGGTGTATTGGTTGTTAACACATCAATGCATTTTCACTGTATGTACATGTGATAAATAAGTAAATCTGAATCTGAGTTTGTACCTGATGATTGTGCAGTTCTGTAGGTTTATATAGGTTGCCAGAACATCGTGGGCTGAAGGGCCCATACTGTGCTGTATGTTCTATGTTCTAGAGAAGGGGTTCCCAACCTTTTTTATGCCATGGACACTTATCAATAACTGAGTGGGTCTATAGGGAAGCAGGAAAACAGTCAATTGATATTAATGCCAAAAGACCATCTCTTCTGTACATACCATGAGCAACAGATTCCATCTGGATGCACCATGGCTTGTTATGACAACTACTCTGCCCATGAACCCAGAACATAGAACATAGAATTGTACAGCACAGTACAGGCCCTTCGGCCCATAATGTTGTGCCGACCCTTAAACCCTGCCTCCCATATAACCCCCCACTTTAAATTCCTCCATATACCTGTCTAGTAGTCCCTTAAATTTCACTAGTGTATCTGCCTCCATCACTGACTCAGGCAGTGCATTCCATGCACCAACCACTCTCTGAGTAAAAAACCTTCCTCTAATATCCCCCTTGAACTTCCCACCCCTTACCTTAAAGCCATGTCCTCTTGTATTGAGCAGTGGTGCCCTGGGGAAGAGGCGCTGGCTATCCACTCTATCTATTCCTCTTATTACCTTGTACACCTCTATCATGTCTCCTCCCATCCTCCTTCTCTCCAAAGAGTAAAGCCCTAGCTCCCTTAATCTCTGATCATAAAGCATACTTTCTAAACCAGGCAACATCCTGGTAAATCTTCTCTGTACCCTTTCCAATGCTTCCACATCCTTTCGATAGTGAGGCGACCAGAACTGGACTCAAAGAAACTGCGGAGTTGTGGACACAGCTCAGCACATCATGTAAACCAGCCTCTCTCTATGAAATCTGTCTGTACTTCTCGCTGCCTCAGTACCTCGTTATGATCTTGCACTTTATCATTTTCCTGCACTGCATGATTTCAGTAACTTTTACACTTTATTCTGCAGTGTGAGGGGCTATCATTTTAAGGTGATTGGAGGAAAGGACAGGGGGGATGTCAGAGGTAGGTTTTTACACAGAGAGTGGTGGGGGGATGGAACACCCTGCACTGACGGTAGAGGCAGGTACATTTGGGACATTTAAGGGATTCTTAGATGGGCACATGGATGATAGAAAAGTGGAGGGCTATGTGGAAGGGAAGGGTTAGATTGATCTCAGAGTCAGTTAAAGGGTCAGCATGACACCATGGACTGGAGAGCCTGTACTGTGCTGTAATGTTCCATGTTCTTTATTATTATTATTATTATTGTTTTACCTTGTCCTAACTCAAACTGTATCGGTCTCTGCCATTCCTTTGGATTCGTCAGCTGCATGGAGGAGGGGGCTGCTGCATGGCTGACAGCTTGCTCTCCCTGGACTGTACTGCCCTGGACTGCGCGTTAACATTGTTAGACAGCTCGGACACAACATCCGTGGTTGCTTCAAACCAAACAGACAGCCATAACTAAAAGGGTTGGTGGTGGGAATAGACATGGTGATGGTGTTGACAAGGCATTTAGAGAGGTCCATGAACGTGAATGGGACGATATGCATATGGGCAGGGTTAGATTGAATTGACTTCGTAGTCAGCACAGAAGGGTCTTTTCCTGTGCTGTTCCGTGTTCTTAGCTCCACAGAACATTAATCGAGAGCTGAAGAGTTGAGATAGGGAGCTGAGCTTAAACTTAATCTTTAGCAGCATTTCCTGTGTTCTGCAAAAGAGGATTCAAGAGGCAGGGAGATTCAGGAATGGGATTCTGAAGTTCACCACCAGGAGAGCTGAAGGAGTAGCTACCAGAGATTGGGAAGAGTTTCAGAATCAGGATCAGGTTCACTATCGTGGACACGTCATGAAAATTACTGTTTTGTGGCAGCAGTACTGTACAATACATAAAAAGATTACAATAAGAATTATAAAAACATGAATAAATAGTACAACAGGAGAGCGATAGGGTCTCAGCCTGAAATGTTGACAGTTTATCCATTTCCATAAATGCTGTTTGACCTGCTGAGTTCCTCAAGCATTTTGTGTGTGTTGCTCTGGATTTCCAGCATCTACAGAATCTCTTGTGTTTAAAATGATGAGGTAGTGTTCATGGGTTCATGGACCATTCAGAAATCTGCCAGCAGAGGGGAAGATGCTGTTCCTAAAATGTATGTGCCTTCAGCCTCTTTGATGGTAGAACTGAGAAGAGGGCGTGTTTTGGATGGCAAGGGTTGTTAATGCTGGATGTTGCTTTCTTAGGGCATCGCCTCTTGAAGATGTTCTTGATGGTGGAGAGCATTGTGTCTGTGATGGAGCTGACTAACTCCACAAGCCTCTGCAGGATCTCTTGATCCTATGCTTTGGAGCCTTCATGCCACACAATAATGCAACCAGACAAAATACTACTGAGTATTGTAGAAGCTTACTGGACTTCAATGACATACCAAATCTCCTTAAACTTCGGGGTAGGACTGGATGAGGTATGTCTTGGAACAGGAGGAAGATGAGGGCTGGAAAGGGTGGTGTATGGGGAAGAAAATGAGGCTGTCTATATTGACATAGGATGCAGAGAATAGTAGTAGTGGCCCTCTACCCCTCCTCTCCATGATTTCAAAGATAAATCTTCATATTGATAATATCGTTTCAAAACTAAAAATGTAATAAACACAAGGTGAAAAACTGATGGAAAATTATGCAAAGTAATTTTGGTAAATAAATTGGTTTATTACTGTCACATGTACCAAGGTACAGTCGTGGTCCACATGGCATTCATACAAATGATTTCATCACATCAGTACATTGAGGTAGTGCAACAGACAATAAGAACATAATGTGGAATAAAGTGTTACATTTACTGAGAAAGTGCAGTGCAGGTAGACAATAAGGTGCAAAAGCCGTGAAAAGGTCAATTTTGAGGTCAAGCATCCATTTCATTGTACAGGGGGATTATTCAAACATTTTCTAATGGCAGGTTAGAAGCTGTCTATAAGACCACAAGACCATAAGATTACACCACTTGGCCAATTGAGCCTACTCCACCATTTCATCATGCCTGATTGAATTTTCCTCTCAGCCCCAGTCTTCTGCCTTCTTCTCATATCCTTTCATGCCCTGACCAATCAAGAATCTATCAACCTCTGCCTAAATACACATAAAGAATTGGCCTCCACAGCTGCTTGTGACAAAGAATTCCACAGATTCACCACTCTCTGGCTAAAGAAATTCCTCCTCATCTCCGTTCTAAGAGAACGCCCCTCTATTCTGAAGCTGTGTCCTTTGATCTTAGAGTCTCACACCATAGGAAATATCCTCTTCACATCCACTCTATCAAGGCCTTTCACCATTCAATAGGTTTCAATGAGGTCATCCCTCATTCTTTCGAATTTTAGTGAAAACAGGTCCAGAGCCATCAAACCCTCTTCATATGACAAGCCATTCAGTCCTGGAATCATTTTTGTGAACACCCTTTGAACCCTCGCCAATTTCAACACACGCTTTCTAAGGGGCCCAAAACTGCTAACAATACTACTCACTGCCTCACCAGAGCTTTATAAAGTCTCAACATTTCATCCTTGCTTTTATATTCTAGTCCTCTTGAAATGAATGCTAAGATCGCATTTGCCTTCCTCACCACAAACTGAACCAGCAAATTAACCATTAGGGAATTCCTCAGCCGGCTGGTCAAGATTTTCTATTTTCTGCCCGATGGGAGAGGGGAGGAGCGAGAATGCCCCCGGGTGGGTGGGGTCTTTGACTATGCCGGCTGCTTTGCTGAGGCAGCGAGAAACGTAGACAGAGTCCGTGAAGGGGAGGCCGGTTTCTGTCATTTGCTGAGCCACATCCACAACTCATAAAGTGCTGGAAACTCAAGTTCAAGTTCAACTTTATTGTCATTTAAACATACACACGTACACAACTAAATGAAACAACACTCCTCAGGGACCAAGGGGCAGAATAGAGTAGATAGAGTCACACACAGCACATATAGTTACAATCCAATGCATACGGTCACAAAATAATATTAGCATAAGCCTCTGAATTTTAGTTGTCTCTCTACAGGTCCAGCCTGATCTTTCAAGTATTTCTAGTATTTTATTATTTTTTTCTTTCCTTAATTTTTTTTTCGCTTTGATTCAAGATTGTTTAATGTCATTTCCAATACACAAACGTAAAGGAGAACGAAGTAAGTGTTACTCCGGATTCGATGCAGTTCAAAGTAAACAATAAGATACGAAACACAATATTTTTTTAAAAAGTAGAATAAATATAAATACGTAAGATAACTTATATACATAGATTGATTGTATGTCCATAAAGTGACGCTAGGCACAGGAGCGTCTGTACATAAGGTGACTGACAGGAAATGATAAAATAGCGAAGGTTTTAAATTTGTAATTTAAAGATTTTTTTCACATTAAAAACAACTATTTTGGAGCAAGATTCAAATCCAAGATCAAGTGCGTGGTGGTAAATCAAAGGCGTCTTGTATCTGTCAGTACAGGTTTCCTACGCCGACTGAAGTTGTGATCGTTCCTTCTTCGCACGTAACACGTCCTCCGGTTCTGGCGGAACCTACAAATCCAGTCCAGGCTTTCGCGGCGACCCCGCCTCTTCATTGCAACGGTGCCAGATTAATTTAAATGTATCTGCTCAAGTGGAGATAATCAATGCAAAATCAGTGTGACTGTGCCGCACAAATAGGGTATGTTTGATTCACAAAGCGGCCTGAGCTCTCGGAGGTCTGGCCGTTCATCAGTCTCTTTGCAAAACCTTTCTCCGCCTTGAGAAATGCAAGTCACAAATAGTCGCTGAGTGAATGTGTCTATCTCGCTTTGTCCGGAGCATCGCAGACCTGCTGGACCTGTCTTGCAGAAAGGTATGTTCACTGCCGTCTGTCATCCATTCAGGGGATAGATTCGACGTGGAGTCGATTCTGTCGCTCTCTATTTCCAATCCATCCAATATGACATTTAAAAAAAATCTCTGTAGTTTCTAAGTGGGTTCTCTCAAACCGTGCCATATATCATCCTGTGTTTATGAAGTTGTCTTCATTGCAGCGAGATGTTTAAGCGGTAAAGATAATTGGCAAAGGCTGTTCTTTCGTGTCCATGTTCGTTACGTGACTGCTCATCATTACGCGGAGTTTAACGTTAAGGAACGTCGATCCTCGGCCACTTGACAACTTTCTTGTTTCTTAATGCAGTAATTAAGGACCTGGTAGCAACGAGTTGCTGCTGGTGCCGAGTTGAAGGGCTCGGGAGACCCGGGAAGTGAATGCTCCTGGATTGTCTCAGTACATGAGTAAACACGGCTCGCTGCGGTTTAAGTGTTGCCTAATGACTTTCTCGGCGACCAAGTTAAAACCTTCTCAAGTGTAGCGTGAAAATAATTAGTTTTGATTTTTAAAAAAATACCGATTTCCCTTGAATGAATTTGTTTTCCCTTTCATGCGTCGGCGAGGAAGTTCGCGGATTTATTTAGGTAAGATGTGTGGGAGAATAAGGTGATCCCAGACCTCTCAAACCTCCTGTGTTGTACAAACTAGAACAAGTGGAAGTTTTCTGTTGTGTGTGTGTGTGTGTGTGTGTGTGCGCGCACTCTCTCTCTCTTTTTCCCGTCTGCAGCGGGGTTCGGCTGTGTATGTAGGTTTATGGCACTCCGGGTGTTATCGCTGGGTAGAGAGATCCAGACACACCTTCCAAGCGCAAAAGATGTCTGTAAACGGCTCTCCGGCTATAGCGCGCAGCCTCTGTGGGCACCGAGGTATGAGCAGCTGAACTAGCTTCGGGCTCGTATCGTCCCGCAGAGACCTGCGCCCCAAAGTATAATCTTGTTTTTTAAAAAAAATCTTCCATCCTTGCCTTGGGAATAAATTGGACCCCCCCCCCCCATGTCTACGTGTAAAAGCAGAGGGGTTTTTATTGGTGTACCGTGCATTGGTCTTGGGTACCGTCATTGGAGTCCTTCAGGTCAGATCAAAGAGATAATCACCGTAATTTCAACACTTGGTTGGGAAGGATCACAAACAGCTTGCAATGGGAGCAGGTGCTGTGATCGAACTGGACGACATCGTTATTAAAGCAACCCAAGACATGTCCTCTTATTATTACTACCATCAAGGAGGAGGCGCAGGAGCCTGAAGACCCACACTCAATGTTTTAAGACCAGCTTCTTCCCCTCCACCATCAGATTTCTGAATATTCAATGAACCCATATTCACCCCCTAATAACTTTTCTCTTTGCCCCCTTCTTGCACTAATTATCTAATTTGTCTCTTTTTTTTGTAACTTTTTAGTTTTTTATGTTACTTATTGTAATGTACTCTTGCTGCTAGACAACATATTTCATGATGTATGCCAGTGATATTAAACCTGATCCTGACTTGCAACACAGAAGAGGCCATTGGGCCTGTAGTGTGTAGGACAGTAAGGGTAATTACCCACTCCCAGGTTGGGGGGTCTTCAAATGTCCATCTTAAATGTTAACATTTCTGATTCCATCACCTGTCCTTCAACCTGTTGTTAAATTTGCCATTTTTGTCTCATTTCTTATTGTAACTTTTTTTTAAAAAAAAGGTAGTGCAAAAAATGAGGTAGTTTTCATGGTCCATACAGAAATCTCTTGGCAGAGGAGAAGCTGATCCTAAAACTTTGAGAATGTGTGTTCTGGCTCCTGTATCACTTCATTGATGGTAGCAATGAGAAGAGGGCATGGTGTGGATGGTGAGGGTCATTGATGAAGAATCTTGGCTTTAAAAAAACATTGAAAGACCTAGATCAGGGGCTCCCAATCCTTGTTATGCCATGAACCCCTACCGTTAACCGAGGGGGTGGGGGATTGTGTGGATCCAGGGTGGGAACCCCTGCTCTAGATAGATTGGATATGCAGAGGCTGGGACCAGAGGGTGCAGACTCAAAAGAGAAGGACATCCCTTTAGAATAGAGATGAGGAATTTCTTCAGCCAGAGGGTGGTGAATCTGTGGAATTCATTGTGATAGAGTTGTGAAGGACAGGTCATTAGATGTACTTGAAGCAGAGGCTGGTAGGTTGTTGATTGGTGAGGAGATTAGCGGTTACCAGGAGAATGGGGCTGAGGGGGGAAAAAATGTCAGCCTTGATTGAATTGATACAGGAGATTTTGCTGATGCTGGAAATCTAGAGCAATACACAGAAAAATTATTGGAGGAACCCAGCAGGTCAGGCAGCATCTATAGAGGGGAATAAACTGATGGTTTAGGAAGGGTCCCAGCTCAAAACATCAACTATTTATTCCCCTCTATAGATGCTGCCTAATCTGCTGAGTTTCTCCAGCATTTATTTATATATATATACTTTTTTTTAAATTGGGGATTGTGTGTTTATATGTCCACAATTGAATGGCAGAGCAGACTTTGAGCTGAATGTTCCAATTCTGCTGCTATATCTTATGGAAATGTGGTGAGGCTGATAGGCCTCATACAGGCAAATGGGATTGGTGTATTAAGGCATTGTGGACAATTGGTGTCATGGGTGGACAGGGTGGTGAAGAAGGCAATTGGCACACTGGGCTTCATCAGTCAGGATGCTGAATGCAGGGGTTGGGCTATCATGTTATAGCTGTACAAGACATCAGTAAGACCACACTTGAACAAACTTCTATTGAGGCACACTGGAGTGACTAGTTGCATCTTGGTCTGGTATGGAAACATCAATGCCCAAGATTGGAAGAAGTCTAGAGAAAGTAGATACAGAAAAACCCTCCCCACCATTGAGCTCATCTACATGGAGCTCTGCGACCAGAAAGCAGCATCCATCATCAAGGACCCTCATTACCCAAGCCATGCTCCCTTCTCGCTGCTGTTATTGAAAAGGAGGTGTAGGAGCCTCAGGACTCACTCCACCAGGTTCAGGAACAATTAGTACCCTTCAGCTATCAGGCTACTGAACCAGTGCAGATAACTTCACTTACCTCAAAACTAAACTAGTTTCACAACCTGTAGTTTCATTTTAAGACTCTACAAATGATGTTCTCAGTATTTTTTTGTTTATTTTTAAAATTGGTTGGTTGTCAGTCTGTGTGTAGCTTTGATTCTATTGTATTTGTTCTGTGAATGTCTGCAAGACAATGAATTTCAAGGTAGTATATGGTGACATAAACATAATTTGTTAATAAATTTACAATGTGCTGGGTCACTGCATACAGATCTGGTCACCCTGCTCTAGGTTATTAAACTGCAAAGGCATAGTAAGGATTTGTGTGGGATGTTACAGAGGTTGGAGGCTTTGAGGAGTGATTGGACAGGCTGGGAATTCTTTCCCTGGAAAGTAGGAGGCTGAGGGGTGACCGTGAAGTTATTTATAAAATATTGAGGGTCATGGATAAGAGGAATATTCACAATCTTATTCCCAGGGTGTCAGGAAATGTGGAGGCGGCTTGACCCAAAAGCAGAGCAGTGGAGACGATTCAGTCATGTATGATAACTCTTATAAAAGGTTGCGAAATAACAAGCCAGGAGGGGCCTCTTAAAACAAGAGAGAACAGACACTGAACACGACAGGCAGTGAGTTAAACTTTAGGCAGGGAGGACAAAGGTGAGGAGCAACTGGTTGAGGCTAGTTGGTTCGATGAGTGAACTGGCTGTGGATGAGGTTAAGTGGGCCGTGGGTAATGAGCCTGGAATGAGCAGCAGGTGAGTCCTATTCACTGGGTGAAGACTGCGAGGTGCCTGTGTGTGCAGGCCTGACACAGGGCAGGGGAGCCCAACACTGGAGGGTAAAGACTTAAAAGGTGAAGGGAAATATCTTAAGGGGACCTGATGGCCAATGTTTTCATACAGTGGTGGGTACATGGAATCTGCTGTGGGCTACATGTTAAAGGCAGGTACAACCAGGGATTTAATAAGTGTTTGGATCAAGGCATGGGTAGGAAAGGTTCAGCAAGATGTATGGCAAATAGGCCAACATCAGTTGGGTATCTGGTTTGAAAGAACACCCATCACCTCCGTCTGGTGCACCACCTCCCCTTTCTTCTATGGTCCACTCTACTCTCCTATCAGATTCCTCCTTCTTCAGCCCATTAACTGCTTCCACCTATTGTTTTCCAGCTACTTACTTCGTCCCCTCATCCCATCTGCCCACCGACCTACCCCACCCATTCACCTGGCTTCACCTATCACCTGCCAGTTTGTACTCATTCCCCTTTCTTTCTCTTCTCCCCCCCCCCACCTTATTCTGGCTTCTGTCCCCTTCCTTTTCAGCCCCGATGAAGGGTTTCTGCCTGAAATGTTGACTGTTTATTCATTTGCATAGGTGCTGTCTCACTTGCTGATTTCCTCCAGCATTTTGCATATGTTGCCCATGTTTGTTCTTTCCCCTACATGTTTTTGTTAGTTGTCCTGGATAAATTGAATGGTTTTGTAAGGAGAAAAATAAAACAAGATGCCAGTGGAACTCAGCGGGTTAGACTTCTTTAAAATGGCACAAGTGAAACACAGCAACGGCTTACTGGCAGCAAACAGAACTACTAACTACTCTATTACTCACACTTTTTCTGGAAAAGGATGACTGCAATCAATAGCCTGTAACTTTCCTTTCAGAGCTGAGATTTTGAACCAGCTGTACAGCATTACATTTTTGTGGTGTAAACTGAAGTGTCTGAGGTGTAGGACAGTTGTGGCTTGGCAAGTTCAGGCCAAATCAAAGCGGTGGAACTTGGGCCCAAGAGCGAGGAATGAGCCAATGTATGACCATGCTGGAGCGGACTTGGAGCCGATTCGAAACGACAGACCTGAGATGGGCAGAGTCAAGTTGGTGCGGCCCGTGACCTAGGGCGAGGAATGAGTTGATGTTTGGTCGATTTAAGCACTGGCCCGGATTGGAAAGGGTGGGTATCGGCTGAATCAAGGCTGTGGAGCCCAGGCCCAATAGCATATTGAGCTGGCAGGGCCCTGGTCCACAAGAGAGGAACGGGATGAGGTATGGCCAATTTAGGCCCTGGGCCAGATTGACAAGGTCGGCGTGTTGGAGCTGGAGGCGAGGGACAGGTCGGTTCAGCTGCTCGGTGAGGTTTACTGAACTGAATTGAGGCTGTGGTTCCTGGATCAGCTGTGACTGGCTTCTGTGATCTTTAATTCTAAATGTTACTTGCATACTTTTATTGTTTGAGCGGTTTGTTTTTTTTTTTGGCTCACTTGTTTTTTTTTAATAAGTTCTATTTGGTTTCTTTGTTTTTTGGATGCTTATAAAGAGCTGAGTCTCCAGGTCATATACAGTAGACATTGATCGTAAATGTACTTTAAGCATTTGTGGAAAGAAATCAGCAGTGAAGACTTGCTTCACAATTGGTGACTCGTGATTGCTGTGGAGTTGGAAAGGCTCTTGAATCTCCTGAACAAGGAAGACAAGTCCTGGTTACTTTTCTTCCTACTTGGCATCCAGCATACAGTGGAAGTGGCTGAGTTGGGGGGGGAAAACTGTGTAACCAATCACTCTGTTCTCCCAGCTTCGCACTGACTACCAGCTTGCTGTTTCTATTTCTAAAAATAGAAACAAATAATAATAAATCAACAGTAAGTAAATAATACTGAGAACATGAGTTGTAGAGTCCTTGAAGGTGAGTCCATAGGTTGTGGAATTAGTTCAGTGTTGAGGTGAGTTAAGTTGTCCATGTTGGTTCAGGAGCCAGATGGTTGAAGAATACTAACTGTTCCTGAACCTGTTGTTTGCCTTTGTTTTTATTTTGCGGGGGGGGGGGGGGACCTGAGGCTCCTCTACCACCTTCCCAATGGCAGAAATGAGAAGATGCCATGGCCTGGATCATGGATGTTGCTTTCTTGAGGCAATTCCACATTTAATGGTGAGGAGTGATGTGCCTGTGATGTATTGGGCTGAGTTCAACACACTCTGCAACTTCTTGTATTCCTGAGCATTTGAATCTCCAAATTAGACAATGATGCTTTTGTGGTCAGGGCAATTCGGATACCAGTCAGGATGCTGTCAACAGTAAACATGTAAAAATTTGTTGGTTTTCCGTGGTGTGCCATAACTTAAGCTTCTAATTAACGCCCAAAACTCCTCAAGCAGAAAATGACTGAACTCTGCTTGAGATTATTAAGAAGATTAAAGAATTTGATATTTCTTGCCATCTGCTGCATCTTGGACAGAACTCCTTTCAAATGAGAGATGAATTCGGGAGGAGGTACTTTAAAAGGGGGAATTCTCTTCTCCATCCCAAAAGGACATTGGGTCAAGTGAACTGAGATTTATAGTGTTGCCCTATCCAAGATTCAGGGTGAGAAAGTAAAACTGGGGCTAAATGGATTTGAACTCCAAACCAACCAAACTCCAGATGAATGGTAAATTGAGTTCAAAAGCTGAAGAGCGTCGAATAGTAAGGCCCTTTTGCCCATGATGTTGTGCTGACCCTTTAACCAACTCTAAGATCAATCTAGCCCTTCTGACCCCATTTTCCCACCCCATTCATCGTTTATCTGTGAGCCTATCTAATCTAATTTAAATGAACCTGCCTCTACCACCACCCATGGCAGGGTGTTCCATGCACCCACCACTTCGTAAGTTAAAAAAACACTACCTCTGTGTAATGAACTTGCCTCTGACACGACGAAAGTTCTCAGCCTGAAACATTGACTGTTTATTCCTCTCTATAGATGCTGCTAAATTCCTCCAGTACTTTGTGTGTGTTATTGTGGATCTCCCACACCTGCAAAATCTTTTGTGTTTACCTCTGGCATCTCTCCATACTTGCCTCTAATCAATCGCCTTAATGCCCCCTCATTTTAGCCTTGCCACCCTGGGATAAAGATCTCTGGCTGAACGCTCGATCTATGCCTCTTATCATCTTGTGCACTTCTCACCCTCCTTTTCCCCAAAGAGAAAAGCCCTGGCTCGCTTAACCTTTACTCAGAAGACGTGCCTTCCAATCCAGACAGCATCCTGGTAAATCTCTTCAGCACCTTCTCTAAAGTTTCAACTTCCTTCCTAGACAGAGTCAACCAGAACTGAACACAATACTGAGAGTGTGGTTTAACTCGGATTTTCTGGAGCTGCATGGTTATCTTGTATCACTCTGGGGCAGGGGTTCCCAACCTTTTTCACCCTTACCATTAACCAATAGGTCCATGGACCCTAGGTTGGGAACCCCTGTTCTGGAGAAAGACTGTAAACAGCCAATTGAGCAAGCTACCTAGGAGAACTGCAAAGGTGTTTTCCAACAGTAGATGGACCATAAATTTACCCAATGACTTGTCCTCCACAGCCATTCATGGCAATGAAGTCCACAGATTCACCACCCTCTGGCTTAAAAGAAAATTCCTCCTTATCTCTGTTCTAAAGGGATGGTCCTCAATTCTGAGGCTGTACGCTCTGGTCCTAGACTCCCCCTCAGTGGGAAGCATCCTCTCCATGTCTACTTTATCTAGGTCTTTCAATATTTAATAGGTTTCAATGAGATTCCCCCTCATCCTTCTAAACTCCAGTGAGTACAGGCCCAGAGCAAACAAACATCCCGATATGTTAACCCTTTCATTCTGGGAATCACTCTCGTGAACCTTTTCTGGACCCTCTCCAGTGCCAGAACACCCTTGGATAAAGGGCCCAAAATTCCTCAATACTCCAAATGCGGTCTGACCAACACCTCAAGAAAGCCTCAAATCCTGGTTTTGGAACCAGAAAGGAAATGGCCTGATTTGTAGGCCACAAGCTTGTGATCATTTTCACCTTTAGTTGCTTTGTTGTGGAGATTTTATTTTCAGTTTTTTTTTCTCTCTGCTCTGCTGCTGCGCCAGCACGTCACTCCTGCTAATGATGAGAAAATGAGTTGATATTTCTTGTAAGCAGAAGGACAGACTGCTCCCAGCACTGCTGGGCATTTGTGATTGTAAGAATCAGAATCGGAATCACTTTATTCCCAGTACATGAAACATATCAGAATTGATTGTGGTTCAGTGCCTAACATTTAACACAGGACAATATCGCATCAGGCAACACAGTAACAACCAACAGTCTACGAGACGATAGTGCATGGTTTGCACTATCAACAATTAGCAGAATGGTCACATGCACAAACGTCAATAATCAAACTTAAATGTGAACATATACAGGTGTCCCCCGCTTTACGAAAGTTCGCTTTACGCCACTTCGCTTTTATAAAAGACCTGCATTAGTACCTGTTTTCGCCAACCAAAAGAAATCCGAAGAGGATTTTCGCTTTTGCGAGAAAAGGTGCCCACTTTAAACTTGTGTTTACCCCGAGAAAGACTACCATGACTGTGAAGCCTTGCGCGGGCAGGTGTGTGTGTATGCGTGTACGTGCCGATTTTTTTTTTCTACAAATCAGTTTTGGCTAAATTTTCCCAATTCTGATAAGTGAAACTACACTGTACATACATTAGTTCTACTTGTATGTTAGTGTTATTTTGGGTTTTATGTACTATTTGGTAGGTTATTTTTTTGGGTCTGGGAACGCTCAAAAAATTTTCCCGTATAAATTACTGGTAATTGCTTCTTTGTTTTACGCCATTTTGGCTTATGAAAGGTTTCATAGGAACGCTGTACTTTCGGATAGCAGGGGAAACCTGTAAACAGACTCGATAATTATCAACAGGACAAGGAGAGCAGGGAAGACCGTTTGCTGGATGCTGTGCAGGGGCAGTTAGAGTTTTACGCCTGAGTGAGTTTCGTTGAGAGGTTGGATAGCTGTGAGAAAGAAACATCCGAGATGACACACAGTCCTGGTGGTGATGGACACGTAGCATCTCCCTGATGGCAATCTGGCGAATATGAGTGACTGCTAGGGTGAGTGGAGTCACCTCTCTTCTTCGCTCTGGCAAATAGACTGATCAGCACATCTTGCTAGCAGGACGGATTATCCCAACACTGTTGGGCATTTGCGTTCAATACTACATATTCCTTTTTATTTCAACTTCCCATTTCCTTGTCTATTTTCTTCCTCCTTCCTTTAAATGTCAGGATATTCAATATTAAAGATTAGCTTTATTTGCCACATATACGTTGCAAACTACACTCAGTGGTCGCTTTATTTGGGTCACCTGTACAGCTGCTCATTAATGCAAATATCTAATCAGCCAATCACGTGGCAGCAACTTGATGCATAAGAGCATGCAGGCATGGTCAAGAGGCTCAGTTGTTGTTCAGGCCGAACATCAGAATGGGGAAAGGATGTGATTTATCTGACTGACTCTTGCTGTGTACTCTGTGGGCAGAGATGCCCATTTCTGTGCTGCATCTCCTTTCACTGGGAGTTCCTCAAATCAGGAAACCCAAACATACTGACAAAAATAATGAGGAACCTTGTTGTAAAGTAGCTATGACACCACCAGCAGCCAAGATTCAATTCTAGCTTCTGTTTGTAAGGAGTTTGTACGTTCTCCCCGTGATCATGTAGGTTTCCTCCAGGTGCCCTGGTTTCCCCTCCAAATTCCAGAGATGACCAGTTTGTGTTAGTATGCTGTGTTGACGTCAGAAGAATGGCGACATTTGCGGGCTGCCCCTAGTACAGTCTCAGACTGTGTCAGTCATTGACACAAATGACGTATTTCACTGTGTGTCCCTATGTACATGTGACACAGAATGCTAATCTCTCTGCAAGTTCCTACTTTGACTCCTAATATTCTACAAACTATGACAGTATATTCTGCACAGTATATGTTGGTCTGTCCCATGTGTAGAACCACTCAAACCTGATCTCCACCCGCACAGGATTGCAACAAAGACTCGGCACTCCACGTGAACTTCCTGTTGCTTCCTCGCAGATGACAGAGTTAAAGCACCATGAAATTCTAGGAATTCAAAGATGTGATAACAGCACATTTGGAAAGCGGTGAAATGATCGGACAAAATCAGCATGGATTTGTGAAAGGAAAATCATGTCTGACGAATCTCATAGAATTTTTTGAGGATGTAACTAGTAGAGTGGATAGGGGAGAACCAGTGGATGTGGTATATTTGGATTTTCAAAAGGCTTTTGACAAGGTCCCACACAGGAGATTAGTGTGCAAACTTAAAGCACACGGTATTGGGGGTAAGGTATTGGTGTGGGTGGAGAATTGGTTAGCAGACAGGAAGCAAAGAGTGGGAATAAACGGGACCTTTTCAGAATGGCAGGCAGTGACTAGTGGGGTACCGCAAGGCTCAGTGCTGGGACCCCAGTTGTTTACAATATATATTAATGACTTGGATGAGGGAATTAAATGCAGCATCTCCAAGTTTGCGGATGACACGAAGCTGGGTGGCAGTGTTAGCTGTGAGGAGGATGCTAAGAGGATGCAGGGTGACTTGGATAGGTTGGGTGAGTGGGCAAATTCATGGCAGATGCAATTTAATGTGGATAAATGTGAAGTTATCCACTTTGGTGGCAAAAATAGGAAAACAGATTATTATCTGAATGGTGGCTGATTAGGAAAAGGGAAGGTGCAACGAGACCTGGGTGTCATTATACACCAGTCATTGAAAGTGGGCATGCAGGTACAGCAGGCGGTGAAAAAGGCGAACGGTATGCTGGCATTTATAGCGAGAGGATTCGAGTACAGGAGCAGGGAGGTACCACTGCAGTTGTACAAGGCCTTGGTGAGACCACACCTGGAGTATTGTGTGCAGTTTTGGTCCCCTAATCTGAGGAAAGACATCCTTGCCATAGAGGGAGTACAAAGAAAGTTCACCAGATTGATTCCTGGGCTGGCACGACTTTCATATGAAGAAAGACTGGATGAACTGGGCTTGTACTCGTTGGAATTTAGAAGATTGAGGGGAGATCTGATTGAAACGTATAAGATCTTAAAGGGATTGGACAGGCTAGATGCAGGAAGATTGTTCCCGATGTTGGGGAAGTCCAAAACGAGGGGCCACAGTTTGAGGATGGAGGGGAAGCCTTTTAGGACCGAGATTAGGAAAAACTTCTTCACACAGAGAGTGGTGAATCTGTGGAATTCTCTGCCACAGGAAACAGTTGAGGCTAGTTCATTGGCTATATTTAAGAGGGAGTTAGATATGGCCCTTGTGGCTACGGGGGTCAGGGGGTATGGAGGGAAGGCTGGGGCGGGGTTCTGAGTTGGATGATCAGCCATGATCATAACAAATGGCGGTGCAGGCTCGAAGGGCCGAATGGCCTACTCCTGCACCTATTTTCTATGTTTCTATGAATCTAATCTGGGACCTGTATGGCCTGTTGGAGGGGACAAGAGTTGTGTCATACAAAGTAATATCTACAAAGTAATAAGTTACTTGGGCTTGCGAATGCAAAAGTGTGTTCTTACAGCACTCTACTGACTAATTTTGGAAGAGGTCTCCAATAGTTATTTAAATATTAAGACGGTATGGTTTTTTTTTGTTTTAAGTTTCTTTTCCACAGGCAGTTAATCTGACTAACCATTCTATATACCTTCCCCCTCCTCACCCCAATCTCCCTCTATCTGCTACCCCCGTCACTGCACCGTAACCACTTTTAAACACTTTGTAAAGGTGCCATTTGTGCACGTTTTATTCCCTATCTGTACCTTAACCGCTAACTTTATATTTTATGTAGTTCTTTATTCTTTATAACTGTTGAATGTTTTTTTTCTTTGTTGCATGCTGTACCAACGCACCGCAGCAATTTCCTAATATATGTGGCCAAGTGGTTAAGGCATTGGACTAGCTACCTGAAGGTCGTGAGTTCGAGCCCCAGCCAAGGCTACGTGGTGTGTCCTTGAGCAAGGCACTTAATCACACATTGCTCTGTGACGAGACTGGTGCCAAGCTGTATGGGTCCTAATGCCCTTCCCTTGGACAACATTGGTGTGGTGGAGAGGGGAGACTTGCAGCATGGGCAACTGCTGGTCTTCCATGCAACCTTGCCCAGGCCTGTGCTCTGGAGAGCGAAGACTTACCAGGTGCAGATCCATGGTCTTGCAAGACTAACAGATGCCTTATTTATGCACTCAGTGGCCACTTAAGCAGACCTATACACCTGCTTATTAATGCAATATCTAATCAGCCAATCATGTGATAGTAATTCGATGCATAAAAGCTTGTAGACATGGCTGAAGATTCAGTTGTTCAGATCAAACATTTAGAATGGGGAAGAACTGTAATCTAAGTGACTTTGACCGTGGAATGATTATTGGTGCCAGACAGAGTGGTTTGAGTACCTCAAACTGCTGATCTCCTGGGATTTTCACACACAACAGTCTCTAGAGTTTATGGAGAATGGTTTTAGTAAACAAAAACATCAAGTGAACAGTAGTCCTGTGGGTGAAAATGCATTGTTAATGAGAGAGGTCATGAGTCTGGTACAAGCTGACAGGAAGGTGACAGAAACTCAAATAGGAGGATGAGAGGAGACATGATAGAGGTGTACAAGATGATAGGAGGAATAGATAGAGTGGACAGCCAGCGCCTCTTCCCCAGGGCACCACTGCTCAGTACAAGAGGACATGGCTTTAAGGTAAGGGGTGGGAAGTTCAAGGGGGATATTAGAGGAAGGTTTTTTACTCAGAGTGGTTGGTGTGTGGAATACACTGCCTGAGTCAGTGGTGGAGGCAGATACACTAGTGAAATTTAAGAGACTACTAGACAGGTATATGGAGGAATCTAAGGTGGGGGGTTATATGGGAGGCAGGGTTTGAGGGTCGGCACAACATTGTGGGCCGAAGGGCCTGTACTGTGCTTTACTGTTCTATAAACTACATGCTACAACAGTGTGCAGAAGCCTCGGGCGTACATCTCTATAGATACCTATATCTTTCTGTTTATCTCTAGGGTGCCTAAGACGTTGTTACAGTTGTCACACCAGGCAGTAGAGCATCTCTGAACACACATCACGTCGAACCTTGAACTGCATGGGCTAGAGCAGCAGACGACCACTTGGTGGCCTCTTTATTAGATATAGGAGGTACTGAATAAGCTGACCACTGAGTGTAAAGCTAATCTTTATAATTTAAAACAAAATCTTAAAAAATCTGGACAAAGTGAGGATCCAAAGAATCCCAGGCATCCATTTTCATCGGTCATTGAAATGTCATCCTTGGCTACAACAAATAGTCAGAGCTAGTTATGAACTAGTCATTGGTTAAAATGCAAAATGAGTAAGTGTAGGCTTGGTTTAATCATCCTGATTTTTTTTTTAAATGTAAGTACCTACTCATTTAATAGTTATTTAGTTTAATTTTATTATCCATTAATTACTACGTTGATCTATCTAATATTCTGACCCGAGGAAACAACTGCACAAGGTAATTAAATGTCACGGAGCACTACGGCACAGAAACAGGACTTTTGGCCTATCTAGTCCATGGTGAACTGTTAATCTGCCTCATCCCATTGACCTGCACCCAAACCATAGCTCTCCATACCCCAACCATCCATGTACATCCAAGTTACATGTTGAAATCAAACCCAGCGTCCACCACTTCAGCTGACAGCTAGTTCCACCCTCACACCACTCTCTGAATAAAGAAGCTCCCCCTCATGTTCCTCTTAAATGTTTCCCCTTTCACCCTTGACCTATGATCTTTAGTTCTAGTCTCACTTAACTTCAGCAGAAAAAAGCCTGCTCACATTTACGCTATCTATATCCCTCGTAATCTTGCATACAGTACTGTGCAAAATTCTTGGGCACATGCATATAGCTAAAGTGCTGAGACTTTAGCACAACACTGTAGTAATTTTGTATATTGCATTGAAAAGAAAATCAAATTTCATGACATATGTGAGTGACGATAAACCTGATTCTGATATGGGTCTCTATTGTGGACTGAGAGTGGGAAGAGGGCAGGGAGAGAGGAATCGTGGTTGGGAAAAGGGGAAGGGTGATGTTCTGTAATGATCAAAAAAACAATTCTTTGTAATCAAGTGACCTCGCCTGCATCTGTGCCATCCCCTATCCTTGGCATTCCTTGTCTGCCAGCCATCCCACACCCCTCCCGTGGTGCTCTACCCTTGCTATTCCAAGCATTGTTCGCTCCCACCAGGTTTACAAACTGGCTGTCCGCTCCACATTGACAAATACAGTACCGTGTGAAAATCGGTCTCTGTATTCATGTGACACTGCCTTGCTTCTTCTGTGTTCTTGCAAAAGTTGTCATTACAATTCTAATCCACGTGGAATCATTTAAAACAAGGATGAAAGAGAAATTTGATTTTGATCAATTGTTATCAATGTAAAAATGACTTTTATTTCTCCCTTGCCCAAGTAGCTGCCATTAAAACTGTGTGGATGTTGGAAATCAAATCTAAAAACACATGAGTGCTGGCAATACTCTGGTCTGGTTAGGTCTGTGTATAGAGAGCGAGAGAGGGGGAGAGACAGAGAGAGAGAGATTTATATATTCAGGTCAATGACTTTGTTGCTGTCAACAATTTTTTTTTAGTGCAGACCTTGAAAGTGAGTACTGTTCTATGCTCTAAAGGGCCACATACCCCACTAACCATGCTTGTGAAGGAGCAAGATTTACTCTGCTCAGTATTGGATTAAATCCTTGCCACGCTGCTGCAGATTTTAGAGATAAAGCTATGAGAGATCTGTTCAATGCCCAGAAGATTTAGAACATGGAACAGTACAGCAGAGAAACAGGTACTTTGGCCCACAATGTTGTGCTGAGCCCATTAGATTAGTAATCAAATGGCCTCCTAAACTAATCCCTTCTGCCTACTCTATATCCATATCCTTCCATTTTTCTCACACTCATGTGCTTATCTATACGCCTCGTAAAAGTCCCTAATCTTTCTGCGACTACCGTCGAGGTAATGTAGTGGTTAGTGTGACACTATTCCAGCTCAGGATGTCGGAGTTTGGAATTCAATCATGGCGTCCTCTGTGAGGAGTTTTGTATGTCCTCCCTGTTCTCTATGACCGTCAGTTTATAGTCAGATTAGACATGATGTTAAATGAACACAACATAGAACAGTACAGCACAGGAAAAGGCCCTTTAGTCCTCAATGCTGTGCTGAACCAATTAAATTAGAAACCAAATGGCAAACTACATTGATCTCTTCTGCCTACACAATGGCCATATCCTTCCATTTTCCTCACATGTAAATGACTACCAGGGAAAGACTTGCAATTTTTTTTTAAAAAACATCTTTAGTGTTCCTTTCAGTGTATCTCAGCGTTCTCTGTGGGCAGGAGAGGTATTTCCTAATGGGCCTATGTGAGCAATTGAGCACGGCTTCTCGTGGGAAGGGTGATTGAATTTGACCTCTCTAATCACTCAGCTATGAAGTTGCAAATAACATCTCTCATTACTCTTGAGATGAAATCTGCCAGCTCGGTACATACCAGGGGAACAGAACATTAGGTCTTAGAGATGCTTGAATTCAGATTTATTTATCATGGGTACTATACATTATACCGTGCTGTCAAATGTGCCGTTTGCATTAACAAACCCAAAAGTGTCAGTGTACGTTCCAGCACCAACAACACTGATGACAAAAAAACCCCAGAAGAAAACAGTAAAACATGCCCCTTTCCTCCCTCCCTCCCTACCACACACATGGACAGGACTCCAGGCCTCGGGTCTCGAGCATCTGCCATCAAGCTTCAGCTTCCAGACTTCTGATTGGCCTTCGGGCTCCAATCCCCTAGACTGGCCAATGACAACCTTCTAAACTCAAGCGTACCGAACGGCTGGCCCGCATGCCTCCTGTTCACTCAGACTGGCCTTTGATTGCCGAGCCGATGCCTGGACTGCAGATTTCCTTCATCACACCTCCATTTTGCTGAACTTTGAACACAATGGATGCCTGACCTCTAACCTCTCCACATCCCTGTACCTAATGCCTAATGGGATAGCTACTTCCCCCACATCGCTGTCCATAAACGCTAACCTGACCTGCAACTCCCCTCTCTGTCCCTAAAACAAAACTTACAAACAAAAAAGTACAAACACGAGGAAATCTGCAGATGCTGGAATTTCAAGCAACACACATAAAAATTGCCGGTGAACACAGCAGGCCAGGCAGCATCTATAGGAAGAGGTACAGTCGACGTTTCGGGCTGAGACCCTTCATCAGGACTAACTGAAAGAAGAGATAGTCCTGATGAAGGGTCTCGGCCCGAAACATCGACTGTACCTCTTCCTATAGATGCTGCCTGGCCTGCTGTGTTCACCAGCAATTTAAACAAAAAAGTACAACTACATCTGAACTGCAATTTTAATGGAGGCCCCAAATGGGTGCCATCTTGTAAATTACTGCAGCAAATGATGACAATGTTGTTGCATGTTTCTTTCACAATCAATCACAAGCTTGAATTGAAGAATTGGCGATTCTTCAATTCTCAGATTTTTATAGCTATCGGGTCTCTCCTCAGCTTCCATGCTGTAGAAAAGGACCCAAACTTTTGTCCAACTTCTCAGAGCTTGCAGTGGGATTTGAACCAGCTGGGGAAATGGGCTGAAAAATGGCAGATGGAATTTAAGGCAGACAAGTGCTCAGTCTTGCATTTTGATAGGATGAACCAGAGTCCATATTGCACAGTGAACAGTAAGGCTGTGAGGAGTGTGGTAGAACAAAGGGATCTTGGAATATGGGTCCAAAATTCATTGAAAGTGGTGTCCCAGGTCATGAAGAAAGCTTTTGGCACATTGGCCTTTATAAATCAATGTGCTGAGTACAGGAGATGGTATATTGAAGTTAGTGAGGCCTAATTTGCAGCACTGTGTACAGTTTTGGTCACCTACCTACAGGAAAAATGTTGTTAAAGTTGAAAAAGCAAAAATTTACAAGGATGTTGCTGGATCCAGAGGACCTGAGTCTGTTGAGAGGTTGAATAGGTTGAGACTTTATTCCTTGGAACATAGAAGATTGAGGAGAGATTTAATAGGCAGCATCCTGGTAACATACACAAATCGCTGGAGGAACTCAACAGGTCAGGCAGCATCTTCCCAATCCCCTGAGATGTACAGAGTATCACCCTCTGCTTTTGGACATTTTAATCTCCCAAATCTTTTTGTGATTTTAGTTTTCTTTTCAAGAAATCTGATGAGTGAGAAATCTGGCACCACTACAAGGGGCTGGTTGGCATGGTTACACACCCAGTCTACTACATCTGACTAAATATCGGTGACTAAAGTGACTTTGTGTCACCCACCTATCTTCTCCTTCACCATCTGCCCACCCCACCATTCAGAAGCCGGGAAAGGGAATGCATTAAAATAAAACTTCGGTGAGCCGCATTAAAGTTCTGGTTGCCCCATTGTTGAAGATAGCACAGTAGAGCACAGGAACAGGCCCTTCAGCTCACAATGCTGGGCTGAAACAAATAAATTAGTAATCAAGTGGCCAACTAGACCTTCTTTATAGGGCCTCTGCCCCTTCCCTCTTCAGTCCTGATGAAGGGTTGCGGCCCAAAACGTTGACTGATCGTTTCCACGGATGCTGCCCGACCTGCTGAGTTCCTCCAGTGTGTTGTGAGTGTTGCTTTGACCCCAGCACCTGCAGAGTATTTTGTGTAAACTAATCCCTTCTGCCTACACAATGTCCATATCCCTCCATTCTCCCCACTTCCATGTGCCTATCTAAACGTCTCTTAAGAGTCTGTAGTGCATTTGCATCTACCACCGCCCCAGGCAGCGCATTCCCACCACTCTCTGTGTAAAAAGCTTGCTCTTCAAATCTCTTTACAAATTGCCCCTTCTCAGCTTAAATGCATGCCCTCTGGTATTAGATATTTCAGACCTAAGAAAAAAGATACTGTCTATCCACTCCATCTATGCCTCTCATAATCTTATAAACCTCTATTGGATCTCCCCTCAGCTTTCACTGCTCCAGAGAAAATATAAGAAGGATATGAGAATTGGTTTATTATCATGGATACAGGTTATGAACTTGTTTTGTGGCAGCAGCAATGTGAAGAGACAAAAATACTGTAAGTTACAAAAAAGTGTAAAAGAGGAATAACAAGGTAGTTATGGTAGTTTATGGACCATTCAGAAATTTGATGGGGAAGGGGAAGAAGTTGTTCCTGAACTGTTGTGTGTGGTTCCTCTGGCTTGTCCTTGATGGTTGTAAGGGAGGCAAATGCAATGTTGGCATTTATTTTGAGAGGACTGGAATATTTAAGGATGGATATAACGTCGCGGCTTCATAAGTCACTGGTCAGACTGCACTTGGAGTATTGCGAGCAGTATTTGGTCCTTATCTAAGAAAGGCTGGCATTGAGGGGTTCCAGAGGAGTTTCATGAGAGTGATTCTGGGAATGAAAGGGTTAAAGTATGAGGAGCGTTTGATGGCTCTGGGCCTGTACTCACTGGAGTTCGGGAAAATGTGAGGGGGAAATCTGATTGAAATCTCTCGAATATTGAAAGACAAAGATAGAGTGGAAGTGGAGAGAATGTTTCTTATAGTGGGTGAGTCAAGGACCAGAAGGCCCACGCTTAGAATAGAAGCAGTCCCTTTAAAACAGAAATGAGAAGGAATTTCTTTCACTAGAGAGTGGTGAATCTGTGGAATTCATTGCCACAGATGGCTGTGGAGGTCAAGGTGTTGGGTATATTTAAAGTGTAGTTTGATAGTTTCTTGATTAGTCACGGTGTCAAAGATTATATGGAGAATGGAGAAGAATGGGTTTGAGGGAACGATGGGGCAGACTCGGTGGGCTGATTGACCTAACTCTTCTGCTGTGCCTTGCGGTCACCCGTAAGTGGTAGCTGGAGGCCGGCAACTTGCTCTTGCATCGGACTAGTGGCCTCCTGAGGATTTTAAAGGGCAGCCAGCAGTGGAGGGATTGTTATGGTCAGAATAGAGAAGGACATGCCTGAAGTCTCCCACAAGTATGGCCAAGCAGTTTGAGTTGTGTTACGTTAGTACTGAAGCTGAGACGCAGACCGTATCAGCACCCTCTTGAAAATGTCGTGAACGTCATTTGCAGTCTCCCCAATGGTTTGTCGCTGTTCTGTTTTGTTACATTGATTGCAGTTTTAGAGCTCTTAATCCAATCTTGCAGAGCATGTACTTATTAATGTCACTTTAACAAGGTAAAGAACAAATTCTCCTCCAAAGCTTGAGTGACCCATGTTGAGCATATTGTAGATGAAAATCTACAGATGCTGGAAACTCTTCAAGACATTCAGTGCCATGGTAGTGTAGCGGTTAGCAATTTTCTGTATGCTTCAATATTTTGATGTACATATAAAATTAGAGATTTCATGATTTTCATATGTGCTCTATATTTGCCTCAGCTGGAAGCCATGTTGTGTAGTGGTTAGTGTGACACTATTACAGCACGGGGCATCAGGGTTCAGTCTGGCGTCTTTTGTAAGAAAGTTTATACATACAACGCATCAGGACTGGGGGGAAAAAAGATGAGAAGTTCCAAGCTTTTTCCAATCCTGATGAAGGGTCTTGGTCCAAAACGTCAACCGTTTACTCTTTTCCATAAACGCCGTTTGGTATGCTGAGTTCCTCCAGCATTTTGTGTGTTGCCCTGTATTTACTTAAAAGCACAGAGCAACCTGGCCTTCACAGCTGCCTGTGTTAACAAATTCACCATCTTCTGGCTAAAGACAGTTCTCTGCATCTGTTTTAAATGGGCACCCCTCTATCCTGAGGCTTCCCCCAGCAAGGGAAACATTCTTTCTACAACTACTCAGTCTAGCCTTTCAACATTCGAAAGATTTCAATGTGATTTTCTACCCCCCCCCCACCCCCATCCTTCTAAATTCCAGCGAGTATAGGCCCAGAGCTATTAAATGTTCCTCTTTCATTCCCGGAATCATCCTTGCGAACCTCCTCTGAAACCCCTCTAACACCAGCACATCTTTTCTTAGGTAAGCCCAAAAGGTGAGGCCTCACCAGTACCTTATAAAGGCTCAGCATCACATCCTTGCTCTTGTAATCTAGACCTCTTGAAATGAATGCTAAAATTGCATTTGAGTTCCTCATGACTGACTCTACCTGCAAGTTAACCCTTAGGGTGTTCTGCACAAGGACTTACAAGTCCCTTTACATCTTAGATTTTTGGATTTTCTCCCCGTTTAGAAAACTGTCCGCACAGTTATGTCTACTAACAAAGTTCATGACCATGCATTTTCCAACATTGTATTTCATTTGCCACTTTTTTTGCACCGTCTCCTAATCTGCCTAAGTCCTTCAGCAGCCTTCCTGTTTCCTCAACACTACCAGCCCCTCCACCAATCTTTGTATCAAACTTGGCAACAAAGCAATCAATTCCATAATCTAAATCATTGATATACAGCATAAAAAGAGTGGTCTCAACTACAGTCCCTGCGGAACACCAATAGACACATGCAGCCAACCAGAAAAGGATCCTTTCATTCCCACTCGCTGCCTCTTACCAATCAGCCAATGCTCTAACCGTACCAGCAGCTTTCTGTAATACCATGGGCTTTTTAACTTGGTAAGCAGCCTCGTGTGGCACCTTGTTAAAGGCCTCCTTAATATCCAAATATACAACATCAACTACATCCCCTTTATCCATCCTGTTTGAAGAATTCCAACAGGTTCACCAGGCAAGGTTTTCCCTTGAGGAAGCCATGCTGTATTTGTCACCAAGTACCCCATAACCTCATTCTTAATAATTGACTCCAACATCTTCCCAACCACTGAAGTCAGGCTAAGTGGTCTATAATTTCCTTTCTGCTGCCTTTCTCTTTTTATTTTTTAAAAAAAGAGTGGAGTGACATTTGCGATTTATTTTTTTTTCACCCAGTCCTCTGGCACTATGCCAGAGTCTAATAATTTTTGAAAGATCATTTCTAATGCTTTCACTACCTCTTTCAGAACCCTAGGATGTTCATCTGCTCTGGGTAACTCGTGTATCTTTTAGGTCTTTCAGCTTTTTGACCAACTTCTCCCTTGTAATAGTAACTACACACACTTCTTTTCCCTCACACCCTTTAACATCTGGCACACTGCTAGTGTCTTCTACAGTGAAGACATGCAAAATTCTCATTTAGTTCCTCTGCCATCCCCTTGTCCCTCATTATTATTTCCACTTTCATCTCTCTTTTATCCACCTTGATATTGTTTGCTAGCTTGCTTTCATATTTTGTTTTTTCCTAATTCTTTTAGTTGCTTTCTGTAGGTTTTTAAAAGCTTCCCAATCTTCTGCCTTCTGGCTAGTTTTTACTTTGTTATATGCCCTCTCTTTTGCTTTTATATTAGCTTTGACTTCCCTTGTTTCCCTTGTTAAGCATGGTTGTACTATTCTGCCATTTCAGTATTTCTTCATTTCTGGAATACACATGAGCTGCACCTTCCTCATTTTTTTCCCAGAAATGCATGCCATGGTTGCTCTGCTGACCACCCTGCTAGCAACTCCTTCCAATTTACTTTGGACAAATCCTCTCTCATACCACTGTAATTTCCTTTACTCCACTGAAATACTGCTACATCGTACTTTCTCTCTATCATATTTCAAGTTGAACTCAATTATGTTGTGATCTCTGTCTCCTAAGGGTTCCTTTACCTTAAGCTCCCTAATTACCTCTGGTTCATTACATAACACCCAATCCAGTATAGCTAATCCTATAGTAGGCTCAATGACAAACTGCCTTTTTTATTAAAATAAAAGCCAACCCGTAGGCATTCACTCTTGGAATCCATTACCAACCCGATTTTCCTAATCTAGCTGAATGTTGAGATCTCCCATCACTATCATAACATTGCCCTTTTGACATGCCTTTTTTCTTTCCTGACATATTCTGTGGTCCACATCCCAGATACTGTTTGGAGTCTTGTAATTAACTGCCATTAGCATCCTTTTACCCTTACAGTTTCTAAATCAACCCACAAGGATCCTATATCTTCCGATCCTAGGTCACACCTTTCAAATGGATTGATGTCGTTCTTTACTAGCAGAACCAAACCACCCCTCTGCCTACCTTCCTATCCCTCTGACACAGTGTGTAACCTTGGACATTCAGCTCCCACCATCCTTCAGCCACGATCTTCTCTTCTAAGTTTATACATATGTTTTTTTGGTAGTGTGCATGTGGTTTCCTTCAGGTGCTCTGGTTCCCTCCCACAGTCCAAAGACCCATTGGTCATTAGGTTAATTGGCATTGTAAATTGTCCTGTGACTGGGCTAGGATGAATCAGTGGGTTGCTGGGCCAGAAGGGCCTATTCCACGCTGTATCTCTAAATAAATAAGTACAGTCCAACCTGAAAGTGCTACTGGCATTTTCTTCATCATGCTTTGATTTAAATACATTACTGCTGTTTTTTTTTATTCTCAGTAAATATGTGATTATTTTTCACTGGGGAGAGCAGGCGAGGAAATAATACAATACCACAGACCTGCGTGTTGTTCCTCCCCATCCTTTCCAATAACAAGGAAGCATGAATCCGAAGAGATAATGACTGTGTTGAATAATGATATATTGACAATTTCTACAACTTCTGGTATTCCCTCACCCCTGCTCCCTTCTCTTTGTACCATTCCCCATTCTGGATCTCACCTTGCCCCCTTCTCTTTTCTTCATCTGCCCATCACTTCCCTGTGGTTCCCCACCTCTTTCCAATTTACATACTGGGAGTTCTGCATTACCATAGATTCTGTCCCTTTTCTGACTTGCGGATACAATTGACTCGAGGACATCCGTAAAAATGGGAGGGTCTCCATACATAACTTTATTCTGGTTGAGAATCTTCATCAGGACTGGAAAAACAAGAGGGCAGCAGGGGGGAGGAGGAGCAGGGAGTGGCAAGTGATTGGTGGATTCGGGTGATGGGGGAGGGTAAGAAGGTGGGTGAGTGGGGGGAGAAAATGGAAAGGCATAAGCAACTGGGAGGTGATGGGTGGAAGACAGAAGAAGCAAAGGGCAGGAGGTGGATTCTGGTAGAAGACAGAAGAGCATGGAATAAAGGGGAGTTGGGGAACCAGAGTAAGCTGAAGGTGACGGGCAGATCTCATGAGGGCATTAGGGGAACGTGAAAGAGTTAAGGAAAATGAGGGAGAAGTTAGTCCCCTAGTTCCTTCCCTTTTATTCCATGGTCCACTGTCCTCTCCTATCGGATTCCTCCTTCAGCAGCGTTTTTCCTTTTCCACCTATCCCCTACCAGCTTGTTACTTCAAACCTGCTCCCCCACCCACCCATCTTCCCCTTCACCTGTCACCTACCACATTGTACTTCTTCCCTGTGTCTCCCCAACTTATTCTGGCTCCTGCCCTCTTCCTCCTCAGTCCCGATGAAAGGTCTTGGCCAGAAATGTCGACTGTTTATTCTTCTCCACAGAAGCGCTCAGACTTGCTGAGTTACTCCAGCACTTTGTGTGAATTGCTCAAGATTCCCAGCATCTGCAGAATCCCTTGTGTTTGTGGTATTAAAAAGTGCGAGGAAAGTGAGATGTTTGTGCTGAAAAAAAAATCCTAATCAAAGTAACTTTATTATCAAACTGCATATGACACCATTAAGATGCATTTGCAGGAACATAAAGAAATACAGTAGAATTTATGAAAAGCTATTTATATGAAGACTGACAAACACAACTAATGTGCAAGAGAAGATGAATTCTGCAAATACTAAATTATACTGAGAAGGATTTGTAGAGACCCTGAAAGTAAGTCTGTAGAATCGGTGCAGGTGAGTGAAGTTGTCCACCCTGGTACAGTAGCCAGCGGTGATTGAAGCATACCAGAAAGAGTGGAAGGACGTCCCTTTAGAACAGAGATTTAGGAGGATTTTTTTTATATAGCCAGCGGGTGGTGAATCTGTGGAATTTACTGCCACGGATGGCTGTGGAGGCCAAGTCCTTGGGTATATTTAAAGATGGGTTTTTAATGAGTAAGGGAGTCAATGGTTATGGCGAGAAGGTAGGAGAATGGGGATGAGAGTGATAATAAATCAGCCACGATGGAATGGCAGAACAAAATCGGGCTGAATGGTCCAATTCTGCTCCAATCTTTTATGGTCAATAGCTTCAGATAACTTTGACCAAGTTATGATATTTCTGTAGATGGCCAACAATTGGTTTGGCTTCAATGTGCATCATGAACACTATATGTGACTGCCTTATTAGTGTTACAGACATCCCACCTCTCCCAGAAGTTCCGGGAGTCTGCCGCATATGAATAGTGGCACCCTGATGCCCACAAGCTATATACAATATCACGGAAATCAATTTTTTTGACAGTGAGCAAGAGAAAGCAAGAGAGAGCGCAAGAGTGACAACGAAAAGGCGTGCACGCGAGAGGAAGCGAGAGCGTGCGAAAGCAAGCGAGAGCACGCGAGCGAGAGCGCTTGAGAGCAAGCGAGCGATCATGAGAGAGAGAGAGCGCGCGCCATGGCAGAGTGTTCCAAAAAAAATATAAAACGTACGTCACCCCAGACTACACTAAAGTGTACCCCTGCCTAATAGGGGTCAAAATAATGACAGTGTTGCTCGCTGCACTGTTTGCAACAGTGACTTTTCTATTGCCCATGGTGGGTTAAGACTGTAAAAGACGTGTTGAGGTGAGTTTAACAGGTTTCATTCGTTCATTAGCATAGCTAACGTTATTTAAACTAGCTGGCTAGCTGCTAAGGAGCTACTCTATTGCAGACATCCCATCTCTCCCGGGAGTGTCCCGCTAATTGATGGTGCTACCTCCCTGAAATGAGTTTTTGCAGGGTGGGATGTCTGGTGTTACAAGTACCGTGAAGAACTAGATTTTGTGTGGCATCCAGACAGATAATTTCAATACCTCATTGAATTGCGGTAGTACAAGGGGAAATTGTCCTGGGTACGACTCTAAACTGCAACTGGTGATGAGGGTCTGACTGGGGACTTTCAGAGCTTTGAGGAAGAACTACAAAACTAAATTGATATAGTTGTTAAAGAAAGTGCAAAAATGGGTCTATCTATCAATTACAAAAAGACAATGTATGGTGATATCCAAAAAGAAGGAGAATCCTATCTGCAGGCTGAGAATAAATGGGAAAGACATAAAACAAGTACAGAACTTTTGCTACTTAGGAAACTGGGTGACATCAGATGGCAGGTGCGACATGGGTGTCAAAAGAAGAATAGGGATGGCAAAAGACACCTTTACGATAATGAAGAGTATACTGACCAATACTAAACTAGGCATGACAACCCGCCTCAGAGTACTGAAATGTTACGTTTATCCAGTTATGTTATATGGCTCAGAATGTTGGACAATATCTAGTAACATGAGGAAACAAATTGTAGCAGAAATGTGGTTTTTGCGGAGGATGCAAAGAATATCATGGACGAAACAAATATCTAATGAGGATGTCATGAACAGAGCAAATGCAAAGAGAAATAATGTATGAGATCATGAAAAGACAACGTAACTTCATTGGACAATGTAATCAATTTCCCCCGGGATCAATAAAGTATGACTATGACTTGTGATTAGGAAAGAGGAGTTAGAATGCACGGTAATTATGGGAAAGATTGAAGGGAAGAAAGCAAGAGGAAGACAAATGATGATGGAGACAGCAGCCAGAGAACTGGAAATGAATACCAATGAATTGATCCACTTGACCCGAAACAGGAGTGTGTGGGCCACGGCAGTCAAAGCTCAAACCTGATGATGATGACAAGGGGAAAAACAGGTTCCTCAAGTTGTCATATCTGGGGAGGCAGGGTGGGGAGGTGATGGGTAATGGGGGTAAGCTCCCACTAACCATTTAAATTCTCCTAATGGCATTCATCTCAAATAACATCTGTCGCCAAGTCCAGCTCCTGGACTTCACATGTGGCTTTGCTACTGAGCCCGGCAGAACCGTTTCCACTGACAGGAGAAGGGGCAAAGGCGGGTTACTGGTGCCTTAAACCCAGTCGCTCTGCCCAGATGGGGCCCACCAGCCATGGTTGGCAGCTCATCTCGGAGAAAGAACACTGTTCTCAAAACTCCGCTGCCTTGTGGCCATAACTTCTCATGGGAATGACTTCAGGATTAAACTTGGTGGGTGGGGGGGGGAAGGAAAAATCTGGAGCTCGAGTCTTTAAGTAGTCTGGCTTTGAGTTCAACTCTGACTGGCTGCTCCTATGATGCTGCTGTTGTCAAATGGTATCAGTTTCTGTTGTTTCTTTGGACTCGTCAGCTGTGTGGAGTGGGGGAACCTGCACATGGCCGACAGCTTGCTTGCCATATTGTACTGCCCTGGCTTGTATACTGGCTTACATACAGACTCAAACTAGGACGCAACACCTATGATGGATTCCAGCCGCCGGAGGCCTTGGAAAAACAATAGGTTTCAAAACAGTGTTGTAGTTATAAAGTGCAGACAGACAATAATGTGTTAGGCTTTAATGAGTTAGACGTTTGACTTCACAAATCTATTCTATCGCACTTGGGGACTGTTCAATAGTCTGATAACAATGGCATAGAAGCTGTCCTTGAGCTTGGCCATATTTGCTTTCAGGGTTTCTCCTTTTGCCCAATGGGAGAAGAGAATGTCTGGGGTGGGCGAGGTCTTTGGTTTTGTTGGCTTCTTTACCAGGGCCATGAGAAGTGCAGACAGGACGCATGGAGGGGAGGCTGTTTTCTGTGATTTGCTGAGCTGTGTCCTCAACTCTGCAGCTTATTGCAGTCTCAGGCAGCAGGAAAGGGCGGTATCCAAATCGTCCTGTTAGAGGGTTTATTTGTCAGAGAACTAAAGATGATGAGACTCAAAACCTTGTGCCCTGATGTAATGGCATTTGGCAGCTCAGTGGAATATCTGTGCCGAAATTGCTCGAGTGAACTTGATAGCCAATTGGCCTCCCTCCATTTTGTGCTCAGGATCAGCTGCTTATAACTTGTCGCAACACAGATGGAGGCAATTCAGCCCATCAGGTCCTGCTGGTTCCCATAGGTAAAATCTTCTTTGTGCCCTCTCTCTTCTCTTTCCTCCCCTTGGTCAGGAGATGCAACAGCTTACAGGTAAGAGTGGTGAGGCAGAAAGAAGAGAAAACCTGCAGCTGCTTGAAGTCCAAGCAGCGTGCACAAAATGCTGCAGGAACGCAGCAGGCCAGGCAGCAGCTATGGCGAAAGAGTATAGCTGACATTTCAGGGGCAAGGGCCTTCATCAGGACTGGAGAAAAGAAGACAAGGAGTCAAGAGTTAGGAGGTGGAGGGAGGGGAGGAAGAAACACAAGGTGATAGGTGAGTCTGGGAGGGAGGAGGGGTGAAGTAAATAGCTGGGAAGTTGACCGGTGAAAGAAATACAGGGCTGGATAGGAGAGGACAGGTGGCCATGGAAGAAGGAAAAAGGGGGACGAGCAGCAGATGGAGGTGATGGGTAGGTAAGTGGAAAGAAGGAAAAGGGAATGGAAGATAGTGAAGAGGGAGAGGTAGCATATGCACCCCATTCATCTGAACTTCAGGTGTAAAAGGACATCTCAGTCTTCCAAAGCATGGCCCTTGCACTTGTCTTTCTGTGCTAACTATCTATCTATCAATAATTCCTTTGAACTTTGAGCACCAAGTACATAATGTCACCATGTATTACCATGAGGTTCATTTCCTTGTGGGCATTCACAGTGAATACAAACAAACACAATAGAATCAGTGAAAGACCACACCTAACAAAGATGGACAAACAACCAATGTGCAAATACAAAAAGAAAAAAAATAAATATCAATATTCAGCAAATAAGCAATAAGTATCAAGAATGAGATGAGTCCTTGAAAGTGAGTCTATACCATAATTAGTGGGAGTAGTTTGACCTTGGAGGAAAGGAGTTATCCCCTCTGGTTCAGGAACCTGATGGTTGAGGGGTAATAACTGTTCCTGGCCTCCTTCGTGATGGAGATGCGGCAGGGTAACAGGGACTTCTGGTCCAAAGAGCCCATACCATTCAATTACACCCGTTAAGAGCAATTAACCTCTTGTGTACAAGATAATGAGAGGCATTGATCAGGTGGATAGTCAGAGGCTTTTTCCCAAGGCTGAAATGGCTAGCATGAGGGGGCATAGTTTTAAGGTGCTTGGAGTTGGGTACAGAGGAGATGTCGGGGGTAATTTTTTCCACAGAGAGTGGTGACTGTGTCGAATGGGGTGGTGGAGGTGGAAATGATAGAGTTAGGTACACTGAGCTTAGAAAAATAGAGGGCTATGGGAAAGCCTGGGTAGTTCTAAGGTAAGGACATTTTTGGCACAACTTTGTGGGTCAAAGGGCCTGTATAGTGCTGTAGGTTTTCCTATGTTGCTAAAGACCGATTAATCTACTAACTGGTCTGTCTTTGGCCTGTGGGAGGAAACCGGAGTACCTGTAGGAAATTAGGCCATTTGGCCCATTGAGTCTGCTTCTCCATTTCATCATGGCATATCCAATTTTCCTCACAGCTCAAATCTCCTACTAATCAAGGATCTATCAACCTCTGCCTTAAATATACATAAAAGATTGGCCTCCACAGCTCCCCGTGGCAAGGAATTCCACAGATTCACCACCCTCTGGTTTTAAAGAAAAATTCCTCCTCATCTCTGTTTTATAAGGGTGCCCCTCTATTTTAAAACTGTCCCCTCTGGTCTTAGACTCACCCACCATAGGAAACATCCTCTCCTCATCCACTCTATCTAGGGCTTTCACTTTTGGATAGGTTTCAATGAAGGCACCCCTCATTCTTCTAAATTCTAGTGAATACAGGCACAGGCATCAACATATGATGAGCCTTTCAATCCTGGAATCACTTTAATGAATCCACTCCAATTTCAGCTCATCTTATCTAAGATAAGGGGCATAAAACTGCTCACAATACTCCTAGTGAGGCCTCACCAGTGCTTTATAAAATCTCAACATTACATTCTTGTGATGTTCTTGCAGATGTGCTAAGAATTTTTCACGGTACAGTACGATAGGCAAACAAAAGCATTTCACTTTAACTCTTTGTAATCTCATCTCCTGATCAATGCTCTCAGTTCATCTGCCTGACAAATCTGACTCCTATCGTTAGAGCAGATGTAATGTAGTCTTGTATTCCTCCATATTCCTGTTCATGTCCATGCATCCTCTGCCCACAGGATGGATTTAACTTCCATATTTGACTCCAGCCATTTTCTCCAATCCCCATCTGTACCATTTCCCTCTCAACTTGGTCCAAATCAGGGGTTCCCAAACTTTTTTAATGCCATGGACTAATACCATTAAGCATGAGGTCCATGGACTCCAGGTTGGAAACACTTGCAGTCTAAATCGTCCTCAATGGCATCAGCAAGCATTTATTTTCCTCAGTAACAACACGAGAGAGTACAGTGGTTTGTTTGTTATGTGCTGGGTCGTATGACATAGGTGATCATGGTCTTTCCGTGACAGCAGTTGTTCTCGGCAAATTTTTCTGCAGGAGTGGTTTGCCATTCCCTTCTTCTGGGCAATGTCTTTACAAGACGTGACCCCAGCCATTATCAATACTCTTCAGAGATTCACATTAAAGTTGCCGGTGAATGCAGCAGGCCAGGCAGCATCTCTAGGAAGAGGTACAGTCGACCCTTCATCAGGACGTCAGCATCTCTTCCTAGAGATGCTGCCTGGCCTACTGTGTTCACCAGCAACTTTGATGTGTGTTGCTTGAAATTCCAGCATCTGCAGATTTCCTCGTGTTTGCACTCTTCAGAGATTGTTTGCCTAGCGGTCAGTGGTCACATAACCAGGACTTGTGATATGCACCAGTTGCTCATACAACCATCCATCACCTGATCCCATGATTTCACATGACTCTGAGCATGGGCCTAAGCAGGTGCTGTACCTTGCCCAAGGGTGACCTGCAGGCTAGCAGAGGGAAGGAGCCCCTTGCACTTCCTTTGGTAGAGATGTATCTCTACCCCACCACCATACAGTGGATTCCTATTAACTGGGACACATCGGAACCAGTACATTTTAGCCCAATTAGCCAAAGTTTCATGGAAGTAATCAAGATGGTATATATTTTAAAAAAAGACAAATTGCCATTTAACTGAGTAATATGTGTTTAAATGAAACAAAAGCAAATTAGAACACTACCAATGTTACAACAATACTATAAAACTATTGATTCCTAATAGTTATTGATGGAGGAATTCTTCCTGTTTACACCATGTTCTTTGGATTGACAGTAAATAAGCAAAATTAACATAGTAACCTAGTGGAGGTAACGGACTGTCTTAAAACAATGCTTACAACAATTGCATCGTCAACTTTTATTTTCATGGTAACATTTAGTATGGTTGCCAATACTTTAATTCTTCATGGTTCCTAACTTGTTGAAGTCGTGAAATCTTTTCATTTTCACTCCTGGCCATTTCTGACATCTCTACGCCTGAATGCTTAAAACCACTATGATCAAAACTGTTCAGAATTAGCTTTCTGCTTATTTCTTACCAGCTATCAATGACAAAAATCACTGTTTTCCGACGCTATTTATAAACTGTTCACTCAAATGCACGTCGTAGCTTCTAATGCCACAAAATGCACACCACTGATGCTAATTAGAAACTGTTCAGCAAAAGTCTTCTGTCCCAATTAAGCAGCAATAAATCAATGGAATCCCAGCTATTTTGTTGACTTGGTTTTGTTCTTTAAAAGTTGTATCGGTTAAGTGGCTATCCGGATTAACTGATGGCTCAATTAACTGGAATCCATTGTATTTGCAACTTCAAGGAAGATTCAAACTTCAAAGTAAATTTTATTATCAATTTGCATGTATGTCACTATATACAACTCTGAGATTCATTTTCTTAAGAACATACTCATTAAATCTATAGAATACTAACCATAAAAGAATCAAAGACCACCCAAATAGGGTGTTCAACCAGAGTGCAGAAGAAAGCAAACTGTAAATACAAAAAGAACTAACTAATAAATATCAAGAACATGAGGTGAAGTGTCCTTGAAAGTGAGTTCATTGGTGGTGGGAACATATTTCTTTTCTGTTTTCAGTCTTTTTATTGATTTTTTTTAAGTGTGTACAAAGAGGAAAATATCTCTGGTATGTATGTCAATAACAGTACATACAGAAGGTAAAATAATATCAGAATCACACATTGTGTTGATCTACAAAGTATAAATTTGATATAGAATGTATAATTCAGAAAAAAGAATGTAATTCTTTCTCCTCTTATCAATTTATGAAGAAAGGAAAAACTATTGAAATTTTTATACAGTATATAAAAAAACACTATTCTAAACGGGGGGGGGGAGAGAAAAAGGACTGGGCAGCCCACCCTGAGAGAAAAGCCAAGAGAAGAGAGACTCTCTGATCAAATCCAAGGTTCTGAAAAAATAGCTGGAAGAGAATCAGTACAAAAATCAGATCATATTAAAATATTGAATAAAAGGTCGCCAGATTTCTTCAAATTTAAAGGATGTATCCAATGTCTGACTACTTATTTTCTCTAGACTTAAACAGGATGTGATAGAGAAAAGCCAATAAAAGGTGGTAGGAGGGTTAGGGTCCTTCCATTTAAGTAAAACGGCTTTCTTAGCCAATAAGGTTGAAAAGGTTATCATCCGCTGAGCGGAAGCAGGAGTATATCCTGCTTCCAATGGAATAATCCCAAAAATAGCTGTAAATAAGTTTGGTTGTAAATCCAGATCCAGCACTTTTGATAAGGTTTTAAAAACGTCTTTCCAAAAATTCTCCAACTTTATGCAAGACCAAAACATGTGAGTTAAAGTGGACACCTGAGTATGACATCTATCACAAATAGGATTAATATTGGGAAAAATACGGGCTGATTTATCCTTTGACATATGTGCCCTATGCACTACCCTGAACTGTATCAAGGAATGACGGGCACAAATAGATGTAGTATTTACTAGATGAAAAATTTTACTCCATTGATTATCTGAAAGTAACTCTTGAAATTCCAATTCCCAAGCAGCTTTAATCTTATCATTAGATGTCATTCATAAATTCAATAACCATTTATAAATTGTAGCTATTAATCCTTTTTGGAGTGGTTTAACCTGGAAGAGGGTATCTATTAGATGGATAAGCGGAAGGATAATTTGGAAGCAAAGTACGTTTTTGTAAATATCTAAAAAGTGTACATTGGATAAATCGAATTTATCCACTAGCTGAGTAAAAGACATTTAAACAATCCCCTATAAACAAATCCAAAAAAGTAGTTATTCCTTTGGTTTTCCAAGTTTAAAAAAAGCCTGATCTTAAAATTCAAACAACAGGAATTCTGCAGATGCTGGAAATTCAAGCTTCATACATCAAAGTTGCTGGTGAACGCAGCAGGCCAAGCAGCATCTATAGGAAGAGGTGCAGTCGACGTTTCAGGCCGAGACCCTTCGTCAGGACTAACTGAAGGAAGAGTGAGTAAGGGATTTGAAAGCTGGAGGGGGAGGGGGAGATGCAAAATGATAGGAGAAGACAGGAGGGGGAGGGATAGCGCCGAGAGCTGGTCAGGTGATTGGCAAAAGGGGATACGAGAGGATCATGGGACAGGAGGTCCGGGAAGAAAGACGGGGGGGGGGTGACCCAGAGGATGGGCAAGAGGTATATTCAGAGGGACAGAGGGAGAAAAAGGAGAGTGAGAGAAAGAATGTGTGCATAAAAATGAGTAACAGATGGGGTACGAGGGGGAGGTGGGGCCTTAGCGGAAGTTAGAGAAGTCGATGTTCATGCCATCAGGTTGGAGGCTACCCAGACGGAATATAAGGTGTTGTTCCTCCAACCTGAGTGTGGCTTCATCTTTACAGTAGAGGAGGCCGTGGATAGACATGTCAGAATGGGAATGGGATGTGGAATTAAAATGTGTGGCCACTGGGAGATCCTGCTTTCTCTGGCGGACAGAGCGTAGATGTTCAGCAAAGCGGTCTCCCAGTCTGCGTCGGGTCTCACCAATATATAAAAGGCCACATCGGGAGCACCGGATGCAGTATATCACCCCAGTCGACTCACAGGTGAAGTGATGCCTCACCTGGAAGGACTGTTTGGGGCCCTGAATGGTGGTAAGGGAGGAAGTGTAAGGGCATGTGTAGCACTTGTTCTGCTTACACGGATAAGTGCCAGGAGGGAGATCAGTGGGGAGGGATGGGGGGGACGAATGGACAAGGGAATTGTGTAGGGAGCGATCCCTGCGGAATGCAGAGGGGGGGAGGAGGGAAAGATGTGCTTAGTGGTGGGATCCCATTGGAGGTGGCGGAAGTTACGGAGAATAATATGTTGGACCCGGAGGCTGGTGGGGTGGTAGGTGAGGACCAGGGGAACCCTATTCCTAGTGGGGTGGCGGGAGGATGGAGTGAGAGCAGATGTACGTGAAATGGGGGAGATGCGTTTAAGAGCAGAGTTGATAGTGGAGGAAGGGAAGCCCCTTTCTTTAAAAAAGGAAGACATCTCCCTCGTTCTAGAATGAAAAGCTTCATCCTGAGAGCAGATGCGGCGGAGACGGAGGAATTGTGAGAAGGGGATGGCGTTTTTGCAAGAGACAGGGTGAGAAGAGGAATAGTCCAGATAGCTGTGAGAGTCAGTAGGCTTATAGTAGACATCAGTGGATAAGCTGTCTCCAGAGACAGAGACAGAAAGATCTAGAAAGGGGAGGGAGGTGTCGGAAATGGACCAGGTAAACTTGAGGGCAGGGTGAAAGTTGGAGGCAAAGTTAATAAAGTCAACGAGTTCTGCATGCACATCTTTCCCTCCCCCCCCCCCACATTCCGCAGGGATCGCTCCCTACACAACTCCCTTGTCCATTCGTCCCCCCCCCCATCCCTCCCCACTGATCTCCCTCCTGGCACTTATCCGTGTAAGCGGAACAAGTGCTACACATGCCCTTACACTTCCTCCCTTACCACCATTCAGGGCCCCAAACAGTCCTTCCAGGTGAGGCATCACTTCACCTGTGAGTCGACTGGGGTGATATACTGCGTCTGGTGCTCCCGATGTGGCCTTTTATATATTGGTGAGACCCGACGCAGACTGGGAGACCGCTTTGCTGAACATCTACGCTCTGTCCGCCAGAGAAAGCAGGATCTCCCAGTGGCCACACATTTTAATTCCACATCCCATTCCCATTCTGACATGTCTATCCACGGCCTCCTCTACTGTAAAGATGAAGCCACACTCAGGTTGGAAGAACAACACCTTATATTCCGTCTGGGTAGCCTCCAACCTGATGGCATGAACATCGACTTCTCTAACTTCCGCTAAGGCCCCACCTCCCCCTCGTACCCCATCTGTTACTCATTTTTATGCACACATTCTTTCTCTCACTCTCCTTTTTCTCCCTCCATCCCTCTGAATATACCTCTTGCCCATCCTCTGTGTCACCCCCCCCGTCTTTCTTCCCAGACCTCCTGTCCCATGATCCTCTCGTATCCCCTTTTGCCTATTTCCTGTCCAGCTCTCGGCTCTATCCCTCCCCCTCCTGTCTTCTCCTATCATTTTGGATCTCCCCCTCCCCCTCCAACTTTCAAATCCCTTACTCGCTCTTCCTTCAGTTAGTCCTGACGAAGGGTCTCGGCCTGAAACGTCGACTGCACCTGATCTTAAAATTGATGGTTTAAAAAAATAGTTACGATATATTTTACTAGAAAGGACAAAATTATTTAATTCAAAAAATCTGTGAAACTAAAACCAATCTTAATGTTTGTTTAATAATAGGATTAAGGTCTTGTCTATCAATCTTAGAGAGCAGAAAAGGAAGAGGAGCTCCCAGTAAAGAGGCCAAGGAATACCCCTTCACTGAGCTTTTCTCCAAATCCACCCATAAAGGACAGTCATATATGTCTGAATATTGAATCCAACAGGTAATATATCAAATATTAATTGCCCAGTAGGGAACATCTCAATGATGAGGCAAGTGAAGTTATCCCCTTTGGTTCAAGAGCCTGATGGTTGAGGGGTAATAACTGTTCTTGAAACTGCTGGTGTGAGTCTTGAGGTTCTTTTTAGCATGCAGCCATCAGGAAGATTTGGAGGAGAGTTGACACTATAGTACTATTATTTTGGACTTGCTCTATAGGAACATGAGCACCAGACCCGACAGATCTGAATTGATTCCCACTCCTGCTTAATATCCCATGAATAGTGAGTTGTCAAAACTAACCCTCAGAGTTCAATAGATGCACAACAGCCTCTTGCATTGCATATCCATTTGATAGAAAGAGTGCAGCATGTTCCCCAGACTTGAGGACCTGAGTTATAAGGAAAGTTTGAATAGGTTAGGACTTTATTTCCTGGTGTGTTAGATAATGAAGGGAGATTTGCCTGAGCTATGCAAAATTATGTGGATAAATGCAAGCAGGGTTTTTCCACTGAAGTTGAGTGAAAGGTGAAATGTTTAAGGGAAACATGAGGGGAACATTCTCACTCAGAGGGTGGTGACATTGTGGAATGAGCTGCCAGCAGAAGTAGTGGATATGGGTTCAACTTCAGTATTGTAGGGAAGTTTGGGTAAGTACATAGGAGGGACAGCTACAGTCCAGGCAGTATAATTTGTCATAGATTAGATGGGCTGAAGGGCTTGTTTCTGTGCTGTGCTGCTCTATGACTCTATCCTCGGGGATAGGAAAGTCAGCTAGTTTTGAAATTCACCAAACATAGGACACAAAATCTGCTCTGAAGTTGACCTTGCTCTGCTCAAACAGTTGGCTTCTAATGCACCCCTGATTTGTTCAACCATTTGTTCTGATGACCATAAAGTGATTTGCCACCTACAGAGAATAATGTGTTGCATTGAATAAACACTGGATTCGATGGCAGTCAGTTACTTGTGCACGTTAGTCCCACAATCGGTGCCAGCTGTCGTTACCTGATGTCCTGTAGATAGACCAATTGCATTTCTAATGGTGTTTTGTGCTGTCAGTCTATGCTGGTCCTTTGTGAGGAACATTAAGCTCTTTGCATTTAATCTGAAATGGTGGGATGGGCACAGACTTGTGGTGAGAGGGGAAAGAAAAACTTATGAGAGTCACAAAGGATGATGAGTATCAGAATTGGGTTTAATGTCACTGGCATATGTCATGAAATTTGTTTTGTGTACAGTACAGTGTAATACATAAACAGTAATTTACAGTAAGAAATATTACAAAATTAGCGCAAAAAGAGAGCAAAGATATAGAAGAAAAAAAGTACTGAGGTAGTGGACTCAGATTCATTGTCTGTTCCGAAATGTGATAGCATTTTGAGGCATTACCTTCTGAAGGTGCCCTCGATGCTGCGATGGGCGGTGGGGGTGGTGGAACTAGTACAACTGGCTGAGTTTGCAACTTTCCTGCAGCTTTTTCCCATCTTGTGCAGTGACTCCTCCAAAGGAGACGGTGATGCAGGCCATGAGAATACTCTCTATACATGTATGAGCACACAGCTTCAGGCTGAAGGACAGCTTCTATCCCACTGTTATCAGATCTCTTACACATCCTAGGGGATAATCTATTGAATTCTTCATGTCCAAATCTACCTCATCTTGACCCTTGAACTTGTCTACCTGCACTGTACTCTCTCTGTAGCTGTGACACTTCTGCATCCTGCTTTCCTTTTGTACGACCTTAAAGTACCCTTACATGGGATGAAATGTCCGCAAGTCATGCAAACAAAACAGCAACATGCACCAAATGCTAGAGACCTTTCTTCAACCTGAAACATCGACTGTTTTCTCTTTTCCATAGATGCTGCCTGACCTGCTGAGTACCTCCAGCATTTTGTGTTATTGCTTTGGCGTTCCAACATCTGCAGAATTTCTTGTGTTTGAAAAGTATTTCACGTTGTTTAGTGGGTTAACTCTCAGCAGATCTCAGATTTCACATTTAGATTGTTATTATCATGTGTACTTGGACACATACTGTGAAATATGAAGTGGTTGAAATATGTACAGTAGTATTGCCTAGTCATAGCTGTTTGCATGTGACAGTGGCCACACCCCAGGCAACGGCTTCGACAAGCCGGCTAAACCAGGTGCGGGTAGCCGATGGGTCTCAAACCCTCGACGAGATAGGGAGATGTCTATCCCAGCATGTGAAGACAGACTCCGGCGGATTGAGCGGACGAGACCAATGGAAGGTCCAACGGTCAAGAAGGCGGTCTCTGCAAGCGTCGTGGAACGTGTAGGGCACGACAAGACACAGAAGACGTCCTGGTCATCCACTGCGCCTAGTCCCATCTCCAGCTGTCTCGACTCTGTCTTGCCACTGGATCCAGATGGGAATTGGGAAGAGAGAGTGAGGCTGACGCTGCGCAACTCTCCCTCACTTAAATCCAAATCATGTGCTAGTCTCGACACCATCAATGGTGTTGAGGTCTTCATCGACGACGACAATGGACGAACGAGTATTGCCTAGGAAGTACTTGGATAGGTACATGGAGGAAATTAGGGACTGGCTGGATGGCATGTTGTTGGCAAGTCCTTATTGGGCTGAAGGGCCTGTACCTGTGCTGTATTGCTCTGTGACTCCTGCAAGCTAGCTGCATCTCATTTTGGATTTGTAATGGAGGTCTTGCATTCCATTGATGTTCAGTTCTGGTTTCCTCATTACAGGGAGGATGTGGAAGCTTTAGAGAGGGTACAGAGATTTACCAGGATGCTGCCTGGACTAGAGAACATGTAATCTCTGAAAATAGGTTGACTGAGCTAGGGTTTCTCTCTTTGGAGTGGAGGAGGATGAGAAGAGACTTGACAGAGGTATATAAGAGGCATAGATAGAGTAGACAGCCATAGAGTTTCTCCCTGAGCACCAACAGCTAATAAGAGAGATCCCCTTCTCTAAGACAGGATGCGCTGGCATTGGAGAGGGTCCAGAGGAGGTTCATGAAAATGATTCCAGGAATGATTGGAGTTAATGCATGAAGAGCATTTGATGGCCCTGGGCCTGTACTCACTGGAGTTCAGAAGAATAGAAGGGAGGGATCTCACTGAAAGCTACTGAACGTTGAAAGGCTTGGACAGAATGGATGTGGCGAGGCTGTTTTCAGTAGTGGGGGAGTCTATAACCAGAGGATAGAACCTCAGAATATAGGGACATCCAGTTAGAACAGAAATGAGGAGGAATTTCTTTAGCCAGTGGTTGGTGCACCTGTGTAATTCATTGCCATGAATGGCTGTGCAGGCTAAGACACTGAGTATATTTAAAGCAGAGGTTGATAAGTTCTTGATTGGTCAGACATCAAAAGTACAGGGAGAAGGCAAGAGAAAGGTATTGTGAGGGATAATGATAGAATGGCGGAACAGAGTTGATTGCCTGATTCCGCTCCTATGTCTTCAGGTCTTATCATTTTTAAAGACTAGAGGAAAGTATAGTGAGTTGTCAGAGGTAGATTTTTGTTTTACACAGACGGATGGGTGTGCGGAACACCCTGCCAGGGTTGGTGGTAGAGGTAGACACATTAGGGATATTTAATAAACTCTTTGGCACATGAAGGAGAGAAGTATTAGTTTAATTTTGGAGTAGGTTAAAAGGTTAGCACACATTGGGTGCCAAAGGGCTTGTGTGGTGTTGTAATATTCTAGGCTCTTTGTATAAGAAATAGCCAGTCAGAAAATTTGACGAGTTCAACCCTAAACCCCGCTAAAGTGTAGCGGAAATCATGTTTTGTTGAAGTAATTTAATTTTTTTTTAAACGTTTGTGTTTACTTTAAAAACATTTGGCAAACCTACACTCTTGGTTGAATCTAACACAGTTAGCTGAAATATTAAATGTCAAATTTTTAGTATTTCTTTCCAGATTTATTCCAAATCTAATTCTGCAGTCATAATTTTAATATGTTCTTTAGAAAGGTAGAATTTGTGGTGATGTGACCAGGTAATAAATATCATTTTTCAAAACGAAAATAAATTATCAACAAGCGTTCAGAAACGATTACAATGAGCAGTGGTTCTGAGGGAGGGAAATTAGCTTTCGTGTCTACAATATAATTTAATGTTGGGATTTCTATCCCAAAACGAACCCCTCTTTGCTCATAATTAAGGCTTACAACTGCAGTGATTGGTTTGGCAGATGTATGAATTGAATGAAACCTCTCTGTGGAAATAAATCTATTTCTCACCCAATGTTTTACTTATTTTTATTTATTTTGAGATATGGTGCAGAATAGGCCCTTCTGGCCCTTTGAGCCACACCACCCAGCAATCCCTGACAACCCTGATTTAATCCTAACCTAATCATGGGAAAATTTTATAATGACCAATCAACTTACTAACCTGCACGCCTTTGGACTGTTGGAGGAAATAGAAAGACCCAGAGAAAACCTATGCATTCCATGCAGAGGATGTACAGAGGATTCTGGATTGGACTCCGAACTCCAATGCCCGGAACTGTAATAGTGTCACACTAGCTGTCACCCTACCGTTGCGGCCATTTTATTTTGTACATCAGAAAGTCTGTTCACTGTTTCATGCTTCTTCATCTGTCTGATTTCAGTGTACCTGTTTTTTTTATTCTTTTAATGGTCTTTTGCCCAAATCTGCTTTTAACTCTCATAGAACAGAGAATATTAAAGTGCAGTACAGGCCCTTTGGCCCATGATGTTGTGCAGACCTTTTAACCTACTCTTAACATCAATCTAAACCTACCCTCCGCAATACTCACAAAACGCTGGAGGAACTTGGCAGGTCAGGCAGTATCTGTGGAAATGAATAGATAGTTGATGTTTCAGGCTGAGACCCTTCTGGAGGACTGAGAGGGGTGGGGGGAAGATAGCAGAATAAAAATGTGTGGGGAGGGGAAAGGGGATAGATGGAAGGTGATAGGTGGGGTGGGAAACGTCGAGGGCTGGGGAGGAAGGAATCTGATAGGAAAGGAGAGTGAACTGTAGGAAGAAAATGGAAGGAGGACGGGACCCAGAGGGAAGTGATAGGCAGGTGAGAAGAAGTAAAAAGTCAGAGTAGGGAACAGGAAGAGGGGAGGTGGAGAAATGCGTTCACCAGGAGGAGAAATCACTATTTATACCATCAGATTGAAGGGTACCAACCTAAGGTGTTGCTCCTCCACCCAGAGGGTGGTCTCATCTTGGCACAAGAGGAGGCCATGAACTGGCGTGTTGGAATGGGAATTGGAATTAAAATGTTTGGCCTCCAGGAAGTCCTGCTTGTGGCGGATGGTGTGGAGGGTTTGATGAACCGGTCCCCCAATTTAGAGCCCCCCCTCTTCCCTCCTACGTAATCCTGCATTTTTTTTTAATCCATGTGCCTAAGAGTTTCTTAAATGCCCCTAATGTATCTACATCTATCACCGACTCTGGGCAGGGCGTTTCATGCACCCACCACTCTCTGTAAATAACTTGCCTCTGACATGCACCCCTCCCCACTCCCAAACTTTCCTCAAATCACCTTAAAATTATGGCCCATGGTATTAGCTAATTCTGCCTGGGGGAGAAAGTCTCTAGCTATCCATTCAATCTATACCGTTTATCATCTTGTATACCAGAGACATGTACGTGTCTGTGTGTACATTTATAACTTCGGGGAAAGTGTTGTACAGTTGTAATTTCAACCACCATCTACTTGTCACTTACTGAGGATGAGACACCAGAATTGTCTGACAAGATGAAATGATGCTGAAGTTTTGTCGCACAGAAGTGTATCTATTCCTGCCTGTTTATTTTAAATGGAAGTTCTGTATGCATGGTTCCTGAATGTTGTGATAGCCGGGGTGGTAATGGGGACAAGCTCCCACTACCAATAAATGCTCCCAATTGCGTGAGTTTCAAATGGCCTCTGAGAACCATGTCCTGCTCCTGGCCTTCACATGTGGCTTAGCTACTAAGCCTGGTGGAACAATTTCTACTGACAGGAGAAGAAGAAAAGGCAGGTTACTGGCATCTTAAAACCAGTCAATTCAGGCAGATGGGTATGGCAGCTCATCGCAGACTCTTATCTCAAACCTCTGCTGCCTTCTGGATAGACCCACGCACGGGAAAGGTTTCAGGTGTAAATGCTGTGGGAAAAACCCAGAGCTGGAGTCCCTAAGGCAGTGCACCGTTGACTGGCAACTCCTGCGACGCTGCTGGTGTCTAAATGTATCAGTCTCTGAAGTGCCTTTAGATTCTTCAGCTGCATGGAGAGGGCAAGCCTGCTGTGTGGGCAGCAGCCTGGTCTCCAGATCATACTGCTCTGGCTTGCAGATCACAAACAGCTCGGACACAATATCCATGGTCAGACCTGAGCAAGAGAAGGCCAGCCAGTCCGTATGCGCAAAACCAGCTGCTTGGTTTTTCACACACGTTGTTGAGCTTCTGAATCCTCTAGACTAGGGGTTTTCAACCTTTTCATGCCATGGATTAATACCATTAAGGAAGGAGTCCAGGGACCCCAGGTTGCTCTAGCCCCTCTTGGTTTTCCTATGTTTAACTTACTGCCCAACCATGTACCAAGGGGAAGATGAGTCATACTTTTGTTTATGCTAGTTGTTTAGAAAGAGTTTACTTATTTATTTTATTAGAGATACAGTGCAGAACAGGCCCTTCCAGCCCACTGAACCATGCTACCCAGCAACCCACCTTTTTAACACTAACCTAAACACAGGACAATTAACAATGACCAATTAATCTACTAACCAATGTGTCTTTGGACTGTGGGAGGAAACCAGAGCACCTGGGGGAAACTCGTGCGGTCACGGGCAGAACGTACAAACTCCTTACAGATGATACCGGACTTGAGCTCTGATCTCAAGCTGTAATAGCATCATAATGTCTGCTATGCTCCCATGGTGCTCCATTAGTCCCACTGCATCGTCTTCCCCTGCAGAATGACCGACTCGTTTAACAGTCCTATTATCCATTTTGAAGACTGCTGTTTGATCACAATTCACTGAGTTTAAAGGGTACTACTCCATTAGATCTGCATTCTCCATCACAAATCTTATGCTAATATTTTTAAGAGGAAATTTTCCTTGACCCAAGTCCCATTTTGTATCTTACATTCAAAGCTCTTCTCCCTGTTGGTTCAAGCAGTCTCTGTCTAACTCTCGCTCGATGGGGTCGTGGATAAGGTTTAATCAGTGTAGTTTGTGGAATGTACTCTATGGTTCACGTTATGTGCTTCTGGTTTCTGGTTGCTTCTTTCTTTCTTGTTGTTAGTTTGTGCGACTTTGTTTGGGGCCGACTGGCTCTGAGAGCTAAAGTTAAGAGGGACGCAGCACTAGATTGAACTGAATATGCCTGGACCGGTTTGATAACGTTGTGGTTTGGTGTTTCATTGTGTTTATTGTTTGGTGTTTGTGCAATTCTGTTCTTTTTGCGCGTTGGGTGTTTAATGTTTTTCTTTGAATGGGTTCCATGGTATTCTTTGTTTCATGGCTGATATTGAGGTTCTTCCAATCTATGTTAGGTCCTACCGATGTGGAAGAGTCTTCACCAAGACTACTCTGAAAGCAACCTGAAGGCATGAATATTGATTTTCCTAACCTCCAATAACTTCTTCACTCCCCCTCCCTTTCTGTCTTCTGCATTCTGGTTCCTCTCTTAACCCCTCTGTTCACCTCAGCTGCCCATAACCTCTCTGTGTTGCCCCTCCTCCTTTCTTTTCTCCCATGGTCTACTCTCCTGGCCTATCAGATTCTGTCTTTTACTGCTTCCACCTATCACCTCCCAGCTTCTCACTTCATCTTTCCTCCTCCACCCGCCGACCTTTCTCCTGATCTGACCTTGCCTATCACTTGCCAACTTCTACTCCTCCCCCACCTTCTGATTCTGGTCTCGGCCTGAAACGTTGCCTGTTTATTCCTCACCATAGATGCTGCCTGACCTGCTGAGTTCCTCCATCACTTTGTGTGAGTTGTCCTGCACCTTTCAAGTCGGCGCAGAGGAATTCTTACTGCTGTCGTTAACAATTTATCTGTGAGGCAGATTAGCTAATCATTACGTGTCAAAGGACCTTGCTTGCTATGTGCAAATTGGCAGCTTCATCGCCAATGTGGCTCTTTCAAACACAATTTGGCTTTAACGATCCCAAATGTGAAGCGAGGTTCTTCCGTGCAGTTCCCTCTTTTGCTAGCAGCCTCTCCAGCAGAGCCGCAGCAGTTGGCTGCTGATGCCTTCTCTGACTGGCACCAGATTGTTGTGGGCAGATTTCAGCATTTCAGTACCAGCAGGCCTTTGGCTTCAGTGCGAGGGTTGGCAGGAAAACAAGGGAAGAGATTGGACCAGCTTCTGTTTAGAGGATATTAGTAGCTCAGACTCCCTACACACTCACAGTCTGGTAAAAACGGAGCCAATTCCCAACCCAGATGAACAAATTATAATAAAGTCCAGGGTACGATCAGTAGGATGCTGCTTATTTATTGATGCTGTGGAGCATTTGACAGTCCCAATAATTACTACTTACTCACTTGGCAATGCACAGTCCCTGCGTCCTGAAACTCATGCCACGTTGTTTTCTATTTAATAATGTCTCTCTGCAAAGATTTGGACCTTCTGAAATACTTTCTCAAAACTCTTGAAGGCTTATTGAATTGTATAACATCACGAGAGGCGTGAATGTGATGAATTTGATCAAGGTATAAAAACTTGAGAGGTATAGATTGGGTAAATGGGCCTATATTTCCTGGAGTTTAGAAGAATGAGGAAGGATCTCATTAAAAGATCCCGATAGAGTGGATGTGGAAAAGATGTTTCCTGCAGTGGGGAAGTCTGGGATCAGAGGGCACAGCCTCAGAATTGACAGGCATCCATTTAGAACAGAGATCAGGAACGATTTCTTTAGCCAGAGAATGGTGAATCTGTGGAATTCAGTGCACCAGATGGTTGTGGAGGTGAAGTCATTGGGTCTATTTAAGGCAGAGATTGAAGAGTTCTTGATTAAGCTGTGTCGAAGTTTGTCTGTTTATTTATTTACTGAGATACAGTGTGGAATATTCCGGCCCTTTGAGCCACACCACCCAGCAATCCTTGATATAATCCCAGCCTAATCACAGTACAATTTACAATGACCAATTAACCTACCAACTGGTATGTCTTTGGACTGTGGGAGGAAACCAGAGCACCTGGAGGAAACCCATGCAGTCATAAGACCATAAGACAAAGGAGCAGAAGTCGGCCATTCAGCCCATCGAGTCTGCTCCGCCATTTTATCATGGGCTGATCCATTCTCCCATTTAGTCCCACTCCCCTGCCTTCTCACCATAACCTTTGATGCCCTGGCTACTCAGATACCTATCAATCTCTGCCTTAAATACACCCAATGACTTGGCCTCCACTGCCGCCCGTGGCAACAAATTCCATAGATTCACCACCCTCTGGCTAAAAAAATTTCTTCATCTCTGTTCTGAATAGGCACCCTTCAATCCTTAAGTCATTCCCTCTCGTACTAGACTCCCCCATCATGGGGAGTATGTACAACCTCCTTACAAGCAACCGAGGGAAATAAACCTGGGATGCTGGTATTAAAAAGCATTGTGCTAACCTCTATGCTACCATTATGGGGAGAAGGTAGATTAATGGGGCTGAGAGGGCAATGGATCAGCCATGATGAAATTGTGGAACAGACTCGATGGGCCAAATGACCTAATTTGGCTCCCGTATCTTATGGTCTTGATGCAAACAAGGTTCTTCAACTGAGTTTGGTGAGATTAAAAGTCAAGCTACAGATGTACTGTGGACTGGTTATGTGACTGTGGTATGGAGGTTTAAATGAACAGGAGCTCAAAAAACTGCAGAGGGTTGTAAACATGCTTAGTTCCAACATGGTCATCAGCCTCCCCAACTTTAAGTACATCTTTAATAGGTGGTGCCTCAGGAAGGTGGAGTCATCATACAGGACAGGACCTCTTCTCATTACTACCATCAGGAAGGAGGTACAGGAGCCTGAAAATCTGCATTGAACGTTTTAGGAACAGCTTCTTCCCTTCCGCCATCAGAATTCTGAACGGTCCAGGAATACTACCTCACTACTTTGTATTCTTTTGGCACTTTTTTTATAGATTCTTACTGTAATTTGTAATTCCATGTATTGCACTATACTGCTGTGAACCAATATTTGTCAGTGATAATAAGGCCAGAGAGGCATAGACAGAGTAGACAGACAGTACCTTTATCCCACCATCGAAATATTTAATACCAGTGGGCATGTATTTAAGTTTGGGGGGAGGATGGTAATTTCAAAAGGGGTGTAAGGGGCAAAGTTTTTTTTGCACAAAATATAGCAGGAGTGCCAGGAAGGTGCTGCCTGGGGTGGTGGTAGGGGTGATGTAATGAGGTGCTTTTGAGAGATGTTTGTATAGGTACATGGATGTGAGGAAAATGGAAATGTATGGACATTAACTAGGTCTAAGATCAGACTAAGGTTGATGTAGGAATACTTAACAGAAATCCAAAAGTAGTGAGGTTGTAGAGTAACCTCTTGGCTTCTAGCTGGGTACAGGTATCGAATATAACCAATGTTCCGATGACAAACTCTGCCATCTTCATCAGGGAAGATGCCTGAGCATGTCTAGTCTGGTGATATTTATACGCCTGTCATCCATCCCTCTTGATTGGTTAGTCCTCATCCAATTAGGTTTCTACTCTCCCACCTTGTTTATAATCGAATTCCAGTTCTTACTTAGAGTGAGAACTTCATCTTCGTTAAAATTCTATTCCTCTAGTTTTATTTCAATGGTTTCTTTCACCAGATGGTCCCAAATGCCATTGGTGTCGCACAGTCGTTTTGTTCTGTCAAAGTCAATCCTATGGTCATTGCAGTTGCAATGTTTTGCTACCACCAATTTCTCCAGGTAACCCAAATCCTGGAAATGCCAGCCGTCCTGAGTTCCCGATCATCTTTGACCCGCATAAGCTGTGATTTCTGCTTCCTTGCAGATTTGTGGATAGTATCATTCTAGTCTGTCTTCAGTATCCCAGCAGTTCTTCCAGAAACCATGGAAATATAGGGAAGACAGGCAGTAGTGATGGGTTCCTCCTCATAGTTAGCTTTCCAGGTTTTCTCTTCGGTCCTTTTGAGGGCTTGATTGATTTCCTTCACGTTGTAGTCATTCTGTAGGAATGCCGTGCGTAATCGTCTCTACCTCTCATGGATCCATAGATGCTGCCTGACGTGTTCAGTCTGTGTGTGTCTAGATTTCCAGCATCTGTAGAATCTCTTGTGACTATTCAATTATGCCTGTTTTTTCCTCCTCAGCCCCACTCTCCATGTTGGGTGGCAGGGTTGAGATACATCTCTACCAAGGGAGGTGTAGGGCACTCCTTCCCTCCATTAGCCTGCAGGTCACTCTTGGGCAAGGCGTAGCATCTGCATAGTTCCATGATCAGCATCACGGGAGTAGGAGGTGGATGGTTGTATGAGCAGCTGGTGCATATCACAAATCCTGGTTATGCGACCGGTGATGCCAGGCTAAACATCTCTGAAGAGTATTCATAATGGCTGGGGTCACCCATCTTGTAAAGGCACTGTCCAGAAGAAGGCAATGGCAAACCACTTCTGTAGAAAATTTTGCCAAGGGCTATCTTGGTATCCCAATGAAGGATCTCAGGCCAAAACTGTCGACTGTTTATTCCTGCAACACACATCAAAGTTGCTGGTGAACGCAGCAGGCCAAGCAGCATCTGTAGGAAGAGGTGCAGTCGACGTTTCAGGCCGAGACCCTTCGTCAGGACTAACTGAAGGAAGAGTGAGTAAGGGATTTGAAAGTTGGAGGGGGAGATCCAAAATGATAGGAGAAGACAGGAGGGGGGGAGGGATAGAGCCAAGAGCTGGACAGGTGATAGGCAAAAGGGGATACGAGAGGATCATGGGACAGGAGGTCTGGGAAGAAAGACAAGGGGTGGGGGACCCAGAAGATGGGAAAGAGGTATATTCAGAGGGACAGAGGGAGAAAAAGGAGAGTGAGAGAAAGAATGTGTGCATAAAAATGAGTAACAGATGGGGTACGAGGGGGAGGTGGGGCCTTAGCGGAAGTTAGAGAAGTCGATGTTCATGCCATCAGGTTGGAGGCTACCCAGACGGAATATAAGGTGTTGTTCTTCCAACCTGAGTGTGGCTTCATCTTTACAGTAGAGGAGGCCGTGGATAGACATGTCAGAATGGGAATGGGATGTGGAATTAAAATGTGTGGCCACTGGGAGATCCTGCTTTCTCTGGCGGACAGAGCGTAGATGTTCAGCAAAGCGGTCTCCCAGTCTGCGTCGGGTCTCGCCAATATATAAAAGGCCACATCGGGAGCACCGGACGCAGTATATCACCCCAGTCGACTCACAGGTGAAGTGTTGCCTCACCTGGAAGGACTGTTCGGGGCCCTGAATGGTGGTAAGGGAGGAAGTGTAAGGGCATGTGTAGCACTTGTTCCGCTTACACGGATAAGTGCCAGGAGGGAGATCAGTGGGGAGGGATGGGGGGGACGAATGGACAAGGGAGTTGCGTAGGGAGCGATCCCTGCGGAATGCAGAGAGAGGCGGGGAGGGAAAGATGTGCTTAGTGGTGGGATCCCGTAGGAGGTGGCGGAAGTTACGGAGAATAATATGTTGGACCCAGAGGCTGGTGGGGTGGTAGGTGAGGACCAGGGGAACCCTATTCCTAGTGGGGTGGCGGGAGGATGGAGTGAGAGCAGATGTACGTGAAATGGGGGAGATGCGTTTAAGAGCAGAGTTGATAGTGGAGGAAGGGAGGCCCCTTTCTTTAAAAAAGGAAGACACCTCCCTCGTTCTAGAATGAAAAGCCTCATCCTGAGAGCAGATGCGGCGGAGACGGAGGAATTGCGAGAAGGGGATGGCGTTTTTGCAAGAGACAGGGTGAGAAGAGGAATAGTCCAGATAGCTGTGAGAGTCAGTAGGCTTATAGTAGACATCAGCAGATAAGCTGTCTCCAGAGACAGAGACAGAAAGATCTAGAAAGGGGAGGGAGGTGTCAGAAATGGACCAGGTAAACTTGAGGGCAGGGTGAAAGTTGGAGGCAAAGTTAATAAAGTCAACGAGTTCTGCATGCATGCTGGAAGCAGCGCCAATGCAGTCGTCGTTGTTGTTGACTGTTTATTCCTTTCCATAGATGCTGCCTGTCCTGCTGAGTTTCTGCAGCATTTTGTGTGATTTCCAGCATCTGCAGGTGTTCTTGTGTTTATGGATAGAGATCATCCACATCATGTGATGCAGTGCCTAATGGTGATGATTGATTAATTGAAATTTACTCTTAAAAAAATTTGATTTTTTAAAATCAGACGTATCTTTGTGTGGAGTTAATATTTCGTATTCCATTTCTTATCACCTTGTATTGGGCATTACCTGTATGGTTGTCACTCCAAACACCCTGCTTCAAATGAGTCTGTGTTCTTTACCTCCCCCACTTGGCAGACAAAACAAGTTGGACAAGTTACTCCAGCAGGTTCTGAACTTGGACTTTGTGACTGGAAACCTTTTGGTCACTAAATGCAAAAAACTTTCATAGCAAGAAGCCATGCGGTGTGGGAACAGGCCCTTTGGCCCATTGGATCCATGCCAGCCATCAAACACCTGTCAATGAGCTCCCTTCCATTCTGCCCACATTTCCATCAGCCCCACGTCTTAAGCACAAAAGTCTCTGCAGATGCTGGAAGTTGGCAGGTGAGGAGAAGAGAAATGAAAAGAGGGGAGCCAGGTCACCTGCCAGTTTGTACTCCTTTCCAACAACCAGCCCACCCCCTCCAGCTTATTGTGATGTCTACCCCCTTTCTTTTCAGTCTTGATGAAGGGTCTCAGCCTGAACTGTTGACTCCTTGTTCCTCTGCATAGATGCTGCCTGGCCTGCTTAGCAGTCCCACACCCTGATGCTTACTTACACACTAGGGGCATTTTGCAGTGCCCAGTTCAACCTAACCTGCGCAGCTCTGGGACGTGGAAGGAAACGGGAGCACCCATGATAGGGAAACCGATGCAGGCACAGGGAAAACATACAAACTCCACACAGACAGCACTGACACCTAACTAGAACCTGAATCAATGGAATTGAGTCAGATTCTCTACTTTCCCTCCGGGCTTGATCTTGTTCCATGATCCTCGCAATGATAGAAACCACTGCTGTAACTTAATCATACAATTCAGATATGACAAGCAAAGGTCATGATGGGAGTAAATGATTTATCATCTGTTCTGAGTGATGTTGATTTATAGGATAAGAAATGTTTAAGATTACACTGAGATCACACTTGGTTGTCCTTTTTAGTTTTCTTTTGGTTCAGAAAAATGGTTGTAGGAACAGAGAAGGGAGTTGTGAATCAGGTTAGGCTAAAGCAGGAGTTTCCAAACTTTTTTATGTCATGTACCCCTATCCTTAACCAAGGGTCCATAAACCCCTTTTGGGAACCACTGGAAAGGGACAGGGATGTGGGTAATTCAAAGTTCAGAGTAAATTTTGTTATTAAAGTACATATGTGTCACCATATACAACCCTGAGATTCAGGTTACTGAAAAGCACAAGCCAGGAGATGGATGCAAGAAAATTTCCAAGTCACTGAATGTCCCTTGGAGTACAGTTAAGTCCATCATCAAGAAATGCAAAGACTATGACACAGCTGTAGATCTGCTTAGAGCAGGCTGTCCTCAAAAATTGAGTGACTATGCAAGAAGGGGACTAGTGAGGGAGGCCATCAAGAGACCTATGACAACTCTGGAGGAGTTACAAGCTTCAATGGCTGAGATGGGAGAGATTGCACATACAACAACTGTTGTCCAGGTGCTTCACCAGTCACAACTTTATGGAAGAGTGATAAAGAGAAAGACACTATTGAAAAAACTTCCGTGAAACCACCGGGAGAAGGTTCAGGGGCTTGAAGACTCATACGGCCAGATTTGGGAACAGCTTCTTTCCAACTGTGATAAGACTGCTGAACGGATCCTGACCCAGATCTGGGCCGTACCCTCCAAATATCCGGACCTGCCTCTCGGTTTTTTTTTTGTACCACCTTACTTCCAATTTTTCCATTTTCTATTTATGATTTATAATTTAAGTTTTTAATATTTACTAATTTAACTATTTTTAATATCTTTAATATTTAATATTTGTAATCCAGAGAGTGTGAAGCGCAGAATCAAATATCGCTGTGATGATTGTACGTTCTAGTACCAATTGTTTGGCGACAATAAAGTATAAATCTCGACAAGAGTTTGCCATAAGGTATGTGGGAGACTCCCAAGTCAGCTGGAAGAAGGTTCTGTAATCTGATGAAACCAAAATTGAGCTTTTTGGCCATCAGACTAAACACTATGTAGAGATCTATTTTCACTTTGACTCAAAAGAGAATTTTCTGTTGATCAGTCAAAAAATCCAAATTAAATCCACTCTGATTCAATATTGTAAAACAATAAAACATGAAAACTCCCGGGGGTAGGGGGGAGGTGTGAATATTTCTTGTAGACGTCATGCCAAATCTCCACAGACTCCTAAGGAGGTAGAGGCACTTCCCTTGCTTTCTTAAGTGTTGGGTCCAGGCCAGGTTCTATGAAATAGTAACACCCAAGAATTTAAGTTGGTAACCCTCTTCACTTCTGATTCTGTGATGAGGACCTCTGATTTCCCTCTTCTGAAGTCTACCATCGGTTTCTAGGTCTTGCTGACATTAAGTGAAAGGTTGGTGTTATGACACCACTCAGCTAAATTTTTGATCACCCTCTTGAATGCTAATTCACCGCCAGCGCCATTAGACGACAGGCGAGAGCCTAGGTTTCCATTCACCATTCAAAGGCCGGTGCCGTTGATGTGGTCAGATGTCAGGCCAGCAGACAGGCAAGGACAGGGTGCCTTACATCTGTGAGCTGGGGAGGTCAGAGTTCAAGGCCTGGAGGTCAGGTCCTCATCCAGGGTTTTTATTTGTCATCACTGGCGAGTACTGGTTGGATACTGAAATTTGGGGTGCAAAGGTTAATCACAGGTCCGTAAGTTGAGGTCTGATCTTCGATCTCCGGGGCCCTGAGTCTGCCAATCTCCACTAGACTGCTGGGGAAGTTGAGGGCTCAATGTCTGTGAACCCTCGGGTCCGCTGGAGTTTGAAGACAGCCTGTCCTAGGATTAGAGGTGTGTGTGTGAGGGTGGGTGGAAGGAAGTAATGAGGCTTGTTTTGCTGTTCTTGTGTGGTGTGTTGTTCTGCTGCACATTGTGGGTATGCTGTGTTGGTGCCGGAATGTGTGGTGACACTTGTGGCCTATCCTCAAGCGTGTTGGTTGTTAACACAAACAACATATTTCACTGCATGTTTTGATAAACTAAATCAGAATTATTCAGAAAACTGCAGCCACTAGCGCTGTTCTTCTGTGGTACCTGGAATCTTCGATGTTCACTTCAGAGAGCTGGCACGGAGTCTGACATAAAAGGTAGTGCTCTAACTATGTAGTCTTCCTTCAGCAGCACACTGGAGAGCAAAGCCAGTGCAGGGCTAAGAACCAAAGCTGCAGGACACTAATTCTCCACTAACTCAATTTGCTCTTCGCACATTTCCACCAATTTCATGACACGCACCACCCCCCAGCCATCCGCTCTTAGTTATGTGCACTAAGGGCTACTTACTATCGAACCTAGAGCTGCAATGGTCCACAATGCTAAGGTGCCACTGCAGAGAAGGGGTTAGAAAAATCCTGTTACAGCTCAGAGTTTGCAGTTCAATTCCAGTGCCATCTTTAAGGACTTTGTACTCCCTCTGATTGTGTGGATTTACTCTGGGTGCTCTGTTTTCCCTCCCAGGACGTACCGTTGTAAATTGCCCTGTGATTAGACTGAGGTTAGATAGGTGGTTTGCTGGGCTGGGCAGCACGTGCTCAGTTGGCCAGAGGGTCCGGTCCCATGCTGTATCTCTAAACAAATGAATAAAATGTTGGGCTGACCTTCTAACATACCCCACGATCAATTTAACCCTCTAACCCCATTTAGCACACCATTTTTTTTTATCCATGTGACTCTCTGAGTCCTGGTGAGAACCCTACAATTTAATTTTAATAGGAGTGGGCTATTCAGCCCCTCAAACCTGCCCCAGGATTCCATACAATCATGACTATTCTTACCCATAAGATGCAGGAGCAGAATTAGGCCATTCAGCCCATTGAGTCTGCTCCACCATTTCATCATGGCTGATCTATCATCCCACTCAACCCATTCTCCTGCTTTTTCCCTTATCTTTTTGCACCTTTACTAGTCAAGAACATACTAACCTCTGCTTTAAATATACCCAATCATTTGGCTGCCAAACCATTTGTGGCAACAAATTCCGCAAATTTACTACCCTCTAGGACAAGAAATTTCCCTTACTCTGTATAAAGGGACGTCCTTCTGTTCTGTAGCTGTGCTGTCTGGTCCAAGACTCTCTCACCATCAGATACATCTTCTCCACTGCCACTCTGTCTGGGCCCTTCAATATGAGATGGGTTTTAATGAGAATCCCCCGTCCCCTCATTCTTCTAAACTCACACAAATATAAGCCCAGAGCTTGCTCTTGTGCACTGTCTCACCATACAGGTTTCCCCCGCCATCCGAAGGTAGAGCATTCCTATGAAACGGTTCATAAGCCTGAATGTCGTAAAGCGAAGAAGCAATTACCATTTATTTATATGGGAAAATTTTGTGAGTGTTTGCAGACCCAGAAGTAACCTACCAAATCATGCCAAATAACACAAAACCTAAAATAACAGTAACGTATAGTAAAAGCAGGAATGATATGATAAATACACAGCCTATATAAAGTAGAAATACTTTTCCACAATCATTGCTGCACTGTTCTCCATAGCGAAAATCTCACGCAAGCGCTCTTGACAGAAACACGGCGCAAGCGCTCTCCAGTAACCTTTAAGCTATGAAGCTGCCAAATCATACCAAATAACACTTAAAAGTACACAGCCTATATAAAGTAGAAATAATGTATGTACAGTGTAATATCACTTACCGGAATCGGGAAGACATCGAGCACACTGATGATAGTGTGTTAGGCTGCGTTGTCGGAGGTTGGGGTGGTGCACTGGCCCTCACCCTCCGGGCAGCGAACCGATACATTGCCGCGTAGAATGCAGCGGTAGCCGGGATGCACACAGTACATCTTTAAGAAAAAAGCTGAAACAAACAAGCTAATTAATTAGGTGCCACCCGGCATGTAAATGTCAGCCCAGATCAGAGGCGATGCAGTCGGCAATCGCCTCTGATCTGGGCTGACATTTACATGCCGGGCGGCACCTAATCAATTAGCTTGTTTATTCTGGCTTTGCTCTTAAAGATGTGCTGAGTGCCTCCCGGCTACCGCTGCATTCTCCGCGAATCGGTATCTGTCCGCAGCCAGGGGTTGGGGTGGTGGGACACTGGGGTGTCATCTCATCGCCTGTTTCCATCAGGGCAGGCAGGTCATCTTCTTCTATGTCTGCCTGCCTCGATGTTGAAGGTCGCGGTTCGTCGTCTGCTGTGGCTGATGTAGAAGGCTTGCTTGACTGCTTAGCCTCGTGCATTTTTCTATCATATAGTTCTTTGTAAGCACTCAAACCATCCTGCAAATATGCCCCAAACCGACATACCTTTTCAAAATTAAAGTCGTACTTTATCATTGCAGCGAAAATCTCATGCAGTTGCTTCACATTTGGTTCCTGGACGACTTCACTTTCGGTCCGTTCGCTACTGCATTCGGTGTGATTGTTATCCTTTCCTCTTCCAATTGCATCAGCTCTTCATCTTGGTCATGTGATGCCAAAACCTCTTCAACATCATCTTCGTCAACTTCCACAAGCCAAACTCACTTTGTCCTTACTTCGTTCACCACAATCGAAATGCTTAATTATGTCTAGTTTTACGTGAAGTGTAACACCCTTACGAGCTGATTCAGGCTCTTCCAGCACCTTAGAACTCATCTTGCTAACGGCTGCTCACAGGCACGTGTTTAACCAATGCCGGTGAGAATGCCGTTCCGAATCCGGGGGATAGCGACTGCTCGGGGCGCGCGCTGCTTTTTTTCACGTGCTGCCTTTTTTCGTAACAGTGAAAACACCTTCTGTTAGCGAAAACAGGGAACTAATGTAGGTCTTTCGTAACAGTGAGGTTTCGTAAAGCGAACGTTTGAAAAGCGGGGGACACCTGTATGTGCAGTATTCTCTGTACCAGGAGAGGGAGAGTGACCCACTAAACTTGTTGATCAGAGAGCACTTTGTTTAATCAGTTGTATGATGCATTAGATATCTTGAGCAGAGGGAAATTCAGTAGGAATACCCACAAAATGCTGGAGGATCTCAGCAGGTCAGGCATCATCGATGGAAAGGAATAAGTAACTGACCTTTCAGGCTGGTATGGAAGGGGGAAGATGCCAGAATAAGAAGGTTGGGAGGGGTGGGGAAGGAGAAGGAGGACAAGCTAGATAGATGAAGTCAGGTGGTTAGGAGAAGGGGGATTAAGTAAGAAGATGGAAGGTGATAGGTGGAAAAGCCAAAGATTTGAAGGAGAGAGAATCTGATAGGGGAGGAGTGTGGCTCATGGGAGAAAGGGAATGAGGAGGGGTACCAGGGGAAGGTGATGGGCAGGTAAGAAGAGGTAGTAAGAGACCAGAGTGGGGAATTGAAGAAGGGTGAGGGGAATAGTATAGAATTTGATGGTGAATATTGGAAAGCAGGGAATAAGTTATACAAGTGTTTATGGTAAAGTTCTCAAAGTTCTTCCAGGGTGTTCTTTGCTTCAGTTTTCCAATCAGAAGCTATTGAAATTTTGTAGCTCTCTCCGTCATGCAATGAACCACAAAGGTTTTTTCATTAGTACCGCACTTGGAATGAAACGAGAAAGGTAACCTTTCTCTCCTTTTGAATGCTGACAAGTGAGAGATTTATGTTGCTGTCTGTTTGGGCACTTACTTGCCACCTTGATGTTCTTTTCTTTAAAAAAAAATGATTACCCAAGCAGATTTTCCTCAAAGTTAATAAGTGTCTGCTATAAAAAGGGTCACTCCAGGAAGTATCTGTCAATTGTCCTTATACTTTAGAATTGTCATGTTTGGCAGATATGTGTGTTTTGCTGTCTTCTCATTGAATACATGTAGCATTTTCCCACAGCCTTAGAGTGGGTTGGCCTGGAGCCATTGGGCTCCTGGACTGACTGTAGCTCGGAACTGGTTCCATGACTGTGGACCTGCTTTCAGGGACTCTGCAGTTCGTGTCCTGTGGTTTGCTTGTTTGCCTTTTTTTATTGTTGGCACAATTTGTTCTTCCTTTATTGCACATTGGATGTTTGATGGCCTTTGCTGTGTGGGGTTTCTTGTGGATTCTATTGTGTTTCTTTGTATGGTGGCTGCCTGCAAGAAGATGAACCTCAAGATTGTATTTGGTACATATACTTTGTACTTTGAGCTTCAATGCCCATTTTAATAAAACAAGGAAATGATCTCCACCTTGACCTGCTTCTAAAGAATTTTCACTTTTTCCACTTATCACCTCCCAGCTTCTTACTTCATCACCCCCCTCTCCCACCCACCCACCCACCTTCTCTCTCACCTGGTCTCACCTGTCACCTGCCAGCTTGTACTCCTTCCCCTTATCCCAACTCTTATTCTGCCGACGTCTCCCTTCCTTTCCAGTTTAGACGAAGAGTCGCAGCCTTCATCATATCTTCACTCATCTTCACTCACCCCATCACTGAAATGTTCCCACAAACAATGGGCTCAATTTCAATGACTCTTCATCTCATGGTCTCGATATTTCTTGCTTATTTATATTACTGTTTCTTCTTTTTGCATTTGCACAGTTTGTTCTGCATTCTGGTTGAACATCCTAGTTGGGTCGTCTTTTATCAATTCTGTTATGGTTATTTGTTGAGTATGCCCACAAGAAAATGAATCTCAGGGTTGTATATGTTGACTTTGATAATATTTGCTGTGAAGTATGAAACGTTAATTCATGATTCCTCTCCATAGATGCTGCCTGCCTTGCAGAGTTCCTTCAAAGTTTTGTGTGTGTTACTCTGGATTTTCAGCATCTGCATAATCTCTTCTGTCTAGATTGGATATTTTTTTCATGCAGAACATTCTCTTGCCTCAGTTGATCTTGAACTATTGAGCTCATCCTTCTTTCAGATACAAGAGACTGCAGATGTTAGAAGCCGAAGCAGCAATCAAAGCAGGTCAAACTGCATCTGTGAAGCCAAAGGGATGGTCTGTGCTTTGGATATAGATAAGAAGGATGGCAATAGTTTGAAAGGCTACATTCACGTGGACTACAGGGGTTGCTAACCTGGGGTTCACAGATCCCTCGGTTAATGGTATAAAATAAGGTTGGGAACCCCTGATGCAGAGGGTGGTGAATATATGGAACGAGTTGCCAGATGAAGTTGTTGTGGTAGTTGCTTGGGTAGGTCCATGGAGGAGCAGCACATAGATGGATTTGGGCTGAGTGCAGGAAATCGGGACTAAGTGGGTGGACAAGGGGGTTAGCAGTGACATGTTAGGCCAGAATTAGAATCTGGTTTAGTATCACTGTGAGGTGGTGTTCATGGTCCACTCAGAAATCCGATGCTGGAAAGGGGGTGGCTGTTTTGAAACATAGAGTGTGCATCTTCAGGCTCCTGTATCTCCTTCCTGATGGTAGTAATGAGAAGAGGGCAAAGCCTGGGTGGTGGAGTCCTTAATGAAGAATGGACATTTTTGAGGCTTGCCTTTTGAAGATGTCCTCTGGTGGGGAGACTAGTAACCACAATGGAGCTGGCTGCAGCTTTTGCCAATCCTGTGCAGTAGCTCCTCCATACCAGACAGTGATGCAGCTAGTTAGAATGCTGTCCATCATATATCTGTAGAAACTTGCTGGAGTCTTTGATGACATACCAAATCTCCTTAAACACCTAATGAAATATAGCCACTGATGTGCTGCCTTCATAATTGTATCAATATGTTGGTCCCAGGATAGATCTTCAAAGGGGTTGACACCCAGGAACTTGAAGTTACTCACCATTTCCACTGCTAACCTCTTGATGAGGACTGGTGTGTGTTCCTTTGGCTTCTCACTGAAGTCCACTGTCAATTCCTTGAGCCTACTCTGCCATACAATAATTACCCTACTATGCAAAAATCTATCCAACTTTGCCTTAAATATATTTACTGAGGTAGCCTACACTACTTCATTGGGCAGAGAATTCCACAGGTTCACTACTCTCTAGGAAAAACAGTTGCTTCTCATCTCCATCCTAAATCTACTCCACCGAATCTTGAGGCTATGTCCCCTATGTAATCTTGGGAAGGATGTGTCAAGGATACTGGGACGTGCTAGTAATGGTTGACAAGTTTTTACAGCGGGTGGAAACTATACCAGGAGGGAAAGCCACTGCCAGACAGAGAGCAAAAACACTGAGGATGATACTCTGAGATGGGATTGCCATGCCACATCAATTCTGATCAAGGTGCATATTTCTCAGGGTGTGTTTGTCAGGAATTATGTTGACTAGTACACATTATTCTTTTTATTGTCCACATCACTCAGGCCAGGGGTTCCCAATCTGGGGTCCTTGCTTAATGGTATTGGTCCATGGTATAAAAAATGGTTTGGAACCCCTTATCGGGACAATTTCAATGAATGAATGGAACTGTCAAACAATGACTGAATGGGAAATATGCAACAGCCTATTACTTTTCCTGTGGTCTCATGTAGTATCAGGACAACTCCAAACAAGAGAACTAAACTAAGTCAATTCTAAGTCGTAACAAGGCATCCTATGTCACTGCTGGGAGCCCTTGATCTCAAAGAGGCTAAGATACACATATTGACGGACATCTTAATTAACTACCATGTGAAATTAATCCAAGATATCCAGTCTGTTTCTCAATGGGTTTCTGCTGCTTGGGGTGATCCTACAGTACTCCATACTGAGTACCTACAGCACTTTGCTGTCTGAAGGTTAAGGACATGAAGTACAAGTTTAGGAATCGGCAAAATGTGAGCCTGCTCTGCCCTGTATTAATTAAAACTGATGATCCTCTATGATCTAAAAAATCCAAAAGCCTTGACTGGGAATGCCCTCCACAGCACACCTGCAGAAATTTGCCAGAGTATTGGTGACATACCTCATCTCCTCAAACTCCTAATGAATTACAGCCACTGTCATGCCTTCTTTGTAATTGTCTCAATATGTTGGACCCAGGATAGGTCTTCAGAGATGTTGATACCCAGGTGCTTGAAACTGCTCACCCTTTCCATTTTCTGATCCCCCGAAGAGGACTGGTGTGTGTTCCCTTGACTTTCTCTTCCTGAAGTCCACAATCAATTCCTTGGTCTTACTGACATTGAGTGCAAGGTTGTTGCAACACCACTCAACCAGCTGATCTATCTCACTCCTGTACAGTTCAAGCTCAAGTTCTAGTCGCCTCATTATGGGAAGGATGTGGAAGATTTAGAGACGGTGCAGAGGATATGCTGTCTGAATTACAGAGTATGTTTTCTATGAGTAGTTTGAGGCACTTGGGCTTTTCTCTTGGAGTGAAGGTGGATGAGAATCTACTTGAAAGAGATATGAGAAGGTGCTTCTCAGGCATTTTCAAAAACTTGTACACTTCAGTGAGATAATCGCATCCTGATAAAATCTCAGGGGTTTAAACCCTGTGACACAATTCCACATGGCATCCTTCTCACTATGAGGAATTGATCTGGTATCCAAGATTTCAATAAGTAATTGCTGACTCTTGGGTACAGAACCAAGGGATTAATGGATATACACACTTCAGCATGCCTCTGATGTGGAGGGTGGAAGTCGGGGATTGAGGCCAACCAAGGCCCTAAAACATTATCTGGCCTCCTGCTGAAATGTTGAATCTAGAGATGAGGCATTGATATTCGTGGGAGAGGGGCTAAGTGATACTTCTGTAGTGGGCCGCATTACAAATAACAATGAGTCATAATATAGGAATGGGATGGGCAGCTTAGTAACATGGCATCGTGGCAACAGCCTTTCCCTCAATGTCAACAAAAGAAAAGAGCTGGTTGGTGACTTCAGGAAGGGCTGTGGTGCTCAAGCTCCTGTTTCCATCAACAATGCTGAGTTTGAGAGAGTTGAGAGCTTCAAGTTCCAAGGTGTAAATATCACCAATGGCATGTCCTGGTCCAGCCACATTGTTGTAATGTGAACAAGTCACCGGAGAGACGCTGAAACTAATGGATGCAGAAGTGTTTTAGTCAACAAAATGAGACACTCTTGGAGGAATAGGCCTGTTCGAGCCAATATCACATGACATTTTATATGCTAAAGATCAAAAGTAACTGCAGGACAATTCTGTAGTTACAAAGTATATACAATGCTTCCTTTAGATTGCATATTGTTTTGACACAACTCCTTTGCACCCATACTCCAGACACCCAAAATTGTATGTTAATCAGTGTTGTCTGGTTTTCAATAAACTGGTGTCCACAGCCCAAGGGAGAACTATTGTACAGGACTGCATTTTAAATTTAATTCACAATCCATATTCAGTCTGAACAATGGCTGCTGAAGAATTTAATTATTTGTTACATACCCTAACCGCAGAGTATGCCCTAACATACATTGATGACATAGCTAAGAAAGCTCACCAATGCCTCTGCATCCTCAGGAGGCTAAAGAAGTGTTGCATTGCCCCATCAAGTTTAACCAAGTTTTATCGATGCACTATAACAAGGCATCACTCTGGATTATGGCTCTGGTATGGCAACTGCCCTGCATATGACTGCAAGAAACTGCAGAGAGTTATGGATACAACTCTGCACCTCACAGAAACCAGCCTTCCCTCCGTGGACTCTGTCTATACTACTTGCTGCCTCATTAAAGTAGCCAGCAAATGAAACACCTCTCCCATCCCAGACATGCTCTCCTCCCCCTCCCATTGGGCAGAAGATATGAAAGCCTGAAAACATGTACCACCAGGCTCAAAGACAGCCTCTATCCAACTGTTATCAGCATCCTCAGTGGACCTCTTATACAATAAGATAGAGTCTTGACCTCCCAATCTACCTCACTATTACCTTCTTTCGCCTGTTAAGCCGCTGGCATTTAGGGCAGCAGAGAAGGTTTTCCATCTCTGGCAATGTTCATGGCATCCTTCGTTGTTCCAGTAGCTTCCCCTCAGTTTATTGTCAGCCATGCATATCCCGGGTGCAGACTCTGGAATACCCTCACACTCAGATGTAGAAAGATTTTTCATTGCTGCTTCCGTAACATTTTTGTTTGACAAGTCAGGGTTGTTGGCCTTGAGCTGAACCCCGAGCCTGGAGGACAAGTGGGCCACTCTTAGTCTGTACTTTTACCCTTTGACTTGTTTGGCATGGGTAACCCTATTAAGAACAAGAACATAAAGCCCTGACTCCAGCCAGCATAGCTCTCTGGGTCATCGATGCACGTAAGCCTCCAAACCAAGGTTGTGGTCCTCTTGGATGTCGCTATTACCTTGCTCCTTGTTTATTCATCTGTTGGGACACAGCATGGAATAGGCTTTGCAGCCCTTCGAGCTGTACTGCCCAGCAACCCCCCCAGTTTAATCCTTGCCTAATCACAGGAAAATTTACAATGGCCAATTATCCGGCCAAACAGTACGTCTTTGGAATATGGGTTCAAATCGGAGTGTCGGAGGAAACCTACGTGGTCATGAGGTGGAGCATACAAATTTCTTGCAGGCAGTGGCTGTGTTGTCTCCCTGCACTGCATTTTCTCTGTAACTATAATGTTATTCTGCATTCTGTTCTTGTTTTCCCTTGTGTTACCTGTTGCACTATTATAATGAAATGATCTGTATGGATGGCAAGCAAAACAGTCTTTCACTGCACCATGGTATTTGCGAGAATAACGCAGTCCACCAGTTTAGAGGGATAGAGGCCAAAATGCAACTGGCATAGATGGGCACCTTGGTTAGCATAGACCTGATGGGATGAAGGGCCTGTTTTCATGCCATAAGACCATAAGTTATAATAGGCCTTTCAGCCCATCGAGACTGCTCTGCCATTCAATCATGGGCTGATCCAATTCTTCTGGTCATTCCCACTCCCCTGCTTTCACCCCATACTCTCTGATGCCCTGGCTAATCAAGAACCTATTTATCTCTGCTTTAAATACACCCAATAACTTGGCCTCCACAGCCACTCATGGTAACAAATTCCACAGATTTACCACCCTCTGACTAAAATAATTTCTCTGCATCTCTGTTCTAAAAGGACTTCCTTCAATTGTGAAGTTGTGCCCTCTTGTCCTAGACTCCCCTACCAGGGGAAATAACTTTGCCATATCTAATCTGTTCAGGCCTTTTTACATTCGGAATGTTTCTATGAGATCCCCCCTCACCCCCCTCATTCTGCTGAACTCCAGGGAATACAGCCCAAGAGCTGCCAGACATTTCTCATACGGTAATCCTTTCACTCCTGGAATCATTCTCGTGAATATTCTCTGACCCCATCCAATGTCAGTATATCCGTTCTAAAATGAGCCCAAAACTGCACACAGTACTCCAAGTGTGGCCTCACAAGTGCCTTATGCCATATGAACATTACAGGCCCTTCAGTCCATGATGATATGGCAACCTTTGATCCTAGAGCAGATTAAATCTAACCCTTCCCTCCTATGTAGCCCTCCATATTTCCATCATCCATGTGCAGATCTAAAAGTTTCTTAAATGCCCCTAATGTATTTGCCTCTACTATCGCCCCTGCATGGTGTTCTATGCACTCACCACCGAGGGAAAAGAAATCTTTCCTTTGACATTCCCCTGCAATTTCTTCCAATTACCTTTAAGTTATGTCCCATCATGTTAGCCATTTCCATCCATGGGAAAAGGTCTGTGACTCTCCTCTCAATCTGTGACTTTTATACACCTCTATCAACTCCTTCACTGAAGAGGGAAGCCCTAACCCTCTCTACTTATTCTCATAAGACATGCTCTCTAGTGCAGGCAGTATCCTGGTAAATCTCCTCTGCGCCCTTTCTAAAGCTCCCACATCCTTCCAATGATGAGGTGACCAAACTGAAGACAATACTCCAAGTGTTGTTCTAAGGAGGAATCCTACATTCCTCCTTGGAACACCTGGAGAATAAAGACACATATGTAAGGCTCCTTTTCATTGACTACAGCTCTGCCTTTAATACCATCATTCCAAATAAACTGACTCCTAAGCTTCGGAACCTGGGCCTTAGCACTCAGATCTGCAGCTGGATCTTCAACTTCCTCACAGACAGGACCCAGGCTGTAAAAATAGGAGACAAGCTCTCCTCTACAATCACTCTGAGCACCGGTGCCCCACAAGGCTGTGTACTCAGCCCCCTGCTGTACTCACTGTACACCCATGATTGTGTAGCAAAGTTTTCATCGAACTCAAGATATAAGTTTGCTGATGACACAACAATTGTAGGCCGTATCTTGGGTAATGATGAGTTTGAGTACAGAGAGCAAATTAAGAACCTGATGGCATGGTGCGAAGACAATAACCTATCCCTCAACGTCAGCAAGATGAAGGAATGGGTTGTTGACTTCAGAAGGAGTAGTGGACCGCACAACCCAATTTACATTGGTGGTGCACAAGTGGTACAGGTCAAAAGCTTTAAGTTCCTCAGGGTCAACATCACAAATGACCTGACTTGGTTCAACCAAGCAGAGTCCACTGCCAAGAAGGCCCACCAGCGCCTTTACTTCCTGACAAAACTGAAGAAATTTGGCCTGTCCCCTAAAACCCTCACTAATTTTTATAGATGCACCGTAGAAAGCATTCTTCTAGGGTGCATCACAACCTGGTATGGAAGTTGTCCTGTCCAAGACCGGAAGAAGCTGCAGAAGATCGTGAACACGGCGCAGCACATCACACAAACCAACCTTCCGTCCTTGGACTCAGTTTACACCTCACGCTGTCGGAGCAGTGCTGCCAGGATAATCAAGGACACGACTAACCCGCCAACACACTTTCCGTCCCTCTTCCCTCCGGGAAAAGGCTCAGGAGCTTGAAGACTCGTACGGCCAGATTTGGGAACGGCTTCTTTCCAACTGTGATAAGACTGCTGATCAAATCCTGACCCGGTTCTGGGCCGTACCCTCCAAATATCCGGACCTGCCTCTCGGGTTTTTTTTTGCACTACCTTACTTCCATTTTTCTATTTTCTATTTATGATTTATAATTTAAATTTTTTATATTTACTATCGATTTGTAATCCAGGGAGCAGGAAACGCAGAATCAAATTTCGCTGTGATGATTGTACGTTCTAGTATCAATTGTTTGGTGACAATTAAAGTATAAAGCATAAGTGTGCTGACTCGGTCTTTAATTCCTAGCCAGGCGAACCTGCATTCAAAAAGGACTGGTTTTAACAATGTTCATTATTGGCACTTCATTCTATCCTGAGGATGATAAATTCCGTTCTCTATTCGCCTCCCGGATAGCTAATGTAGCAAGATGTCTAAGACAGATGTTGGCTTTAATTTCCAGCTGTTTCACATGGAGGCAAATGAGCTGTATGGGAACCGAAGTGGTATCGGGAATTAATGAAACACACCCCACCCTAGTTGTGGTCTTCAACACATTCTGAATCTCCTCCGATATGCATTTGCAGAGCCCTCAACAGTGTCAAGGATTGCTTCCATCCATCCCACAATCTCTTTGACCTTTAGAAGAAAATTCCGCAGTCTAAGACTGTTTGGCTGGGTACCAGCTTCTTTCTCCAAGACTGGGAGACTTCAGAACACCCTGCTAGTTCTGAACACTCTGTTATGACAGCACCAGTCACATTAATACTGTTGTATATTTAACTATATGTCATACATGTACATTATGTTGTACACCCACAGAATATTTATTTTATCATCTGTTAATATTACCTTATGTGCTGTATGTGATATAGGTGCTGTGTTTTGCACCTTGGTCCCCAAGGAACACTGTTTCATTCAGCTGTATACACATGTACTGTTGAATGATCATAAACTTGAACTTGATATACTTGGGATGAGTACTTTCCACACAGCTTTGTGTTTATGAAGGTCTGTCAGTACTGGAACAAATCAGCTGATCGAGGCTTCCCAAACTGGTGAGATGCTAAGAGACTGTACTGCCTGTTTCTGTTGAGGTTGGTAAATTTTCTCTGAAAAATCTGCTGCTCTTCAGGCTATTGCGTACACGTCTCTGATAGGTGTCAGACATGTTGGAATATTGGACGACGTGGTAGCACTGTAGTTAGCGCGACGCTCTTGCAGCTCATGGTGTCGCAGTTCAATTCCGGTGTCATCTGTAAAATGTTTGTATGTCATTACCGTGGAATGTATGGGTTTACTCTGGGTGATCTGGTTTCCTCCCACAGTCCAATGATGGACTGGTTAGTAGGTTAACTGGTCATTGTAAATCAGGGGTTGCTGGGTGGTGTGGCTTAAAGGGTCAGAAGGGCTTTAAATAAATAAATAAATAAATAAGTCCTGTTTGTGATTTCGGGGAGATGTGCTGCAAACAATACCAGATCCAAGTTTATTGTCATGGCCATATGTGATTGGTTGATGAGCGTCATGTCCAACAGTTACTATTAGATTTATGCAGTTCTTCTATGATGTGAATTGCACAAGGGAACCTGTGTGGGAGAGTTTTTAAAGTAGAAAAGCCACTGGGGCAGTTCCACTCACTCGATCTCAAAAGTCCAGGTCTGGTGACCGTACTACTTAGGAGTCTATCGAGCCTGGTCTGCCACTTGATCGTGGCTTTGTGGCCAAGTGTACAGATGATACGAAGACAGGTGGAGGGGCAAACAGTGTTAAGGAAGCACAGAGTCTGTAGAAGGACTTGGACACATTAGGAGAATGGACAAAAAGAAGAGACAGATGTACCTAGTGTTGAGAAGTGTGCAGTTGTGCACTTTGGTAGAAGGAAGAAATGTATTGTTTTTTTATTTATTTAGTGATACAGTGCAGAACAGGTCCTTGCTGCCCTTTGAGCCATGTCACCCCAGGAAACCCATAACCCTATTAACCCTAACCTAATCACGAGACAATTCACAATGGCTAATTAACCTACCCGGTACATCTTTGGACTGTGGGAGGAAACCGGAGCACCTGGGGGAAACCCAAGCATTCCATGGGGAGGATGTGGAGGGACTCCTTACAGAATGACGCACGAATTGATCTCCAGAACTGTAATAGTGTCACAGCAACCGTTACACTACTGTGGCACCCAGCAAATAAAGGCATACACTATTTTCTAACAGGGAGGAAAATTCAGAAATCAGAGGTGCAAAGAGACTTGGAAGTTCTCATGCAGCATTCTCTAAGGTTAATTTTCAAGTTGAGTCACTGGTGAGGAAGGCAATTGCGATGTTAGCAACCATTTTGAGAAGACTAGAATATAAAATTAAGAATGTAACGTTGAGGCTTCGTGAGGCATTTAGTCAGACCACACTCGGAGTATAGTGAGCAGTTTTGGGCCCCTTATCTGAGAAAGGATGTGCTGGAATTGGAGATGGTCCAGAGGAAGTTTACGAGACCGATTCTAGGGATAAAAGGGTTCATCTATGAGGAGCATTTGATGCCTTTGGACCTGTACGCAAAGGAATTTAGAAGAATGAGGGTAGTTTTCAATGAAACATATTGAATATTGAAAAGCTTAGATAAATAGTCATAGTCATACTTTATTAATCCTGGGGGAAATTGGTTTTCGTTACAGTTGCTCCATAAATAATAAATAGTAATAGAACCTTAAATAGTAATATGTAAATTATGCCAGTAAATTATGAAATGTCCAGGACCAGCCTATTGGCTCAGGATGTCTGACCCTCCAAGGGAGGAGTTGTAAAGTTTGATGGCCACAGGCAGGAATGACTTCCTATGACGCTCTGTGCTGCATCTCAGTGGAATGAGTCTCTGGCTGAATGTACTCCTGTGCCCACCCAGTACATGGGAGATGGGAGATATTGACCAAGATGGCATGTAACTTAGACAGCATCCTCTTTTCAGACACCATCGTGAGAGAGTGGATGTGGAGAGGATGTTTCCTATAGTTGTTGAGTCTAGGACCAGGGGGCATAGCTTTAGAATAAAGGGAGATCCCATTAGAGCAGATGAGGAGGAATTTTGTTAGCCAGAGGGTGGTGAATCTGTGGAATATGCTGCCATAGATGGCTGTGGAGGCAAAATCATTGGGTGCATTTATGTTTGGGTATCTTATGTGTGGTCTTTTGGTTGATTCTGTTGTTTCTTTGTATTTACTGTGAATGCTGGTAAGAAAATTAGTCTCATGGAAGGGCATGGTCACATATATGTACTTTGACGATAAAATTATTCTCAACATTTTGAACTTCATAATTCCACCAACTGGGTTCGATCTTGTGTCAAGTTCATATCTTCTCCCATTTGGGTTTTCTCTGGCTGCTCTGGTCTCACGTAACGAATGTGGTTGGCAGATTGGGAGCCATTTAGAACATCCAATTAGTGTGGGTGGTTGGCATGGTAATAGTGTGGTGGGGGGGTGATGGGGATGTGAAAGGAAATGCGATCAAGATAGGATTAACAAAAATAGGTGCTGAGTTGTTGGTGTAGATTTGGTGAGATCAGACCTGTGTGAGTTCCATTTCATTGTGACCTTAGAACAGAGGCAGAGTAAACCAGGCTACAGAGTTTTTGGTTTGATTACGGGCTGTCAAGGTAATGGGCCACAAGCAAAGTTACCTCTTTTTTTAACAGCTCTGCTGACCAATGTTTGCTCTGACCAGGAAACTTTTACACGGCCTGAAAACTGTGCGGCACTTTAAATTCTCAAGTGTTAAGAAAATTACGGATGCACGTCAAAAGAGGCTATATGCGCAGTTACTCCACGGCCGCATACCCACGCAGCTTAGAGCGAACAGAGGCTGCGAGTTAATATTGGAGCTCTATAAAACTCTCATTAGACCACACTTGGAATATTGAGTTCAGTTCTGATTGCCTTGTCATAGGAAAGAAATTGAAGCTTTAGAGAGGGTGCAGAGGAGATTTACTAGGATGCAACCTAGATTAGAAAGCATGTCTTATCTTATGAGGAAAGACTGAGTGAGTTTGGGCTTCTCTATTTAGAGTGAAAGAGGATGAGAAATATTTTGATAAGATAATAGGCATAGATAGGGTGGATAAGGAAAGATCCTTCATAGGTTAGAAGTGACTAATATGAGTGGGCATAATTTTAAGGAGGTGATAGGAGGAAAGTATAAGGGGTATGTCAGGGATATGTTTTTTTACACAGAGTTGTGGGTGCATGGAACACCCTGCTAAAGCCAGATACATTAGAGACATTGAGACACTCTTAGATCGGCACATGGATGAAAGAAAAATGAAGAGTTCTGTGGAAGGAAAGAGTTAGATTGTTCTTAGAGTAGGTTCATATGGGTTACTACAACATTTTTGGTCTGAAGGGCCCCTGTACTGTTCAGTGCTCCTAGATAGTGAATGGGTTCTGTTTCTATTGATGCCTTCAGTCAATCTTGTCTATCAGTCAGAAAATCCACAAAAATCACTCTATTTTACTGTATTTCCACATTGTTGAAATACATGTCATCATGCGTGTGTGTGTGTGTGTGCGTGCGTGTGTGTGTGTGTATAAATGGAGAGTGAGAGAGGGAGGGAGATTTGGCCATTCACAGAAATGGATATGTGTTGCACTTCTGAATTTAATATTACGAGATCATGTTGAGAATATGGCTGTACATATGTTGGTGTTCATACCCTGTGGACAGTGTGAAAAGCAATGAAACTAAGTGGTATTATTTTTAACCAAACAATGGCTTTTTAAACCCAAATAAATTATTTCCCCTACTGCAAAATCCTCAGTGCATGAGGCAGATTTGTACACTAGATTGCCTTACAATGGCTGTTTACCATTTGTATAAAAGACTTGGATGAGGGTAATGAAAGAGTGGCTGCTAAGTTTACCGATGACACAAAGATAAGCAGGAAATTAAGTTGTAAAGGGGAAATGAGGAGATTTGAAAGATAAGGATGGGTTGAGTGAGCAGGCAGAGATCTGGCAAATGGAGTATGATGTGGGGAAAATACAAAGCTGTATTTTTGTTTTTTCTTTGTATTTATTTTGTTTTTACAGCACGGTAACAGGCCCTTCTGGCCCAGTGAGCTTGCGCGGCACAATTACACTGATGTGACCAATTAACCTACTAACCCATACATCATTAGAATGTGGGAGAAAACGAGAACACTTGGAGGAAACCCACACAGTCACAGGGAGAATGTACGAACAGAGAGTGACGGGAACTGAACCTGTGTCACTGGCAATGTAATAGTGTTGCGCTAACCGCTACACTATTGTGCTGCTAGTGTTACCTTTCTTAGGGGAGAGAAAACATTTAGCAGGAAAAGCACAGACATTGCACCTCTCCCGGAAGTTCCGGGAGTCTCCCGCATATTGATAGCGGCTCCCTGATGCCCGCAAATTATATACAATATCCCGGAAATCGATTTATTTTTTGAGTGAGTGAGTGAAAGGGGGGGGTGGGGGAGCGAGATAGAGAGTGACAGACGTAGCGAGAGAGTGACAGAGCGAGCATCCTGATTGGTCTCTCTTTGTGCTAAGTAGACCTATCAGTTTTCTCAGTGGGCGGGCTTTTCTCTCTCTCTCTCTCTCTCTCTCTCTCCCTCTCCCCCTCTCTCCCTCTCCCCCTCTCTCTCTCTCCCCCTCTCTCTCTCTCCCTCTCTCTCTCTCTCCCTCTCTCCCTCTCTCCCTCTCTCCCTCTCTCCCTCTCTCCTCTCTCTCCCTCTCTCCTCTCTCCTCTCCCCTCTCTCCCCTCTCTCCCCCCTCTCTCCCCTCTCTCCCCCTCCCCCTCTCCCCCCTCCCCCTCCCCCTCTCCCCCCTCCCCCCCCTCTCCCCCTCTCCCCCTCTCCCCCCTCTCCCCCTCTCCCCCTCTCTCCCCCTCCCCCCTCTCCCCCCTCTCCCCCCTCCCCCTCTCCCCCTCTCCCTCCCTCCCCCCCTCCCCTCCCCCTCTCCCCCTCCCCCCTCTCCCCCTCCCCCTCCCCTCCCCCTCTCCCCCTCTCCCCCTCTCCCCCTCTCTCCCCCCTCCCCCTCCCCCTCTCCCCCTCTCCCCTCTCCCCCTCTCCCCCTCTCCCCCCTCCCCCCCCCCTCTCCCCCCTCCCCTCTCCCCCCTCCCTCTCCCCTCCCCCCCCCCCCCATCGGTTCAGTTTAGTGTCCTGCAGCATCATGGCAGAGTGTTCCAAAAAAAGAAAATATAAAACGTACGTCACCCCAGACTACACTAAAGTGTACCCCTGCCTAATAGGGGTCAAAAATAACGGCAGTGTTGTTTGCTGCACTGTTTGCAACAGTGACTTTTCTATTGCCCATGGTGGGTTAAGACTGTAAAAGACGTGTTGAGGTGAGTTTAACAGGTGTCATTCATTCATTAGTGTAGCTAACGTTATTTAAACTAGCTGGCTAGCTGCTCAGGAGCTACTCTACAAGGAATATTCAACAAGGAATGAATATATAGTTTCAATATGTGATCAAATAAATTGTTGTGTTCTTTCATAATCAAATGTCCTGTATACATACACCCTTGGAAGTTGACCGGGCGGGGGTAGTGGTGCCACCTCCCTGAAATGAGTTTTTGCAGGGTGGGATGTCTGAAATTATGTTCTTTAAATGGTGAGAGATGGTGGATAATGACAAATGGCAGGGAAGGTGGTTGCTGAGAAATGATAAGGAAGGTGGTTGCTGAGAAATGGTAGGGAAGGTTGTTGCTGAGAAAGGGTAGGGAAGGTCGTTGCTTTGCTGCTTGTGTGTTGGAGCTTTGGGGTTCAAGTTTTTCTGTCATTCATTCATTCTTTTTTCTCTTTCATGGACGTCTGTGAAGATTAAGGATTTCAGATTGTAGACTGTATACATTCTCTGACATTAAATTGAACCATTTTAGAGTAGGGTAAAAGATAGGTACAGCATCACGGGCCAAAGGGGCTGTACTGTCCTGTGCTGTTCTAATCCCACATTACTTCCATGTACAGTACATCCTCCCTCCATTCTGATGAGCTCCCCGGAGCGTACCGCTCATCCATTCCGGGGCAACTTGCGGGCTCACTATTTTGCCAACCTGTACATCTTCAGGGTGTGGGTGGGATCCAGAGCTCCCATGTGATGTTTAGTAATGACTTCAGATGTGACTGCAGGTTAGTAAGAGATTAGTAGGCATAGAGAAATTAGTGATGCTGTGGATAGTGAGGAAGGGTGTTTAACGTTACAGCAGGATACAAGTCAGCATGCTGGGCTGGCATGGTATTGTTGCAGTTGACACATCACTTTAAAATGACAGCAATTGTGAATCAGGGTTCGATTCCCACGACACTATAAGGAGCCTGTCTGTTCCTCCATGTGACCATGTGGGTTTCCTCTGGCAGCTCTGGTTTCCTCCCATAGTCCTAAGACGTTTGGGTTAGGGTTAGTGACTTACGGGCGTGCTATGTCAGCACTGGATGTGTGGCAACACTTGCAGGCTGTCCAGCACAATCTCCACTAATTTGACACAAACAACACGTTTCACTGTATGTTTTGATGTACATCTGACAAACAAAGCTAATCTTCAGATCTTTATCTCCTTAAAGATCAATTGGGCAGATTGTTAACGGATACAACATTCAATAACGGTGTCAGGCAATGGGATGTCAAAGAGGAGCAGGATGTAAATTGGCTTTTTATTGTCACATGTACAGAGTGAACATCTTTGCTTTGCATAATATCCATACAGATCATTTCATCGCATCAGTACATTGAGGTCGCACAAGGGAAAACAATAACAGAATGTAGATTAAAGTTTTACAGTTACAGAGAAAGTGCAGCATAGCCAAGCAATAGGTACAAGGTCATAATGCAGTAGATTGTGAGGTCAAGGGTCCATCTTACCATACTAAAAGACTGTTCAATAGTGTTTTAACAATGGGATAGAAGCTGTCCTTAAGTCTGATGGTATTTGTATATTCAGGCTTTTATATATTCTGCCTAATGAGTTCAAAGCTCAAAATACATTTATTATTGAAGAATGTATACTGTATACAACCTTGAGATTTATTTTCTTGCAGGCAGCCACAAAACAAACACTATAGGATCTGTTTAAAGAAAAACCCCACCCAACAAAGACTATCGAACACTCAATGAGTGAGGAAGAACAAATTGTGCAGACCACAGCCACAGAATCGGTTCAGCGCTGACGTATCTTGATCAGGTTTCGCAATAGTAAAAAGAGAGAGAAGAATTTCCAGAATGGGTGAGGTTTTTGATTCTGTTGGCTGCTTTACTGAGGCAGTGAGTTGTATACATGCAGCAGGACACCAAGAATGATGACGTACAGTGAGACCTGGGGATTCACTTCCATAGTTCCCCAAAAGTGGTCACGTGGGAGGAAAGGAAATCCAGCTATGATCAGAGTTTCCACATGGCAGAAGATGCCTACAGCAGTCAGGTCATCCACTCTCCTTTGTATATATGGCTGCCTGTAAGTCAGGTGCTTGTAAGCTAAGGGGGGCCTTTACAGTTCCAATATAACCTTCCTGACTTTATTTATTTTATTTATTCCTGTTTATTTATCTTAAAGGAAATATTTGGCATGTCATGTCCACTTGACTGTTGCTATCAGGTAGGAGGTACAAGAGCCTCAGGACTCGTACAATCAGGTTCAAGAATAATTATTACTCCTGAACCATAAGGCTCTTGAGCAAAGGAGATAACTACACTCATTTGCCCATCCATTGAGATATTCCCACAACCATTGATCTCACTTTCAAGGACTCTTTATCTTCCTATTTCATGTTCTCATTATTTATTACTATTTATTTATATTTGCATTTGCACAGTTTATTGTCTTCTGCTCTCTGGTTGATCTTTCATTGATCCTGTTTACAGTTACTATTCTATAGATTTGCCTAGTATGCCCGTAGGAAAATGAATCTCAGGATTGTATATGTTGACAAATTTGTACTTTGATAATAAAAGTTACATTGAACTTCAAACTTTGTCTTTACCCAGAGTGAATTCTCAATATATTTTTCCTCCCAAATTCCAGTGTCCTGGAATTTATTGCTATGCCCCTTAGCTTTGTCACCCTGCCCAAATACATTGACTCACACTTCTGTAGTGAAGACACAAGAGATTCTGCAGATACTGGAAATCTTGAGCAATGCATATAAAATTATAGAAGAACTCAACAGGTTGGGCTGTATCTTTGTAGGGGAATAAACAGTCGACACTCCAGCCACTATAGCGTAGCAGTTAGAATGTTGCATTACCTTGCCACTAATCACCAATTGGGCTTCAATTCCCAACACTGCCTGTACGTTCTCCCCATGACTGCATGGGTCTCTGGTTTCCTCCCACATCCCAAAGACATACCACAGGGGTGTGTACTGAGCCTACCTCTCTACTCTCTCTACTCTCTCTTCACTCCTCTTCAAGCTACAAACACGGTCATCAAATTTGCAGACGACGCCACTGCGACAGGCCTAATCACAAGCAATAACAAATCTGCATGTGGAGAGAAGGTGCTGAAACTGTTCGATTGGTGCAGGAACCACAATCTATCACTCAACGTCAAGAAGACAAAAGAAATGGTAATCGACTTGAAGAAGGCAAAAGGTCCTGAACAAGCTCCACTATTCATAATGGTGAGGCAGTAGAAAGGGTTTCCAGTTTCAAATTTTTGGGGATGAACTTCTCTGAGGAGCTCCTTTGTCCATCAACATGACCTTGAATAACGTTGTACCCTGGCTTGTCAATGGCCTTTGAACGTTATGGAGAACTGAAGTCACTTATTGCATGTAAAAATGGGATTTTTAAAAAATTAAGTCATAGTTCATGCATTGTAAATATCTGTTTTTGCATGGACTGGAGTAGCACTGCAATCTCATTATCTTGTGGAATGAAAATAAAGTTCTATTCTGTTCTAGGGTTAACATGCTCTCCGTTCACTATGTTGGCACTGGAAGTGTGGCAATACTTGGGGGGGATTCCTAATACAGTACTCATTGATTTGATTGGACCCAAAGCAACACATTTCACTGTATGTTTTGATATACATGGGACACGTAATGCTAATCTTTATCTTTCTATGGACAAACCATCAACTGTTTATTTCCTCATAGAAGCTGCCTGACTGGCCTGTTGAGTTCTTCCAGTAGTTTTGTATTTTGATTCTGTAGATTAATTTCTATTTGCCACCTGTGCCCAGTTGACCATTCTATAGGCTGCTTTCTGCCATGTTTTCGCTGACAACCTCACAGATCGTTCTAATGCCCATGTCTGAGTACTGAAGCTATGCACGTCAATAGCCCAGCATTCTCGTAGACCACCACCCTTATCTCAAAGACAGTTGGGAGTATGCGAAGCATACGCGCTCACATCCCGGGCATAATTGTACAAAAAAGATAAAAGAATGAAAAAATTTAGCCTAGAACTATTTTTCAGAATCAGTTTTAATATCGCTGACATATGTTGTGAAATTTGTTTTATGACAGCAACACAGTGCAATACAGAAAAACGTTACAAAAAGAAATATAATAACTTTCTTCCATGTGTACTGTAGTTATATACACAAATGTATTTTTATACAGTATATGTAAATATCTGAGGCCTCCGCCACTCCAGATGTTGTGTCCTAGCTGTCTAGAAGTGCAAGCCTAGGCAGTATAATATGGAGAGCAAGCTGTTGCCCATGTAGTAAGCTCTCCCTTCTCCACACAACTGCTGAACCCAAAGGAACAGCAGGGACTGATGCATTTTGGCACCAGCAGGATTGCAGGAGTTGCCAGTCAGCGTTGAACTCTACGTGAGACTGCCTTAGGGTCCCCTCCTCCGGGATTTTCCTCGGGGTTTTCTCCTAAGCTCTTCCCCATCAGTGAGTATAGCCACAAGGTAGTGGAGGTTTGAGGTCAGAGTTTTCCTTCTCCTAGATGAGCTGCCAACCAAGGCTGATGAGCCCCATCTGCCCGAAGTGTCTGGTTTTAAGGATCTAGTAACTTGCCCGCGCCCCTTCTTCTCAGTAGAAATGGTTCCGCCAGGCTTAGTGGGTAAGCCACATGATAAGGCCGGAAGCTGGACTTGGTTGTTAGCCTATATGAGTTGCAAGCCTTTGGGAGCATTTAATAGGTCGTGGGAGCTTAGCCCCACTGCCACCCCCGGCTATAGCAACCTTTTATTTTTTTATATATATGTATGTCTTCAGGCTCTTGTACCTTCTCCCTGATGATGATAGTAATGAGAAGAGGGCATGTCCCAAATGGTAAGGGTCCTTACTGATGGATGCTGCCTTCCTGAAGCATCGTCTTTTGAAGATGTCCTTGAAAGCAAAGTAGTGGAACCAAGCAAAGTTGATATAAAGTTCTGTTAGTGCCAGCACAGGGCTGCTGTAATCTCAATCAGTCTGATAAAATCACTCAAACTGCAGATTTCTGCTGAGTAATTTAGTTAATTTTCAAAGCTTATGTAATTCTGATGCACGACTTCTGATGTATGTACACGGATCGGTTTTGTGACCCTTCCGAAAATCTCGCTGAAGTGAAATGGAGTTGTACACTTATTCTCAGTTGTGTGACCCATGTTACTGTTGTGGCTGTCACAGAGTGCTGGGCATTTTCCTGTTAGACTCTCTTTCTCTGCAGTCAGTCAGAGGAGTGTGTTAATTTGCAGGGCATGGACTGATGAATCAATGTGTGCCAAAAGGTGGCAGGCTGATGATAATATTGCATCTCTGTCTATTTGATGTATTCTACAACTCACCCCAAGTATAGCTGTTTGTCAAAGGGCATCAACATTAAAAGAGTGCTCTTTATGAACTCAAACAGACAGGAATTGATCCCCAGGCTTTGTGTGTCAGAGCACTGGTAACAGATGTATAAATAATTGTCTGATTTGGCCTTGATATTTACTTGTATCCATTTTGAACATTTAATGGAATCTGAGTTCTGCTTTCAGCACAGCAATGCTCTGCTCTATCAATGCATTAGCTTGAAGCTGGAGGCATTTCCACATCTTGGTGGGCACTGAAGGAGTGCAGGACTATGTCTGTGTACACTGACTGGACTTTGTTTATATCCTCCGTGCGGCAGCCAAAGAGACCTTGGACTAATTGTGCTTGTTAAGTAATCGGCTGAGATCTGGAAGCTATTTTGTGTGCTGGGAGCCTGAACTTGGAGAATCAAGATTGTTCAATGTCATTTCCAAGACACAAATGTAAAGGAGAATGAAATAATTGTTACTCTGGATCCAATGCAGCACAAAAAAGATAGGGAACACAATAAATATAAGTACTTAAGATAACTCGTGTATATACAATTTGTATGCCCATAAAGTGACGCTAGGCATAGGAGTGTCTGTACATAAGGTGACTGACAGGAAATGATAAAATAGTGACCATCAGAGAGTTTGGAGGATGAAAGAGGTGAAAGTCTGAAGGACGAATCTGATAGGAAAAAAAACAGTGGACCATGGAAGAAAGGGAATGAAGATGGGAACGAGAGAGGGAAGTAATGGGCAGGTCACAAGGGGAGAAGAGCTGAGAGGGTAACAAGAATGGGTTACTGGGTGGAGGTGTTGATCAGCCTCACTGCTTGGGGAAAGTAACTGTTTTTGAGTCTGGTGGTCCTGGTGCGGATGCCATGTAGCCTCCTCCCTGATGGGAGTGGGACAAACAGTCCGTGAGCAGGGTGGGTGGGATCCTTCATGATGTAACTAATGGAGCTGGATATAGCAATACTTTTTCTTCTTGTTTAGTCCCACACCTCTGTCTCTCCTGCCGAGAGAAGAGACCTTAGTGGTCACTGTTCCATGACGAAAGTGGGTACTACACTGTCCCTTGACAAACTGGTTCTCTCTCTGAATATGCTGGTTTAAAGCTCCACCACTAATCTCTCAATACCACCTCCATCACCAGCACAGCACACAAAATGCTGGAGGAAGTCAACAGATCAGGCAAACCCTTATGAAGGGTCTTGGCCCTAAACGTCGACTGTTCACTCCCCTCCATAGATAAATGAGAAGGTCTGCAGATACTGGAAATGCAAAGCAACACACAAAATGCTGGAGGAGCTCAGCAGGTCAGGCAGCATCTATGGTAATGAATAAACAGTCGACATTTCAGGCCGAGTCCCTTCCTCAGGACAGAGAAGGAAGGGGGAAGATGCCAGAATAAAAGGTGGGGTGAAGGGAAAGAGATTAGCTAGAAGGTGTTGGGTGAAGCCAGATGAGTGAGAATGGTCAAGGGCTAGAGAAGAAAGAATCTGATAGGAGAGGAGAGTGGACCATATGAGAAAGGGGAGAAGGAGGGGACTCACAGCAAGTAATAGGCAGGTGAGGTGAAAGCTCAAGAGTGGGGAAGTTGGTAAGGTTTGGGAATTTATTTACCAGAAAGGGACATTGATATTCATGCCATCAGATTGGAGGGTACACAGGTGGAATACAAGGTGTCGTTTGTCCATCCTGAGGGTGACCTTATTTTGGCACAGGAGGAGTCTATGGACTAACATGTTGGAACGGGAATTGGAATTAAATTGTTTGTCCCCTCCATAGATGCTGCCTGACCTGCTGAGTTCCTCCATGAGTCTGTGTGCTACCCTGGATTTCCAGCATCTACAGAATCTCTTGTGCTTGCGTTTTGCTTCTCCATCATCTGCCCTGCTGCTTCACCCTGTCCCCAATTCCTCAAATAAGTTGTGTTCCTCCCAGCTATGGTCTACTCCTTTCTTCCCTTGAGTAACAGACACAAAATGCTGAATGAACAGTTGATGTTTTGGGCTGGCACTGGAAAGGAAGAAGCGCGGGAAGAAGCCAGAATAGGAAAGTTGGGGAAAGGGAAGGAGTACAAGCTGGCTTGTGACAGGTGAGACCAGGTGAGGGAGAAGATGGGTGGATGGGGGAGGGAGAATGAAATGAGAACCTGGGAAGCATAGGTCTAAGAGTTAAAGGGCTGAAGAGAAAGGAATCTAATAGGGGGAGAGTGGACCATGAGTGAAGGGGAAGGAGGAGGGGCAACAGAGGCAGCTGAGGTGGAGAGAAGGGGTAATAAAGGAGACAGATTGGGGAGTGAAAAGAAAGAGAAGGGTGTGTTAGAGAATAGAGGGGAGTCATTACTTGTAGTTAGAGAAATCGATGTTCATAACAATAAGTTAGAGCATGGGTTTCCAGTTTGAGGTCCATGAACTTCTTGCTTAATGGTATTCGCCGTTGGCATAAAAAACAGTTGGGAACCCCTGGATTAGAGACTACCCAAACTGTTATGGTTGTGGTGCTGGGAAGCTGGGTAGCCATGATAGCACACACGAGGCGAGGAGCAAGCATTCAGCTCTTTATCTAGCTTGTAAGTCATCTACCTAGAACGCCCTCTCACGTTACATTTAGTACGTGACACAGGAAAACCTGACAGTAACCCGTCAGGGTTAAACATACATGAATACATAATAGAAACAGAAAGAGGTTTTGATCTTCCAACTTGAGTTTGACCTCTTTGTGCAGCAGTGGAGGCTGTGGGAATGGGAGGTCAAGTTGAAATAGGTGGCCACTGGGAGATCCGAGGTCTTGGGGCAGACAGAGTGAAGGTGCTCAACATAAAGCAGACCCCAATCTGCATCGGGACCTGCTGAGGTTGATGAAAAGGTGTCAGCTTCACCGAGAACTTCTGCTTTGTCCGCCACAACAGGCAGGATCATCGACTGGCCACCAATGTGGCTTCTCAACGGTCCATGAACACTACCTCACAATTTCCCTTTTGCACTGCTTTGTATTTTTTGCCTTCCACTGTGCTGTTGCCACAAAGTAACAAACTTCATGACATATTATCAGTGATAATGAAGCTGATTCTGATCCTCAGCTGCCTGTCCCAGCCCTTTCCGAGGATGGTCACCTTGTCATGGTGGAGGGGCTTGTGAGTTCCTCAGATCGTGAGAGCAGTGTATTCTACTGCTTGCTTAGCTCCCAATAGGGTCACCCATGGTGGTAAGGTCAAGGGGGATGTTCCAGGCAAAGGACAATCCAACCAAGACCTCAATGCTGGGGCTGGCGGAAGATGATAACACATCACATCAGTGAAGATGGAGGAAGGCTGCAGGAGTGAAGAGTCCCCAGTCATCTGGTACTCCATGCCACTGGACCCTGATCCCGACCTGTCATGGATCGTGTGGTGGTTGCTGTGCATCCCCCACCCCCCATGATAAACAAGTTCATGCACAGGCATTTTCCCTTAGGAGAACATCATATTTGACTTGAGTCATTGCTCTACTTTGCTTGACCCAGCAAGGCATGAATGGGTAGAGAAATGGATTCATGCCGTGTAGCTCTCGGGAAACTTTCTCCCTTGCTTACAGTGCATACATCATAGTTATATAGTGAGCAACAAGACCCTTCTGCCCCACTCGTCCATGCTAAGTTACCTGTGAGTGAGCGAGCCCCATTTGTGTTTGGCTCATATTCCTTCCTATCTTTCAAACTGTCCAAAAGTCTTTAACTGTTGTACACATACCTCCCTCGATCACTTCCTCTGTCATAGACTTGCTACGCTCTGTGTGCAATGATTTTTCAGTCAGCAACAAACAATCAGCTGGAGGAACTCAACGGGTCCTGATAGGATACAGGGTTTTGACCTGATCCGTCAACAATTCCTTTCCCCCTACAGATGTGGCTGCACCCGCTGAGTCCCTGCAGCAGTCTGTCTGTTGCTCCAGATTCCAGCATCTACTGTCTCATGTCTCCAGCCGGTCCCTTTAAACCTTTTCCCTCTCATCTCAAACCTCTGCCCTCTGGCTTCAGACTCTCCTTCCCTGGGGAGAAGGACAGCTACAGACAACTAAATCATTTCCCTGCCTACTCGTGCCTTGCTGGGACAGACAGCTGAGAATGAGGGCCTGGTTTATTATCACCGGCATATGTCGTGAAACTTGTTGTTTTGTGGCAACAGTACTTTGCAAGACAAAAAAATGATTAAGTTACGTAAATCGTGCTAAAGAGAAATAATGAGGTGGTGTTTGTGAACAGTTCAGAAGCCACATGCACATGATCTATGCTGATAATGGTTTTATATTTATTCATTCTGTGTGGGCACGTGGCCAAGTGGTTAAGGCATTGGACTAGTGACCTGAAGGTCATGAGTTCGAGCCCCAGCCGAGGGAACCTGTTGTGTCCTTGAGCAAGGCACTTAACCACAGTGCTCTGCGACGACACTGGTGCCAAGCTGTATGGGTCCTAATGCCCTTCCCTTGGACAACATTGGTGTTGTGGAGAGGGGAGACTTGCAGCATGGGCAACTGCTGGACTTCCATACAACCTTGCCCAGGCCTGCGCCCTGGAGAGTGAAGGCTTTCCAGGCGCAGATCCACGGTCTCACAAGATTAACGGATGCCTTTACTTTATTTATTCATTCATTTTATTTAGCATGGGACAGGCCCTTCCAGCACAATGAGCCATGCAGCCCAGCAACCTGCGTGTTTAACCCTTGCCTAATCACAGGACAATTCACAATCACTAATTAACCTATTAACTGTTACATCTTTGGACTGTGAAAGGAAACTAGACCACCCTGAGTAAACCCACGCAGTTCACGGGGAGGATGGACAAACTATTTACAGAGGATGCCGGAATTGAACTGTGAACTCCAACACTCTGGGCTGTAATAGCGTTGTGCTAACCGCCACACTACCATTACCGTGGGGCCCCTATAATTAATAAAGTCACATTTCCAGCCTTCGAAGCTCCAGGAAGAGTAAGCTGCAACCTCTCCTCCAGTCCTGATAACCTCCAGAAATCAGATGGCATAGGGGAAGAAGATGTTCCTGAAGTGTTGCCTGTAGGTCTTCAGCTCCTGTACCTCCTCCCTGATGGTAGTTCTGTGCTAAATTGCTAAGAATCAGAATTGGGTTTATTATCACTTATTTGTCATGAAATATGTTTGATGTGTTATTTATTTATTGAGATACAGTGTGGAGTAGGCCCTACAATAATGAGGTAATTTGCAATCACCAACTAACCTACCAACTGGTGCATCTTTGGAGTGTGGGAGGAAACCAGAGCACCTGGAGGAAACCCACACAGTCATGGGGAGGAACATACAGACTCCTTACAGGCAGTGGGGGGAATTGAACTTGGTTCACCTGTACTGGAAATAGTTGTGCTAGCCACTATTCTACCATGTCCCAAGTCTTAAAAAATTACTATAAATTATAAAATATAAATAAATAATGCAAAAGAGGGATGGTGAGGTGTCTGTGAGCTATTCAGAAAACTGATGGCAGAGGGGAACAAGGTGTTCCTAAAACATTGAGTGCCAGGCTTCAGGATCCTGTACCTTCTCCCTGATGGTAGCAATAAGAAGAGGTTGGGTGGGACTGCAACCAAAGATCGCGGGCTAAAGGTGAAAGGTGAAAAGTTTATGGGGAACTTGAGAGGATTCTTCTTCGTAAGGGTGTGGAACGAACTGCCAGCAGAAGAGATGCATGCGAGCGCAATTTGAACGTTTAAGCGAAGTACAGATAGGTACATAGATAGTAGGGATATGGCGGGCTCTGGTCCTGGTGCAGATCGATGGGAGATGTCAGTTTAAATAGTTTCGGCATGGACCCGATGATGATATGTGCTGTATGACCTTGCATTTATATGAATTAAACTCCATTTGCAGTTGTCTGTTCTGGGAGATTATTTTTGGGAAACATGGCCTTTAATGTGTTACAGACACTGTGGAGTCTGTGGAGACTGTAAAAAAAAAAGTTACTGTCTCAAGTGGATGTCATTACCATATTGCTGTGTTCTGCAATATCGAGTGTGAAAACTGCTGAGGCTGCACTCCAGAGGCCTCTGGGCAACGAGAGCGACAAGCTGTTTCAGGAGCGGAGTTTGTTCCATTTCTTTCCTTTAAGCCTGTGGTGACTGAAGATTGGTCAGCTTCAAGGCCAGCAGAGATGACCTCCTGACCTTGGTAGATTGTTTTGAGATCTCTGTTCCCACGAACGTCATCAGCAAACTCCCGTCACCGTTCCCCAGCTGGTGGGGAACTGCTGAGTATAATTAGTGCAAGTATCATTTTTCACAAATTCACACGATCACCTCTCGATTCCCTGCTGGTGTATTTGCTTTCATCTCCTTGTTCATCCTTTCCTGCATATTGCTGACAACTCCTTCTCAAACAACATGCATCCTGATACCTTCTGCACCCCAACTCTGGTTCAGACTGAGGTTTCTTTATCACATGTACTTGGAAATGTACAGCGTAATGCGCCATTTGCGTTAATGGGGGGGGGGGAGCCCGCATGTGTCATCTGGCACCAACATGCTCGGCAGAATATAGCAAAACTCAACACTCTAAGTCACAGAGCAACAACAATGAAACATGCCCCGTTCCTCCATTCCACCCACTGGCACACATACACGATCCCCTAACCCCATGGCAGGCCATTTTTAGCCTCCAGCCTCCGGAGTGGACTCACAGTCCAAAGTAAACATTACTATCAAAGTACATATGTGTCACCCCATACAACCCAGAGATTCATTTTCTTGTGGGCATACTCAGCAAATCTGTGGAATAGTAACTATGACAGGATCAATGAAAGATCAATCAGAGAGCAGAAAATAACAAACTGTGCAAATGCAAGTATCAATAAATAGCAATAAATACCGAGAACATGAGATAATGAGATAAAGAGTCCTTAAAGTGAGATCATTGGTTGTGGGATCATTTCAATGATGGAGCAAGTGAGTGTAGTTATCCCCTTTGTTCAGGAGCCTGATGGTTGAGGGGTAGTAACTGTTCTTGAAACTGGTGGTGTGAGTCCTGAGGCTCTTGTACCTTCTACCTGTACCTTCTGCAGCGAGAAGACAGCATGGCCTGGGGATCTCTGATGATGGATGCTGCTTTCCTACAACAGCATTTCATGTAGATGTGCTCAGTGGTTGGGAGGGCTTTACCTGTGATGTACTGGGCCAAATCCACTACCTTTCGTAGATTTTCCGATCAAAGGCATTGGTGTTGTATAGATTGGATTTGAAGATATTGGGCCTTGGGCTGTCCCAGCAGACTCTCAGAGCTTCACAGTCTTGGAGCTCTTGCTATCAGGCCTTTACTTCTAGACTTCTGGTGTACCTTTACTGGCCTTTACTTCCAGACTTCTGAACAACTTCAAACAACCCTGGACTCACCAATGATGACGATTGAGGATGTGGACTTCCACCTTTGAGCACTGGACTCGACAATCATGTGGCCCTAAACAGTGAGTGCTGACAAGTCAGTTAACTGTGGAAGGATCCTCCACTAGGACAGGGGTTCCAAACCTGGGGTCCATGGACCCCCTTGGATCATGGTAGGGGTCTATGGAATAAAAAATGTTGGAAGGAGATCAGTGATTGTTCTTGCTCCTTTGAAACTGTTTGGTCTTAAATTTCTCTAAAGAACAATTTGCATTTATAACCTTGAATATCCTATCAAAGTAATTTTTTTTAAGGTACATATATATTACCAGACACTACTTTGAGATACTTTTGTGCAGGCATTTACAGGGGAAATAAGACTTATAATAGAATTTACCAAAAAAAATTACATAAAGACTGACAGACAGCCAATGTGCAAAAGAAGACAAACTGTGCGAAGAAAAATTAAATAATACTGAGATCATGAGTTGTAGAGACCTTGAAAGTGAGTCTGTAGGTTATAGAATCAGTTCAGTTTTGAAGTAAGTTAAGTTACCAACATCGGTTCAGGAGCCTGATGGTTGAAGGGTAACAATTGTTTCTGAACCTGGTGGTCTGGGACCTACCTACCCTATGGTAGAAGTGAGAAGAAAGCACGGGCTGGATGATGGGTCCTTGATGATGGATACTGCTTTCTTGTGGTAGTGCTCCATGCTTAATGATGGGGAGGGCTTTTCCTGTGAGGGACTGTACTGTACCCATCACATACTTCACTGGCTGTAAAGTTGGTATGGATAGTAAAATTAAAGAGCTGATTGTTGACTCAGGAAAGCGATGGAGGCTGAAACTGTGACACTGGAGGATCAGTGGTGGAACGAGTCAGTAGCTTTTTGTCCCTAGGCTTCAGCATATCAGATGCTCTGTCACTGAGTCATAGAAACAGGCCCTTTGGCTCATCTAGTCCTGGTTCCAGCAGGAGGATGCAATCATAGGAAAAGATGTGCCAAGTATTTTTCTAAAGATGTTAGAGATCTGGCTTGTTATCAAACATTCTCAGACATCCCACCTCTCCCAGAAGTTCTGGGAGTCTCCTGCATATTGATAGCGGCTCCCTGATCCCCAGAAATTATATACAATATCCTGGAAGTCAATTTTTTTTGAGAGGGAGAGTGAGCATCCTGATTGGTCTCTCTTTGTGCTAAGTAGAGCTATCAGTTTTCTCTGTGGGCTGGCTTTACAGTCGACCTCAAAAATAATGACGGTGTTGCTCGCTGCACTGTTTGCAACAGTAACTTTTCTATTGCCTATGGTGGGTTAAAATGTAAAAGACATGTTGAGGTGAGCTTAACAGGTGTCATTCATTCATTAGCATAGTAAAGGCATCCATTAGTCTTGCAAGACCATAGATCTGCGTCTGGAAAGTCTTCACTCTCCAGGGTGCAGGCCTGGGCAAGGTTGTATGGAAGACCAGCAGTTGCCCATGCTGCAAGTCTCCCCTTTCCACGACACCAATGTTGTCCAAGGGAAGGGCATTAGGACCCATACAGCTTGGCACCAGTGTCGTCACAGAGCAATGTGTGATTAAGTGCCTTGCTCAAGGACACAACACGTTCCCTCGGCTCGGGCTCGAACTCACGACCTTCAGGTCGCTAGTCCAATGCCTTAACCACTTGGCCACGTGCCCACTTCATTAGCGTAGCTAACGTTATTTAAACTAGCTGGCTAGTTGCTAAGGAGCTACTCTATTGATGTCCTATGTGATGAGGCCAAACTCCCTGTAGACTTGCTTAAAGTTGTAATAGAATAAACATAATGTAAGTACGTATTTTAATGTCACGCTTTCTGCATATACCCAACTTGGTTTACAGATTAGACAAAATCACTAAACAAAGTATTACATACACCCTTGGAGGTCGTCCAGGGTGGGGGGTGATATTGGGTTGCGGGACGGGGGTACGACTTCCCTGAGATGGTGGTGCTACCTCCCTGAAATGAGTTTTTGCAGGGTGAGATGTCTGCATTCTAACAAAGTGAAAGTATGCTGACTGGTTGCATCAAGGTCTCGTATGCTAATTCGAATGCACTGGAGTGGAGGGAGCTGCCGGGAGAAGCAGACTCAGCCCAATACATCACTGGGTACATCCCTTCCCACCATTGAGAGTATCTACAGCAGGCACTGCTTGAGGACAACATCTGCCATCAGGTCGTAAACACAAGAGATTCTGCAGATGCTGGAAATCCAGAGCAAAAAACACAACATGTTGGAGGAACCAAGCAGGTCAGGCAGCATCAATGGAGAGGAATAAACAGTCAACATTTCAAAACCGAATTTTTCCAGCATTTCGCAAGCAAGAGAAAATCTGCGGATGCTGGAAATCCGAGCAACGCACACAGAATGCTGGAGGAACTCAGCGGGCCAGGCAGCATCTGTGGAAAAGAGTATCGTCGACGTTTCGTGCCGAGGCCATTCGGCGGGGCCTTCTTCCAGCATTTTGTGTCTTCATTGTATCTGTATCGTTTTATTGGAATTGGAATTGTATTTTTCATTGTCACAGGTGTTGTACAGTGCAAAGCTTGTATTGCATATTGAAAGGAAGAGAGGTTGATTGGCCTAATACAAGCAAGTTGGGTTAGTGTATTTTCGCAGTGTGGACAACTAGTGACACGGTTGGACAGGTGGTGAAGAAGGCAATCGGCCCACTGGGCTTCATCAGTTGGAGTACTCAACACAGGGATTAGGCCATCATGCCTCTTCTTTCAGAATCCTGGGATGTACACCATCTAGTACAGGGGGCATATCTACCTTCAGACCTTTTAGTTTCCCAAGAAAACTTCTCCCTAGTAATAGAAACATAGAAAACTTATAGCACAATAAAGGCCCTTTGGCCCACAAAGTTGTGCCGAACATGTCCCTACCTTAGAAATTACTAGATCTCCTCATAGCCCTCTATTTTTCTAAGCTCTATGTACCTATCTAAAAGTCTCTTGAAAGACCCTATCATATCCCCCTCCATCACCATTGCTGGCAACGCATTCCACACACTCACCAGTCTCTGAGTAAACTTACCCCTGACATCTCCTCTGTACCTACTCCCCAGCAGCTTAAACCTGTGTCCTCTAGTGGCAACCATTTCAGCCCTGGGAAAAAGCCTCTGACTATCCACACGATCAATGCCTCTCATCATCTTATACACCTCTATCAGATCACCTCTCATTCTCCGTTGCTCCAAGGAGAAAAGGCCGAGTTCACTCAACCTATTCTCATGAGGCATGCTCCCCAATCCAGGCAACACCCTTGTAAATCTCCTCTGCATTCTTTCTATGGTTTCCACATCCTTCCTGTAGTGAGGCGACCAGAACTGAGCACAGTACTCCAAGTGGGGTCTGACCAGGGTCCTATATAGCTGCAACATTACCTCTCAGCTCCTAAGTTCAATTCCACGATTAATGAAGGCCAATACACTGTACACCTTCTTAACCACAGAGTCAACCTGTGCAGCTGCTTTGAGCGTCCTATGGACTCGGACCCCAAGATCTCTCTGATCCTCCACACTGCCAAGAGTCTTACCATTAATACTATATTCTGCCATCATATTTGACCTACCAAAATAAACCAATTCACACATCTGGGTTGAACTCCATCTGCCACTTCTCAGCCCAATTTCAATGTCCTATCAATGTCCCGCTGTAACCTCTGACAGCCTCTAATAGCAACTCCAAACAGATCTGCCCCCTGACGCTCCCAAACTTCTGGAGTTTTGTTTTCTCCAGCTTTGTCGAAGGGGCTCAACCTGAAACGTCGACTGTACTTTTTAATATAGATGTTGCCTGGCCTGCTGAATTCCTCCAGCATTTTGTGTGCGTTGCTTGGATTTCCAGCATCTGAAGATTCTCTCTTGTTTCTGGAATACTAGTAGTGTCTTCCATAGTGAAGACCGATGCCAAATACTTCATCAGTTCACCCGCCATTTCCTTGTCCTCCATTACGACCTCTCCAGCATCGTTTCCCAGTGGTCTGATATCTATTCTCGCCTATGACCATTTTGATTAGCTTGTATCTTTTGTTTCTAACAACTACAAGAGATTCTGCAGATGCAGGAAATCTGGAGCGTCACACACAAAATGATGGAGGAACAACAAGACAGGCAGCATCAGTGGAGAAGAATAAACTGTTGACTTTTCAGGCTGAGACACTTCATCTGGACTGGAAAGGAAGGGGGAAGAAGCCAGAATAAGAAGCTTGGGGCAAGGGAAGGAGGATGGCAGATGATAGATGAGTAACACACACAAAACTCAGCATCTATGGAAATGATATTTCAGGCCAAGACCCTACTTGAGGGCTGGAAAGAAAAAGATGAGGTTAGATCAAGAAGGTGGGAAGAGGGGAGGAAGAAGTACAAGCTGTAGGTATAAGGGAATGGGGGAATAGAGTGAAGTAAGGAACTGGAAAGTTGATTGGTAAAAGTGATAAAGAGCTAGAAAGGGGGGGAATCTGATAGGAGAGAGTAGAAAACCCCCTTCACCATTCCCATTCGCATTTCCCACTCTTGCCTCATCTCCTTACCTGCCCAACAACTCCCTCTGGTGCTCCTCCCCCTTCCCTTTCTTCCATGGTCCTCTACCCTCTCCTATTAGATTCCCCCTTCTTCAGCCCTTTATCTCTTTCGCCAATCAACTTCCCAGTCCTTTTTTCACCCTTCCCCTTCTCCCAGTTTCAGCTATCACCTACCCCCTTCTACTTCTTCCTCCCTCCTCCCCCATCTCTTGATCTAACCTCATCTTTTTTTCCAGTCCTGATGAAGGGTCCTGGCCCAGAATGTCGATTGTTTGCTTTTTTCCATCAATGCTGCCTGACCTGTTGAGCTCCTCCAGCATTTTGTATGTGTTGCTTAGGATTTCCAGATTTTCTTGTCGAAGCGATAGTGGGAGCAGATGAGGAGGAAGGTGGATGGTTAGCGGGGAGGGGGATGATGGTTCGTGAAATGGGTAAAGGGCTGAAGAAGAAGGAATCTAATGAGAGAGCAGAGTGGACCATGGGAGGAAGGGAAGGAGGAGGGGCACCAGAGGGAGGTGAGGGGCAAGTGATGAGAAGAGAAGGGGTAAGAGAGAAACCAGATTGGGGAATGGAAAAAGGGAGGGGAGAGAAATTATCAGGTGTACAAAAACATTTTACCAGACTGAATACGAGGTTTTGCTCCTCCAATTCTGAATGTGGCCTCATCATGGCGGTAAAGGAGGTCTTGGACCGACAGGTTGAATGGGAAGTCAAATTAAAATGGGTGGCCTTTTGTGGCAAAGGGAGCAAATGCACTCGATAAAGCAGTCATCCAATCTACATTAGGTCTCACTGGATACAATAGATGACCCCGACAGACTCGCATGTGAAGTGTTGCCTAATTTCCACCTATCACCTCCCTGTTTCTTATTTCATCCCTGACTCCCCCATCAATATCAACCCACCATCCCCCTCACCCGGTCTCACCTATCACCTGCCAGCTTCTGACTTCATCCTCCCTTCCCCTCACCCGGTCTCACCTATCACCTGCCAGCTTCTTACTTCATTCCCCCTTCCCCTCACCCGGTCTCACCTATCACCTGCCAGCTTGTACTCCTTCCCCTCGTCCCCCCACCCCACTTTCTATTCTGGGTTTTCTCTCCTTTCCAGTCCTGCTGAAAGGTCTTGGCCTGAGTCATCGGCTGTTTTTTCCCCTCCATAGATGCTGCCTGGCTTGCTGAGTTCCTCCAGCGTTTGACATGTGCTATTTATTTAGAGGTACAGTGAGGAAGAGGTCTTCCGACCCAGCGAGCCACACTGCCCTGCTAACCACCTGGTTAACCCCAGCCTCATTGTAAACCACAGGACAATTTACAATGAATGACCCATTAACCGACTAACTAACCGGTATGTCTTTCGACTTGGTGGGGGTCGGGGGGCGGGGGGGGGAGAAAACCCACACGCGCTTGGGAAGGTCGCGCAAACGTCTTTACAGAGGATGCCAGAACTGAACCTCAAACTCCATTGCCTAGGGCGGTAATAGTCGGGCTAACTGCGCCACTGCTATAACTACTATGTTGCTCAGGATTTCCAGCATCTTCAGACCCTGTTGTGTTTGTGACCCTCTCCCCCTTACCCTTTTTAATTATTATTCAGAACCGTGAACCTCTCCATCCTCAACCGAGTAACCTTAGCATCACACTGGGTGAGTCAGCCTCGCCTGTGTTTTGAGCCGCTGACTTTCTGACTCAGTGTCAAGAGTGGGAAAACGAGCCAGTTTTTAATTCAAACAAATACAGCACGTTCTCCCCGTGGTGCTCTCAAGTTCAGTGTCTCAGTAAATCTAGACTTTACAGCCGCACCACTAATGATTAGATTCCAGAATTATGAAAAATAATCCTGATGGAAATGGATGAGCAAACTGCCGGCAGAGTGTGTGCATAACATGCGTTCAAATCCTCAGAGGCCACAATGCCGGCTAAACACCACTGTTAATTATCCCTGATTAATACAATTAACACCATATCATTTGCTCATGTATATTGATAAAATAGTTTATTACTAAGTGATAAAATTAGGAGAGAGAGACTAGCAGCTTCTCTGCACCGGGTTCCTGAGCTGACTGTTCCTGCTGGTTCAGTTCCTGAAGTGTCAATGATGTGTCGGTGGGTAATCTCTCCTCCCACACAGAAGATTCCAGCCTTACACCACTCTACCGCGATATCAAGCAGCAGCCTTTCTGAACCAGAATCAGGTTCAATGTCACTGGCATATGTTGTAAAATGTCTTGTTTTGTGGCAGCAGTGCAGTGCAATACATAATTTAAAAAACTATAAAGTACAATAAAAAATGTAAAAATTAACTTAAGTAGTGCAAAAAATAGAGGGGGAAAAATAGTGAGGTGGTGTAAAGGGTTCGTTGTCCGTTCAGAAATCTGATGCCGGAGAGGAAGAAGCTGTCCCTTCGACAAGGTGATCTGTGATCCTCAATTCTCTCCTCCACTGAAATGAATGATATTAAACGGAAAGAGTTTGTGACATATTTGCCACATCATATTTTCACTAACATGTCTTCTTCTTATGCTATCACAAACAGAGACTTTATTTTCTTAGAAGTTTGCATAAATCGAGCATGTCACCTATAACTTCGACAAGCTTCTACAGACGGACGGTAGAGAATATCCTAACTGGCTGCTTCACAGCTTTGAAATAGAAACACAAATGCCCAGGATCAGAAGAGAGACGGATAGCTGGAAGAGGTTAAAGGCTGCGGAAGAAGGAATCTGAGAGGAGAGGGGAGTGGGCCATAGGAGAAAGGGAAGGAGGAGAGGCACAAGAGGAAGGTGATAGGCAGATGAGAAGAGAAGGGGTAAGAGGGGAGCCAGAATGGTGGCTGGAAAAAGAGAGAAGGGGAGGGGGATGAAATAACCTGAATTAGAAAAATCAATATTCATGCCATCAGGTTGTAGGCTACCCAGACACAATATGAGGTGTTGCCTCTCTAACCCGAAAGTGACTTCATTGTGCCAGCAGAGGAGGTGAGAGTAGACCATGGGTGAAAGGGAAGGAGGAGGGGCACTTGAGGGAGGTGATAGGCAGTCAGAGAGGTACCCCCAAACCCTAGCCAATCTCTATTCCTCTTTATTCATATCTGGATCGGAATTCAGTTGTCAGAGACTGCACTTTTTGTCCATCGTTCAGAATGGTGTGCTTTTAATCTCGGCAGGGAGGGGATGGAAGAGAAGCTGTTTAATGGTGACCTGAGGGGTACATTTTTTACGCTGAGAATGGTAGGTGCCTAGAAGGTTGTTTGGTGGAGTTTGAGGCAGTTTAGATAAACACATGGAAGGAATATTTTCCTCTCTCTGGAGCAAAGGACGGTAGAGTTGTATAAGCAGATAAGACACATAGAGCAAATGGGTGTCTAGAGACTTTCCCAGGGGAGAAATAGCTAGTACAAGGGACACAATTTTAAGGTTTTTGGAGGAATAATTATCTCCCTTAAGACAGACTTAATAGGTTTGTTCACCTCATCTTCCCACCACCTTAACAGTGATAGAGTTCCCCTTGTCCTTACCTACCACCCCATCAGCCTCTGCATCCAACACGTTATCCTCCATCTGCATAGGGATCCCTATCACTAAACATAGCTTTATCTCCACCCCACCCTCTCTCTCTTTTCCACAACTACTTTGTCCATTTGTCCTTTCCCACTAAACTGTTTCCTGGTACTTATGCCTTCAAGGGGCCCGGGTGCTACACGCGCCCAAGCACCACCTCCATTCAGGGCCCCAAACAGTCCTTCCAGGTGTGGCAACACTTCACCTGCAGATCTGCTGGGGTCATCTATTCTGTAGAGTGCTCCCTATGCAGCCTCCTCTACGTTAGTGAGACCTGTCATAAATTGGGGGAACACCCCGTTGAGGACCTCTGTTCCATCTGCCACAAGTGGAACTTCCCAGTGGCCAAACATTTTAATTCCCATTCCCATTCCCACTCCGGTATGTCGGTCCAATGTCTTCTCTTGTGCCAAGATGAGGCCACCCTCAGGGTGGAGGAGAAACACCCTGCATTTGTCTCGGTAGCCTCCAATCTGATGAAATAAATGTCAATTTTTTTTTCTGGTAAATAAACCACCCCATATCCCCCCGCCTTTCTCTGTTCTCCATTCTGAACTTTTACTTCTTCTCACCTACCTATTACTTTCCCCTGGGTCCTGTCCCCCATTCCTTTCTCCCATGATCCATTCTCCTTTCCTTATCAGATTCCTTCTTCTCCAGCCCATGACCCTTCTCACCCACCTGGCTTCACATAGTCATACTTTATTGATCCCGAGGGAAATTGGGTTTTGTTACAGTTGCACCAACCAAGAATAGAGTATAAATATAGCGATATCAAACCATAAATAATTAAATAGAAATATGTAAATTATGCCAGGAAATAAGTCCAGGGCCAGCCTATCGGCTCAGGGTGTCTGACCCTCCAAGGGAGGAGTTGTAAAGTTTGATGGCCACAGGCAGGAATGACTTCCTATGCGCTCTGTGTTGCATCTCGGTGGAATGAGTCTCTGGCTGAATGTACTCCTGTGCCCAACCAGTACATTATGTAGTGGATGGGAGACATTGTCCAAAATGGCATGCAACTTGGACAGCATCCTTCACTTATCACCTTCTAGCTATCCTCCTTCTCCTGCCCCCCCCCACTTTTTTATTTTGGCATCTTCTCCCTTCCTTCTCAGTCCTGAAGAAGGACCTCGGCCTGAAAAGTGGACTGGTTGTTCACTTCATCGAAGTTGCGTGACCTGCTGAGTGGCTCTACCATTTTGTGAGTGTTGCTCTGGTGTCCCAGCATCCGCACATATCCTTGTCTTTTGGTTTGTCATCTGCAGTGAGGTAGCACTGGGAGGGGGAGGGGACCGTACACCATTTCACATCAGTACTTTGACGTTGTACAAAGGGAAAAGCGATAACAATGCAGATTTTTTGTTACAGTTAAAGAAATGTGCGGTGCCAGTGGACAATAAGGTGCAAGGGGCATGATGAGGCATTCTTTGTGATCAAGAATTAGTTTTCATCATACAAGAGCTTTGTTCAAGAGTCTTACAACAGCAGGATAAAAGCTCTCCTTGAGCCTGCCGGTACGTGTTCTCAAGTGTTTGTATCAGAGTCATGGATTAAAACAGAACAGAGGCAGGCTCCGGCCCAATCAGTCTGTGCCAACTGCGATGCCAACCCCCCTCCCCAGGCTAGTCCCAGTTTCCTGTGTTCGGCCCATATTCCTCGAAGCCATGCCACTCTGTATACAGATCTGAGTGCTTCTTAAATAACACTATCGCCATCATCATCATTATGTGTCATGTCATATGACGTAGGTGACCAAGTCTCATGATTGCTCTTGGCAAATTTTTTGACAGAAGTGGTTTGCCATTGGCTTCTTCTGGGCAGTGTCTTTACAAGGTGGGTGACCCAATCATTATCAATATTCTTTAGTTGTCTGCCTGGCGTCAGTGGTTGCATAACCAGGACTCGTGATGTGCGCCAGCTGCTCGTACGACCAGCTACCACCTGCTCCCATGGCTTCACGTGACACTGATCAGGGGACTAAGCAGGTGCTACGCCTTGCCCAAGGGTGACCTGCAGGCTGGCGGGGGGAAGGAGCACCTTTGTTAGAGGTGTATCTCCACCCTGACACCCTATTACCATTGTACCTCTCCTCAGATACTTCCTTTGGGAACTCATTCCATATACTCACCACCCTGTGTGTGAACACATCTACCCCTCAGACCGCTCTCACATTAAGCCTGTGCCTCTAGATTTAGACTCCCCTACCCTGGGGAAAAAATGTTAGCAGCCACCTTACTGAAGCTTGTCATCGTCTGCCTCAGTAAAGCGGCCAACATAATCCAAGACTCCATCCATTTCGGGGGGGTTCTCTCTTTTTTCCCCGCTCCCTTTGGAGAGCACGTTCCACCAGGTTCAAGAACAGCTTCTATCCCACTGTCATCAGATGCTTGAAAAGACCTCATAACAGATAAGATGGACTCTTGACCTCACAATCTCCCTCAACATGATCTTGCGCTTTGTTTTCCTACACTGCACTTTCCTTGGTAGCTTTTGCATTTATTTCCTCATTGTCATTGTTTTACATTATTCTTTGGGGGTTCTGAGCCAACACAATTATGAAAAAGGGTCCGTGGATTCCAGGTTGGGAACCACCATCCAGCCCAAAGCACTGAGTAATGATTTGATCTGTATAAACAATATAAACTGTGGCATTGTAAACTTTCCCTTACCAACTACCCCCCCCACCCCCCCGACATGTGCCTAATGCTTGGCATCCATTCGAAGGGAAGCCATTTTTTTTTAAATGAACCAAATAAATTGAGGGCAGCTGAGTAGCATAGCGGGATAACTCAACACTTTACACTGACAGCGGTCAGGGTTCAATTCCTGCTGTTGTCTGTAAGGGTCAGGAATGGATTCTCAATATTCCTGGATTGCAGTGCTTTAAAAGGGGTAGAGAGGGGGGGAAGGGGAGGAGGGGTGGCATTACTGGTCAGGGATACTATTACAGCTACAGAAAGGGTGGGTAATGTAGCAGGATCCTCTTTTGAGTCAATATGGGTGGAAGTCAGGAACAGGAAGGGAGCAGTTACTCTATTGGGGGTATTCTATAGGCCCCCTGGAAGCAGCCGAGATACAGAGGAGCAGATTGGGAGGCAGATTTTGGAAAGGTGCAAAAATAACAGGGTTGTTATCATGGGTGACTTTAACTTCCCCGATATTGATTGGCACCTGATTAGTTCCAAGGCTTTAGACGGGGCAGAGTTTGTTAAGTGTGTCCAGGATGGATTCCTGTCACAGTATGTGGACAGGCCGACCAGCGGGAATGCCATACTAGATCTAGTACTAGGTAATGAACCGGGTCAGGTCACAGATCTCTCAGTGGGTGAGCATCTGGGGGACAGTGACCATCGCTCCCTGACCTTCAGCATTATCATGGAAAAGGATAGAATCAGATAGGACAGGAAAATTTTTAATTCGGGAAGGGCAAATTATGAGGTTATAAGGCTAGAACTTGCAGGTGTGAATTGGGATGATGTTTTTGCAGGGAAATGTACTATGGACATGTGGTCAATGTTTAGAGATCTCTTACAGGATGCTAGGGATAAATTTGTCCCGGTGAGGAAGATAAAGAATGGTAGGGTGAAGGAACCATGGGTGACAAGTGAGGTGGAAAATCTAGTCAAGTGGAAGAAGGCAGCATACATGAGGTTTAGGAAGCAAGGATCAGATGGGTCTATTGAAGAATATAGGGTAACAAGAAAGGAGCTTAAGAAGGGGCTGAGAAGAGCAAGAAGGGGGCATGAGAAGGCCTTGGCAAGTAAAGGAAAACCCCAAGGCATTCTTCAATTATGTGAAGAACAAAAGGATGACAGGAGTGAAGGTAGGACTGATTAGAGGTAAAGGTGGGTAAATGTGCCTGGAGGCTCTGGAAGTGAGCGAGATCCTCAATGAATACTTCTCTTCGGTATTCATCAATGAGAGAGAACTTGATGATGGTGAGGACAATATGAGTGAGGTTGATGTTCTGGACTATGCTGATATTAAGGGAGAGGAGGTGTTGGAGTTGCTAAAATACATTTAGGATGGATAAGTTCCCCTGGCCTGACGGAATATTCCCCAGGCTGCTCCACAAGGCAAGGGAAGAGACTGTTGAGCCTCTGGCTAGGATCTTTATGTCCTCATTGTCCACGGGAATGGTACTGGAGGATTGAAGGGAGGCGAATGTTGTTCCCTTGTTCAAAAAAGGTAGTAAGGATAGTCCGGGTAATTATAGACCAGTGAGCTTTACGTCTGTGGTGGGAAAGCTGTTGGAAAAGATTCTTAGAGATAGGATCTCTGGGCATTTAGAGAATAATGGTCTGATCAGGGACAGTCAGCATGGCTTTGTGAAGGGCAGATCGTGTCTAACAAGCCTGATAGAGTTCTTTGAGGAGGTGACCAGGTATATAGATGAGAGTAGTGCAGTGGATGTGATCTACATAGATTTTAGTAAGGCATTTGACAAAGTTCCACACGGTAGGCTTATTCAGAAAATCAGAAGGCATGGGATCCAGGGAAGTTTGGCCAGGTGGATTCAGAATTGGCTCACCTGCAGAAAGCAGAGGGAGTACATTTGATTGGAGGGTTGTGACTAGTGGTGTCCCACAAGGATCGGTTCTGGGACCTCTACTTTTCGTGATTTTTATTAATGACCTGGATGTGGGGGGTAGAAGGGTGGGTTAGCAAGTGTGCAGACAACACAAAGGTTGGGGGTGTTGTGGATAGTGTAGAGAATTGTTGAAGATTGCAGAGAGACATTGATAGGATGCAGAAGTGGGCTGAGAAGTGGCAGATGGAGTTCAACCCAGAGAAGTGTGAGGTGGTACACTTTGGAAGGACAAACTTCAAAGCAGAGTACAAGGTAAATGGCAGGATACTTGGTAGTGTAGAGGAGCAGAGGGTTCTGGGGGTACATGTCCACAGCTCCCTGAAAGTTGTCTGACAGGTAGATAGGGTAGCTAAGAAAGTTTATGGGCTGTTAGCTTTCATAAGTTGAGGGATAGAGTTTAAGAGTTGCGAGGTAATGATGCAGCTCTATAAAACTCTGGTTAGGACACACTAGGAGTACTGTGTCCAGTTCTGGTCACCTCACTATAGGAAGGATGTGGAAGCATTGGAAAGGGTACAGATGAGATTTACCAGGATCCTGCTTGGTTTAGAAAGTATGCATTATGATCAGAGATTAAGGGAGCTAGGGCTTTACTCTTTGGAGAGAAGGAGGATGAGAGGAGACATGATAGAGATGTGCAAGATATTAAGAGGAATAGATAGAGTGGACAGCCAGTGTCTCTTGCCCAGAGCACCATTGCTCAATACAAGAGGTAAGGGGTGGGAAGTTCAAGGTGGATATTAGAGGAATTTTTTTTACTCAGAGAGTGGTTGGTGCGTGGAATGCACTGCCTGAGTCAATGGTGGAGGCAGATACACTCGTGAAATTTAAGAGACTACTAGACAGGTATATGGAGGAATTTAAGGTGCGGGGGTTATATGGGAGGTAGGGTTTAAGGGTTGGCACAACATTGTGGGCTGAAGGGCCTGTACTGTGCTGTACTATTCTATGTTCTGTGTTCTCCATCTGACTGTGTGGATGCCCTCCAGTTGCTCTGGATTTTTCCCATATTCCGAAGACGTACATGTTAGGGGTAGTAAGTTGTGGGCACAGTATTTATGGATTCAGTGAATCTGTGCCTTGAGGTTTCTGTAACTCCTTCCTGATGATAGCAATGAGAACAAGGCATGACCTGGGTGAGAGAGCCCTTAATGATGTAGCTGCCTTTTGGGGGCGTCACTCCTAAGATGTGCTGGACGCTGGAGAGGCTAGTGCACGTGATGGAGCTGACTGAGTTTACAACTCTCCATAGCTTACTTCGATCCTGTGCAGCAGCTCCCCCCCCCCATACCAGACGGTGATGCAGCCTGTCAGAATGCTCTCCATGGTACAACTGTAGAAATTTAAGAGTGTTTTAGGTGACATTCCAAATCTCCTCAAACTCCTAATGAAATACAGCCACCGGGGTGTATTTTTTGCAGCTGCATTGATATGTTGGGTCCAGGTTAGATCCTCAGAGATATTGACGACTAGGAACTTGAAATTGCTCACTTGAAGTGTTAGGAAAATGGAATTGGGAGGGTGTTTCAGAAGAGAAATGGGACAGTTTCCTGCTCCAATGTGTTATTCATCCAGAATAAACACATCCCACTCACCCGAGCAGCAAATGATGCTGTTTAATGCTTGGTTGATTTATGAATTTATTTAATGAGATATGATTACTTTATCCAGAAACCGTCATGCATGTCAGCTGCTTTAGCTGGACCATATGTGACCTCCATTATTATTTTAAAGAAAAGCACCAAGTAAAAAAGCAAGTACTTCTACATGAACTCTGCAGGCTTGAAGTTGGTAATTCATGTTTCTCCAGTCAAAGCAACATGCTATTTGAACTGTAAATTTAAGTTTCCCTTCATGTTGCAGCTGTGAGGTTGGTGTTTCATTTTTGGGTCATTGGTTCTCCTTGGCTCTGGGAGCAGGGGTGTGACTGAACAAGAAGCAGGTCTCCTGAGGCATGATGGGAGGAAGGGGAGGGTTGATGCTTTGCTGTGCTTTTGGGGCGGGGGGGAGGTGGAGGGGTTTTGGAGTTCTAACGTTTTTCTGTCATTCTTTGGGGTTTTATTTCTGTTTCGTATATGTCTCCATTGAGTAAGAATTTCAGGTTGTGTACTGTATACATTCTCTGATATTAAATAGAACCATTGAATTATTGAAAATCAGGAGCTTTCTTTGTCATATGTTGAAAGTAAGTTTATCATCGAAGTACATTTATGTCACCAAATACAACCCTGAGATTAAGTTTCTTGTGGGCATATTCAGTAAATCTATAGACTAATAACCACAACAGAATCAATGAAGACCTCCCAATTTGGGCATTCAACCAGAATACAGAAGGCTACTGTGCAAATACAAAAAAAAGAAGAAACAATAATAATAAAAAAAACAGCAATAAATATTGAGAACATGGGATGAAGAGTCCTTGAAAGTGAGTCCATTAGTTGTGGGAATGGTTCAGTGATGGGGTAAGTGAAGTTGAGTGAAGATATCCCCTTTGGTTCAAGAGCCTGATGTTTGAGGGGTAGTAACTGTTCCTGAACCTTGCGGTGTGAGTCCTGAGGTTCCTGTACCTTCTTCCTGATAGCAGCAACAAGAAGAGAGCATAACCTTGGGGGTGGGGGACCCTGATGATGGATAATGTTTTCCTGTGACAGCACTCCATGTAGATGTGCTCAATGGTGGGGAGGGCTTTACCCATGATGGACCAGCCTGTATCCACTACTTTTTGTAGGATTTTCCATTCAACGGCATTGGTGTTTCCATACTAAATTATAAATTACTATAAATTGCACATTACACTTTTAGGTGGAGATGTAAAGATTTTTACTCTTCATGCATATGAAGTATGTCAGTAATAAAGTCAATTCAATTCAATGTACTTCAAGTCAAGTCACTTTTTATTGTAGTTTCGACCATAACTGCTGGTACAGTACACAGTAAAAACGAGACAACGTTTTTCAGGACCATGGTGTTACATGAAACAATCCAAAAGTATACTGAACTACGTAAAAACAACACAAAAACTACACTGCACAACAGACCTACCCAGGACTGCATAAAGTGCACAAAACAGTGCAGGCATTACAATAAATAACAAACCAGACAATAAGCACAGTAGAGGACAGTAGGTTGGTGTCATTCCAGGCTCTGGGTATTGAGGAGTCTGATGGCTTGGTTATATAGTCTGGTCGTGAGAGCCTGAATACTTCGGTGCCTTTTGCCAGATGGCAGGAGGGAGAAGAGTTTGTATGAAGGATGCGTGGGGTCCTTCACAATACTGTTAGCTTTACAGATGCAGTGTGTGCTGTAAATGTCTGTAATGGTGGGAAGAGAGACCCCGATGATCTTCTCAGCTGACCTCACTATCCGCTGCAGGGTCTTGCAATCTGAGATGGTGCAATTTCCTACAGGCAGTGATGCAGCTGCTCAGGATGCTCTCAGTACAACCTCTGTAGAATGTGGTGAGGATGGGGGGGTGGGAGATGGACTTCTTTCAGCTCTCGCAGAAAGTAGAGACGGTGCTGGGCTTTCTTTGTTATGGAGCTGGTGTTGAGGGACCAGGTGAGATTCTCCACCAGGTGAACACCAAGAAATTTGGTGCTCTTAACAATCTCTATGGAGGAGTCATCAATGTTCAGCGGAGAGTGGTCGTTCCGTGTCCTCCTGAAGTCAACAACCATCTCTTTTGTTTTGTTCACATTCAGAGACAGGTTGTTGGCTCTGCACCAGTCTGTTAGCCGCTGCACCTCCTCTCTGTATGCTGACTCATCGTTCTTGCTGATGAGACCCATCACGGTCGTGTCATCGGCGAACTTGATGATGTGGTTCGAGCTGTGTATTGCTGCACAGTCGTGGGTTAGCAGAGTGAACAGCAGTGGACTGAGCACACAGCCCTGGGGGGCCCCCGTGCTCAGTGTGATGGTGTTGGAGATGCTGCTTCCAATCCAGACTGACTGAGGTCTCCCAGTCAGGAAGTCTAGGATCCAGTTGCAGGGGGAGGTGTTCAGGCCCAGTAGGCTCAGCTTTCCAGTCATTTCTGAGGAATAATTGTGTTGAATGCTGAACTGAAGTCTATGAACAGCATTCAAACGTACGTGTCTTTTTTGTCCAGGTGGGTTAGGGCCAGGTGGAAGGTGATGGCAATGGCATCATCTGTTGAACGGTTGGGACGGTACGCGAACTGCAGGGGTCCAGTGAGGGGGGCAGCAGGGTCTTGATGTGCCTTATGACGAGCCTCTCGAAACACTTCATGATGATGTATGTGAGTGCAACGGGACGGTAGTCGTTGAGGCAGGACACTGAAGACTTCTTTGGCACGGGGACGATGGTGGCGGCCTTGAAGCACGTGGTAATGATGGCGCTGTTCAGGGAGATGTTGAAGATGTCAGTGAGAATCTCTGCTAGCTGGTCTGCACATCCTCTAAGCACTCTGCCAGGAATATCGTCCGGTCCACCAGCCTTCCGTGGGTTGACCCTGCAGAGGGTTCTCCTCACATCGGCCATGGTAGGACACAGTACCTGGTCATTTGGAGGAGGGGTGGTCTTCCTCGCTGCCACGTCATTTTCCACCTCAAAACGAGCGTAGAAGTTGTTCAACACAACTGGGAAGGAGGCATCACCAGCACAGGCAAGTGGTGTTGTCTTGTAGTTGGTGATGTCCTGAATGCCCTTCCACATGCGCTGCGTGTCGCTGCTGGCCTGGAAGTGGCTGTGGCTTCGCTGGGCGTGTGCACGCTTTGCCTCTCTGATGGCCCGGGACAGTTTGGCCCTCACTGTTGTTAGGGCTGCCTTGTCGCCTGCTCTGAAGGCGGAGTCATGGGTCCTCAGCAGCGCACGCATCTCCACGGTCATCCATGGCTTCTGGTCAGCGCGTGTAGAGATGGTCTTGGCCACAGTGATGTCATCGATGCACTTGCTGATGTAGCTAGTCACTGATGCCATGTACTCCTCTAAGTTGGTAGAGTCGCCATCGGTTGCAGCCTCCCTGAACATGTGCCAGTCAGTGTGCTCAAAGCAGTCTTGAAGAGCAGAGATGGCTCCTGCTGGCCAGGTTTTCACCTGCTTCTGAACTGGTCTGGAGCGCCTCACGAGTGGTCTGTATGCTGGGATTAGCATAACAGAGATGCGGTCTGAGTAACCGAGGTGGGGGCGGGGCTGTGCCCAGTGTGCGTTGGGAATGTTTGTATAAACAAGGTCCAACGTGTTCTCCCCTCTTGTTGCAAAGTCCACGTTCTGATGGAATCTGGGGGGCACTGACTTAAGGTTCGCGTGATTAAAATCTCCAGCGACAGTAAGCAGTCCATCAGGGTGTGCGTTCTGCAGTTCGCTAATAGCCCACCCATCCCCCACATCTGTAGAAACTATGCAAATACTAAAAGGAACGAATAATAATAAATAAATAAATACATACATACATTAATAAATAAGCAATAAATATTGAGAACATGATATGAAGAGTCCTTGAATGTGAGTGCATGGGTTGTGGGAACATTTCAAGTGAAGTCGAGAGAAGTTATCCCCTTTGGTTCATGAGCCTGATGGTAGAGGGGTAATAACTGTTTAGTACTGTACATCGAAACAGAGAAATGTATTACTTGCATCAATTCAGATCAGTGAGGATTGTGCTAGGGGTAGCCTGCCAAAAGTGTCGACATGCTTCCAGTGCTGGCATACCACTCCCACAACTGGCTAACCCTAAACTGTATGTCTTCAGAATGTGGGACGGAACTGGAGCACCCAGAAGAAACCCTTGCAGTCACAGGGAACACACATCAAAGTTGCTGGTGAACGCAGCAGGCCAGGCAGCATCTCTAGGAAGAGGTACAGTCGACGTTTCGGGCCGAGACCCTTCGTCAGGACTAACTGAAAGAAGAGCTAGTAAGAGATTTGAGAGGGGGAGGGGGAGATCCGAAATGATAGGAGAAGACAGGAGGGGGAGGGATTGAGCCAAGAGCTGGACGGTTGTTTGGCAAAAGGGATATGAGAGGATCATGGGACGTCCCCCTTGTCTTTCTCTCTAGGCCTCCTGTCCCATGATCCTCTCATATCCCTTTTGCCAATCAACTGTCCAGCTCTTGGCTCCATCCCTCCCCCTCCTGTCTTTTCCTATCATTTTGGATCTCCCCCTCCCCCTCCCACTTTCAAATCTCTTACTAGCTCTTCTTTCAGTTATTCCTGACAAAGGGTCTCGGCCTGAAACGTCGACCGTACCTCTTCCTAGAGATGCGGCCTGGCCTGCTGCGTTCACCAGCAACTTTTATGTGTGTTGCTTGAAATTCCAGCATCTACAGATTTCCTCATGTTTGCAGTCACGGGGAGAATGTACAAACTCCTTATAGACAGTGGTGGTGTCTGAACCCTGATTTTACAGCTGGCACTTTAATAGCACTGCTCTAACCGATATGCCACTGTGTCACCACAGAGATGCATAGTTTGGGTCTACAATTGCCGCCACTTTCCAGCACCAACATGGTGTGCCAAGCCTAAGCTGTTGTCTTTAGATCATGAGTGAAACCAGAGTACCCAGAGGAAACCCATTCAAACTCCTTAGAGACTGCAATGGGAATTGAACCCCGATATTACAGCTCGTGTTGCAGTAGCATTATGCTAACCACTGTCTACCATGCCATCACCTGGCGTGCAGGTAATGCGTTGAAAGGGAAGCAAAATACCGTAGACAATGGAAACCTGAAATAAAGGGTGGGAGGACTGCTGGGAAAAGCTCAGGTCAATACATGCCAACAGTTCCAGCTGCCTGAAGTCCCAGAATTTCATCACAGAAAGTTTTGTTAGCACTTAACATCATCGTTATGTCTAATGTCTTATGATGTGGGCAATCATGGTCTTCCATCTGTCTTAAGCCTGTGGGGAGGATCCTGTTCATGCTGTTGTTCTTATTTTATTCTCTATCCATGACCATGATGGTTCTTGGCAAATTTTTCTACGGAAGAGGTTTGCCATTGCTTTCTTCTGGGCCATGTCTTGTTTGCAATCCACACACAAAATGCTGGAAGAGCTCAGCAGGGCGAGTGGCCTAAGTTTGCTCTTACAGTATGTCTTAAGGCCTTGTGGACCATAGACTTTCGCCCCTGAAGAACACAGCCAAAAATACTTCCTCAGGACGCTAAAGAAATTCAGCGTGTCTATTTTTAATCTACTTTTATTGGTGTACCATAAAAAGCATTCTCTGTGGATGCATCACAGCTTGGTATGGGAACCGCTTTACACATGACCACAAGAAGCAGATCTTAAACACAAGAGGTTCAGCCAATGCTGGAGATCCAGAGCAACACACACAAAATGCTGGAGGAACTCAGCGGCTCAGGCAGCTTCAATGGAAGAGAATAAACATTTGGCGTTTCGGGCCAAGGCCATTCACCAAGACTGGAAAGGAAAGGGGAAGAAGACAGAATAAGATGGTGATGTTACCATTGGGAAGTGACTAGATTAAGAAAAGAGCAACCATGTTCGCATTGATTTTCATATAAAGTTGAAGGCTTTTATCGGGTTATGAGGAACTGATCAATGCCATGTTCTCTTGAGGCTCCTGGCTTGTGTAACAATGCAAACAGAGTGCTGGAGGATCTCAGCAGGTCAGGCGTGGGATAAGCAGTCAATGTTTTGGGCTGAGGCCTTTCCTCTGGACTGGAAAGGAGGGGGCAAGAACTAGAATAAGAAGGTAGGGTTGTTCTCCACGTGCACAAGCACATAAAGTGTGACTGGAGAACAAGTTTGAGTTTTCAGTCCCGTTAATCAGGTGGGGCAGTACAAGCTGGCAGGTGATAGGTGAGACCAGGTGAAGGGGAAAGGTGGGTGCATGGGATGAAATGAAAAGAGGGAAAGTGCTGGGTAGGACTGGTAAAAGACTAAAAAAGAGAGAGAGTCTGATAGATTTTTTTTGTTATTGGTTTAAAGAATGTGAGGCTGAGCTGACATTTAATTGTCCATTCCTAGTTGCCCTTGAGAAGGTGGGGGTGAGCTGCCTTTTAGAACTGCTAAGGTCCCTGAGGTGTGGGGAGACCCACAGTGCTGACGGGGAGGGAGTTCCTGGACTTTTGATCCAGGGACAGTGAGATATTTCCAAGCTGGGATGGTGTGTAGCCTGGAGAGAAACTTGCAAGGGGTGCTATCCTCTGTGCTTTTGCAGCCTTGACCTCCTCGCTGGCCAATGTGATGGACTTGGAGTCTTGGTGAGTTACTGCTCTGAATCCTGTGGATGCCACAAGCCAATGGGTGACATGGTAGCATCGCCATCAGCTCAGTGCTGTTACAACTCAGAGAATCAATGTTTGGAGTTCAATCCCGGTGTCTTCTGTATGGAATGCATAGGTTTCCTCTGGGCGCTCTGGTTTCCTTCCACAGTCCAAAGACATACCAGTTAGTAGGTTAATTGGTGATAGTAAATTGTCCCATGATTGTTGTTGGGTCTCTCTGCACCTTGTGTGCATTAGGCAATATCCTTGCTGTTCGTTAGCATTTGTCTGCTTTTTTATGAGGCCAAGTTGCTAGTTCGATGCTTAACCCAGCATGGATAGAAAGCATGCAAGTGGCCAGCCAGACTCGAAGCTGGAACCACATGTCTGGAAATCCGATTGATGCTCCAAGCTGTAACAGCACTGAGCTAACTGCTACACTACCATGTCACCATTTGGCTTGTAGCATCCACAGATTCCACTACACCACTGGCTGGCGAGTCCTGTGATGAGCCTCGGGTTAAGTCGGGGGTTGCTGGGCAGTGTGGCTCATTGGCTGGGAGTGGCCTATTCTGCACTGTATCTCGAACATAAAATAAATATTGTGACTGTGACATGGTGGAGAACTGAGTGAATGGTTGTTGATGAGTTGACCATAAGATATAGGAGCAGAATAAGACCATTCAGCCTATCAAGTCTGCTCTGCCATTTGATAATGGCTGACTCATTTTCTCTCTCAACCCTATTCCCCTGCCATCCCCCTGTAACTTTTTACACCTTTACTAATCAAGAACCCATCAAACTTTGCCTCAACTATACCCAGTGACTTGGTCTCCACGGTTGTCTGCAGCAATGAATTCCACAGGTTCACCACACTCTAGCTGAAGGATTAAGGCATTCAGGTCAGGTAAACCTGCTGTTAAGTATTTCAAGCACATTTTGGTCTTTAACGACAAACTTGCCACTATCATTGCCCCACTTACACTTCAACATTTTGTCTTGAAGACTACGCATTATTGTCCACATCTTGAGGTTCTCTGTAATCTTCAAAGTTTAAAGTAAGTCTGCAATTCCTTGTGAATTGAATAATTGCTTAAAGGCTTAAAGATATTTACTGTAATTCAGCAGCTTTATTTATGCTTTGTTTGCAAACCTGCTTTCAGTGAGCCCTAACGTGGATCAGACTGGATACCTAATTGTGATGTTGTCAGGTAATAGTTTAGAAAGGAAGCTTTAGCCTAAATCCCATAATCAGTCTGACCTAAAACATTTAGGGAAAGGCAATTGGTTATAATCAGAGTCAACATTAATTGTGTTTCGTGGTGAAACCCTTTTGGTTGACGTCTGAAAGGGAAAGTTAATTGGTGTGTTTTAAGTTAAAATATCAAGATTGAATACCATTTAATGTCATTTCCTGTATACAACTGTAAAGGAGAATGAAATAATTGTTACTTCAGATCCAATGTAACACCAAAAAAACACAATAAGATAAAGAACACAATAATAATAAAAAACACTAAATATAATTGCATAAGATATATAGAGTGGTGAGGTCGAGATATGTCTCTGCCAAGGGAGGTGTATGGTGCTCCTTCCCTCCACTAGCCTGCAGGCCACCCTTGGGTGAGGTGTAGCTCCTGCTGAGCCCCACTGTTAACTAAAGCAATGGGTTCAGGTGGTGGATGGCCGTACGAGCAGCTGATACATATCACAAATCCTGGTTATGCAAACACTGACACCAGGCAAACCTTGAAGAGTATTGATAACGGCTGGGGTCACCCGTCTTATAAAGACACTGCCCAGAAGAAGGCAATGGTAAACTACTTTAATAGAAAAAATTGCCAAGAAAATCATGGTCATGAGACCATGGTCACCCACATCATATGACGCAGCACATCATGATGATGATGACACAGATTGATTGTATGTCCATAAAGTGGCACTAGACACAGGAGTGTCTGTACATAAGGTGACTGACAGGAAATGATGAAGTAGTGTTGGTTGGGCATGTGGAGGTGGAGGTGTTGATTAGCTTTACTGCTTGGGGAAAGTAACTGTTTTTGAGTCTGGTGATCCTGGTGTGGATGCTATGTAGCCTCCTCCCTGATGGGAGTGGGACAAACAGCCCATGACCAGGGTGGGTGGGATGTTTCATCATGTATCTGGCCCTTTTCTGGTACCTTTCTGTATTTATGTCTTTGATGGTGGGTAGGCTGGTGCCAGTGATGCATTAGGCTGTTGGATAATGAATATCACGAGTGTTCTTATGAAACACAGAACATAGAATAGTACAGCACAGTACAGGCCCTTCGGCCCACAATGTTGTGCTGACCCTCAAACCCTGCCTCCCATATAACCCCCCACCTTAAATTCCTCCATATACCTGTCTAGTAGTCTCTTAAACTTCACTAGTGTATCTGCCTCCACCACCGACTCAGGCAGTGCATTCCACGCACCAACCACTCTCTAAGTAAAAAACCTTCCTCTAATATCCCCCTTGAACTTCCCGCCCCTTACCTTAAAGCCATGTCCTCTTGTATTGAGCAGTGGTGCCCTGGGGAAAAGGCGCTGGCTATCCACTCTATCTATTCCTCTTATTATCTTGTACACCTCTATCATGTCTCCTCTCATCCTCCTTCTCTCCAAAGGGTAAAGCCCTAGCTTCCTTAATTTCTGATCATAATGCATACTCTCTAAACCAGGCAGCATCCTGGTAAATCTCCTCTGTACCCTTTCCAATGCTTCCACATCCTTCCTATAGTGAGGTGACTAGAACTGGACACAGTACTCCAAGTGTGGCCTAACCAGAGTTTTATAGAGCTGCATCATTACATCACAACTCTTAAACTCTATCCCTCGACTTATGAAAGCTAACACCCCATAAGCTTTCTTAACTACCCTATCCACCTGTGAGGCAACTTTCAGGGATCTGTGGATATGTACCCCGAGATCCCTCTGCCCCTCTACACTACCAGGTATCCTGCCATTTACTTTGTACACTGCCTTGGAGTTTGTCCTTCCAAAGTGTACCACCTCACACTTCTCTGGGTTGAACTCCATCTGCCACTTCTCAGCCCACTTCTGCATCCTATCAATGTCTCTCTGCAATCTTCAACAATTCTCTACACTATCTACAACACCACCAACCTTTGTGTCATCTGCAAACTTGCCAACCCACCCTTCTACCCCCACATCCAGGTCGTTAATAAAAATCACGAAAAGTAGAGGTCCCAGAACAGATCCTTGTGGGACACCACTAGTCACAATCCTCCAATCTGAATGTACTCCCTCCACTACGACCATCTGCCTTCTGCAGGCAAGCCAATTCTGAATCCACCTGGCCAAACTTCCCTGGATCCCATGCCTTCTGACTTTCTGAATAAGCCTACCGTGCGGAACCTTGTCAAATGCCTTACTAAAATCCATATAGATCACATCCACTGCACTACCCTCATCTATATGCCTGGTCACCTCCTCAAAGAACTCTATCAGGATTGTTAGACATGATCTGTCCTTCACAAAGCCATGCTGACTGTCCCTGATCAGACCATTATTCTCTAAATGTCCATAGATCCTATCTCTAAGAATCTTTTCCAACAGCTTTCCCATCACAGACGTAAGGCTCACTGGTCTATAATCACCCGGACTATCCCTACTACCTTTTTTGAACAAGGGGACAACATTCGCCTCCCTCCAATCCTCAGGTACCATTCCCATGGACAACGAGGTCATAAAGATCCTAGCCAGAGGGTCAGCAATCTCTTCCCTCGCCTTGTGGAGCAGCCTGGGGAATATTCCGTCAGGCCCTGGGGACTTATCCGTCCTGATGTATTTTAACAACTCCACAATTAGTGCTTTCCAGCCTTATGAAAAGAAACTGCTGGAAATGTTGGGCAAGTCAGGAAGCAGCTGAGGAAAGAAACATTGCAGAGCTTTATCTACTGAGTACTTCAAATGTGCAACGTTGCAATAAATTCACATTGGACTGCTATAACTGAAATTTATTTGCAAAGACCTGCAAAAAGTAATGGATACAGCCCAATCCATCACACGTGAAGCCCTTCCCAATAATAAGTACATCTACAAGGAGTGCTATTGCAGGGAAGGAGCATCCATCACCAAGGACCCCAACACTCAGGCCATGCTCTCTTCTCATTGCCACCATCAGGAAGAAGGTACAGGAACATCAAGACCCACACCACCAAGTTCAGGAACAGTTATTACCCCTCATCCATCTAGTTCCTGGACCAGAGGGGATAACTTCACTCAACTTCACTCTTCCCAGCACTGAACTGTTCCCACAACCTGTAGATTCATATTCAAGGCCTCTTCATCTCAGGTTCTTGATAGCTATTGCTTATTCATGTCTTGTTATTATGTAGTACAGTTTAGTGTCTTTTGCACATTGGTTGTTTATCCGTATTGATGGGTATGGTTTTTCATTGATTCTATTGTGTGTCTTTGTATCTACTGATAATGCCAGCAAGAAAATGAATCTCAGGTTAATGTAGGGTGACATTTATGTACCTTGATAATAAATTTACTTTGAACTTTCATTTGGATCACTAAACATTAGATTAGCTTCATTTGATTACCTTTGTCACGTGTCCATTTGAAGATCAAAATGTATAGTGAAACCCATCATTTTGTGTCAACATCTAACAGAGTCCAAAGACGTGCTGGGGACAAGCCACAGGAGCTGCCTTGCTTCCTGCTCCATAAGACCATAAGATATAGGCACAGAATTAGGCCATTTGGCCCATTGATCCTGCTCCACAATTTCATTATGGCTGATCCATATCCCTCTGAGGCCCCGCCTCCTGCCTTCTTGCCGTCTTCATTTGCCCTGACCAATCAAGAATCTATCAATCTCTTTCTTAAAGACACCCAATGACTTGACTTACACAGCTACCTGTGGCAATAAATTCCACAGATTCAGTACACTATGGCTAAATAAATTCCTCCTCATCTCTGTTCTAAATGGACATCCCTCTATTCTGAGGCTGTGTCCTCTGGTCTTAGACTCTCCCACCATAGAAAGCTTCCTCTCCACAAGCACTCTATGTAGGCCTTTCAACATTTTATAGTTTTCAATAAGATCCCCCCTCAGTCTTCTGTATTCCAGTGAGTACCGACCCAGAGCCATCCAATGCTCCTCATATGACAAGCCTTTCAATCCTGGAATCATTTTTGTGAACCTCCTTTCAACTCTCTGCAATGCCAGCACATCCTCCATTAGATGAGGGGACCAAAACTGCTCCCAATGCTCCAGTGCCATATAAAGCCTCAGCATCACATCCTTGCTTTATAATCTATCCACTCAAAATGAATGTTAACATTGCATTTGCCATCCTCATCATCAATTCAACCTGCAAATTAACCATTAAGGAATCCTGCACAAGGACTCCCTGGCCCCTTTGTTCCTCAGATATTTGAATTTTCACTCCAGTTAGAAAATGGCCTTTGCTTTTCTTCCTTTTACCAAAGCGCATGGCTCCAACACAGCATGCCCACAACTTACTTAACACCACCGTGTCCATCTTAGGAATGTGTGAGGAAACTCAGGTACCTGGGGAAGCCTACAAGGTCATGAGGAGAGTTACGGATTTGGCGGGAATTGAACCGATCACTGTTCTGTGTCACAGTAGTATTGCTACGTTGACTGATAGCTACTGTGTGTGCATGGGAAAGGATTACTGAGTTCAGAAGAATTGGAATCAGATTTGTATGCAGTTTCTTGAGTGAGAGATTGAGAGAGGGTTTGGCAAGCAGACCTGAGGTATCCCCCGTAGTGTCCGAGCCTTAAGGGTTTAGGTGAGGGGGTGCGGAGGTCTCGGAGGATAGGTTGGCCTATGTAGCGCCCGTGGGACTGGGCATAAGGTCCACTGTTTGGGGAGCAATGTCACTGTTTGTACCTGGATTGGGTTTTTGTGTCTGCAGGAATGGTTGGCGAGTTATTTAGAAGTCATGAGGACATGACTTTATTTGGTGGGGGGGAGAGTGTGAGGGGTTTCTTCTTTTATGTTACTGCGTAGGCTAATTAGAATTGCTTCTTTGTTATGTTAACTGCTGAGAAATTTCTCTCGTTAGCAGCTTGTTTGGGTTATATTATTGATAAGAGAGCAAACAAACCAATTGGGATAGATGTTATTCTTTCTTGTGTGTCTGTAAGCTATTGTGATGCGCTAGTTTTTGGGGCAGAAGGTGCGATGGGGAGAGAGAGGGTGGACGCAGTGCTGTGACTGGCTAACGGGGTCGGACCCCGAGCAGGAGTCCGAGCCCCAGGGTCTTCGGCGAGGAGAGGAGACAGACTTGTGTGGAGCGTCTGGTCGACTACCGTTGTTGGTCCCAGGTGGCGGGTCGAGTGGTGAAGAGAGCTCCAACTGTTTGTGCACGAAGAGATTGAACTTTGATAAGTTTGGTGCCTTTTATTTTCCTTTTATATTTTTTCTCTTAATTATATAGTTCCAGTAATATCTATAAATTGTAGTCAATTAATCGTATATGATGTTTTGTCTGTTATTTGGCGGGGTGAGGTACAATCACACAGCATCCACACAAACTTAATTACCCAGTTTGGCAGGGCCAAAGGTTGCTTCTGCTAGACGACAGCGAGTTGAGCGAGCCTGAGGCTTACCGCGGGGGCTACACTTGTATCATGTGAATTTGGTTGTTTTATGGCAACCGTACTGTGCAAAGACATAAAAATTCTATAAATTACATGATAGGAAAGAAAATTATACACAATCAGAGTAAAATTATGTGAGAGGGAAGGATTAGATTGATCGTAGAGTAGATTAAATGGTCGGCACAATATCATGGTCTAAAGGGCCTGTATTGTGTGGTAGTGTTCTAATGTCTATGAGTCCATGAGGTTGTGTTCATGAATCATTCAGAAATGTGGTGGTGGAAGGGATGAAGAGTTTTCTGAATCATTGAGTGTAGGTCTTGAGGCTTTGAACCCACCTCCCCAATGGTGGTAATGAGAAGATGTCATGTACGGGATTGCGAGGGACTTTAGTGATGGTTGCCATCTTCCTGAGTTACTGCTTCTTGAAGATGTCTTCGATATCGAGGGCTTGTATTCATGAGAGAACTGGCTGAGTGTTCAACCCCTGTGCAGTCCCCTGTGCATTGAAGCCTGCATACGAGTCCGAATCCTCTCAACTGCACATCTGTAGAGATTTTGCAAATGTCTTCAGTGATATACCATCACCATCATCATCATTATGTGCCGTGATGTATGAAGTGGGTGATCGTGTTCTATGACCATGATTGTTCTTGACAAATTCTACAGAAGTAGTTTGCCATCGCCTTTTTCTGGTCAGTGTCTCAATAGGACAGATGACCCCAGTCCATCACCAAAACTCTTCAGAGATTGTCTGGCGTCTGTGGTCATATAACCAGGACTTGTGATATGCACCAGCTGCTCATACAACCATCTACCACCTACTGCCATGGCTTCACGTGACCCTGATTGGGGGGCTAAGCAGGTGCTACACTTTGCCCAAAGGTGATCTGCAGGCTAGCAGAGGGAAGGAGTGCCTTACACCTCCTTTGGTAGGGATGTGTCTCCATCCCCCCGCCCCCCACCCAAGTGACATGCCATATCTCCTTAAATTTAATTTCAGAAGCCAAGTTCAAAATGTGCCAGCTCTCATGTTGGCATGTAGGTGCTTGCTGTGTAGAAATTGGATGCCACCTATATATTGTGGCAATTCACTTCCAAATTACGTCATTAGATGCAGTACAGGACCAAGAAATGATGGGGTTCAATCCAGGTGTGTGTGAAGTGACACACTTTGGAAGGTTGACCTTGAAGGTAATAGCAGGATAATTAGCAGTGTGGAGGAATAGTGAGTCCCTCGATCCCTCAAAGTTTTTGTGCATGTTGATAGTGTAAATATGAAGGTGTATGGTGTTGGTCTCCATTACTCGAGAGCCATGAGGTAACGTTGCAGCTCTAGTGTGACTACACTAGGAGTTCTGAGGTGAGTAATCATAGTGCAATCACTCTAGTTGAGTATGATGTTCTCCTCAGGTGTTGTCTGTTCCCTTCATGGAGAATGCCCGTGCGTGGCTTTGTTTAACATGGAAAGGCTGATACAGAGGCAGCCACCATGCAGTCCTTGACTGATCAGGGTCAGATGGCTAAACTCCAGATGGCATCACTGTCAACATCTCAGGAACCCACAAGCCTCTCCACCACAAGGTGACAATCCTCCGAGATGAGGAGGGGTGAGAGGGTAACTAGAACAGGGAATGTTAAAAGAATTGTGGGGGGGGAGTAATTAACAGAAGTTAGAAAAGTCGAATTTCATGCCCACAACAGGAATTCTGTAGATGCTGGAAATTCAAGCAACACACATCAAAGTTGCTGGTGAACGCAGCAGGCCAGGCGGCATCTCTAGGAAGAGGTACAGTCGACATTTCAAGCCAAGACCCTTCGTCAGGACTCACTGAAGGACTGACTCACTGACTCTTCCTTCAGTTAGTCCTGACGAAGAGGCTTGGCTTGAAACGTCGACTGTACCTCTTCCTAGAGATGCCGCCTGGCCTGCTGCGTTCACCAGCAACTTTGATGTGTGTTGCTTGAATTTCCAGCATCTACAGAATTCCTGTTGTGGGCATGAAATTCGACTTTTCTAACTTCTGTTAATTACTCCCCCCCCCACAATTCTTTTAACATTCCCTGTTCTAGTTACCCTCTCACCCCTCCTCATCTCGGAGGATTGTCACCTTGTGGGTTCCTGAGATGTTGACAGTGATGCCATCTGGAGTTTAGCCATCTGACCCTGATCAGTCAAGGACTGCGTGGTGGCTGCCTCTGTATCAGCCTCTCCATGTTAAACAAAGCCTCCTACAGGTCACAGAGAGGTACAGCATGGAAACACGCTGACCCCCAGCCACCCGATTACACTGATCCTGGGTTAATCATGTTTTATTCTCAGCAAATTCTGCCAGATTGTACCATGTAGTGACATTACATTTTAGACTCAAACCATCAAGTAAAATCCTCTGAGGATCCCTTTGACCTTCAACCTTTGAGCTCATCTTCCATTCACCTATTCTTGAAGGATAAAGAGATTGACTATCTACCCTCTCTATCCCTTCATAATTTTCAGTATCTAACATAGTCATGAAATTTGATGGTTTGCAGTAGCAGTACAGTGCAATGTATAAACTATACTCTAAATTATGATAAGAAATATATATTTAATAATTCGTGCAGAAAGAAAACAAAGTTAGTGAGGTAGTGTTTATGGATGTATGGACCATTCAGAAATCTGATGATGGAAGGGAAGAGCTGTTCCTAAAACTTTGGGTGTGTGTTTTCCAGCTCCTGTACGTCCTTCTGATGGTAGTAATGAGAAGAGGTTTAGGGCCCTTAATGACAGATGTTGCCTTCATGAAGTGTCGCCTTATTTAAATGTTCTGGTTGGCAGGGAGGCTGGTGTCCATGATGGAGATGGCCGCTTACAATCCTCTGCAGCTTGTTCCCACCCAGTGCATTGACCCCGCTATACCAGATGGTGATGCAACCAGTTAGAGTGCTCTCCGTGGTACGTTTGTAGAAACCTGGTCGTCTTTGGTGGCAGACCAAATCTCTTCAAACTTCTAATGAAATCTAGCCACTGGTGTGGCTCCTTTGTAATTGCATCAATAAGTTGTGCCCGGGGGGGATAGATCTTCAGAGATGTTGACACCCAGAAACTTGAATCTGCTCATCTTTTCCACTGCCGACCCCTCAATGAGGACTGGTGTGTGTTCCCTCGACTTCCTCTTCCTGACATCCACAATCAACCCCTTGATCTAACTTACATTTGCCTTGCCTTTCCAAGTGAAGGTAAACCTTGACTATTAGAATTATTTCCAAAAGATTCCCTTCCAATCCAAGCAACAGGAATTCTGCAGATGCTGAAAATTCAAGCAACACACATCAAAGTTGCTGGTGAACGCAGCAGGCCAGGCAGCATCTCTAGGAAGAGGTACAGTCGACGTTTCAGGCTGAGACCCTTCGTCAGGACTTGCCCTTCCAATCCATTTTGGTTTCCAAGAATCTGGACCCGCCAGACTTTCTTTTTTTGATTTAATCAAAAACCAACCCAAAGATAAAGACAGTCTACAGGATTTGCTTGTTGCCTTTCGCCACCACCTATTGCGGCCGCCCAGGGAAGCAGTTGGCGAAGGCAATGTGGAAGAGAGAGGAGGTGCGGCGGGTGCAGGGAATCCGTGCTGGGTTGGAGGCTGGCCCCTCTCGTTGGTGTTACTCCATTGTGTTCACTCCCAGGCAGACGAGCTGGATTCTTGCAGACACGTGGCTCCGGGACAACATCCCGTGCATCATCAATCTACAGACCATGCCGCCCAGGAACTCAGGCTATTTTACTAATTTTTGTGACTGTTTCTTCTATTATCATAACTATATGTGCTGTGTGTGACTGTATGCTCTGATGAGTTTTACACCTTGGCCCCAGGGGAATACTGTTTTGTTCAGCGGTATACACATGTGAGGTTGACTGACAATTAAATTTGAGCTTGAACTTGATGGCAGCCCTTATCGAATCTAAACCAACACTGATCTACTGGAAAGCATAGTGCAGTTCACCTACGTTGCAATGAGGTGTAACTGAGTTATTTATAATACCAGGTGATAGGTACCTTGGCAGGGCATCGATGCACAGCTCGGGATATGAACAATTTAATCACTGGAGATTAACTAATGAGACATTTATCTTTATATTTAACACTTTTATGGTGGGAAATTTTCAGTTTTATGAGTCCCTCCTGATCCAGGCTGCAATCAGTTGGAAGGGAGACTCTAAAATGCTCTCCGCATCACAAGTAGACGTTATGTCATCTAAAACTGAACTCCCTGCGTCCCAAATGAAACTACTCCGTTTGCTCCTTGTTCCCTGTGTTCTGTTCCAGAACTGAATCATTCAACCGTAGGAAACTTGCAATGTACTGTAAGCCAACACATCGTCAGCAAAACCAAAGATCTGATGATTAACTACAGGAGGAAGAAACTGGGGGCCCTTGAGCGAGTGCTTATTAGGGGATAGGAGATAGAGAGGGTCAGTAAACCTAAATTCCTGGAGTTATCATATCAAATGATCTGTTCTGGAATCAGCATGTAAGCATCATTACAAGGAAAGCATGACAGCACCTCTACTTTCTTTGAACTTTGTGCAGATTTGGCATGTCATCTAAAACTTTAACAAAACTTCCATAGATGCACAGTGGAGAATATCCTAACTGGTTGCATCTTGGCCTGGTATAGAAACACCAATGCCCAGGAATGGAAAAGCCTATGGAAAAAGTGGTGGATACAGCTCAGTCCATCTCAAGCAAAATCATTGCCACCATTAAGTATTGCCACAAGAAAGTAACATTCGTCATCAAGCACCCCCACCATCTAGGCCATGCTCTCTTCTCGCTGCTGCCAACAGGAAGGAGATACAGGAGTCAAGAGAAAATCTGCAGATGCTGGAAATACGAGCAACACACACAAAATGCTGGAGGAACTCAGCAGGCCAGGCTGTATCCATTGGGAAAAAGCCCAATCGCCGTTTCGGGCTGAAACCCTTCGGCAGGACTACAGTAGTCTTGGGTTCCACACCACCAAGTTCTGGAGCGGTTATTACATTTAAACTATACTCATCCTGAACCAGTATGGAAAACTTCACTCCCCTCAAGACTGAACTGGATCCATAACAAATGAATACACTTTAAAGGGCCATTTATTTATTTATTTATTTGTTTGTTTTGTTTGTTTGTTAGTTAATGATTTTGTATTTGCACAGCTTGTCTCTAACTCACCTTTCTGGTGAGCTGTTGCACATAATGGTGTTATTCTTGATATTTTTTGTGAAAGATGACTCTGACTAACATGACATTGACCTTCTGGAGTGCAAGATCTCTGTCTCCTAGCTGGTTGTCAACTGGTATCTCTCAATTGACCTCAGTACTTTAAAATTCCAGCTCTCAAACCACTTCTCCTGACAAAGAAACTATGTTGTAGATTGTTTGCTGACAGAAGCAGGTAAAGGACAGGACTGTTGTATGGTTTCCAGACTTGGTTATAAAGAATAGTAAATTCACTGAGACACAACTATGTCCATTCATAGTGTCACAGAGTCATGGAGTACTACAACTCAGAAAGGGCTCCTTCTGCTTACCTAGTCCATGCCAAGCTGTTAATCTGCCTAGCCCCACCAATCTGTACCAGGACCGTGGTCCTCCAGAGCACTCCCTTCCATGTTCCTGTCCAAATCTATTTTAAATCCTGCAAGCAAACTCAAATCCGCCACTTGCACTGACAGCTCATTCCACAATCTCACCACCTCCTCAGTGAAGAAGTTTCCTCTCAGGTTTCCATTATATATTTCACTTTTCACTCCTAACCTATGACCTCTAGTTCTAGTCTCATCCAACCTCAGTGGAAAAAGCCTGCTTGCATTTACCCTATCTATACCCCTCATAATTATGTATGGCTCTATCAAATCTTCCCTAATTCTCCTACACTCCAGGGAATGAAGTTCTAACCTATTCAACCTTTGTCTATAACTCGGGCCCTCAAGCCTTGGCAACATCCTTGTAAATTCTCTCTGTACTCTTTCAATCTTATTGATACTTTTCCAGTTGGGTGTTTTTACTGCCCGTTACATTATTGGCATTAAGGGCAGTAATGAAGGTCCTCCATCTCTGGCACTGTTCAGAGTTTCCTTCATTGTGTCGGTATCTGCTTCTCGGTTTTCACTTCTTCAGCCATGCAAGTCCCAGGTGGAGACTCAGGAATACCATCGCACTCAGATGTAGAATGATTCTTCATTGCTGTTTCCATAATAATTTTGTTTTACCAGTCAAAATTATTAACCCTGAGCTGAACCCCCAAACCTGGAGGACCGGTGGACCACTCTTAGTCTGGCCTCTATCCTTTAACCGGTTTAGCATGGATGACCCTATCAAGAGCCAAAGCACAAAGCCCTGACTCCAGCCAACATAGCTCTCTGGGTCATTGAGGCACACAAGTCTGCAAACCGTGATAAAGTTGTGGCGCTCTTGGAGGATTTCCAATAGGGAGGTGAACAAAGCTGCACACAATCCTCCACATTTGATCTCAACAACATTTGTACAGCTTCAACTTCAATTTAAATCTCAACTCCTGTACACAATACTCTGATTAATAAAGGCCAACCTGTCTAAAACCCTCGATAATACCCTCTCTACCTGAAAAGCCACTTTCAAGGATTATGGATCTGTAGTCCCTTATCCGTGTCCTCACTAAATGTGAGGTGAGAAGAGTTTTTCTTACTGTCTACGGTCCACTGCTGATTGGAACTGGTTTATTAATGTCATATGTATGGAAGTGTTGGTGCGTGGCCAAGTGGTTAAGGCGTTCGTCTAGTGATTTGAAGGTCGCTAGTTTGAACCTTGGCTGAGGCAGCGTGTGTGTCCTTGAGCAAGGCACTTAACCACACATTGCTCTGCGACAACACCGGTGCCAAGCTGTATGGGTCCTAATGCCCTTCCCTTGGACAACATTGGTGTCGTGGAGAGGGGAGACTTGCAGCATGGGCAACTGCTGGTCTTCCATACAACCTTGCCCAGGCCTGCGCCCTGGAAACCTTCCAAGGCGCAAATCCATAGTCTCATGAGACTAACGGATGCCTATATAAGAATGAACAGCTTGCCCTGTACACTGTTCATACTGATCAACTCATTATGCAGTACATTGAGGGAAAACGATAAAAGAATGCAGAATAAAGTGTAACAACTGCAGAGAAAGTGCAGTGCAGGCAGGCAATAAGGTGCAGGGTTATAATGAAGTAGACTGTCTGGTCAGGAATCCATCTTATTGTAGAAGGGAACCATTAAAGTCTGATAACAATGGGGCTTGGTGGAGCTTGTATCTGGTTGTATGTTCTTTCAGGCTTTTGTATCTTCCACCAGTGGGGTCAGGAGAAGAAAGGATGTCTAGGGTGGGTGAGGTCTGTCATTATTCTGGCTGCTTTTCTGAGGCACAGAGAGTCCATGGAGGGTAGTTTGGTTCCTGTGATGTGTTGAGCTGTGTATACAACTGTCTGCAGTTCCTTGTGGCCACGTGCAGTGCAGTTGTCGTAACAAATCATTATGCATTCAGGAATTAACTGAGACAATGTTAATTTTATTTATTTATTGAGATACAGCACAAAATAGGCCCTTTGAGCTGTGCCGCCAGCAACCCCATGATTTAACCCTAGTCTAATCACAGGATTATTTACAATGACCAATTAAACTACTAACCGGTATGAGTTTGGACTGTGGGAGGAGACCCATGCGGTCACAGGGAGAACGTACAAACTCCTTACAGAGAGCAGCGGGAATTGAACCTGGGTTGCTGGGACTATAAGGACAGTTGTAGAAGTCCATGGATAGGAAAGGTTTGAAGGACACCCCCCCCCCCCATCCTGACCATGCTCTCTTCTCATTACTGCCATCGCTACCAGCTGATGAGACGGGAGAAGAGAGGATGTCCAGGGTGTGTGGGGCCTGTGATTACACAGGCTGCTTTACTAAGATAGTGAGAAGTGTAGACTGGTTTCTGTGAAGAGTTGATCCGTGAATGGGGATTTAAAAACCTCTGTCTCAATATCCTGAGTATAAAAATCCATCATTAAACCCCTTAAAGAGGTGTAAAAACTTTTAAATGAAGCCCCGTCCCATCTAATTTGACCAGGATGCTCTAAGAAGCCGCGTTCAGTAAGTCCCTCCGTTGGTCGGGGCCAATGATCACTGGAAACCTGTGCGGGGGCGCTTTTAAAGCGAAAAAGCTATTGCACTGGGACAGTTCCACCCTCTCAATCTCAAAAGTCCAGATCCAGTGATGCAAGTAGTGGGGTCTTCCTTGGCTGCAGTGGATGACCATGACTTCTTCTGTGTCTTGACATGCCTGTTGTTCTCCACGAAGCGTTACAGAGCTGCCTTCCTGGCTGTTGGATCTCACTGTAGATGATATTGGCCCAGTCTGCCGGAGCTAGGATAGGCACGTCCATAACTCACCGAGATGTGGATCACGCAGTCTATCCTTGCCTGATTTAGCCTGCCTCTCGAAGTGGTGTACCAGGGCGTGTGTAGCTGCTGTCGCATGCAAACAGCTACTTGGAGCCACAGGTGAGAGCTGAGTGTTCGGTGGGGCCCAAAGGTGAAATGGGGACAGGAATTAAAATGGTTAGCCACCACGAAATTTTGCTTTTTGCAGATGGAACAGAGTCATTGGCCACTTGTTCCTTGACAAGTTCCATGTGTTAATTAACTCTTCCCCTAAGAGTTAATTAATTTTGAAATGTAGTTCGGAATTGCACTAAGAATCCTCGGCGTTGGCACAGAATACAGTAATTAATTTTGCGTTTTAGCACAAATCTAATTTACATTTAAACATAAGTTTAAATTTGTTAAACTGGAAAATTTAATTTATGAAAATTATAATTTGGATAAATAATGCAGTTCGTTGATGGGGCCTTTTAGGAAAAATATTGAACATTAGCTTGGTGTGCATTGAATGTAATAAAATAATGTGTTCTGCTTGAGAGGAAGACAAATTAGAGTTTTGAAAAATAGACTAATGATTAGTGCTTCTGAATTATTTATTCCAAGCTGTTTGTCATGAAAGGCCGCAGAATAAATCATTCAAAATAATTGTAAATGTATGTCTAGCAGGTCTTGTGTAAGAGCCTGGATAAAATGGCTCTATTTTGGGATTTCTCAATAACTCTCCGGTGAAGGCAATGTGCCACAAAGACAGTGAATGTCACAGAGTTCACGAGCCAGACTGCGCTCAAACATTTTGATGTGGAGATTCACACTCTAAATGCTGGAGCAACTCAGCAGATCTTGCAGCATCTTTGGAGGGGAATAAACAGTCGATGTTTCAGGCCAAAACCCTTCATTGGGACTGGAAAGAAAGGGAAGAACACAAAATATGAAGATAGGTGGGGGTGTTGGAGAACAAGAAGGCAGGTGATAAGGGAGCACAGATGTCCATCCACTTCAGTTTGACTTTTCACCTTTTAAGCCATCTGGGTAGATTCCAACCTGATGGCATGAACATCGATTTCTCAAACCTCCAGTGATTTCTTCCTACCCCCCCCCTTAGCATTCTCCATTCTGGTTTCCCTCTAACTCCTTTTACTCACCTGCTCATCTCCTCCCACTGCTGTCTCCCCTCCTCCCATTTCTTCCATGGTCTACTGCTCTATCCTGTCAGATTCCTCCTCCTTCAGCCTTTTACCTCTTCCACCTATCTTCTCCCAGCTTCTTACTTCATCCCCTCTACCCCACCCACTGACCTACTTTCCCCGCAGCTGGCTTCACCTATCACCTGCCGTCTTGAACTCCTTCCCCTCCTCCCACTGTTTTATCCTGGCTTCCTCCTGCTTCCTTTCCAGTCCTGGTGAAGGGTCTCAGCCCAAAACGTCAGCTATTTATTCCCCTCCATAGATGCTGCCTGACCTGCTGTGTTCCTCCAGCACTGTGTGTGTGTGTGTGTGTGTGTGTGTGTGTTTCTCAAGATTTCCAGTGTCTGCAGACCCTCTTTTGTTTTTGATGTGATGATTTATTTGGGATAACAGACTGTGTGTGTGTGTGTGTGTGTGTGTGTGTTTCTCAAGATTTCCAGCATCTGCAGACTCTCTTTTGTTTTTGATGTGGTGATTTAGTTGGGTAATAGACTCTGTGTATGTGTGTTTTTTTTTAATAAGGGAGACATTTTATAGCTGGATTTCAATGAATTGAGCTGAACCTGGAATTTCCGGGTGAACAAGGCATGCATGTTTTAGTTGAAGCTTGCATGCAAGCCTCCAGAACTTGTTGTCCCCACCACCCGACACTGGGGACATGGGTATTGAATAGAGTCTGTGTCCGAGGTAGGCCCTGAGTGCATAGGTCAATAAAAAATAAGTTCATATAGGGCATTCTGGAAGGAAGTTGTAGGATAAAAAAGCTGGAAATAAAATTGTAGGGTGCTAGAGACTGAATGGTGGAGAATTGCATACAACACGTGTCATTGAAGAAAAGGCACAGCAGAAAGTTAATGAATCGATGTACAGGAAGGATATTGAAAATTTGATTGAATAGTGCTACGACAGCCTCTTATTCAACAGGCAAAACCATGTTTTACTGCAAAGCCAAAAAGCTACAGAAGGAAGAAGGCAGCACTCCATGAGCCAGTACTCATTAGGGGAACCAAGGTGGAGACGGTCAGTAGCTTCAAATTCCTTGATGTTAACATAAGAGGCTGTGCCCTGGGACCAGCACATGAATGTCATTATGAAGAAGGCACATCAGTGCCTGTATGTTTTTGAAGGTACAGTGGAAAAAAAAATGTTTTGCATGCTGTGTATGAGTGGGCTGCCACAATAGTGTTTTGGTTGGCACAGCACATCACAGTACATGCAACCCGGGTTTAATTCCCGCTGCTGCCTGTAAGGAGTTTGTATGTTCTGCCCATGACCACACGGCTTTCCTCCGGGTGCTCCGGTTTCCTCCCTCAGTCCAAGGACCTAAATTGTCCCATGATTAGGTTAGGTCTAAATTGGGGGTTGCTGTGTGGCACGACTCAAAGAATCAGATGGGGCCTACTCCTTGCTGTATCTCAACCAATCAATCAATCAATAAATAAGTTTGCCGAGGTTTGGTATGTCTGCAAAATCTTTGGCAAACTTCTACTGATGCGCAGTGGAGAGTATCCAGACTGGTTGTGTCATGGACTGGTTTGGAAACACCTATATCCACAAAAGTTTTCAGAAAGTAGTGACCACATCCCAGCCCATCACAGGGAAAGGCCTCCTTACCGCTGAGCACATTTGAGTGTAGTGGAGCGTGACCTCTGAACTCTGATGCTGTCCATGCTTTCTCTTTGTGCTCTGTTACAGTGCTCCCTCTGTAGCAAGCAAATTAGACTGATTCTTTTATCATCTTCTGAGTTTTGCTAATATGTAAAACTTGTGAGCTGTTGATATCCAGCAGTGTATCAAAACTTCAAACAAGAAAATATCATGAAGGCGGGAGGAGAAGATGGTGGCGCGACGCAGCGCGCGCAGGTCTCTGGTGAAATGATATCATATTTGTAAGTAGGATGCCGTGCACAATTCTGATTTAATGGAGACAGATGTGAGAAGCAGAGGAACCTCTGGAGAAATTTCTAAAATGCCCGGTTCGCAGCCACTGCTACTGTGCGATCAAGAATCTCTGGAGGGAAGGCCCCAAAACCCTCGGCTTTGCCTGCTGCTGGCGACCGAGGCTGAGGTTGAAGCGTTCGGCAGAGATGGTCCTCGGTACTCAGTGTCGGAGGGCTGATCGGATCTTGAAGTTTTCAGACGACTCAGAGTCGGACGGTGTTCGGGCTTGGCAGGGAGAGTTTTCTTCTTTCTCCCGTCTGTGTGAGATGTGGAACTTTTGAGAGACTTTGAACTTTTTTACTGTGCCATGGCCTGTTCTTCATCAAGTTATGGTATTGTTGCACTGTTGTAACTATATGTTATAATTATGTGTTTTTTGTTAGTTTTTCTGTCTTGGTCAGTCCTGTGTTTCTGTGATATCACACCAGAGGAATACTGTATCATTTCTTAATGCATGCATTACTAAATGACAGTAAAAGAGGACTGCGTGTCCTCATAATCTAATCTAATCATCAAAAAATTCTTTTTTCAAAGAAAGTTGCATGGCATGTGGATTTATTACAATTAACATACATTGTGAATGAGTACCTGCTCTTAAGTAGCTAAAAATGACAACCAGAATAAAGTCAAAGTTCAAAGTTCAATGTATGTATATGTCACCATATACAACTCTGAGGTTTGTTTACATGTGAGCACACTCAATAAATCAGTAACAGGATAATAATCAGAATAGAATCACTGAAAGACCGCACCAACTTGGGTGTTCAAACAGTATGCAAAAAAAAACAACAAACTATGCAAGTACAAAAAAAAAGAAATAATAATAATACATAAATAAATAAACAATAAATATCACACATCAAAGTTGCTGGTGAACGCAGCAGGCCAGGCAGCATCTGTAGGAAGAGGTGCAGTCGACGTTTCAGGCCGAGACCCTTCGTCAGGACTAACTGAAAGAAGAGCTGAAAGAAGATTTGAAAGTTGGAGGGGGAGGGGGAGATCCAAAATGACAGGAGAAGACAGGAGGGGGAGGGATGGAGCCAAGAGCTGGACAGGTGATTGGCAAAGGAAATATGAGAGGATCATGGGACAGGAGGTCCGGGAAGAAAGACGGGGGGAGGGGGCGCGGAAACCAGAGGATGGGCAAGGGGTATTCCAGCATCTGCAGAATTCCTGTTGTTTGCGTTTTTAAAAAACAATAAATATCAATAGCATAAGATGAAGAGTCTATAAAAGGGAGCATTTCAATGATGAGGCAAGTGAAGTTACCCCCTTTGGTCCAAAAGCCTGATGATTAAGGGGTAATAACTGTTCCTAAACCTAGCGGTATGAGTTTTGAGACCCCTGTACCTTCTTCCAAATGGCAGGTAGTGAGAAGTGAGCTTGACCTGGGTGGTAGGAGTCCTCAACGATGGACGTCGCTTTGCTGCAACAATGCTCCGTGTAGATGTACTCAGTGGTGGGGACAGCCTTACCCTTGACGGACTGGGCCGAATCCACTACTTCTTGTAGGATTTTCCATTCAAAGCCATTGGATTTTCCATAGCAGGCTGTGATAGAGCCAGTTAGTACGCTCTCCACCACACATCTGTAGAAGTTTGTCAAGGTTTTAGATGTCATGCCGAATGTTTGCCAACTACTAAGGAAGGAGAAGCACTGGTGTGCTTTATTTGTGATTGCACTTGCGTGTTGTGCCCAGGGCTGGGCCTCCAAAATGACAATATGGAGGAGCATAAGACCACAAGACATAGCAGAATCAGGCCATTTGGCCCATCAAGTCTGCTCTGCCATTGAATCATGGCTGATCCTTTTCTCCCCCTCCTCAGCCTTCTCCCCGTAATCTTTGATGCCGTGTCTAATCAAGTAATTATCAAGGCCTACCTTAAATACACACAATAATCTGGCCTCCACAGCTGCCTGTGGTAATAATTTCCACAAATTCACTACTCCCTGGTGAACTTAAAGTTACTGACCCTCTCCAACTCGGATCCTCCAATGAGCACTGGCTCATTTACGCAAACACGAGGAAATCTGCAGATGCTGAAGGGTCTCGGCCCGAAACGTAGACTGTACCTCTGCCTGGAGATGCTGCCTGGCCTGCTGCGTTCACCAGTCACTTTTGATGTGTGTTACTGGCTCATTTATCTTTGGTTTACTTCTCCTGAAGTCAATAATCAGTTCCTTGGTCGTGCTGACATTAAGTAAGAGGTGGTTATTGTGGCACCAGTCAGCCGGATTTTCAATCTCCCTCCTATATGCTGACTCATCTCCACCTTAGCTTCAGCCGACAGCAGCAATCTTGAATATGACGTTAGAGTTGTACTTAGCCGCACAGTCACAAGTGTAAAGTGAGTAGAGCAGGGGGCTAAGCACACAGCCTTGTGGTGCACCTGTGCTGATGGAGCTTGTGGAGGAGATGTTGTACAAATCTGAACTGACTGGGGTCTGCAAGTGAGGAGATCGAGGACCCAATTACACAAGGAGGTATTGTGGCCAAGGCCTTGAGCTTGTTGATTAGTTTTGAGTGGATGATGGAACTGAATGCTGAGCAGTTGTCGATAAAGAACATCCTGATGTATGCATTTTTGCTGTCCAGGTGTGCCAGGGTTGAGTGAAATGGCATCCAGTAGGTAAATTGGAGCGGATCCAAGTCATTTCTCAGGCAGGAGTTGATATGTTTCATCATCACCCTCTCAAAACACGTAATCCCTATGAATGTAAATTGTACTGGATGATAGTCACCGAGGCAGGTTACCACATTCTCCTTAGGCACTGGTATAATTGAAGCCTGCTTGAAGCAGGTGGGCACCTCAGAGTGCCGAAGTGTGGATTTAAAGATTTCCGTGAACACTGCAGCCAGTTGATCAGCATAGGACTTTAGAACTTGGCCTGGAACCCCTTCGGGGCTTGATGCTGTTTATGGCTTCAGCATCCTGAAGTTTGCTCCCACATTGGCCTCAGAGACTGATAACAGAGGACCATAGGGGCAGGATCAGGCCATTTGGCCCATTGAGTCTGCTCCACCCTTTCATCAAGACTGATCCATTTTTCTTCTCAGCCCCAATTTCATGCATTCTCTCTGTATCCCTTCCTGCCCTGACTAACCAAGAATCTCTATCAACCTCTGCCATAAATATACATAAAGATTTGGCCTCCACAGCTGCCTGTGGTAAAGAATTCCACAGGTTCACTACTCTCTGGCTAAAGAAATTCCTCCTTATCTCCATTCTAAAAGGACACCCCTCTATTCTGAGGCTGTGTCCTCTGGTCTTAGACTCTCCCATCAAAGGAAACATCCTCTCCACATCCACTCTGTCAAGGCCTTTCACCATTCAATAGGTATCAATGAAGTTGCCCCTCATTCTTCTGAATTCCAGTGATTACATGCACAGAACCATCAAATTCTCTTCATACGACAAGCTGTTCAGAACTAGAACAATTTTTGTGTAACTCTTTTGAACCCACTCCAGCTTCAGTGCATCCTTTCTCAGATAAGGGGCCCACAACTGTTCACAATACTCCAAGTGAGGCCTCACCAGTGCTTTATAAAGTCTCAACATTACATCATTGCATTTATATTCTAGTCCTCTTGAAATGAATGCTAAATCGTGTTTGCATTCCTCACCACTAATTCAACCTGCAAACTAACCTTTAGGGAATCCTGCACAAGCATTCCCAAGTCCCATTGTTCCTCAGTTTTTTGTATTTTTTATCCATTTAGAAAACAACCCTTTCAATTCTTCTACCGGTGCATGACTATACCCTTCCCGACGCAGTGTTCCATCTGCCACTTCTTTGCCCATTCTCCTAATCTGTCTAAGTCCTTCTGTAGCCTCCCTACTTCCTCGAAACTGCCTGCCTCTCCACCTACCTTCGTATCATCTGCAAACTTTGCAACAAAGCCATCAGTTCCGTCATCCAAATCGTAACATATAACGTAAAAAGAATCGGTCCCAACACAGACCGATGTGCAACACCATTAGTCACCAACAACGTACCAGAAAAGGCCCACTTTATTCCCACTCTTTGCATCTACCAATCTGCCACAGCTATATCCATGCTAGAATCTTCTCTGTAATACCCTAAGCTCATAGCTTGTTAAGCAGCCTTGTGTATGGCAAGTTGTCAAAGACCTTTTGAAAATCCAAATGTTACAACATCAACTGATTCTCCTTGTTTATCCTGTTTACTATTTCTTCAAATAATTCTAACAGACTTGTCAGGCAAGATTTTCCCTTGAGGAAACCATGCTGACTACGGCCTATTTTATCATGCACCTCCAAGTACCCTGAAACCACGTCCTTAACAGTCGACTCCAATATCTTCCCAATCAGTGAGCTCAGGCTAACTGGCCTCTATTCTGCTTTTTTCTGCCCTGCTCCCTTCTTGGAGAGTGTAATGGCATTTGCAATTTTTCAGTCTTCTGGAACCATTCCATAATCTGGTGATTCTTGATAGATCATTACTAATGCCTGCATGATCTCTTCAGCCACCTCTTTCAGAACCCTGGGGCGTATACCATCTGGCCCAGGTGACTTATCTACCTTCAGACCTCACTCGGAGTATTGTGAGCAGGTTTAGGCCCCTTATCTTAAAAAGGATGTGCTGAAACTGGAGAGGGTTCAAAGGAGGTTCACGAAAATTATTCCAGGATTGAATAGCTTGTCATATGAAGGCCTTGATAAGAGTGGATGTGGAGAGAATGTTTCCTATGACCAAAGTCTAAGACCAGAGGTCCAAGCTTCAGAATAGAGGTGTGTCCTTTTAGCACGGAGATGAGGAGAAATTCCTTTAGCCAGAGAGTGGTGAATCTGTGGAATTCATTGCCACAGGCAGCTGCGGAGGCCAAGTCTTTATGTACACGTTTGTATATTTAAGGCAGCAATTGATAGATTCTTGATTGGTCAGGGCATGAAGGGGTACAGGGAGAAGGCAGGAGGTTGAGGCTGAGAGGAAAATTGGATCAGACATGATGAAATGGCGGAGCAGCTGCAATGGGCCAAATGGCCTAATTGTGCTCTTAAGTCTTATGGTCTTATGGACTCACTTTCAGGAACTTTTCATCTCATGTTCTCGATTTTTATTGCTTAATTATTTATTAATATTAATCCATCTTTTTGTGTTGGCACTGTTTGTTGTCTTCAGCACTCTGGTCCGGCAGTCTGTCATTGATTCTGTTATGGTTATTATTATTCTATAGATATGTTGAGTATGCCCACAAGAAAATGAATCTCAGGGTTGTATATGGTGACATATGTGTATTTGATAATTAAAATTTACTTTGCACTGTGAACTTTGAAACGGACTTCCTGAATTTAATAATATAAATGCTTGTTTGTTTGTAGGGGTATCCATGCTTGTAACCTAGTGATGGTCATTTTTTAACCTGGGGGACAATAATTCTTCAACTCGTGTGTAACTTGCTCCAGTCATAAATGAATCCAGGATGGCACAGTGACACAGCAGTTAACATAATGCTTTACAGCACCATCTATTGTGATCCGTGTTCAATGCTCTCCTCTGACTGCATGGGGTTTGTACATCCTCCCCATGACCGCCTGGGTTTCCTTCTTTCCTCCGGGTGCTCTGCTTCCCTCCTGCACTACAAATGCAGTCTGTACAGGTTAGGGTCAGTGAGTTGTGCGAAGGTCAAGTTAGCGGCGGAAGCAGGGTGACGTTTGCGGACTGCCCCAGCACATTGTGGATTGTGTTCGGCCTTCATGTAATTGACTTCCTACGTTCTCCCATGTAATGACTGTGTGGGCTTCCTCCCACATTTCAAAGATGTTTGGGTTAATGTTTGTAAGTTCTGGGCACGCTACGTTGGCGTCGGAAGTGTGGCGACGCCTGCGGGCTCACCCCAGCACAATCCTCGGTGATGCAAACGACACATTTCGCTGCATGTTTTAATGTTTTGGCATACATGTGTCAAATGAAGCTAATCTATAATCTTCTTTATATGTAAGCCGGACTTTGTGAATTTAATGATATTATGGGAGACTGTATGAATGTAATGATTCCCATGTTTATATCCTGGAAGCGGTCAGTAGCTTTTTTTTAAGTTGGGGTGCAATAAAACTTCAATTTTACAACATGCTCCAGTTGTAAATGTAAATTGTGAAATCTGCAAACTCATGGAATCTCACAAACACCCTACTCTAGTGGTTAGTGCAAAGCTGTAACATCTTGGGGCATCCGAGTTCAGAATTCAATTTCAGTCTCGTCTTTAAGGAGTTTGTACGTTCTCTCTTTGACCACATGTGTTTCCTCCAGGTGCTCTGGTTTCCTCCCACAGTCCAAAGATCCAAAGTCACAAAGTCCAGAGTTAGTAGATTAACTGGTGATTGTAAAAAGCCCTGTGATTAGGCTAGGTTTCAATAGGTGTGTTGCCAGACAGTCCAGCTCTTTGGGCCAGAAGAGCCTGTTCCGCACTGTATCTCTAAATAACACAAATTAAATTCAAAACCCAAACAAGAGAAAGTCTGTAGATGCTGGAAATGTAAAGCTGCTGGTCTCAATTAATGTATTGTGGGGACAGTGCCCATTTTTGGTTGAGTTGGGTGTTGGATGGGTGCTGAAATGTCACGGACACTCCTACTGCCATGGATATAATTTGTACTTGGGATGTTGCTGTACTCTCTTCCCTTGCTGGTTTTATTAATTACATGAGAAATGGTGCCAGAGAAAGCGTGGTACAGCAGAAATTACAGCCAGTTAGACATCATACTTGTGAATGATATTTCATTTAGTTAAAATTGCTCATAATGTCTGTCGTTATAAATCATGTCAAAACAAATTTGCATCACTTTATCAATATGATAAAAAGGACAAACATTTGTTCTGACTCCTTTCTTCTTCCTTGATTTTTATAGAGGTCAGCCAAATTCTTTCTGGAACAATGCCATCCAGATTGTCTACTGTATTACCTACATGGTTGGAGCTTGGCCTGGTAATAGGACCCTTGTTTCCAAAGCAGTTGCTCACACCCAAGCCTAGTGGGTGTCAGTTAGGCTGAGGCTTGAACTTGCTTGTTGTCAAGGGTTAAGGGTGAAATATTTAAGAGGAACCTGAAAGGGAACTTCTTCACTCAGAGGATGGTGAGAGTGGAATGAGCTGCCAGCGGAAATGATGGATGAAGGTTTGAGTTCAACATTTGACAGAAGTATGGATAAGTTCATGGATGCAGTGTGGAGTCTGATCTTTTACCCTACTTACTCTATGATCAATATAATCCTTGCCCCCCCCCTCCACATAGCCCTCCATTTTTCTTTCATCTATGTGCCTATCCCCAATGTATCTGCCTCTGCTACCATCACCGGCACCGTATTCCTTTCACTCACCACTCCGTATAGAATAACAGTTCTTGCTGCTGTATGTAAAGAGATTGTACGTTCTCCTCATGACCTTGTGGACCCTCCCACATTACGAAGATGTATGGGTTAGTAGGTTCTTTGGTCATATGGGTGTAATTGGACAGCACGGGCTTGATGGCCCAAGTAGTCCATTCCTGTGCTTTAAATACATAATAATTATTCCTTTTTGCAATGTTTTTGCAATGAGATAACGTTAATGGACTGATCTCATGGCAGGGGAGAAGAAGAGTCTTGAATCATCCTTTGCAGGTCTTCAGACTCGTGTGCCTCTCCCTGCTTTATTGAGTAACTGTTTCTTGAAGATGCTCTCAACACTGGGGAGGCTCGTTCCTGTGATGGAGCTGACTGAGTGTGGAATCCTCTGGTGTAGCCTTTAGCCATACAGCGTTTTGGAGCTTCCAAACCAGGCGGTGACACCAGTACTGGTTGAGCGACGACGGATGGCAGATTCTCTCTCTCGGCCTGCTAGCTCTCCCAGCACCTCTGCTTCTGTGCTGCCACAGTCTCCTCCCTGACTTGCAAAAAGTACACGTAAGAGATTTGAAAGGGCTAGTAAATACAAATCTCTTCCTAGCTCTTCCTTCAGTTAGTCCTGACGAAGTGTCTCGGCCCAAAACGTCGACTGTACCTCTTCCTCGAGATGCTGCCTGGCCTGCTGCGTTCACCAGCAACTTTGATGTGTGTTGCTTGAGTTTCCAGCATCTGCAGAATTCCTCGTGTTTACGAAGGTATGCCAGTGTCTGTTTTCTTAGAAGATGATGTAGATTTGGCATCTCACCTAAGACTTTGACAAACTTCTATGGATGCACAGTGGAGTGCATCCTAACCACTCCCTGATATAGAAACACCAATGCCCAAGAATGGAAAAGTCCACAGAAAGTGGTGGATACAGCTCAGCCCATCGCAGGCAAAGCCCTCCCCACCATCGAGCACGTCTACAAGGCACGCTGTCACAAGAAAGCAGCAGCCGTCATCAAGGATTTCCAATATCCAGGCCAGAATCAGAATCAGGTTTATTATCAGTGGCATGTGCCATGAAATTTGTTAACTTGGCAGCAGTAGTTCAATGCAATACATAATATAGAAGAAAAAAAACAAAATAAAACAATAATAATAATAAATAAATAAGTAAATCAATTACAATATACGTATATTGATTAGATTAAAAATGCATGCAAAAAACAAAGATACTATACATTAAAAAAAAGTCCAAGGGTTTAATGTCTATTTAGGAATCAGATGGCAGAGAGGAAAAAGCTGTTCCTGAATCACTGAGTGTGTGCTTTCTGGCTTCTGTACCTCCCTTCTCGCTAGAATCATCAGGTAGGAAGTACAGCAGCCTTAGGTTCTCTGCCAGTTGGTTCAGAAGCACTTATTACCCTACAGCCATCATGCTCCCGAGAACTGACGTGGATAACTTCACACGTCTCAGCTCTGAAATGATTTCACAACCCACAGACTCACTGTCCAGGACTCTCAACTCATGTGCTCAGTATTATTTTTAAATGTATCCTTTATGTTTGCACAATTTGTCTTCTTTTGAACATTGGTTGTTTGTCAGTCTTTATTTATGTATAGTTTTTCACAATCTCTATTGTTTTTCTTTATTTTCTTGTAAATGCCTGCAAGAAGGTGTCTCTTATAATAGCATATGGTGACATATACCCTATGTCAAGGACCCTGCAGCTCATATTCCTGCTATTTATTGTTCATCTATTTTTTCCTCCTTGATATTAGCACATTTTGTCGTCTGTTGAACATTAGTTGGTGTGTGTGGTGTTTCTTTGATTTTATTGTGTTTCTTTGTATTTACTACGAATGCGCACAAGAAAATGAATCACAGGATCGTTAATGGTGAAGTATATGTACCTTGGTAATAAATTTACTGTGACTTGACTGTGACTTTTACTGTCTACGAGTCAGATTTAGCAATTCCCTGGTTGTGTAGAATTTGTTCCTTACCCCGCGGGATGTTCTGCTTGAGTCTCTTGCCCCCCCCATTCTTCAGGAGGAGATACTGCCTTCTGACACCCGCCCCCCACCCCACCACCACCCATCCCCTCTCCCACCAGCCAGGGTCACCGCTTTTGAAGCTCACGACCCAACGTGCACCAGTTTCTGCAAAGTCTGACTCCTCCTGGTGGGTGATCCAGTTGCCTTTAAAGAACAGGCATTGACCTGAAGGATGGTGACCTTCACTGCCAACCGTGCAAAGAAAGAAAAGAACTACGTGACTCCTTCAACAGAAATTATAATTAAATTGTTGTTCTAGTTCCAGTCTGTTAAACGTGATCATGGAAGAATTATTCCCTGGAATCTACTGCAGTCTAAAACATTTCTATTAACAATACGAGACTTCATTGTGATATAACGACCTGTGTTTATACAGCATCTTTAACTTGGAGGGGTGGGGTGCCTGAGTGAAGTACTTTGTGGCACCATTACAGATACGAAACGGCTGCTGAGCAAAGGGAAAATTCCCTGGTGTTTCATTTCAGAGGATTTGTCCAGAGTCCAGGACATAAGAGCCATTATAGAGAAGGTGCAGCAGCACCTCGAAGCAGTTTGTGCAATTTGGGCATGTCATCCAAAGCTTAGATAAACTTCTGTAGGTGCACAGTTGACAGTTTGCTGTCTGATTGCATCACAGCCTGGTATGGAAACACCGAATTTCAAGAGCAGAAAAATAGAACAGGTAGTGAATGCAGCCCAGTCCAACACAGGAAAAGTCCTCCCCACCATTGAGCTCATATACATGGGGTGCTGTTGCAGGAAGGCAGTGAAGAAAGCTAATGGCATGCTGGCCTTCATAACAAGGGGAATTGGGTATGAGAGCAAAGAGGTCCTTCTGCAGCTGTACAGGGCCCTGGTGAGACCACACCTGGAGTATTGTGTGCAGTTTTGGACTCCAAATTTGAGGAAGGACATTCTTGCTATTGAGGGAGTGCAGCGTAGGTTCACAAGGTTAATTCCCGGGATGGCGGGACTATCATATGTTGAAAGATTGGAGCGACTGGGCTTGTATACTCTGGAATTTAGAAGGCTGAGAGGGGATCTTATTGAAACATATAAGATTATTAAGGGATTGGACACGCTGGGGGCAGAAAGCATGTTCCTACTGATGGGTGAGTCCAGAACCAGAGGCCACAGTTTAAGAATAAGGGGTAGGCCATTTAGAACGGAGCTGAGGAAAAACTTTTTCACCCAGAGAGTGGTGGATATATGGAATGCTCTGCCCCAGAAGGCTGTGGAGGCCAAGTCTCTGGATGCTTTCAAGAAAGAGGTGGATAGAGCTCTTAAAGATAGCGGACTCAAAGGTTATGGGGATAAGGCAGGAACTGGATACTGATTGTGGATGATCAGCCATGATCACAGTGAATGGCAGTGCTGGCTCGAAGGGCCGAATGGCCTACTCCTGCACCTATTGTCTATCCTCAAGGTACCCTGCTCATCAGGGTTCAGAAGGTGGGGTCCATGGGCCCCTCAGTTAATGGTAAGGCCGCATGGCATAAAGAAGTTTGGGTACCCCTGCCCACAATCCAGGCCATGCTGCTGCCATCAGGAAGGAGGTACAGCAGCCTTAGGACCTACACCACCAGGTTCAGGAACAGTTATCACCCCTCAACCATCAGGCTCCCGAACCAGTGTGGAAACCTCACTCACCTCAACACTGAACTGATTCCACAACCTTGGGACGCACTTTCCAGGACCCTGCAACTCATGTTCTCTGTAATATTTAGTTAGACACAACATATGCCCGTGACATCAAAACCTGATTCTAATTCTGATTTATTTATAATAATTTTTATATGTGCAGAGTCTGTCGTCTTTTGCACATTGGTTGTTTGTCAGCCTTCGTGTGTAGTTTTCATTGATTCTACTGTAGTTTTTTGTTGTTTGTAAATACCTGCAAGAAAATCAATCTCAGGATTGTAGATAATGTCATATACGTACTTTGATAATAAATTTACTTTGAACTTTGTGTAATCTGAAGGAAGTGTTTAACAAGGAGGGTCAATATGGATCACACAGAAGCAGAGAGATGAAAGCTTTGCAAACAGTTCAGGTAGGGTGACTGAGATATGGTTGCTAACAGTTCAAGTTTATTGTCATCTGGGTATATATATGTAACCAACATACCACATGCACCCACAAAACATACATCACACACAGTACATAAAACAAAATGTTAGCACAATTAAGTTAATAAATATAGTTGGAAATGCATGTAGTGCCCAGCATAATTAAACAGTAAGCAGCTCGCTGTTCTTGCAATGAGACCTCGGTGGTGGCAGGGTATCATTAGTCTCACAGCCTGAGGAAAGGACTTGTTACCAGTCTGGCAGCCGTAGTCCTGATTCTTCTGTACCTCCTTCCTGTTGTTGGTAGTGGGTCAAAGAGATTGGCGGATGGGTGGTCGGGATCCTCAACCATGCTTCATCCTACAACACTCCTGGTAAATGTCACAAATAGGGCAGAGGGAGACCCCAGGGATCCTGCTGATGGTTTTTATCATCTTCTGTAGTGCGGTCAAAAGAGTGCACAAAATCTTTCTAACATAATAAAGCTATGAAAATCGAGCAAGCGATAAAAGATAATGTAGAATATTAACAGGAATCTTATGCGCGTGCATACACACACACACACACACACACACACACACCAGGACTGACTCAGAATTAGCTTTATTATGCTTGATTTAAAGACATGAAATTGTTGTTTTGTGTCAGCAGTACAGTGTAAAGACATAAAGTTACTACAAATTACAAAAACAGTGCAGAGGAAAAGGGAAAATAAGTGTATTGGACCATTCAGAAATCTAATGAAAGTAGGGGAGCAGCTGTTTGTGAACCACCTGCCTTCAGGGTTCTATAGCTTCCTTCCTGACAATAAAAATGAGAAGATGACATCACGAAGGACACAAACAATTGGGGCTGAACTTGGATGAGCGAGAGGCCAAATTTGGATGAACTCCCAACACCTGAAGACCATGCGGTTGGGTTTTGAAGCTGATTGAGGTTGGTTACTGAGGTGGGGCAGATGGTAATCCCCCACTATGTAAACAGGCCCTTTCCTTTCCAAGTTCACTATGGCCAACAGCACCTACTCCTACATTAATCATATTTTTTTAATTCGAAGGTCAAAGATTAGCTTTATTTGTCACATGTACATCGAGACATCAAAACAGTGAAATGCATTGTTTGTGTTAACAACCCACGCAATCTGAGTTTGTGCTGGGGTAGTCTGCAAGTTAATACTAATCATCATCATCATCAGGTGCTGTGCCCAGTTTGAGCTTTGACTGCCATGGCCCACACACTCCTGTTTCGGGTCAAGTGGATCAATTCATTGGTATTCATTTCCAGTTCTCTGGCTGCTGTCTCCATCATCATTTGTCTTTGCCTTCCTCTTGCTTTCTTCCCTTCAGTCTTTCCCATAATTACCGTGCATTCTAACTCCTCTTTCCTAATCACAAGTCCAATGAAGTTACATTGCCTTTTCATGATCTCATACATTATTTCTCTTTTTGTGTTTGCTCTATTCATGACATCCTCGTTAGGTATTCGTTTCATAGAACATAGAATAGTACAGCACAGTACAGGCCCTTCGGCCCACATTGTTGTGCTGACACTCAAACCCTGCCTCCCATATAACCCCACCACCTTAATTTCCTCCGTATACCTGTCTAGTTGTCTCTTAAATTTCACTAGTGTATCTGCCTCCATCACTGACTCAGGCAGTGCATTCCATGCACCAACCACTCTCTGAGTTAAAAACCTTCCTCTAATATCCAGCTTGAACTTCTCACCCCTTACCTTAAAGCCATGTCCCTTGTATTGAGCAGTGGTGCCCTGGGGAAGAGGCGCTGGCTATCCACTCTATCTATTCCTCTTATTATCTTGTACACCTCTATCATGTCTCCTCTCATCTTCCTTCTCTCTAAAGAGTAAAGCCCTAGCTTCCTTAATCGCTGATGATAATGCATACTCTCTAAACCAGGCAGCATCGTGGTAAATCTGCTCTGTACCCTTTCCAATGCTTCCACATCCTTCCTATAGTGAGGCGAGTTTCGTCCATGATATTCTTTGCATCCTCCTCAAAAACCACATCTCTGCTGCTTCAATTCGTTTCCTCATGTTTCTAGATATTGTCCAGCATTCTGAGCCATATAACATAACTTGTATATTTTCATGTACAAGTTATAATCATAGCTTGTACATTTTTTTTGGAATATGGTAGGAAACCGGAGCAGCTGAAAGAAATCCACATGGAGACAGGGCAAATGTTTGGTCTCTTTACAGACACCAGCAGGAATCAAAATGCTATCTTATAGCTGAGATTTTAAAGTGTTACACTAACTGGTACACCACCATGCCACCCCATGGATTCTCCACACATTCCACTCTCCACTCTCTCCAGTTTCCACCATTGATCCACACATTAGCAGCAATTTACAGATGGATGATTAGCCTTCTGTGTGTGGATTGTTAAATTCTGGAAGTTTAAGATCAATGAAAATTCCCAGTTCAAAGTAATTTATTATCAAAGTACAGATATGTCACCATATACTACCCTAAGATTTATATTCCTGCAGGCCTTCACAGTGCAAAGAAGATTCAAAGATTCTAAAAAAACTTTATTGTCATTCTAACCATACATCAGCTCTGCAGGGCAGAATGAGACAGCGTTTCTCAGGGGCAGTGCAATCATAACATAACAGATGCAACACTAAATAATAAACATAACAATAAGTAGTAAAACACAACAGCCACATGTCAGTTAAAATCAGTTGTAAGTGTCCAGTGCAAGTTAAAAGTGTCCGAAGCAGAGTCAGGTGGAGCAGCTATTTAGCAGTCTGACTGCCTGTGGGAGGAAGCTGTTTAGTAGCCTTGTGGTTTTAGTTTTGATGCTCCTGTAACGTTTGCCTGATGGCAGAAGAACGAGCAGTTCATGGAGAGGGTGTGAGGGGTCTTTAATGATGTACCATGTCTTCTGGAGGCATTGACTCAGAAAGAGGTCTTGGACAGAAGGTAGGGAGACCCCAATAACCTTCTCTGCTCCCCTAACCACCCTCTGCAAGGCTTTTTTGTCGACAGCACTGCAGCTGGAGTACCAGGTTGTGATGCAAAAGGTCAGCACACTCTCAACCACGCCTCTGTAGAATGTAATTAAGATGTTAGTGGGGAGTTATGCTTGTTTAAGCTTCCTCAGAAAGTGCAATCTCTGCTGGGCCCGTTTCACAATCCCAGTGGTGTTTCTGGACCAGGTGAGATTGTCCAAGATCTACACCCCAAGGAACTTGATGTTTTCCACTCTCTCCACTGTGGAGCCGCTGATGCTGAGGGGTGTGTGCTCAGGCTGAGACCGTCTGAAATCGACGATCATCTCCTTGGTTTTGGTGACATTAAGCATCAAGTTGTTATCCCTGCACCAGCTCTCTAGGTGTTTGACCTCCTCCCTTGTACATAGTTTCATCATTTTTGCTGATGAGCCCCACCACTGTGGTATCATCTGCAAATTTAATGATCAGGTTCTCCTTGAATCTGGCTGCACAGTCATGTGTTAGCAGTGTAAACAGCAATGGGCTAAGCACACAGCCTTGTGGGGATCCAGTGCTCAGTGTGATGGAGTCAGAGATGTTCCTGCCAACACAGACTGACTGTGGTCTCTCTGTCAAGAAATCCAGAATCCAGAAACACATGGCAGTGCTAAGGCCAAGCAGCAACAGTTTCTCCACTAGTCTCTGCGGGATGATGGTATTGAACGCTGAACTGAAATCAATGTACAGGATTCTGGCATAAGTGTCTTTGTTGTCCAAGTGAGAGAGAACTGTGTGCAGTGTGGTGGATATTGCATCCTCCGTAGAGTGATTTGGATGATAAGCAAACTGTAGAGGATCCAGTGATGAGGGGAGGCTGGCTGTGATATGAGGCTTGACAAGCCGTTCAAAACATTTCATCACTATGGGGGTCAGGGCAACGGGACGGTAATCGTTCAGACAGGCTACAACTGATTTCTTTGCTACAGGGATGATTGTGGAGGTTTTGAAGCATCTGGGGACAATAGCTTGACTAAGGGAGATGTTGAAAATGTCTGTCAGGACATCTGCTAATACATCAGCACATTCCTTGAGCACACGTCCAGGGATGTTGTCGGGACCTCCCGCTTTTCGTGGCAAGGGTCCTCCGTGTTTGCTCTGGATTAATGATTGGAGCCAGCTGGTCAGATGGTAAAAAGGGACTGGCTCTCCCCCTTGCTGTAGTGTTTGATGCTTTGAAGCGGGCAAAGAAATTGTTAAGCCCGCTTAACTACATACAAAGAAACACAATAGAATCAATGAAAAACTGCACACAAAGATGGACAAACAACCAATGTGCAAACGACGACTAATTGCGCAAATACAAAAAAGGAAAATAAAAGCAGTACTGTAATAATAAATATTGAGAACATGAGTTGTAGAGTCTTTGAAAGCCTGATGGTTGAGGGAGTTCCTGAACCTGCTGGTGTGGGAGCTAAGGCTCCTGTATCTCCTTCCTAATGACAGCAGCAAGAAGAGAACATGTCCTGGATGATATGATGCAGCATTATTATTTCCTTTCTCAGAAAAAAAAATTCAGATCTTGGCATTTGTCAGATTTTGAGCAAATCAACTCAACAGAATGACTGGCTGTAACCTGTAGGTGATTTTGACAATGTACTTCCCTGCACAGAGACTGTGCCTCGGTAACTTTGTTCCCTAGGTACAAGATTTGTCATATCTCCATAGGTTCATGTGCACATCATTTAATACTACAATGCCTCAAGACACAAAAACATTTTTGAAACAACTTTATTAGCGAGATAAGATCTTGCTTTTTACCTTCTGCTGTTTGGAATTTGAACAAAAAGGTCTATTTTGCACTGTACATTGTTGTGAATTTTAAGCAGCTTTTGCATTGATTAGCCTTTCACAGTTTGGAGGAAAGAAATGCATGCATTTCATTAATGGCTTTTCACTTCAATATAAAACATGTTACATCATAGCAACCTCTTGGGATGTAGTCACTGCCATGGTACAGGCAATTAACACACAACAAGTGCCCATGATAGAGCAGTACTTCAGCCCAATGTTGGCCGACCTTTTAACCTATTCTATGACCAATATAACCCTTGTCTCCTACATGGTAGGACTCCTCGGTAGCCTAGCGGTTAGTGTGACACTATTACAGCTCAGGGTGTTGTTGTTCAATTCTGGCAGCTTCTGTAAGAAAGTTTGCACGTTTCCTTCTGTGTGCACGTGGGTTTTTTCCAGGTGCTCTGATTTCCTGCCACAGTCCAAACATGCACTGAATCGTAGGTTAATTGGCCATTGTAAATTAAACTGTGATTAGGCCCGGGTTAAATTTGTTGGTTGCTGGCTTGGTGGACCAGAAGGGCCGGTTCCGCGCTGTATCTCTAAATTAATAAAGGAGCCTCCATTTTTTCTTCCACCCATGTGCCAATTGAAGTCTCTCTTAAACACATGCACTCTGAAGCCTGTGCAAAAGGAGAGAGACTTCCATGCGTAGGAGGCCCGATCGATTCACCGCATGAGCAATTGGCTGCAATCTCACGATCGATCCAGCACGGTTCTGCGCAGGTGGTGACACGAGGTTTCTTTGCCTTGTGGCTGCCTGTAAAGTGACAAAGCTCAGGGTTGTATAGTATATACTTCCATTGGTAATAAATGTACTTTGAACACTTCCTCCACAACCCTCTGCCATTCCCTTTTTTACCAGCTGTCTCCCCTCTCCACTCTCAGTCTAGATGTAGAGTCTTGACCGTAAAAGTTGGCAATTCCTTTCCCATCCCCCTGCCTGACCTGCTGAGTTCCCTCTGGCATTAGTTATTTAAGCCCAGCACCCCTACTGGGACACAGGCCCCCCGACAGCAGCTCACCACAGTCCTCTGCCTTGGGATTGTCCACAGGCCTGTGGTGTCAGAATGTAGGCCACACCGGCGGATGCTCATTGGCTGGCCTGTCTTTGGCTTTCCCTTAGGTTACCACATTACCGGTTGCATAATGGTGCTGGATGACAGAAGGACAATTCTTGACCTCACAATTTATAACCATATAACCATATAACAATTACAGCACGGAAACAGGCCATCTCGGCCCTTCCAGACCGTGTCGAACTCTTACTCTCAGTAGATCATAATCTACTGTTACGATCTTGCATTTTACCATTTATCTGCACTGCACTATCTCAGTAGCCGTTACACTTTATTCTGCATTGTTATTATTTTACCTTTCTCTACTGCAGTTTACTGCCACATCACTCACCGCAATGCCGAACGGACTCCATAGTCTATAGACTCACTTTCAAGGATTCTACACGTATTATTTATTTTCTTTTTCTTTACTTGTATAAATTGTCTTTTTGCACATTGGTTGCTTGTCAGTCTTTCCTAATTAGAGCTCTCCATAAAATCTATTGCATTTCTCTAGCTTCCTGTAAATGCCTGCAAGAAGATGAGCCTCAAGGTTGTACAGTACTGAGCAAAAGTCTTAGGCACACGTATATAGCTCGGATGCCTAAGGCTCTTGTACAGCACTGTTGTAATGTTAAGTACTGCACTGTACAGCTGCTGCAAAAAAGAATTTCATGACATATGTGAGTGGTGATAAACCTGATTCTGATATGGGTCTCTAATGTGGACTGAAAGTAGATAGGGGGCAAGGAGAGGGAATCATGGTTGGGAAAAAGGGAAGGGAGCGGAAAGTACCAGATCATTCTGTAATGATCAATAAACCTGTTGTTTGGAATTAAATGACCTTGCCTTATGTCTCAGGGCTGGGTATGTCCACACCTGTGCCACCCCCTGCCTCTGGCACTCCTTCTCTGCCACCTGTCCCACACCCCTCCCATGGTGCTCCACCCTCACCATTCCCAACATCCTTTGCTCTGGCCAGATTTACAAACCCGCTCTCTGCTCCACATTGACAAATACAATACTGTGCAGATGTCTCAGGCACCTTAGCTATATATATCCCTAAGATTTTTGCATAGCACTGTATATGTACTTGGATAATAAATTTACTTGGAACTTGCGCTTGGTAATGATCTGATCCATATGAACAGTATGCAAGACACGCTTTTTGCTGAATCTCAGTGATATTAATAAACCAACACCAATACTAAAGAGAAAGTGAGCATTGATGGAAGAAAGGAAATGTTCAATCTTATGATTTAAAAATTTAAAGAGGCATCTTTAGTAATTTGTAAGTTCAGGAAGGAGTGTGATATTTTCAAAAAAGTAACCCTTAGGAAGAGCAAGGAAACAGCAAAGCTGTGTTTAATAGCTTGGCTTCCTGCCAATGTACATAGTTCTGTTTAGAAAAAAGTGAACTGTTTTAAATACTAACAGCATCAACTGTGATCTGAAGGAAGCCACCAGGAAGCACGTGCCTCAGTCTAAATTTTTGGCTTCTGTCTCTTGATGTGTGTAAACAGACCTTTAGTTTTCTTCCATCCCTGGGGCGATTTGTAAATCATCAGATGTAGGGAAATCCCCTGTCCCATCGCCAGAAATAAATCACAGACAACCACTCTCAACTTATTGCTTATTTATTTATTTTGGAGTCTCTAAGCCGCACGTCATACGTTTGCGCCTCACTTAAAAGTACATACGAACATACGGTTTCTCCCAGCTCCGTGTTTTTACTTTCAATTAGTTCATATGCTTTGGAGCCACAAACATAACAGTGGCAATGAGGAAGTTTTAAAGGAACCCGAGACCTGTTGAAGTGCAGCACGACATTCCAGTTTTTTAAAAAAGTGCAGCATGTGCTTCCTCAGGAATGGGCAGAGACTGTCGACATTAAAGAAAAGGGTGAAAATGGAGAAAATCGCGGGTTCATAAACAGTGAGTAAATTTATAAAAAGCAGGAATGCTTAGCTACAGTGGAAGGATTCACGCATTTGATTACACAACAGATAACTAGCTGCTGTAGACGGAATTAATTGAACAATATTTTAAAGCAAAATGGAATAGCCAATGAGAAACAAACAAACACCATTGGGTGGAAAAGCATACAGTTTTCTGACAAACTTGACTGCTCTGACCAAACCAGCCGAAATGAGCTTTGCTCATATCTTGAATGCAATGCGGGAACATTTAGAACCAAAACTATTGTTGATTGCAGAATGCTTTAGATTTAATAAGTGCAATCAAAAGGAAAGGGAGTCCATTTCAGCTTATGTGGCTGAATTGAATAGGTTGTCTGAACAATGTCAGTTCAGTGATTGAATTGAATTGACTTTATTTCTTGCATCCTTCATATACATGAGGAGTAAAAATCTCTACATTACCTCTGATGGGCTTAATGATGCACTGAGAAATTATTTAGTTTATGGAATCATACAAGAAAGCATTCAAAAATGGCTCCTAACTGAAGCATAACTTACATTTAAAAGAACAGTTAAAATAGCTGTATCAATGGAAACAACAGACAGAGACGGAATTGAGTTGCAGTTAGGATGAAAGTGACTGTGAACAAAATTGCAACGTCTAAAAGCAGAAACTAGCTCGCCTGAACAAATTGTGTTACTGTTGTGGCAGAGGCTCACATACACCAGACCAATTCTGGTTCAAAGGTGAAATTTGCAGAAAATGCAACACAGTAGGACACATACAAATAACATATCAGGCAGACAAATGTAAATGAGTTGTACAGGAAGAGAAAAAGACAAAAAGCTGAGTTGCAGTTTCATAATGATGAGAGTGATGCAGGACTGGAAGCCTTGAGATTAAAAACTAATGATAGACAAGCAATATGGTTTATGCCAGAAATGAATGGCAAATTAATTTAAATTGAATTGGACACTGTGTCAGCTGTTTCAATCATTTTCCAAAATGGGTTTGCATGACATTTCAAAGATGCTGAACTGAAACCTCCAGATATCCAACAAAGAACTTATACTGGAGAAAAGATCATTTCTGTGGAAATGACACTGTTAACAGTGAAATACAACAACGAACAAGCCACACTGGGCTTTTATATGGTGAAAAACAGGAGGGCCGCATTGTTGAGATGTGATTGCCTGAGACAACTACAACTTAATTGGAAATCCATTCATCAGTTGCATGCCACGTCCTCTGCATTAGAGTCAAATGAAAGTGAATCAAGAAAGGTGCTGGATGATGTCCCTACTGTCTCCAGGCTGAGCACCATGAACTATTGTCCAACAGAGGGCAAACGGGTGTTGGTGACAAACTCTGTGCCTCCAGCTGGAAAACGTATAGGACCATGGAAGGAGCGTGCAACTCAGAAGAACCATGAAAGTGACGAAAGCAGCGGTCTGACTGCAACAGTTTTTGTGGGCAACCTATCTGAGCATGCTTCCGATCGGTTAATCAGGCAGTTACTTGTGTAAGCTGGAAGAGAGTTCAAGGAGATTCAGGAAAGTTGCAAGCATTCGGCTTTTGTGAGTATAAAGAACCAGAATCTGTTCTGTGAGCATTAAGGTTGTTGCATGAACTTCAAGTGGGAGACAAAAAGCTACTTGTAAAAGTAGATGCAAAGACCAAAGCCCAGCAGGATGAGTGGAAAGGCAAAAAGAAAGGAGTCAGTGGAAATACGGAAACAGAGAATTGGTCAGATGATGTTGTGGATGAGGAAACCAAGAAGAGAGATCAGATCATAAAGGGAGCAATGGAAGGATTAACGAGAATACTCCAGTGAACTAAATGCACCTTCCCAAGATCAAGATGCACAAGCTCAAAAGAAGCAAAAGGAAAAGAAAGAGGATGACACGAGTGCTATGGAAATAGAAGAGGATAAACGAGATCTCAAGAAATTAGCAAATTCAGAGAAACTGACAAGAAAGTAGAAAAAGAAAAATGAAGGCAAGAAGAAGAAAGATGGACAAGAAGTTGAAAAAAGAAAGAAGGAACTTGACAGGAATACAGCGGGAATGAGATCATGAGCAGGAAGGAGACTGTGAGCAAGATCATGACAGGGATCGTGAGAGAACCAAGGATAAGGAAAGGGAGCGTGACTGAGAAAGGGATCGAGAGTGGGATAAAGAGAGAGAAAGAAGCTGGGACCAGGAGAGAAGCAAGGACCAAAGTAGATCCTGTGAGAGAAAAGGAGAAGAAATGTTGAAAGGCATGGACAGAGTGGATGTGGCAAAGTTGTTTCCCCTGATGGGGGAGTCTAGTAAGAGAGGGCATGACTTAAAGATTGAAGGGCACCCATTCAGAACAGAAATGCAAAGAAATTTTTTTAGCCAGAGGGTGGTGAATCTATGGAATTTGTTGCCACGGGTGGCAGTGGAGGCCAAGTCATTGGGTGTATTTAAGGCAGAGATTGATAGGTATCTGAGTAGCCAGGGCATCAAAGGTTATGGTGAGAAGGCAGATGAGAAGAACGTTGAATGGCCAACTTCTGCTCCTTTGTCTTATGGTCTAAGAAAGGTGTCCAGAGCTGTCAGTAGCACTTCCTGCAATCTCAGAATCAACTCCTACAACCACCATGGAGGAAGTCCCAGAATCTGAGATTGTTTCACAGCCACAAGTCTCACCTGCCAAGTAGAGTGATCTGCTTTGTCAACAAAGATGTTATTCCACAAGAGTAAGAAATCTTCCACAGTGATTAAATCCTTAGGCCTGAATGGGACAATTTAAAATTTACTATGCTGTGGATGTCTATGTATGTAGTAGTTGTCTTGTATAGTATACTGCATGTATACTGTATATACACATATACACAGTATATCTACAGTGTATAAGTTGAGATATTGAGTTGGAGTTTATAGATAAGCAGAGAGGAGTGTTGTGTGTTTAATATATCAGTAATATTTGATTAATATTGCAAATAAATTGTTTGATTAAGCATGCTTTGATGTTTAAATAATTTATTATGGTTATATGTACAAAGTATATGTCATCACGGACACCATGTCAAAAGTGGACACCTTGGTTAAAAGTAAATATGAATGTACAGAATTTCTCCCGACTCCATGTTTTTGCTTTCAATTACCTGTAGCTTTTATGCTATGAAGTTACGAAACATAACAGCAAGGACTATATGAACGGGCATAACGTTTAGGTGATTAACGTCAAAGATACACACACAAAATGCAAGAGGAACTGGTCAAGGCTCTTGGCTCAAAACGTTGACTGTTTGTTCATTTCCATAGACGCTGCCTGAACTGTTGAGTTCCTCCAACATTTTGTGAGTGTTGCTGTGGATTTCTGCAGATTCCCTTGTGTTTATAATATCAGAGGTAAGTTTTTTACACAGAGAGTGATGGATACGGGGAATGTGCTGCCAGGGGTGGTGGGAGAGGCAGATACATTCGCGACATTTAAGAGGCTCTGAGATATGGACGATAAATGGAGGCTATGTGGTAATGAAGAGTTAGATTGATCTTGGAGTAGGTTAGAAGTTTTGCACAACATCATGGGCTGAATGGCCTTTAGCATGCCATATCCTGCTATAACAACATACTGTCGATGGCAGGCACGGCAGCCCGTGTGTGTCAATGCAGCAGACAACAAGCTGGAGGAACTCATCAGGTCAGTCAGCATCTATGGAGAGAAGTGGGCAGTCATCATTTTGGATGTATACCTTTCATTAGTACTGGGCTTATGAAGGGTCTCAATCCAAAATGTCACTAACTATTTCCCAGCATAGAATATTGCCTGACCTGCTGAGTCCTCCAGTGTTTACGTGTTGCTCCAGATTTCCAGTGTATACAGTCTCTAGTCTGGGGGAATGAATGACTGCAATAACAGAGGCTTTCTAACCCATTGGCCAGACTGCACTTGGAGATTGTGAGCTTATCTAAGAAAGGATGTACTGACATTGGAGAGGGTCCAGAGAAGGTTCACAAAAATTATGCCAGGAATTAAAGGGTTAACATATGAGTATTTGATGGCTCTGGCCTGTGCTCACTGAAGTTTAGAAGAAAGAGGGGGAAACTCATTGAAACCTCGAACATTGAAAGGCCTAGTTAGGTTGGACTGGAGTGGATACTTCCAATAATAGGAGAGTATAGGACCAGAGAGCACAAGCTCAGAATAGAAGGACATCCCAATTGAACGGAGATAAGGAAGTATTTCTTTAGCCAGAGGTTGGTGAATTTGTGGAGTTCATTGCCACAGATGGCTGGGGAGGCCAAGATATTATATATATTTAAAGCAGAGGCTGATAGGTTGTGACACATCACAATAGTAGGGAAGGCGGAAGAAGGGTCCCCATGTGACTGGACCCTGACTCCGATCTGTCGGGGATGATGTGGTTACCTGTGTATCAGTCTCCCCACGTTACACAAAGTCTCACACAGAATCCACTGTAAAATCCCAGATTAAATCCCGTGGCAAAGGGGTCAGGATTATAAGGTCTGGAAGTCCCTACTCTATTTTGGATCTGGATCGGCCTCCACAGCCACCCGAAATCCCAGCAACAGACAACCACTTCGGAAAACATCATACTCGACTCAAGTGACTGGCTTACTATAAACAGTGACCGTCTATTGTTAGATGTTGCTATCTGACCATGGCTAGCAAGGATTTTTCTTCCAGAAGTATAAATTCAAGACACTCGCTCTGAGTCAAAGAAAATCCAATCCACTTACGGCAGGCTGTCTTTAATTGCGCAGTAATGATCTTCTAAGTATTTGTGGCTTGGCTGATGTAATGTAATTGATTCCGTCGGTTCAATTTGGGAAAACCTCCTTAATGTTTAGTGTGGAAATTGCTTTTTGTACATTTTAGATTGTAACTTATTGTATGTTTTTGTTCAATGGAAAACGCATTTAAGCCTCGATGAATCCATTTGAATCACAATTAGACTGACTAACAGGTTACACTGGAGGAAGTGACATCACCAGGACACCAGGTGCTCATATGACCATCTTGACGTGACTCGGATTGGGTGTGCTGGGACACAGGGAGTCTAAGCAGCTGTTTCACCTTGCCCAAGGGTGACCTGTAGGCTAACGGAATGAAGGAGCACCTTACACCTCCTTTGGTAGCAATGTATCTCCACTCCGCCACCCAACCTGCATGAATATTTATCCATAAATCCCAAAGCCAGTACCCTTGTGACTTCTAATACAGGACGGCGTGTAATATTGTACTGCGTGTGTGACAAGGAATGTTTGCCATCATGATGTTCTTGAGCGAATCTGATTTATTGGCCTCAAATTTACATCACTAATTTGGGCACAAGAGATTGAATTCACCATAATTATGTGCTTGAAAGAATCCTTGGATTTACACTACCAGATTCATCTTGAGATTCTGCAGATAAAGCAACATACATACAATGCTAGAGGAACTCAACAGGTCAGGCAGCATCTGTCTTGAATTGATGTTGGGACCAAGGTTCTTCACTGGACAGCATTTTTAAGGTATTATATTAAAATAATCATTATATTATTCTTTTTGGTCTAAAATCTAGACAGATGTGAGGACAGTAAGCTGTTGGTGTTGGATTCAAGTTTATTGTCATTCAAACGCTTATATATATATATATATATATATATATAACTAAATGAAACAGACTGAAATGTAAATCACAACACAAAAATCACATACAGTACATAAAATAATATTAACCCAATACAATTAATATTCTGTAAATGTGCAAGTTGACATATGTTTAACTGTACGACATATAGTTAAATATACAACAGTATAATGCTACTGCCGCTGTCATAAATAATGTGTACTGGGTGGTAGCAGGCTTTTCAGGAGTCTCACAGCCTGGGGGAAGAGATAATACCCAGCCTAGCAGTCCACATTTTTCTACTGTGATACCTTCAGCCTGACGGTGGGAGGACAAAGAGATTGTGGGACGGTTGGAAAGCGTTCTGTATTGGATGAGCAAGATCACATCCTGTATTAGAGATGCAAAGTAGTCTTAACCTGACCTTGACTGTGTGTAATAGATCAATCCAAGGTGTCGGGTGTTACATCTCTGCGGGGATGTCAACAGTTGATCCAAGACGACCAAGTGAAGTTGTCAAGTTTCTAGTTCCCCAGAAAGTCCAAGAATTTGTGTGTAATCTCTCAAACGCTGTTTCAAGAAGAGAAAATTTAACCACTTGGAAAAATTATACTTTGAACATTGTTATGTACAGTGTATGTCGAATATTGACTCATAGTGAAGTCCACTTTACTAGCTGCGCATGTACACCTGTTCATTAATGCAAATATCTAACAAAACAAACATGTGGCAGCAATTCAATGCATAAAAGCATGCAGACATGGTCAAGAGGTTCAGTTGTTCAGACCAAACATCAAAATGGGGGAGAAATGTGAACTAAGTGACCTTGACCATGGAATGGTTATTGGTGCCAGGGAGGGTGATTTGAGTACCTCAGTAACTGCTGATCTCCTGGGGGTTTCAAGCACAACAAACTCTAGAGTTTATAGAGAGTGGTGTGAAAAACTAAAAGCATTATGTGAGTGGCACTTCTGTGGACAATAATGCCTTGTTAATGAAAGAAGTCAGAGGAGAATGGCTAGATTGGTTCAAGCTGACAGGAAGGCAAATTTAACTCAAATAACCACACATTACAACAGAGGTGTGCAGATGAACACTCAGCATGTTGAATATTGAAGAAGGTGGCTACATTAGCAGAAGACCATGAATATATACCTGTAAACATGAGGAAATCTGCAGATGCTGAAATTTCAAGCAACACACATAAAAATTGCTGGTGAATGCAACAGGCCAGGCAGCACCTATACGGAGAGGTACAGTCGACGTTTTGGGCCGAGACCGTTCGTCCGGTCTTGGCCCGGAACGTCGACTGTACCCTTTCCTATAGATGCTGCCTGGCCTAGCAATTTTTAAACATATACCTATACTTGGTGGCCACTTCAGAAGCTACAGGAGGTACCTATTAAAGTGGCCACTGAATGTAGCTTTTCAAGTTTTTCGTGCTTTCTGATCACACAATCCACTACTCACTTTCTGCATTCTATAATCTGCTCGACCCCTATAAGATTTCTTGAAGATTTTAATTTGGGGCTCTTCAGAGAAGAAAATCTGCTTTTGTCTTGGTGGCTTCATTTGCAATCCCATCTCTTGCCTGCCCTTGAATTGGGCCATGAAAACAAGGACATAGCTTTTTCCCTTTAGAGCATCAGTAATCACTGATTGGGGTTCAATTGCCACTACTATCTGTTAGGAGTTTCTACGCTCTTACGATGACCATGCACATTTCCTCCGGGTGCCCTGGTTTCCTCTCACATTCTAAAGATGTATTTCTAGTATCTTGTGGGCATGCTTTGTTGGCGCTGGAAGCGTGGCAATAATTGTCAGCTGCCCCCTGCACATCATTGGACTGTGTTGGTCTTCGGTAAAACGAACCATTTCACTGTGTATGTTTCAATATAATGTGGAGCAAAAAGCTGAAATCTTAAAAGAGGTATAAGTCTTCTGACACAGAGTGGTTGATGACTGGAATAGGCTGCTGGGGTGGTACTGACAGCAGGTACAATAGTTGTGTCTAAGAGGCCTTGAGGCTGACAGATGAACAGAGAGGGGATGGAGGAATACAGACTTTGTGCAGATAGGGAGGATCAACTTCGTTTACCATTGAGGGCCAAGGGACCCGCTCCTGTGCTGTGCTGCTCTATGTTTCGTGTAACCCACTCAGGCTAGTGGCAACTAGGGAAAGGCAATAAATGGCAACACTGTGAGGTCTGTGTTACATTCATTTCTCCTTGAATTCAAGCACTTAATCATTGAGAATATTTTTCCAAAACACTAAGCAAGCCTGCTGCCTCTCTGCAACTCTCGTCCTTTACAATGGCCACTTTGGACATTAACCCCCTTAAGGATTAACACTGGTGTTTGGTTTGATAATGTTTCTTTGGGACACTTAGTTCTTTTAAAGGTGTTAGATAAAGACATGTTGATGCATTTAGCAACAGATTGTAAATATGACTGTGGCTTTACAATGAAGAAACATCTGGCATCTGAATCAGATTTATGATCACTGATGTAAGCATCCCACATCTGGACTGAAGGAACGAGTGGAAATAACCTTTTCCACCTCTGGTGCAGACAAGTGTGAGATGCTGCACTTTGGGAGGACAAACCAGACAAGGAATTACCCAGTGAGGGTCATAAAGAGAGCTTTTAGCACAGTGGCCTTTATTAATCAAAATATTGAAGACACTTCATCGCCATCCACCTCAACGGTGATGATGATTCAGCATATAGGAAGGAAATTGAAAATCTGTCTGAGTGGTGCCACAACAACAACCTCTCACTCAATGTCAGCAAGACCAAGGAGCTGATTATCGACTTCAGGAGGAGGAAACCAGTGGCCCATGAGCCAGTCCTCATCAGGAGATCAGAGGTGGAGAGGGTCAGCAAGTTTAAATTCCTTTGTTTTGTCATTTCTGAGGATCTTTCCTGGATCCAGCACGTAAATGCCATTATGAAGAAAGCACGGCAGCGCCTCTACTTTGTTAGAAGTTTGCAAAGATTTGACATGACAGCTAAAACTTTGACAAATATCTACAGATGTGTGGTGGAGGGTACGTTGACTGCTTGCATCATGGCCTGGAATGGAAACACCAATGTCCTTGAATGGAAAAGTTTACAAAAAGTAGTGGGTATGGCCTGGTCTATCATGGGTAAAGCCTTTCTCACCAAGGAGCACATTTACATGGAGTGTTGTCACAGGAAAGCAGCATCCATCATCAAGGACCCCCACCTCCTCTTGGTCATGCTCTCAGTTGCCATCAGGAAGGAGGTCCTGGAGCCTCAGAACTCACACCACCAGTTTCAGACAGTTATTACAATTCAACCATCAGGCTCTTGAATCAGAGGGGAGAATTTCACTCTTCACTCATCCCAGCACTGAACTGTTCCTACAATCTATACACTCACTGTCTAGGACTCTTCATCTCATGCTGTCGATATTTATTGCTTATTATTGTCTTGTTCATTTTTTTTCATTTGCAGTTTGTTGTCATTGATCCTATTGTGTTTCTTTGTATTTACTGTGTATGCACACAAGAATATGAATCATGGTGAAATATATGTACATTGATAATAAATTTTGAACTTTAAACCTACCTTCCCCCTCACCTGGCTTCACTTATCACCTGTCAGCATGTACTCCCCCCCCCCCCCCACTTCTTATTCTGGCTTCTCAACCCTTCCTTTTCAACTCTGTTGATTGGTCATGGCCTGAAATGTCAACCGTTTATTCCTCTCCAAAGATGCTGTCAGACCTGCTGAGTTCCTCCACCATTTTGTGTGAGTTGCTCAAGTGTTCCAGCGTCTGCAGAGTGTCCTGTGCGTTCAGGTTTTTAACTTGAAACGTTGACAATTCTGCTCCCTCCACAGATACTGCTCGGCCCACTGAGTTCCTCTAGCAGATTGCTTGCTGCTCCAGATTTATTCTACTTGTGTTGTTTTGCGTGAAGCTCTTTCAAGAAAGGCATAGGATGCCTGAGAGTATGTTCCAGTGAAGTACTGGAACGGGAATTGGTTGTTTACTGCTACACGTATGGTGATACAGTGAAATGCTTGTCTTGTGTATTCTTCAGATAGCTCCACCTCCCTCATCCCCCACCTACCTGGCAAGAACTATCCCCTCCTAGCTTTTCCAGCTTCCCCTACCTCCACTTTCTTACCCTGGCATCCTCCTCCTTCCCGTCCAGTCCTGAGGAAGGATCTCAGCCCAGAGCATCGACTGTTTATCTCTCTCTATAGATGCTGCCTGACCTGTTGGGTTCCTCCAGCGTTTTGTGTGTGTTGAACTGGATTTCCAACATCTGTACAATCTCTTTGTGTTTTTGCGCTTGTGCAGTGCCTTTCACAATCTCGAGATGTCGCAAAGTGCTTGATCACCAGTAAAATGTGATTGTTCTTATAGCATGTGAGATGTCCCAAATCTATCATCTCTGCAGCCTCCAGTCTTAAGGCAGTCTCACCCCTGCTGCACTAACAAGATGTTCAGGGAAAAAAAAAAATTTGCGAAAATTGAGAGCTATAGCATCTTGTTTGTGGAGTTCACAACTCCCAAATGTATTTATTCATCGAGAAGTACGAAATGAAATCTCCCCGAGCACGCACACATGGATCAGAGGTGATACAGTAATTCTGTTAATGGAGCCACTATCTCACAGAGCCAGGTTCTATCTTCACCTCGGCTGCCTTCTGTGAGGAGTTTGCCTGTTCTCCCACAGACAGCACGGGTTCTGTTTGTTGCTGTAAACACAAAGCATTACTCCTGGAATGAAAGGGTTAAGGTACGAGGAGCACTTGAAGGCTCTGTGCCTGTATTCAGCAACAATGGAATAGTGGAGTGGAGCAGACGCTGGGTCTGTACTCACTGTACTCAGGAAAATGATGGGAGATCTAATTACAACCTATTGCATATTGAAAGGACTGGATAGAGTGGATGTGGAGGGGATGTTTCCTATAGTGGGTGAGGCTAGGATCAGAGGACACAGCCTCAGAATAGAGGAAAGTTCCTTTGGAACAGAGATGGGGTGGAACTTTAGCCAGAGAGTGGTGACTGTGTGGATATAAGTGAATATTGGTTGGCTTGAGTTGTCTCCAATCTTGGCAATTAACTTGCAAACATTTTGTCACCATGTGAGGAGAATCATGAGTATACTGTTAATTGTGGTGTGTCCTCCAAATGCTTGGGCTTTGCATACTTATCTACCAGTTGGTCAGTTGTCCTTTTGGAAACCCAATTGATACCAGGAGTCATAGCCAACCGATGAAGAATTGGTTTTCTGCAAACCATCCTTTAAACAGACAGGCAAACTTTGATTGTATTTATGAGCTAAAGAGGGCAAAATTTCAGACCACAATGCACGAAGTTTGCCATGCAGCCAATCAGCAACGGGATTTCCTCCCAGCATCACATTTGAGTTTCCATAATGTCATTCAATCAACTGATTGATGAGTATATAAAGAGCAAACACACCACAATTAACAGCGCACTGACGATGTCTCCTTGTGTGGTGATGAAACGTTTGTAAGTAAATTGCCAAAATCGGAGAAGAACTCAACCCACCATCAACCACTCGAGCTACACGTCCTTCAAATTATTCCTAATAACAATATTCTAGTTTTATTCTTATATTCTTCCCTAATCATTCTGTTTTAGAAAAACATTATTATTCTTCTTTTAAGACCACCCCCTCCCCCCGTTGGTGGAGATCGACAGCATTCTAGCTGTCTATATGTCAGTACGCAAGCCAGGCTATTATGATATGGAGAGCAAGCTGTTTCCATACAGCAGACTCTTCCTCTCCACATAGCTGATGAACCCAAAGGAACGCCAGAGACTGATACAGTTTGACACCAGTGGAGTCACAGGAGTTGCTTCAACGTAGGATTGCCTTAGGGACTTCAGTTCCGAATTTTTTTCTCGGGTGTTGCTCCAGAAGCCCTCACCACAGATGGGTATAGCTGCAAGGCGGAAGAGGTTTGAGATCTGAGCTCTTCTCCTAGATGAGCTGCCAACCCACGGCCGATGAGCCCCATCTGCCCAAAGCGACTGGTTTTAAGGCATCAGTAACCTGCCTTTGCCCCTTCTCCTGTCAGTAGAAATGGTTCTGCAGGGTTTAGTAGCTAAGCCACACGTGAAGGCCAGGAGCTGGCCCGGTTGTCAGATGCTACTTGAGATGCATACCACTGAGAGTATTTAATAGGTGTGGGAGCTTGTCCGCTCCCCACCACACCATCCCCCTCCGCTGGCTATAACAGCATTAATGAACCGATTAATCTCCTACCAAAGTAGATATTGTTTAGTCATCTATTCTTCTTTCATTATTCTCTATCATCAAAATCCTGAAAGCCATCAACTATTACAAGACCATATGATATAGGAGCAGAATGAGGCCATTCAACCCATCGAGTTTGCTCATGGAGCCATCATGGCTTAGGAATTTGTTTTGTCCCCCTTCTCCCTGTAACCCTTAACCCTCACCAATCAAGAACCTATCAATCTCGGTCTTAAATACACCCAATGACTTGTTGGGCACTGACTTCTGTGGCAATGAGTAACACCCTCTGGCTGAAGAAATTACTCCACACCTCAGTTTTGAAGGGAAGTTCTTTTATTCTCAGGCAGTTTTTTAAAATCTGAAATCCGGGTTTAACTTTGCCACACCAACAATGAAGATGTCTGTTGCCATCTTTACTACTTTAAGATTGTTCAATGTCATTTCCGGTACACAAGTGTAAAGGAGATGGAATAATTGATACTCTGGATCCGAAGCAACCCAAAAATATACAGTAAGATAAAAAGCACAATATTAAAAAATCACAACAAATATAAATGCATAAGTTAGCTTTTACACAGATTGTATGTCATGAAAGTGGCAGTAGGCACAGGAGTGAGGGCAGTTGGGACACTATGTGTCTCAGAGATAATAAAATGGTCAGGTTAGAAAGAAAAGCAAGGATGTAATGTTGAGGCTTTGTAAGGTATTTGTCAGACCGCACTTGGAGTACTCTGAGCAGTTTTGGGCACCTTATCTAAGAAAGGATATTCTGGCATATGAGAGGATCCAGAGAAGGTTCATGAGAATGTTGCTGAGTATGAAAGTTGTAACATATGATGTGCTTTTAATAGCTCTGGGCCTGCACTCACTGGAGTTTAGAAGAATGAGGATGGATCTTATTGAAATCTATTGAATATTGAAAGGCCGAGCTAGAGTGAATATGGAGAGGATGTTTCCTACAGATTCTAGGTTCAAGATTGTGTACTGGAAATTATATTAAACAATGTAAAGGAGAACAAAATAATTGTTAGCAACACACTTAAAAGTTGCTGGTGAACACAGCAGGCCAGGCAGCATCTCTAGGAAGAGGTATAGTAGACGTTTCGGGCCAAGACCCTTCGTCAGGACTAACTGAAAGGAGAGCTAGTAAGGGATCTGAAAGTGGGAGGGGGAGGAGGAGATCCGAAATGATAGGAGAAGACAGGAGGGGGAGGGATGGAGCCAAGAGCTGGACAGGTGATTGGCAAAAGGGATATGAGAGGATCAGGGGACAGGAGACCTAGGGAGAAAGAAAAGGGGGAGGGGGGAAGCCCAGAGGATGGGCAAGGGGTGTAGTGAGAGGGACAGAGGGAGAAAAAGGAGGGAGAGAAAAAGGATGTGTGTATATGAATAAATAAATAACGGATGGGGTACGAGGGGGAGGTGGGGCATTAGTGGAAGTTAGAGAAGTCAATGTTCATGCCATCAGGTTGGAGGCCACCCAGAGGGAATATAAGGTGTTGTTCCTCCAACCTGAGTGTGGCTTCGTCTTTACAGTAGAGGAGGCCGTGGATAGACATATCAGAATGGGATAATTGTTACTCTGGATTCGATGGAGCACAAAAAAAAAGATAAATAACACAAGAATAAAAACAATAAATATAAATACATAAGATAACTTATATACATTGATTGTATGTCCATAAAGTGACACTAGGCACAGGAGTGTCTGTACATAATTTGACTCTGACAGGAAATGATAAAGTAGTGGTGGTTGGGGGTGTGGAGGGGTGCGTTAGTGGGTGGAGGTGTTGATCAGCCTTACTGCTTGGGGAAAGTAACTGTTTTTGAGTCTGGTGGTCCTGGTGTGGATGCTGTATAGTCTCCTCCCAGATGGGAGTGGGACAAACAGTCCGTGAGCAGGGTAGTGGGATCCTTCATTATGTTACTGGGTCATTTCCATCTCCTTTCTGCTTAGTATATGTATGTTCTTGATGGCAGGTGGGCTGGTGCTTCAGAGGGAGTTCAAGATACTGGTGACAAAATCCAATTTTTTTTAAAGATTGATCAAGGATCAACTTTATTTGCATATACATTTACATGTATCAGAAATTTGCTGTGGTGTGTTGGGTAGGGTGTGACATGCAACAAAAACAGGATCCGCTATTTACAAAGAATTATATAAAGTACAGATATGGGACAAAATGTGCATAATCACAGAGATGCTAGCATGTATTTACAATGTAAAGAGCTTTATAAAACATGGTTTACAGTGCAGTGCTCAGAGACTGAGGTAAGAGATATTTTGCTGAATTTTACTCATCTATAACCATCACTGTAGTCTGACCTTTTCATTCCGGGATCCAGACTTTCTGGATTTGGGCTATGGTTACAATAATATTGTCCCCCAAAGGGAATTGGAAGATCTATTCTTGATCTTCAATATACTCTTGATTTTTTTTAAGTATTTCCTTATCTCTGAATAAATCTGCCTGAGAGCTGTGAACTTGTACAACTGCATTGCTAAAGATCTCAACTTCAGATATATTTTGTATTTTCTATACTGTAGATTGCTGGGCATCTTGGAAGAAATTGTGTTGGCTGTTTCACTTGAGGTTTAGTGTGTGTCAAAGGCGTGTTTGCATTCACACTTGGTGTCAAAAATGGGAGATTTATGAGCCCACTTTTCCTGCAAAGTTTTGCCACAGTCACTGAGTCATAAAGCATAGAAACAGGTCTTTCGGCCTAACTACTTCATGCCAACCAAGTTTCCCACCTAAGCTAATCTGATTTCCCTACATTTGGCCCATATCCTGCTGCATGATCCCTATCTGAGTACCTTTTTTTTTAGATGTTAACAAACCTGCCTTAACAGGATGGCAGGATCTGCAGTGGTGGAGAGGGATGTTGGGGTTCACATCCATGGATCGCTCAATGTTGTAGTACAGTTTTATAGGGTGCTTAAGAAGGTGTGCTGTGTTGGCCTTCATGGGTCGGGGGATTGAGTTCTGGGGCAGGGTCGTGTTGCAGCTCTGTAGGAATCTGGTTGCTCAGTTCTGTTCGCCTCATTGCGGAAGGGTTGCAAAAGCTTTGAGAGGGTGTAGAGAAGATTTACCACGTGGATGAAAAACAATGGAGTGGCTACGTAGGACGAAAGGGTTAGATTGATCTTGGAGAAGGTTGAAGGGTTAGCACAACATTATGGGCTGAAGGACCTGTACTGTGCTGTACTAGTCCAATTCTTGAAATATTTTATAACTCACTTTCTGGCAATTTGTTCCATAAACTGACACTCTTTAGGTTAAAATATTGACCCTCAGGTTCCTATTAATTTTCACCCTTCTCATATTAAACTCAGTCTCTCTAGTTCTTGACTGCCTATCCCTGGGGAAAAAACAGCCTGTGAGCATTCACCCTGTCAATGCCCCTCATGATTTTACATTTGGACACAACATGGCTTGGTATGGCAAGAGCTCTGCACGTGACCGTAAAAAACTGCAGAGAGTTGTGGACACAGCTCAGCACATCACAGAAACCAGCCTCCCGTCCATGGACCCTGTCTACCCTGCTCACTGATCAGTCAGCATAAGCAAGGACACTTCCCACACTGAACATTTTCTCTTCTGTCTCCCATAAGGCCTGAAAGCACATACCACCAGGCTCAAGGACAACTTCCAAGCCACAGTGAGAAGTCTATTAAATGGTTGCCCAGTACGAAAAGATGGACTCCTGACCTCAATAATATACTGTGCTATGATCATGAACTTTATTGTTTACCTGCACTGCACATCTTCAGTAGCTGCTACACTTTATTCTGCATTCTGTTATTGTTTTATCTTGTTCTACCTCAGTGCACTGCGTAATGATCTGATCTGTATGAACAATATGTAGGACAAACTTTTCACTGTATCTGAGTACACTATACCCAGTGACCACTTTATTAGCTATCTCCTGTACATAATAAAGTTGGCGCTGAGTGTGTGTTTGTGTCATGCATTCAGAGATGTTCTTCCGCACACCACTGTAGTAACATGTGGTTATTTGAGTTGCTGTCACCTTCCTGTCAGCTTGAACCAGTCAGGCCATTCTCCTCTGACCTCTCTCATTAACAAAGCATTTTCACGCACAGATCTACTGCTTACAGGATAGTTTGTTTTCTCGCACCATTCTCTGTAAACTCTAGAGACCGTTGTGCATAAAAATCCCAAGAGATCAGTAGTTTCTGAGAAACTCAAATCACCCCATCTGGCGCCAACACTCATTCCACAGTCAAAGTCACTCAGATCACATTTCTTCCCATTCTGATGTTTGGTCTGAACAACAAATGAACCTCTTGACCATGTCTACGTGCTTTTATGCAATGAGTTGCTGGCACGTGATTGGCTGTTTAGATATTTGCATTAATGAGCAGCTGTACCAAATAATGTGGTTACTGAGTGTAGATTCCAAATCCAGTTTAATAAGATCAGCAACGGAAAAGGTCCCAAGCTGTTCGAGCTCTCTCTATAACTTAGTCCCTTAAGTCCTGGCAACATCAATCGTAAATCTTCTCTGCACTCTTTTTGGCTGAATGACGTCCTTCTTTCAGCAGGCTTGGTGCTACACACTGTCTTGAGTTGAGAGTTTTGTGGATCCGGGTGAATTGTTGATGTCTTGGGTGGTCTGAGGTGGAGAACAGTTCAGGCATTGGCAATACTGTGCAGAGATTTGAAAGACTTGAAAGATTAGCTTTATTTGTCACATGTATATGGAAACATACAATGAAATACAGTTAATTGCATCAACAAGCAATATAGTCTGTGGATCTGCTGGTTAGAGGCAGCCTGCAAGTGTCACCATGTTTCTAGCACCAACGTAGGATGCCCACAACTTACCGTGAAAGTCTTTATAATGTGGGAGGAGCACCCGGAGAAATGCATGCAGTCCCAGGGGGTACAGACAGAGGTGGGGTTGAAACCTGATTGCTGGCACAGTAATAAGCACTATTCGAACTGCTACGCTACTGTGCCAACTGATCGTCTGTCTGTAGTAGGCACTGCTGAGGTTTGAACTCAGAATCTCCTGTTCATAAGGCAGGTGCTTGAACCAATTAAGCCCCAGCGCTAGCTGTGCCCCAGGATAGGCTAACATGGAAGAGAGCTGGAATTGGTTTATTATTGTCGCATGTATTGAGATACAGTACAGTGAAAAGCTTCTCCTGCACACTGTTCATACAGATCAGATCATAACACAGTGCATTGAGGTAGAACAAGGTCAAATAATAATGATGCTATCATAGAACATAAAACATAGAACAGCACAGGAACAGGCCCTATGACCCACAATGTTGTGCCGAATCAATTATATTAGTCATCAAATGGCCAACTAAACTTATCCCTTCTGCCTGCACAATATCCATATCCCTCCATTTTCCTCACATTCCTGTGCCTATCTAAACATCTCTTAAAAACCCTCAATGAATCTGCCTCTACCACCACCCCATATCTGCATGCTCTTACGCATTGGGTTGTTTCCACGTGATTGGCCAATTAGATATCTGCGCTAACGAGCAGGTGTACAGGTGTACCTAATAAAGTGGCCACAGAGTGTAAATTACCTCTCAGCGTTTGAATCTCGGGTTGAGTGGAGCTGTATTACATAACTCAACCCCCTCCCCCTTTCCACCTCCTCCCTCCTCCCACCTCTTCCTTCCTCCCTTCCCCCTCTCCCTTACCTCACCTCCATATCCAGGAATTTAGTGAACCTCTGCAGCTCCCCTCCATCATGAGAATATCCTTTGAGAGAGAAACTAGAGTGATGATATTCCAGATGTGGTCAGAGAGCAACACAGCAGGGATACAGGCCCTTCGGCCCACCCAGCTTGTCCAAATTACTAGCATCCCTCCAAACTGCACCCCTTCATACGCTTCTTAAATAATACTATTGTACTAGCTCACTTAACCGCATACACCTTATGTATATGTTGACATATACAACCTTGAGATTAAATTTCTTTCAGGTATTTACAGAAAAATAAAGAAATAGAATGGAATTTATGAAAAAAAACTATATTCAAGCAAAGACTGACAAACAACCAACGTGCAAAAGAGGGCAAGTCGTACAAACACAAATACTGAGAATGTGAGTTGTCAAGTCCTTGAAAGTGAGTCTGCAGGTTGTGCAATCGGTTCTGTGGTCTGGTGAGTGAAGTTATCCACACTGGTACAGCAGCCTGATGGTTGAAGGGTGATAACTGTTCCTGAACCTGGTGGTGTGCGACCGAAGGCCTTTGACCCTCCTGCCCGATGGTGGTAGCATGCCGGCGGTCCTTCATAATGGACGCTGCTTTCTTGTGGCCGTGCTCCTTCTACTCTTCACTCTCTGTGTGGAAAGTAATTGCCTTTCAGTTCCCTTTAAAATCTTTCCCCTCTCACCTTAAATCTATGCCGCCTAGTTTTGGAGTCCACTACCTTGGGGAAAAGACACCTTCTCTGTGCCTCTCATGATTTTAAAATTTCTACAAGGTCGCCCTCATTCCCTTGTGTTCCATGGAATACACCAGGGAGTAATTAGGTGACATGGGCTCATTGGACTGGAAGAGCCTTTTACTGTGCTGTATCTCTAAATAAACTAAAATATAAAAAAAATAGAAGAAAGACTCAGCCTGGTCAATCACCTCCCCCCCCCCCCCACCGCCCCAAACTCAGGCCCTCTAGTCCTGGCAATGTCCTCATAAATCTCCTCTGCATTTTTCCAGTTAAACTACATCTGTTCTATAATAGGGTGACCAGAAATGGCCACCAGGGACCCACTTAGTTCCAGTGCAAATTCAATCTTTTACTCAGATTGTTCTGGCATAAAAGCCAACAGACCATGTGCCTTACTAATTGCATGCTGTACCTTCATGTTAACTTTGAAGCATTTGTATACAAGGACACCCAGGTCAATCTGAAAACCAATACCTTTCAATCTCAGACAGTTGGTGGAAAAAAATAGAAACATGGTAATTTTTTTTCTCTCCAATGTAGATGATTTCATATTTTTCCATCAACTGGGCAGCTGGGTGGCACGGTTGGAACTGCCTGTTTTGTGCTGAATAGCAAAATAAATTATCTTCTTACACAGGTCCTCGTGGAGCATGTACACCATATATACTGATTCCCTTGTCCATTCTGCTAGTTATAATCTCAGGAATATAGTAACAAAAATTTTTCAGACTTAACTTACTATTCCTTAATCCTCGTTATCTCTATTTTAATGCAAACATAAGCCTCTGATTTAATTTAATCAGGAAAATGGTGAAACACTCACAGGACAGGCAACATCTGTAGAGAGAGAAACGGTTAATATTTCATATCCAGGAACTTTAACCTGATGAAGTGTTTCAACCCAAAATGTTGAGACTGTTCCTCCCTCTTCTGATGCTGCCTGGCCTGCAGAGTATTTCCAGCAATTTCTAATTTTATTTCAGAATAACAGCAACTATATTTTCTGCTTTTGAAAACTAATTTAGTATCAGAATGTGTAAATTGTGGTAATGACCCCCTATTACCACAACTGACCCTTGTTAGATATGCTTGGGGCGAGAGCAACAACAGAGGAGTATGATTAAGAATTTTGACTAAGTCATGTCAGCAGTGGTAAAGTAAAGGCATCCATCAGTCTTGCGAGACCATGGATCTGCGCCTGGAAAGTCTTCACTCTCCAGGGCGCAGGCCTGGGCAAGGTTGTATGGAAGACCAGCAGTTGCCCATGCTGCAAGTCTCCCCTCTCCACAACACCAATGTTGTCCAAGGGAAGGGCATTAGGACCCATACAGCTTGGCACCATTGTCGTCGCAGAGCAATGTGTGATTAAGTGCCTTGCTCAAGGACACAACACGCTGCCTTGGCTGGGGCTCGAACTCATTACCTTCAGGTCGCTAGTCCAATGCCTTAACCACTTGGCCACGTGCCCACACTGTCACGGTCAGTAGTGGTACACGCCGGATAACTTACTGTGTGGGAACTACAGCCGGGCCTGCCAGGATGAAAAGCCTGCAATTGAAAGCCCACGCGAAAAGAGTGAACTCTCTGTGTAGAGCAGGACCAATCAGTTCTCCACACAATCAAGCAACTGCATTCTTACAATTGCAATAGTGTTGTACAACCTAGAACAACAACTTTTTCTTGGGCCCTTAGCTCTCTGTGGGGCATAGGCCATTGAAGACCTCCCCTCCCCATCATCCAAAGTCAATGGTATAACTGTTCATCAATGTTTCTGCAATCCATTGCATCCACTATACAGAGGATTCACCTCTATTAAATACCCTTACGTTATCTGTTCCTTTCTCCAAATGGCAACAGTGTCCACTTGAGACTGGATACTCCTGTGGTCTGCGGTGTGTGTCAGTGAAGCTTGCGGTTCCTGAGAAGGCCATTGGACTGTACAGAATATGTTGGCTGTTAGTGAAAGTGATGCAGTCAGTCGCTGCTCCAGCCACCCTTCTGCGAGATCTTCTGCTGGGTATCCTCTGTAGAGTCATAGAATCATGCAGCAGGAAAACAAGCCATTCGACCCTTCCTGTCCATGCCAGTCAAGACTTCCATCTACGGCAGTCCCATTTCCCTAACTTGGCCCATATCGCTAATCCATATCCCTGTCCAAGTACCTTTTAACTGCTGTTAATCTACTTGCTGGGTGGCAGGCTGGAGATGTGTCTCTACCAAAGGAGATGTAAGTCACTCCTTCCCTGCACTAGCTTACTGCTCACCCTTGGATAAGGTGTAGCACCTGCTTAGCCCTCCCACCCCCGACTGGCATCAGGTGAATCCAAGGGAGCAGGTGGTGGATGGTCATATGAGCAGCTGGTGCAGATCACAAATCCTGATTCTGCAACCACTGATGCCAGGGAGACAATCTCTGAAGAGTATTGATAATGGCTGGGGTCACTTGTCTTGTAAAGACACTGGCCAGAAGAAGGCAATGGCAAACCACTTCTGTGGAAAAATTTGCCAAGAACAGTCACGGTCATGGAAAATCCTTGATCATAGGACATGGCGTACATAATGAATGTACCAGCCTCGTCTATTTTCTCCAGCAGCTCATTCCTTAGACGGACACCTATCTGGGTGAAAAAAAGAAAACTGCACTCAGATTCCGATGATATTTATCCTTTCTCATCTCAAACCTACGTCCTCTCGATTTTCTATCGCTGAGGAAAGAGACTTCGTCATTCAGCCCATCTATGTCCATCATAATTTTATGCACATTCACCCTATTTACGCTTCCCTTTTGTCCTTCTCCTGCTTCCGCTGTCTTCAAACCGGAATGTTATGCAGTGAGGAATGATTCAGATTAAAGTGCAGGTTGATAGGTTCTTGATTAGTCAGGGCATCAAAGGTTGCAGGAAGAAGGGAGGAGGATGTGGTTGAGAGAGGTAATAGATCACCCATGATGGAATAGTGGTGTAGACTGTGAGTCTGTACTCACTAGAGTTCAGAAGAATGAGGGGGATCTCATTGAAACCTATTGAATATTGAAAGGTCTGGATAGAGTGGATGTGGAGAGGGTGATTCCTACAGTGTGGGAGTCTAGGACCAGAGGGCATAGCCTCAGAATCGAGGGATGTCCATTTAGAACAGAGAAGGAAGAATTTCTTCAGCCAAAGGATGGTGAATCTGTGGACTTCATTGCCACAGATGGCTGTGGAGGCCAAGTCATTGGGGTATATTTTAAGTGGAGGTTGATAAGTTGTTGATTAGTCATGCAGTCAAAAGTTACAGGAAGAAGGCAGGAGAATAGGGTTGACAGGGATAATAAGTTAGCCGTGATGGAAAGGTGGAGCAGACTTGATGGGCTGAATAGCCTAATTCTGCTCCTATATCCTATGGCTTTATGGACTGTAAAGTTTCTCCCCTGAAGGACATGGTCAAGAATACTCACCAATGCCTCTACATCCTGAGGACGCTAAAGAAATTCAGCAGGTCCAATTCCTTTTTGTTGATGCACCATAGAAAACATTCCCCGTGGATGCATCAAGGCTTGGTATGGCAACTGCTCTACGTGTGACCGCAAGAAACAGATCTTAAATAAAAGAGATTCTGCAGATGCTGGAAATCCAGAGCAACACACACACACACAATGATGTAGGAATTCAGCAGGTCAAGCAGCATCTATGGAGAGGAATAAACAGTCGACGTTTCAGGACAAGCCCCTTCATCAGGACTGGAAAGGAAGGAGGAAGATGCCAGAATAAGAAGGGGGGGTGAGAGGAAGTGGATAAAGATAAAAGGTGATAGTTGATGCCGGGTGTGTGGGGGAGAGGGGATGATCTATGTGAACAGTATGCAAGACAAGCATTTCACTGTATCTCCATGCACATGGCAATAATCAACCAATTCTAGTTCCAGTGCTTCACTCTCAGGCATCCTATGCCTTCCTTGAAGAGCCAAGAGCTTCACACAAAATAACAGAAGCAGAGCACATCTGGAACAACAAGCAATCTGCTAGAGGAACTCAGTAGGCTGAGCAGTATCTGTGGAGGGAGGAGAATTGCCAACGTTTCAAGTTAAAACTCTGAACACAGGGGATTCTGCAGGCGCTGGGACGCTTGAGCGACCCACACAAAACAGTGCGGAGGAGCTTAGCAGGTCAGGCAGCATCTGCGGAGATGAACAAACAGTCAACGTTTTGGGCCGAGACCTTTAATCAGCAATGGAAAAGAAAGGGAAATGAAGCCAGGTATGAGGAGGTGGGGTGAGGGGAGGCGAAGGAGTACAAGTCGGAAAATAATAAGTGAAGCCAGGTGAGGGGAAAGGTAGGTTCAAAGTTCAAAATGGTTTATTTTATCCTGTACCTCCTGCCTGATCATCGTAGAGAGAAAGGAGTATTACCTCGACAATAGAGGTTCTTGATGATGGATAAACACGAGAGATTCTACAGATGCTGGAAATTCAGAACAACATACAGCAAATGCTGGAGGAACTCAACGGGTCAGGAAGCATCTATGGATAGGAATATAGAGTTGACATATTCAGCTGAGACCCTTCATCAGGACAGGAAAGGAAGGAGTACGAAACCAGAATAAGAAGAAAGGGAGAGGGGAATGGAAGGAGTACAAGCTGGCAGGTGATACGTGAAGCCAGGTAAGTGGGTAGGGGAGGAGTCATGAAGTGAGAAGCTGGGGGGGGGGCGCGGTGACGGGGTGATAGGTGGAAAAGGTTCAGAAGAAGGTATCTGATTGAAGAGGACGGTGGACCATGGGAGAAAGTTAAGGAGGACGAATACACTGTATCAGGTTTCAACTCAAAGTATCAACAGTTTCTTCCCTACCAGAGATGCTGCTGAGTCCTTCCAGCTGCCAGTTCCAGCAACTGTCTCTTTGACAAATTGGAAAAGTAGTCGCACATCTTTCTACTTTTAGGAACTCCAGACATCCATAAACACTGGGAAAAAAAAATCTGCAACGTCCAGAGAAACAAGGTGATGAATAATTAAAAGCCTGTTATTAATGAACTTCCAGCCGTTATGTAAATGAAACTGGCTTCAAGACTAATTTGTCAGCTTCAATTCCTTCTCTGTTCTGCTGTTGTCTGAGACAAGTGCTTGTCATAATGGACTTGATCATGAAATACTGCCAGTCTTTCTGTGTAATAGGCCCAGGCTCCCAGCTCGAGTTACCCAATACTGTTGGACTGGGAAATGTGTCTCTCAAGACATTCCACCATCAGCTATATTTAGCATGCAGTCTTGTGATGCTGCATGTTTTTTTTATATACATCAGCAAGGAACGTTGCCAGTAATTGACAATTAGGCTGGCCGCTGTCCTGGTTTTCGAGTGTTGAATGAAGGGGTTGTCGGTAACACAAGTTCTGCCTGTTCCGGCTCTTTGGAATAGTTCATCCCGATCTGTGCCACCCCAAAGGATTCTTGAGTGCAGCGTGGAGGTGGGGTGGGCTTGCAAGAGTAGGAAAAGTGTTGGGGGTCTTGGGGACAATGGTTGCTAACAGAGTCTGAATCCAAAGCTTTTTTACTTTGAATCATTCTGTTTATTCCAGGAGTCATAAGGGTTATTTATTTATTTAGAGATACAGCACTGTACAGGCCCTTCTGGCCCGATGAACTGCACCACCCATACTAGCCTAATCACAAGAAAGTGTACAATAACCGCTACATATCTGGACTGTGGGAGGAAACTGGAGCACCAAGAGGAAACCCACACATATCACAGAACGTAGATGGCATCAGAATTGAACTCTGAACTCTGATGACACGAGCTGTAACCACTATGCTGCCATGGCACCAGATATGTCGTTCTGTGTACGTTGATTATTCTGTAGATATTTCTTGCGCTGTACATCCACTATAAAACTCCTGGAAGTCTGCGGCCCCGGTAGATGAAGGTGATTGACTAGAACTGGAGGTCATAGGTTCAGGGTGAAAGGTTGAAATGCTATGTTGGCACCTGAATGTGTGGTATCATTTGCGGGCTGCTCCCAGCACATCCTTTGGTTTGGGCAGGTTGTTGTTGGTGCATTTCACCGCATGTTGCAATGTGATAAGTGAACCTGGGAGGGGACATATTTAAGGGGAATCTGAGAGGGAGTCTTTTCACTCAGAGAGTGGTGTGAGTGTGGAGCGAGCTGCCAGCAGAAGACGTGGATATGGCGTCAGTTGGAACTGTGACTCATTGTAGCAGATGGCTGTGGAAGCCAAGTCATTGGGTACATTTAAAGTGGTGGTTAAAAGGTTCTTGATTAGTAAGGGTGCCAAAGGTTACAGGAAGAAGGTAGGAGAACGGGGATAATAAATCAGCTATGATGGAATGGTAGGCTGAATGGCCCAATTTTGCTCTATGTCTTATGTTCCATAGATTAGATTAGATTCAACTTTATTGTCATTGTGCCGAGTACAGATATAAAGCCAGTGAAATGCAGTTAGCATCTGACCAGAAATGCAAAGAGTAGTATTACTTACAAAATAACTGCGAATAAAAAAAATGCTACAGCACACAAATATAAAAGTACTGAGACAGTACAATACGGATGCAATACTGCTTAGCGCTGTGATGTGAGGTTCAGCAGGGTCACAGCCTCAGGGAAGAAGCTCTTCCTGTGCCTGCTGGTGCGGGAGCGGAGGCTCCTGTAGCGCCTACCGGATGGGAGGAGAGTAAAAAGTCCATAGTTAGGGTGAGATGCATCCCTGATAATGCTTGATATACATACAGTGCATATAGCTAGGGTGCCTAAGACTTTTGTACAGAACTGCATTTGTCAGTGTAGAGCGGGGAGTAAGTTTGTAAATCTGCTGGGAGCGTAGGAGCAAAGGACGTTGGGAATGGTGATGGTGGAGTGCCACAGGAAGGATGTGGGGCAGGTCACAGAGGAGGGGTGCCAGGGGCAGGAGGTGGTGCAGGTGCAGACACACCCAGCCCTGAGAAACCAGTCAAGGTCATTTGATTCCAAACGATTAGTTTATTGATCATTGCAGACTGCCTCTCTGGTGCTTTCTGCTCCCTCCTTCCTCCTTCCTCCTTTCCCCTTTTCCCAAGCATGATTCCCGTCTCCCTGCCCCCTTCCCACTCTCAGTCCACAACAGAGACCCATATCAGAATCAGGTTTATCATCACTCACGTATGTCATGAAATTTGATTTTTTTTTTGCAGCAGTAGAGTGAAATACTACAGGACTGTGTAAAGGTCTATATATATATATGGACTGTATATGGATGGGAGTGGTAGGGAAGGCCATGATCTGGGTCCAGGAAGATGGGACTAGGTAGAAGACCAGGCTGGCACAGACTAGATAGGCCAATGGGCCTATATCAATGACTCTAAGGCAATAACCTTGCATGTGTAATGCTAGATTGATGGAAGGATTGATTTTATTTTGTTTTTGCAGTTTGCCTTCTTTTGCACACTAGTTTTTTGTCAGTATTTGTGAGTAGTTTTTCATTGATCCCATTGTTTTTGTTCTATTGTGAATGCCTGCGAGAAATTGAATCTCAGGATAGTATGTGGGGACTTTGATAATAAATTTACTTTGAACTATCTATAAATAATCTACAGCATTTTCAATATACCCAGAGTTACTTCTCTTCAAATATATTGACTGTAACAAGCTTTACTGCTTCCTGAAGTGGTGAATGGGGCCAAAGTAAATGCAAATCTTTTCTTTTTATTGATAAGCCATTGAGTTTCAAGTGAAGAATTTGTAAAGTGCAGGGAGCAGCTTTATTCCCAGTCTGGGAACATCTTACTTCTAGGATTTGAAGATTATTTCCCTTGACAATACTCTGGATCAGAATCAGGTTTATTCAGGGGCGCCACGGTAGCGAGGCAGTTAGCGCAACGCTATTACAGCTCAGGGGCACCGGAGTTCGGAGTTCAATTCCAGTGCTGCCTGTACGGATTTTGGATGTTCTTCCCCCGAGCGCATGGGTTTCCTCCGGGTACTCTGTTTTTTATTGACAGTTCAAAGATATACCGGTTAGCTGGTTAACAGATCACTGTAAACTGTTCTGTGATTAGGCTAGAGTTAAGTGTAAGTGGGTTGCTGGGCGGCACAACTGGTTGTACAGGAAGTGCCTGTTCTGTGCAGTATCTCTAAATAAGTAAATAAATAAATGCTGACATACATTGTGAAAATTGTTGTTTTGTAGCAGCAGAAGATAGAAATGACTAAATGTTTCAAAAATAATTAAAGAGTGCAAAAAAGGAATGATAAGGTAGCGCTTATGGGTTCATTGACCATTCAGAAATCTGAAGACAGATGGGAGGAAACTGCGTCTAAATCATTGATTATGTGCCTTCAGGCTACTGTACTTCCTCGCTGACGGTAGCCGTGAGAAGAGAGCATGTTCCGGGTGATCAGGGTCCTTTCTGGTTACTTACGCTTTCTTGAGGAACCACCTTGAGAAGATGTCCTCAGTAGTGGGTAGGCTTGTGTTCGAGTCGGACCCAGTCTGCAACCCTCTGCAGCCTCATGCGATCCTGTGCATTGGAGCCTCCACACTATTCTGGAGGGAGCATGATAAGTGCATTCCTGACCAAGCCACATTTGCACTCTCTAACCCATAGCACTAAGTCAGCCCCTTCACTGGAAGTACTGCACCAGTTCAGGAAGGTGCCTCACCACCTTCTACAGGGAAGTTGTGCTGGCCTTCCAGTAATGCTCGCATCTCCAAAAAAAAATTAAAAATTATGATGATAGAAACTTATTTTAATTTCATCAGACACTCCTTCATATATTCATACATTGAGGTGCCAGGGTAGCATGGAGATTAGTGCTGCACTATTTCAGCTTGGTGTGTCGGAGTACAATTCTGGTGCCCTCTGTAAGTCCTTCCCATGAATGTGTGCGTTTCCTCTGGGAGCTCTGGTTTCCTCCTACGGTCTAAAGACGTACCAGTTAGCAGATTAATTGCTAAATTGTCCTGTGATTAGGCTGGAGTTAAATTGGGGGTTGCTGATTGTACAGTTCAAAGGGCCAGAGTGGCCTATTCAACACCGTATCTCAAAATAAAATAGACATGAAAATAAATATTCAAGTGGTGTGAAAAATAAGAAGCTTTTAGAAAAATACAAAAGCAATCATGCAGATTTTACTGGAAAATTCACTGAATAGCTACATGTATATGGGTGGTTGTATAAAAATTACAAGCAAGCACAGGAAGGTTCAAATAACAATTTGATAGCCCAGTCTAACAGCAGAACCAACCACGGTTCCAGCTTGAAGTCTACCCATTCCTGGGAGAGGTTCTACCCATTGGGGAGAAGGCAGGAAAATGGGGTTGATAGGGATAATAAATCAGCCCTGATGGATTAGCAGAGCAGACTTGATGGACCAAATTGCCTAGGTCTTAGGTTCTAAGAGGCCTGGCAGAGCACGCAATACATGTGGTACTCACCGATTCTGGTAATTTTGCATTTTACAAGTCAAGAAGTTATTTAATATTTTATTAATAAAACAGAAAGCCATAGCAAATAATTTAAGCTCAGTATAGGGCACACGACCAACAGCAGAATGTGGAATGTATAAATTCATCACATTTATATAATCAGACAAGCTACGCTACCTTACTCCTGCAGTAATTGTGATGAGTGTAAAGTAGAAACTATTAGACGTATTTTGCCACAGAGAATGGCTGAATTATGACTGCCAGCTCTCGAAGAATACATTCCTAGAGTTTTTTTAAAAATAAATCACACTTCCTTCCAGATCCAACTTCCCCACTAGTAAAATGGCTGGCATCCAATGTTTTTACAACTAATATTTATTATTACTTAGAGCAGAATAGGCCCTGCCTGCCCAACAAGCCACCTATTTAACACTAGCTAAATCAGAGGACAATTTACAATGACCAATTAATCTGCTAATTGGTATGTCATTGGACTGTTGGAGAAACTAGAGCACCTGAAGGAAATCCATGCATTCCACGGGGAGGACATAATAACTCCTTAGAGGGGATACCGGGATTCTGAACTCTGGTGCCTGAGCTGTAATAGCATTGCGCTAACAGCTACATTACTGTGGCACCCGAAGGTTAATTATTAACATTTATGTTCATGCCTACACCATTCCAATAACTCTGTGGTTTGATGTTTTGTACTCTGTGTTTCTCGCCCTGTTTTTTGCTGTTTGCATGATTTGTTCTTTTTTTTTTGCGTGTTGGGTGTTTGATTTTTTTTCTTTGAACGAGTTTCATGGTTTTTTTTGTTTTGTGGCCGTCTGTGTGAAGACGAATCTCAGGGTTGTATATTACGTTCATACTTTGATCACATATGTTCTTTGAATCTTAATTGTTAGAATTTTAAAACATAGAATATAGAACAAGATATAGGCCTGATGAAGGGTCTTGGCCCAAAACATCTACTGTTTATACACCTCCACAGATGCTGCCTGACCTTCTGAGTTCCTCCAACATTTCGTGTGTGTTACTCTGGCTTTCCAGCATCTGCAGAATCTCTTGTGTTTATAACCCATCTCTCTATGTACTTTTCCCCTTTCACATTAAACCTACAGTATGCCCTGTAGTTGTAGACTCTCCTACCCTGGGAAAAGAATGTTCATTCACCTCATAGTTTTATAAATCTCTATAAGGTCATCCCTTAGGCTTCTTTACTGTTGTGAGAACAATCACAGTCTAGCCAATCTCTTTTTATAATTCAAGACCTCCTGTTCTAGCAAAGTTCCTATGAATATTTTCGGCACCTTCTCAAAGTCAAAGTAAAACTAATGATCAAATGTTCAATATTGTAATTTATTTCGTTATTTTATTTTATTTAGAGATATAGCACAGATCAGGCCCTTCAGGCCTACCGAGCCATGTCAACCAGCAACTCACCGATTTAACCCTCGCTTAATCAAAAGACAATTTACAATGACCAATTAACCTACTACTGAGAACATGAATTATAGGGTCCTTGAAAGTGAGCCCATGGGTTGTGGGAACGGTTCAGTGTTGGGGTAAGTGAAGTTATCCTGACGGGTGAGGGGTAATAACTGTTGGTAAACCTGGTGGTGTGCGCCCTGAGGTTCCTATACCTCCTTCATGATGGCAGCAGTGAGAAGAGAGCATGGTCTGGATGGTGGGGTTCCCTGATGATGGATGTTAATTTCCTGTGTCGGCGCTGCAATTGCGAGGTGCTCAATGGTGAGGAAGGATTTTCAAATAGCAATGACTGACAATCAACCCGTGTGCAAAAGAAACTACGTTTGTGCAAATAATTAAACAAATAAATAGATAACACTGAGAACATGAATTGTAGAGTCCTTAAGAGTGAGTCTGTAGGTTGTGGAATCAGTGCAGTGTTGAGGTGAGTGAAGTTAACCACACTGGTTCAGGAGCCTGATGGTTGATGGGAAATAACTGTATCAGGGGTAATAATTTATTTTTGTTTTGTTCAGCTCTTACAGAAGTGGTGAAAACTGAATCAGTAGGAGGGGAATCTGATGAACTCCGGTGAGAGTAACTTACAGGGTATTGAGCAGAGAACGGGGTTGCGGAATTGATGGTGTGGCATAGATTCAATGGGCAGAGGACATACAACAATAGAGCACGGGATTCCAGTTCATTCAGTTATCACATATACATTGACACAAACAGTGAAATGCGTCGTTTGCATTAATAATAAACACAACCTAAGGATGTGCTGGAGCCAAACATTCCAGCACCAAACTAGCTTGCTCACCACGTTCAGCAGAACAACACAGGCAACAACAACAAGAAAATAAGCCCCCTTTCCCCCACCCTCTCACACGCACAGTCAGGCCTCCAACCCCAGGACAGGCCGCCTTCGGGCCTCTGTCCATCTGTCCTTCTTCAAACTGGACATCAGACTCAGAATCTGGCCTCCAATCTCCAATCCCTGGCCCAGACTCACAGACCTCCAACCACCAGACATGCCGACCCAGGGGCTTCGACCTTCCGGCCTCGACCTCTGGACTCATCACCTCCTATGATCAAGTTTCAGGCTTCAACCTCTGGACTCATTGATCTGCATTTTCAGCTTTCAGGCTTTGACCTCCGGTCTTGCCATTGGACCACAATATCTGAGCTGAACGCAATCCCAGATTACTGGTTACTGTCTACCTGTGTCGTGTTTTACCAATGTGCATATTGAATTTATATTTTAGTAACTCATTTATAGTATCATATTTTGGTTTACGTGCTTTGTGTGATCTATGCTTTGTTGGCGCACTGTGATCCAGAGGAACAGGGTCTCATTTGGTTGTTCATATGTACAGTCAGGTTAGTAAACTTGAAATTGAACTTGAAATTAAACAGAATATCTTCTACCTTCATATGCTTCCCTCTGCCGCAAATTCACGCACCTATCTTAAAAGCCTATTGGGTCCGACATGGTAACATCACAATTAGTGTAACACTATTACAGCGCCAGTGACCCGGTTTCAATTCCTACCGCTGTCTGTAAGGAGTTTTTACTTTCTCACCGTGACCGTGTGGGTTCCCTGCAGGTGCTCTGGCTTCCTCCCACATCCCAAAGATGTAAGGGTCTATATATTAATTGGTCCCAATGTGTAACTGGACAGCATAGACTCAAAGGGCCGGAATGGCCTGTTACAGTGCTGTATTTCTAAATAAAACAAATAAAACCACTAAAAATAAATAAACATAGTCATAGTCATACTTTATTGATCCCAAGGGAAATTGGTTTTCGTTACAGTTGCACCTTAAATAATTAAATAGTGATAAAACCATAAATAATTAAATAGTAATATGTAAATTATGCCAGTAAATTATGAAGTAAGTCCAGGACCAGTCTATTGGTTCAAGGTGTCTGACCCTCCAAGGGAGGAGTTGTAAAGTTTGATGGCCACAGGCAGGAATGACTTCCTGTGACACTCAGTGCTGCATTTCGGTGGAATGAGTCTCTGGCTGAATGTACTCCTGTGCCCAACCAGACCATTATATAGTGGATGGGAGACATTGTCCAAGATGGCATGCAACTTGGACAGAATCCTCTTTTCAGACACCACCGTGGGAGAGTCCAGTTCCATTCCCACAACATCACTGGCGTTACGAATGAGTCTGTTGATTCTGTTGGTGTCTGTTACCCTCAACCTGCTGCCCTAGCACACAACAGAAAACATGATAGCACTGGCCACCACAAACTCATAGAACATCCTCAGCATCGTCCGACAGATGTTAAAGGACCTCAGTCTCCTCAGGAAATAGAGACGGCGCTGACCCTTCTTGTAGACAGCCTACAACATCATATCATACCTGCTTCCACCACCTCTGCTGGCAACCTGTTCCAGCCACCCACCACTCTGTGTGTGAAAAACACAACTTACCCTACGTAGTTCAAACTCTTCTTCTTTATAATGGGTTCTTTTGGGTTTCTTTGTTTTGAGGCTGCCTGTAAGGAGGCGTGTCTCAAGGTTCTATATTGTACAAATATTTTGATAATAAACGTACTTTGAATTTTGAATTCTGAATTCATATTCAGGTTTACTTCTTACAAATTTGTTGAACCATACAGTGAAATGCGTCATTTGCATTAACAGCCAACACAACTTCGGGATCTGCTGAGGGAAGCCACATAGTACGGCAACAACATAGCATGCCCACCTCCATTGCTATTTAAGAAGGGTGAGAGGCAGCAGAAAGGAAACTATAGACCTGTTAGCCTGATATCAGTGGTTGGGAAGTTGTTGGAATCGATTGTTAGGGTTGAGATTACGGAGTACCTGGAGGCACATGACAAGATAGGCCAAAGCCAGCATGGTTTCCTGAAAGGAAATTCCTGCCTGACTAACCTACTGCAATTTTTTGAAGAAATTACAAGTAGAGTAGACAAAGGAGATGCAGTGGATGTGGTGTACTTGGATTTTCAGATAGCCTTTGACAAGGTACCACACATGAGGCTGCTTAACAAGATAAGAGCCCATGGAATTACAGGAGAGTTACCAGCATGGGTGGAGCATTGGCTGATCGGCAGAAAACAGAGAGTGGGAATAAAGGGATCCTATTCTGGCTGGCTGCCGGTTACCAGTGGAGTTCCACAGGGGTCAGTGTTGGGACCACTGCTTTTTACGATGTACAGTATGTTAATAATTTGGACTATGGGATTAATGGATTTGTGGCTAAATTTGCCGATGATACAAAGATAGATGGAGGAGTGGTTACTATTGAGGAAACAGAGCCTGCAGAGAGACTTAGATAGTTTAGGGGAATGGGCAAAGAAATGGCAAACGAAATACAATGTTGGAAAGTATATGGTCATGCCTTTGGTGGAAGAAATAAATGGGGAGACTATTATTTAGATGGGGAGAGAATTCAAAATGCAGAGCTGCAAAGGGACTTGGGAGTCCTTGTGCAGGATACCCTAAAGGTTAACCTCCAGGTTGAGTCGGTGGTGAAGAAGGTGAATGCAATGTTGGCATTCATTTCTAGAATTATAGCATATAAGAGCAGGGATGTGATGTTGAGGCTCTACAAGGCACTTGTAAGACCACACTTGGAGTATTGTATGCAGTTTTGGTCTCCTTATTTTAGAAAAGATATACTAACATTGGAGAGGGTTCAGAGAAGTTTCACGAGAATGATTCCAGGAAAGAAAGGGTTACCTAATGAGGAACATCTGGCAGCTCTTGGGCTGTATTCCCTGGAGTTCAGGAGAATGAGGGGGGATCTCATAGAAACATTTCAAATGTTAAAAGGCCTGAACAGATATGATATGGCAAAGTTATTTCCCATGGTAAGGAAGTTTAGGACAAGTGGGCACGACTTCAGGATTGAAGGACATCCATTTAGAACAGAGATGCAGAGAAATAACTTTAGTCAGAGGGTGGTAAATCTGTGGAATTTGTTGCCACGAGTGGCTGTGGAGGCCAAGTTATTGGGTGCATTTAAAGCAGAGATAGATAGATTCTTGATTAGCCAGGGTATCAAAGGGCATGGAGAGAAGGCAGGGGAGTTTGGATGCCTGGAAGGGTTCTATGGACCCCAGGTTGGGAACCCCTGCTTTAAACATTTCTCCTTTTACCTATTTATTTATTTAGAAATACAAGTGCAGAACAAGCTCTTCTGGTCCTTTGAACTGCACCGCCCAGCAACCCACCTCTTTAATCCTAGGTTAATCACTGGACAATTTACACTGACCATTTAACCTACTAACTAGTAATGTCTTTGGACTCTGAGAGGAAACCGGAGCACCTGGAAGAAACCCATACGCACACGGGAAGCAATGTACGAACTTGCTAACAGACAACACTGGAATTGAACTCTGAATTCTTAAGCCCAAAGCTGTAATATCATTGCGCTAACTACTGTGCTACCATGGTGCCCTAACCTAAAAGCATTACCCTCTCGTACTTGACCTTTCTACCCTGAGGAATAGATTCTGACTATCTGTCTCCTGCAAAAACCATTGCAATTCTACACTGTCAGACTCAGGGGTGTGGGGCATTTGAACTAATAACTGACAGCAAGGTGAAGGCGTTAATATTTAATCAGAAATGCAATACAACCACTTTCCACCTCACAGATGCTTTGTGCAAGAATGGCCAAGCCACAAGCAGTGAGAACCATGCAGTGAGGCAGATTGTCTTGGTCGCTAAGTTGCAGGAAGTGTACCTTAAATCAAACCAATTTAGACTTCCTGAAACCACTAGACATCAGAGTCAGGAAAGCAATTTGGGCTCTGACAGAGGCTCAGGATCAGTTTCTGCTGTTATGTCGTTGTGAAGAAAGAGGCCTGGTAAAATATCGGGTCGGTGATGCGATGAAAAAAATCAGTGCTATGATTCCAGTTCCTGAACATTGTACCTCCCCAGGCTGAACAGAACAGTGACAAGTTTCTAATTTCATAAAGCCAGAAATAATGAACATCAGGTCAAGCAGTGCCCATTCAAAGTTCAAAGTAAATTTATTATCGAAGTTTGTGTATGTTGTGGGCACGTTGCCAAGTGGTTAAGGCATTCGGCTAGTGATCTGAAGGTCGTGAGTTCGAGCCCCAGCCAAGGCAGCGTGTTGTGTCTTTGAGCAAGGCACTTAATCACACAGTGCTCTGCGACGACACTGGTGCCAAGCTGTATCGGCCCTTGCCCTTCCCTTGGACAACATCACTGTCGTGGAGAGGGGAGACCTGCAGCATGGGCAACTGCTGGTCTTCCATACAACCTTGCCCAGGCCTGCGCCCTGGAGAGTGAAGACTTTCCAGGTGCAGATCCATTGTCTTGCAAGACTAGCAGATGCCTTATTGTGTATGTTAACATATACTAAACTGAGATACGTTTTCTTGAAGGCGTACACAGGAAAATAAAGAAATACAGTAGAGTTTATGAAAAACTATACATAACAAAACCTGGCAAACATCCAATTTGCAAAAGAGGACAAATTATGTCAATAATAAATAAAAATGTAAGTAAGTAAAATTGAGAACATGGGTTGAATGCTCCTTGAAAGGTAATGTTGTCATCAGGTAGAAGGCACAGGACCCTCACGACTCATACCACCAGGTTCAGGAACAGTGATTAAACCTCAACCATCTGGCTCTTGAACCAAAGGGGATAACTTCACTCAACTTCACTTGCCCTGTCATTGAAATGTACCTACAACCAATGGACTCACTTTCAAAAACTCCTCATCACATGTTCTTGATATGAATGTTTTATTTATTATATTATTTCTTATTTTTTGTATTTGCACAGTTTATTGTCTCCTGCACTCTAACTGAATGCCCAAGTTGGTGGTCATTCATCGATTCTGTCGTGGTTATTAATCTGTAGGTTCACTGAGTATGCCATAAGGAAAGGAATCTCAGGGTTGTATATGGTGACATACATGTATTTTGATTAAAAAAAATTATTTTGACCTTTGTGAAATCAGCTCAGAGTTGAAGTGAGTGAAGTTATCCATGCTGGTTCAGGAGCCTGATGGTTGTAGGGAGCTAAGGCTCCTGTACCTCTCTCTGACACAGTATTTCTAGTGCGATCACTCGAGTCAAGTATGATGTTCTCCTTAGGAGCTGTCTATTGGTGGGTCCTCAGGTGGCTGTAGAGGCCAGTCTGGGATCTACATAACAGGATGTTGGGGTGGATTTCCTTTGCGGAGAACACTGTGGATCACTCTGTTTAACGTGGGGAGGCTGATGCATAGGCAACCATCACATGGTCCTTGACAGATTGGGATCAGGGTCTAATGGCTTAGAAACATAGAAACATAGAAAATAGCTGCAGGAGTAGGCCATTCGGCCCTTTGAGCCTGCATCGCCAGTCAGTAAGATCATGGCTGATCATCCAACTCAGAACCCTGTACCTGCCTTCTCTCCATACCCCCGATCCCTTTAGCCACAAGGGCCATATCTAACTCCCTCTTAAATATAGCCAATGAACTGGCCTCAAATGTTTCCTGTGGCAGAGAATTCCACGGATTAACCACTCTGTGTGAAGAAGTTTTTCCTAATCTCGGTCCTAAAATCCCTTTATCCTCAAACTGTGACCCCTCATTCTGGACTTCCCCAACATCGGGAACAATCTTCCTGCATCTAGCCTGTCCAATCCCTTTAGGATTTTATATGTTTCAATAAGATCCCCCCTCAATCTTCTAAATTCCAACGAGTATAAGCCTAGCTGATCCAGTCTTTCATCATATGAAAGTCCTGCCATCCTAGGAATTAATCTGGTGAACCTTCTTTGTACTCCCTGTATGGCAAGGATGTCTTTCCTCAGATTAGGGGACCAAAACTGCACACAATACTCCAGGTGTGGTCTCACCAAGGCCTTGTACAACTGCAGTAGTACCTCCCTGCTCCTGTACTCGAATCCTCTTGCTATGAATGCCAGCATACCATTCGCCTTTTTCACCGCCTGCTGTACCTGAATGCCCACTTTCAATGACTGGTGTATAATGACACCCAGGTCTCGTTGCACCTCCCTTTTTCCTAATCAGCCACCATTCAGATAATAATCTGTTTTCCTGTTTTTGCCACCAAAGTGGATAACCTCATATTTATCCATATTAAATTGCATCTGCCATGAATTTGTCCACTCACCTAACCTATCCAGGTCACCCTGCATCCTCTTAGCATTCTCCTCACAGCTAACACTGCCGCCCAGCTTCGTGTCATCCGCAAACTTGGAGATGCTGCATTTAATTCCCTCATCCAAGTCATTAATATATATTGTAAACAACTGGGGTCCCAGCACTGAGCCTTGCGGTACCCCACTAGTCATTGCCTGCCATTCTGAAAAGGTCCCGTTTATTCCCACTCTTTGCTTCCTGTCTGCCAACCAATTCTCTATCCACATCAATATCATACCCCCAATACCGTGTGCTTTAAGTTTGCACACTAATCTCCTGTGTGGGACCTTGTCAAAAGGCTTTTGAAAATCCAAATATACCACATCCACTCCCCTATCCACTCTGCTAGTTACATCCTCAAAAAATTCTATGAGATTCGTCAGACATGATTTTCCTTTCAGAAATCCATGCTGACTTTGTCCGATGATTTCACCGCTTTCCAAATGTGCTGTTATCACATCCTTGATAACTGACTCCAGCAGTTTCCCCACCACCGACGTTAGGCTAACCGGTCTATAATTCCCCGGTTTCTCTCTCCCTCCTTTTTTAACAAGCGGGGTTACATTAACCACCCTCCAATCCTCAGGAGCTAGTCTTTAGAATCTAAAGAGTTTTGAAAAATTATCACTAATGCATCCACTATTTCTTGGACTACTTCCTTAAGCACTCTGGGATGCAGACCATCTGGCCCTGGGGATTTATCTGCCTTCAATCCCTTCAATTTACCTAGCACCACTTCCCTACTAACATGCATTTCCTTCAGTTCCTCCATCTCACTGGACCCTCTGTCCCCTACTATTTCTGGAAGATTGAAATGCAAGATGACCGGGGACCCTTCACTGCTGCAGACTTCCTCTGCCTGCACTGCCGTAGTGGTGTGTCTTTAGCTGGAGCCTCCCCCTTGACCTTGCCATCATGCGTGACCCTGCCAGGAGCTAAGGTCCAGATGGCTAAGCTCCAGACAGCATCATTATTGGGATCTCAGGAACGCATTAGTCTCTCCACCACAACAAGGTGATGATCCTCAGGGAAGAGAGCATGTCCTGTATCATGGGGGTTCTTAATGATGGCAGACTCCATGTAAATGTGCTTAATGATGGGGAAAACCTTGGGCTTGGTCCGTAGAAGAAGAGCTGGAGTTGTGGGTTCAGCTGAGGGGTCTTCACCCTGAGACGTTAATACTGATCTAATTTTCCTCTCAGCCCCAAAATCCTGCCTTCTCCCCGTATCCCTTCATGCTCTGATCAATCAAGAACCTATCAATGTTTGCCTTAAATATACATACATCTTGGCTTCCACAGCTACCTGTGGCAATGAATTCCACAGATTCACCACTCTCTGTCTAAGGAAATTCCTCCTCATCTGCCTTTTAAGAGGATGCCCTGCTGTTCCGAGACCGTGTCCTCTGGTCTTAGACACTCCAACCAGAGGAGCTATCCTCCCCACATCCACTCTTCTGAGGCCTTTCACTATTCAATACGTTTCAATGAGGTCACCCCTCATTCTTGGTGAATTCCAGTGAACACACACCCAGAGCCATCAAATGCTGTTCAAACAAGTTGTTCAAACCTGGAATCATTTTCATGAACGTCCTTTCAACTCTCTCCAGTTTCGACACATTCTTTCTAAGATAAGGGGTTCAAAACAGTTCCCAGTACATCCTTATCTTTATATTCTCGCCCTCTTGAAATAAATGCTGACGTTGCATTTGCCTTCCACACCACAGACTCAACCTGCAAATTAATCTTTAGGGAATCCTGCACAAGGACTCCCAAGTCCCTTTACGCCTCAGCTTTTGGTATTTTCTCTCCACTTACTGTGATAAAGACATAGAAATTAGCTTTATTTGTCACAGGTACATTGAAGCTTATGTGAAATGTGCCATTTGTGTTAAAATACCTTGGTAATGTGAGCGGTCAGAGGAGAATGGCCAGACTGATTGAAGCTGCGAGGAAGGTGACAGTAACTCAAATAACCACGTGTTAGAAGATTGGTGTGCAGAACAGCATCTCTGAATGGACCTTATTAGGTATAGGAGATACTTAATAAAGTCAGCTCTGAGTGTATGCACAGGTATAAAGGAAAACTTTATTGCAGGATAATCACAGGCACATCACATTACATAAGCAGAATTGAAAAGGAAAACACAGATAAAACATTTTTTGCAAAAAGACTCAGCATTTTATAAACCTGAGATTCTGCAGATGCAGGAAATCTTGAGCAATATGCACATAATGCTGGAGGAACTGAGCAGGTCTGATAGCACCCATGTAGGGGAAAATACTGTCAACGTTTCAGGTTGAGACACCCCATCGGGACCAGCAACCATTTTATGCACTGTATCCTTCCCAATGGCAGCAGCGAGCAGAAAGCACATCCTGTATGATGGGGGTCCTTGATGATGGCTGCTGCTTTCTTGTGGCAGTGCTCCTTGTAGACCTGTTCACTGCGATATGAAATCCCACACAGAAGGGTGTGTGTGTGGAATGGGCTGGCGGCAGTGGAGGTGCAGGCGGAAACGATAGCGTCTTTTAAGAGACTCTTGGATAGGTACATGGAGCTTTGAAAAATAGAGGGCTGTGGGTAAGCTGAGGTAGTTCTAAGGTAGGGACATGTTCGGCACAGCTTTGTAGGCCGGAGGGCCTGTATTGTGCTGTAGGTTTTCTATGTTTATGCTGTACGAAACCAGTTACATTAGTAATCACGAGGAATTCTGCAGATGCTGGAAATTCAAGCAACACACATCAAAGTTGCTGGTGAATGCAGCAGGCCAGGCAGCATCTCTAGGAAGAGGTACAGTCGACGTTTCGGGCCGAGACCCTTCGAAGGTATCGGCCCGAAACGTCGACTGTACCTCTTCCTAGAGATGCTGCCTGGCCTGCTGCATTCACCAGCAACTTTGATGTGTGTTGCATTAGTAATCAAATAGCCACCTAAACTAATCCCTTCTGCCTATACAATGTCCATATCCTTCCATTTTACTCACAATCATGTGCCTATCTAAATATCTCTTAAAAGTCTTCAATGTATCTGCCTCTATCACCCACCCCAGTAGCCACCACTCTCAGGTTAAAAAAAATTGCCTCTCACATCTCCTTTGAAATTACCCCCTCTCACCTTAAATGCATGCCCTCTGGTATTAGGTTGGTGCGTGGCCAAGTGGTTAAGATGTTCGTCTAGTGATCTGAAGATCACTAGTTCGAGCCTTGGCTGAGGCAGCGTGTGTGTCCTTGAGCAAGGCACCTTACCACACTTTGCTGTGCGATGACACCGGTGCCAAGCTGTATGGGTCCTAATACCCTTCCCTTGGACAACATTGGTGTCGTGGAGAGGGGAGACTTGCAGCATGGGCAACTGCTGGTCTTCCATAGAACCTTGCCCAGGTCCATGGTCTCCATGGTGGTATTAGACATTTCAACCCTAGGTAAATGATGCCATCTGTCTAGTGTATCTATGCCTCTGGTAGTCCTATAAACTTCTAACAGATCTTCCCTCTGCTTCCGCTGCTCCGGAGAAAACAACCCAAGTTTGTCCAGTCCTCGTTATAGCACATAGGCTGTTGTAAACTTTTTACACGGGGCACATCGATTCCTTGCGCCTTTTGGAGCTTTAAATAGTTTGCCACCAGGTTTGAAGGCAGCCGTTGATCCCAGGGGATCATGGGTTTGTGCCTCTGGTGAATTGTGTCCCCTCCAGGGCGTAAGCCTGGGTGGGATGATTTGAAGAAACAGCTGTTGCCCATGCAAGGGGCTCCCCCTCTCCACGTCACTGATGTCATGAGAGGGAAGGGCAAGGGCCGATACAGCTTGGCACCAGTGTCGTCGCAGAGGTTGCCAGAGTGAAGTTGTAAACAACATCAAACTGTCTTAGGGACCCCGGCTCCGGATTTCTTCCTCGGGAGGAAGCAAGGAAACGGAGGTCTAACATCAGAGTTTTCCTTCTCCTAGGCGGGCTGCCGTCCAAGGCTGACAAGCCCCACCTGCCCGAAGCAGCTGGTGTTGAGGCACCAGTGGGCCACCTTGGCCCCTCCTCTTGTCAGTACAAACAGTTCTGCCGGGCCTAGTAGATAAGCCACATATGAAGGCCAAGAGTTGAACCTGGTTGTCAGAGGCTGTTAGAGTCACACTCCATTTGTGTGGGGATGGGAGCTTATCCCCATGACCACCTTAGGAACCTGCCACCAGATTACTGCAGTCTGAACTACAGCAGGAGAGGGCGGTAATCATCAGAGTGGTTGAAAATGTCATGTTCGGCGTTCACAGGTAGATGGTAAATCACCCACAGCCTGATTTCAACCTCAGCAAGACAAATCGTCCTGCTGGATATTTATCACAAAACCAATAACGCTGCAGAATAAAATGGATGATCCAATCATTATCACAGGCATTTTTTGGGGGAATCTTGCTATGGCTCAGTTGATTCGTCCCATTTGATGACTAATTTAATGGGTTTAGCACAGCATTGTGGGCCAAGGGGTCTGTCCCTTACTGTACTGTTCTATCTTTGCTGTTTTCTATGGACTCAACTTCAAGGACTCTTCATCTCATGTTTTCGATATCAATTGCTTATCTATTATTATTGATTTTTTTCATTACTTCATTTGCATTTGCTCTGTTTGTTATCTTTTGCACATCGTTTATTTGTCCGTCCTGTTGGATGTAGTCTTTCAGTGATTCTATTCTGTTTCTTGTATTTACTATGAATGCCCACAAACATTCATTTCAGGTTTGTATATTCTGACATGTACTTCGATAATAAATTTACTTGAATTGGAGTGTCTGTGCTCCCTGAAGTACTTCATTGATAAGTCTGCAATCAGGAGAAGTGTCCACATACAGAATAAATTCACATTTTGCCCCTTCAGATGAAGCAAAAAAAAATCGAGTGAATGCCTTGCACTAGAAATTGCACTGTATGCTATTGACATGAGAGGCATCACACTTGTTAAGGCCCTTGTTAGAGGTGTAGGTGATGTAAATATGTGCAAGTTTAAGCATTTCTACATTGATGTGGTACCGTGCAATCTGAAAATCATAACGCTGAATTATGTTTTAGGTTTAATGGATTTCTTTTTATTCAAACTGATTGGCAAATGAATTTGCAGAACATAATAGCCTGAATGTTGGTTGAATGAGCCGTCTAGGCTCTTGAATTGAGAAGAATAGGAGGTAATTTCATTGGGAGAGAGAAAATTCTTAAGTGGCTGAAGAAGGGAGATGTCAAGCTGATGTTATTCGTGGCTGTGTTAGCTAAAACCAGCGTTTATAGTTTCAGAAAGAGTCACCCGTTCGTAGAGCTCAGGGTGGGAGCCCCTGCCTTAACTTTTCACGTCCTTACTAATCAGGAGCCTCTCAATCTCCACTTTAAATATACTCAGTGACTTAGCCTGCACAGCTGTCTGTGGCACAGATTCATCAATCTCTGGCTGAAGAAATTCCTCCTCGTCTCTGTTCCAAAGGGACGTCCTCCCATGCTGAGGCTGTGTCCTCTGGTCCTAGACTCCCCCACCGTAGGAAACATCCACTCCATGCCAAACAAAACCAATCTATCTGACTTCACATGATCCCTAATGTTCATCTGCTTGCCTGAATGTCTCTTAAAAAACAGAATCAGTTTTAATATCACCAGCATATGTCATGAAGTTTGTTGTCTTTGCAGCAATATATAATAAAGAAAAAGAAACTATGAATTATAGCAAGTTTATATATATATATGTAGCCCCCCTGGCCACCCTCAGGGTCGCTCGGCTCACTGTCGTCTAGGGAAACAGCCTCGGCCCCGCCAAACTGGGTAATAGTTTGCATGGACGCTGTGTGATGTACCCCACCCCGCCCGAATAACAGACAATTCACCTGATACGATTAAATGATTTACAGTTTATAGATATTACTGGAACTATATAATTAATAGAGAATAAAATATAAAAGGAAGATAAAAGGCGCCACACTTATCGAAGTTCAATCTCTTTGTGCACTAAACAGTTGGAGCTCAAGAACCTTCTTCTTCACCCTGCGACCCCTCGGACCACCTCGACCGGCCGCCTGGGACCAACAACGGTGGTCGACCAGACGCTCCACACAAGTCTGTCTCCGTCTCCTCACCGAATGCCCCGCTCGGGGTCCAGCCCCGTTAGCGGACATCACAGCACCTGGTCCATTCTCTGTCTCTCTCTCCCGCCTTCTACCTCAAAACCCCGCGCATACAAATCTTCCAGATACACCAAAAACATAACAACTATCCCAATTGATTCGTAACATCCTCTTATCACCCCTTAACCCACAACAAGCTGCTAGCGCAAAGCTTTCTCAGCATTTAACATAACAAAGAAGTATTCCCGATTATAACATAACAAAGAAGCCATTTTAAATTTAACATACAAAAAAAAAGAAAGACCCCTTACATATATATATGTGTGTGTGTGTGTGTGTGTGTGTGTGTGTGTGTGTATAAAATTAAATAAATAGTGCAAAAATCAAAATAAAAAAATAGTGTGGTAGTGTTTATGGGTTCAATGTCCATTCAGAAATTAGGTGGCAGAGGGGAAGAAGCTATGCCTGAATTGTAGAGTGTGTGCCTTCAGCCTTCTGAACCTCCTTCCTGATGGTAACAATGAGAAGAGGGCATGTCCTGGTGGTGGAGGACCTTATTGATGGATGACATTTTTTTGAGGCATCACCCCTTGAAGATGTCCTGGACACTACGGATACCAATGCCCATGATGGAGCTGACTAGCTACGTTTACAACTCTCTGGAGCTTATTTTGATCCTGTGCAGTAGCCACCCCACCTCCCCTGCCCTTCCCATACCTGATTCAGCAAGTTAGAATGCTCTCCATGGTACATTGTAGAAATTTGCGAGTGTCTTTGCTGGCGTACCAAATTTCCTCATACTCGTAATGGAATATAGTCACCGTCATGCCTTCTTTGTAGTTGCATGAATATGTTGGGTCCAGGATAGATCCTCTGAGATATTGACAATCAGGAACTTGAAGTTGTTCACCCTTTCCACTTCTGGTCCCGCTAAGAGGACTGGTGTGTGTTTCCTGATCTTAACCTTTCTGAATTATGCTTCCACTCCTCCCCTGGCAGCATGTTCCACGTACCTGCCACACTCTGTGGGGAAAAGACCTGCACCAACAAGCCTTACACTGCAGGGTCTTGTGTCTTCAGGAATAAAGTGGGATTCGAGCTTTGTCTGTCGTATCTGACGATGACTGGAAACCTGTGCAGGGAAGTTTTCAAAGTGGAAAAGCCACTGCACTGGGGCAGTTCCACTTTCTCGACCTTGGAAATCCGGGTCCAACGGTACAAGTAGTTGTCGCAACTGGGACGTTCCTTGGTTGCTGTGGATGACCTTGACTGCTTCTGTGCCTCAGCATGCCATTTGTTCTTCAGGGAGCATTGCAGAACCATCTTCCTAGTCTTTGGATCTCCCTGTTGATTGCATCCACCCGGCCCGCCAGAACTGACGTTGCATCCTAGGACAGGCGTGTCCCTATCTCACGGGGTATGAGGCCCGCTGGCTATTCTCGCCTGGTTTAACACCACCAGTCAAAGCTGTGTGCTAGGGTGTGGCTGCTGTCACATGCAAATCGCTACTTGGAGCCACAGGTGAGAGCTGTGGACCAAAAATGAATACTGCCCAAGGTGGACACGACAAGCCCCTTCACCAGAGGTGCTACCGCTCCCTGGACACCTCATACACCCCAGGAATTCTGAAATGTTTGCTTTGCTACCGCTGCTACTGTGTGGTAACCGGAATCTCTGGAGCTGAAGGCCTCGAAATCCTTGGCTTTGTGTGTTTCCGCGGCCGGGGAGAGGTCGAAGGCGCTCGGCAGAGGATGGCGCTCGGGAGGCTGTATCGGAGAGGCTGCTCGGAAGCTCGGAGTTTTCAGACGGATGGACTCCATGTCGGCTGTGATTGGCTGCTTCCAAGGTATCGGCAAGTTGACGGTGCCTGGGGGTTTATGGCAGGGAGTTTCTCCCTTTTGCCGCCTGCTATCGGGGACTCGGGAGTCGATCGACTCGGAACTTTGAGACTATTTTTTTTACTGTGCCTATGGACTGTTCTTCATCAAATTATGGTATTGATTTGCACTGCTGCAACTATATGTTATAATTATGTGGTTTTGTCAGTGTTGGTCTTTGGTCTGTCTTGTTTTCTGTGATATCACTCCGGAGAAACATTGAATCATTTGTAATGCATGTATGCATTTCTAACTGACAATAAAAGAGGACTGAGTGTTCTCATAATCTAAAAAATTAGTGTAAGTAGGTGCTTATTGGTTGATGCTTTTTGTTGAACCAAAGGGCCTGTGTCCATTTTGTACAACCATGACAGGATGGTGACAAAGGCATTTAGCACGCTGGAATTCATCAGTCATTTAAGTCTTTATCTTCAACTTGTAGAAGGTGGTGAGGCTGCACTGTTGTGTATGGCATTGGTTACCTTTTTATACGAAAGATGTGGCTGTATTGGAGAGAATGCGGTAAAGATTTCTGAGGATGTTGCCAGGACGGAGGGGTCTGAGTTATAGGGAGAGGTCTTTATTCATTAGAAGATAGGAGAATGAGAGGCAACCTTATGGAAGTGTTTTATATTATAAGAGGCAGAGATACGGTAGATGGTAACAGTCTTTTCCCAAGGGTAGGGGAGTCCATAACTAGGAGGCATACCTTTCCAGTGAGAAGGGAAAGATTTGTTTATGTATTTATTGAGATACAGCGTTGAATAGACCCTTCTAGCCCTTCAAGTTATGCTGCTCAGCAACCTTCGATTTCACCCTAGCCTAATCACAGGACAATTTACAATGACCAATTAACCTACCAACCAGTATGTCTTTGGACTGTGGGAGGAAACCAGAGCACCTGGAGGAAACCCATGCGATCACAGTGAGAACGTACAAACTCCTTACAGGCGGCGGTGGGAATTGAACCCAGGTCGCTGGGGCTATAAAGCTTTGTGCTAGCCACTAGGGCACTCTGTCGCCCTGAGGGGAACCTTTTCATACAGAAGATGGTGAATATATGGAATGAGCTGCCAGAAGAAATGGTTGCAGTTGGTACAATAGTATCATTTAGGAAGCACTTTGATAGGTGTACGGAGTGTTGGGGGTTCAAAGGTCAAAATAAATTTATGTCACAATATACAACCCTGACTTTTGTTTTCTTGTGGGCATACACAATAAATACAAAGAAAAGCAATAGAATCAATGAACGACCGTGCCCAACAGCAACCCACAAGCAAAATGCAATAAGAATGAAACAAAGAAATGATAATAATAAATAAATAAACAATAAAAAAAAGTCAAGAACATGAGATGAAAACTCCTTGAAAGTGAGTCAATAGGTTGTGGGAACAGTTCATTGTTAGGGCAAGTGACGCTGAGTGAAGTTATCCCCTCTTGTTCAAGACCCTGGCGGTTGAGGAGTAATAACTGTTCCTGAGCCTGGTGGTGTGAGCCCTAAGGCCCTTGTACTTCTTTCCTGCTCTCCTGCAACAGTTGTCCAGTAGATGTGTTCACTGGTGGGGAGAGCTATACCCCTGATGGGTTTGGGGGGACATGGGTCAAATGCAGGAAACCATATCTTCTTTCTGCTCTGCTGTGACAGTGCTCCATGTCGATGTGCCCAGTGGTGGTGAGGGCTTTACTCGCAATGGCCTTGGAGGGGCAGGGGCCAGGTGCAGGAAACTGGGACTTGTTGGTAGTTACCGTGGTTGGCCTTGGCTGAAAGGCCCAGATCTACACTCCATTCCTCTGTAACTCCTGTGACTCTAAATTAAGGCACAAGTAGCAAAGGGAAAGCATTAATTCCAAAGAATTAATATTGTATTACAGCTTTATGGTCATAATTTAATCAAATCTAATGACTGGGCACAGCTTGATCATTTTCGGAGGGAATCACACTTTAAGGCCAGAAATTTGACAGTTTATTCCATTCACACTGCATGAGAAGCTAATGATTTGGTAGCAGTGTCACGGATATTAGTTTATCAGCACACTGTGGAGGGAAATGGGTCAGAATGATCACGGGCTTTAGAGATCTCCATGCTTGCTGTGGATGTTAGTGGTGTACGGAACAACTGTCATTTCCATCTCCAGTTCCCACTCAATGAAGTGGGAACCCAAACCCAAAAGATGCTGCATTTTTCCTGAGAGTCGGGAAAACAAAAAGAATCCCAAAAGAAGCAAGTCTGGAATGAGCTGTTAGAGGAAGTGGTGGGCAGAGATTCAATTGTAACATTTAAGAGAAGTCGATGGGATGTTTGAGCTGTGCCGAGCCACACAGTTATCCCCGAGGTGCACCGGTGTTGATTGTCAACAAGGAGAAGATGTGATTTCTGATCTGCACTGACTGGTCTAGAGAAGAAGTTAAGGATCCAATTTCAGAGGGAGGTACAGGGGCCCATGTTTTGAAGCTTGTTGATTAGTAGTCATAGTCATACTTTATTGATCCCGGGGGAAATTGGTTTTCGTTACAGTTGCACCATAAATAATAAATAGTAATAGAACCATAAATAGTTAAATAGTAATTTAACAGTAATTTAAATTATGCCAGAAAATAAGTCCAGGACCAGCCTATCGGCTCAGGGTGTCTGACCCTCCAAGGGAGGAGTTGTAAAGTTTGATGGTCACAGGCAGGAATGACTTCCTATGACGCTCTGTGTTGCATCTCGGTGGAATGAGTCTCTGGCTGAATGTACTCCTGTGCCCACCCAGTACATTATGTAGTGGATGGGAGACATTGTCCAAGATGGCATGCAACTTAGACAGCATCCTCTTTCCAGACACCACCGTCAGAGAGTCCAGTTCCTTCCCCACAACATCACTGGCCTTACGAATGAGTTTGTTGATTCTGTTGGTGTCTGCTACCCTCAGCCTGCTGCCCCAGCACACAACAGCAAACATGATAGCACTGGCCACCACAGACTCGTGGAACATTCTCAGCATCGTCCGGCAGATGTTAAAGGACCTCAGCCTCCTCAGGAAATAGAGAAGGCTCTGACCCTTCTTGTCGACAGCCTCAGTGTTCTCACGGTACTGGGAGTATGGTGGTGTTGAACGCTGAGTTCTATGAGAATAGGAAAGACAAGCAGACGTAGAATATTCATCTGCTCTTTTTATACTGTGGGACGGTTATAGGGAGAGGGTGGGCAGGCTATGTTATTCATAGAAGTGTGTAAAATCATGAGGGGTGTAGATAGAGTGAATGCGCCCAGCCTTGTTCTTCTAGAAAGGGCATCAAAACGAGAGGGTATAGGTTTAAAGTAAGGGGAGAAACCCGAGGACTGGTACGAGTGTGGAATGAGCTGAAAGAGGAAGAACTGAATGCAGCCTCATTTGTAACGTTTAAGAGAAGTTTGGATAGGTACATGGATGGGAAGGGTTTTGAGGGATGTGGTGAATGTGTAGGTAGATGGGACTTAGCAGAAAAACATGAGTGAAGGGCTTGTTTCTGTGCTCCATAACTTCAGCTTGGGATACTTGGTGAATAAGCTGAATCACGTTTGATATCACCGGAATATGTCATGAAATTTGTGGCAACAGTACATTGCAATGTCATGGCTTGGCTTCGCGAACGAAGATTTAGGAATGGGGCTGCCCACATCTGCTGCAGGCTTGTTGGTGGCTGACGAGGCCAATACGGGACAGGCAGGTCCGGCCACAGCGGCTGCAAGGGAAATTCTGTTCTGGGTTTGGTGCTGCTGTGTTACGGTTCTTCCTCCTTCTCCTTTTGACCTCAATGCCAGCCCTGCGTGTGTAGGCAGGTGTGTACCTTTTTTGTTGTTGTTCGACCACATTTGAGGACGCCTGTTGACCGCGGCTAGCCAGCTGGGGGAAGTGGAGACGAGCTTTGGTTAGGCCATCTTTTCTAGGCCCCTCTCCGTGTGGAGCAAGCCGTGCTGTCCCTAGAGAAGGCTGCTTGGTCGTTCAGGGTGCTGCCGAATGATACCGTTGTCTCCGGGGTCAACATTAGATGACCCGTACACCTGAACCGCCTGCATGCAGGATCCGAACTGCAGCTTCCAGTGTCATCTTCCTCCTGCCGTTTTCGCCCCTTTCCCATCGCTGTAGGGCTTGATGAATGGTCAGGGAGGATGGCCATAGACGTGGGCGTGTCCTTCAGCCTGCGCAATGGTATTTTAGGTGGAGTGCAGTGTGCACGGTACTGGCCCCACCCTTTACACCCGGGGTTCATCTGCCATAGCCTAGCAAGCTGGGACGGTGACGGCGATGTCCTTGGGTCGTAGGAGTTATGTCGAAGTATCCTTCTCCGAGGTGGATGGCCTGACAAGGTTAACGAGCCCCACCTGCCCGGGTTTGGATTCAGAGTTGTCCCTCTCTTAGGCTGACTGCCAACCAAGGCTAACGAGCCCAGCCTACCCATCCAGTTATACCGCCGGACACCCGGTCGCGCCATGACGTAGCAAGCTCGCTGGAAATGGGGGGCACATTCGAGAAGGTGTTGCTACGGACGCAGTAATGTAGGAGAGGCCAGACAGTGACCACGTGCTGAGCACTGCACCGGGAAAGGAGAGGAGAGGCGATGTATTGCGTGTACACTTCCCCAGGGTGAGCGGGACGTCAGGCCCAGACCTCACCAGCACCCCCCCCGCAATAGATAATAATAAAAACCTAAAAATTGCTATAAGAAATATATACAAAATTAAGTTAAATAAGTAGCACAAAAAGAGAGAGAAAAAGAAAAAAATACTGAGGTAGTGTCCCACAACGAGATCGGATGGCAGAGGGGAAAAGCTGTTCTTGCATCGTTGAGTTTGTGCCTTCAGGCTTCTGTGCTTCCTTCCTGGTGAGAGGAGGGAATGTGGGTGGTGGCGGTCCTTATTGATGGATGCTGTCTTTCTGAGGCATCACCTTTTAGATGTGCTTGATGCTGGGGATGCTAGTGCCCATGCTGAAGCTGGCTGGCTGAGCACGCAACCTTCTTGCTCTTTTTCAGAACGTGTCTGAGAATGTCCAATGACTGAACAGTTGGAACGTCTGTGTTTGATATCTCATTCGGATTGTGCAGCTTTTGACAAAGCAGTGCTTTGAGATACGACGTTAAGCTCCAGTGTGTGCTCACATCCCAGAGGGGGCAGTTAACACCAAATCCTGCCAGTTTGGGAGGGGTTTAGACTATTACCAGCTGGTCTCTCAGGAGTTTAACTCCCCATCTCAACTGTTCACTCAGAGTATTATGTATGAAGTCTCAGTGTTTGAAATTACACAACTGACAAGTCACATAAATCCCTGCCTAGTTCTTTTCCATAATCCAATGAATATTTCTTCTGAAGTATGTAGCCAATGCCATTTGTCAGGCTTCTAATTGAATCTGCTTCTGCAAGTGCGTCGTTTATAACTACACAATGTGGAAGTTTTATTTCCCTTTATATTACCCCCTTGTTTCTGTCGACAATTATCTTAAATCTCTATCTGGTTACCATCCCTCTTGGCAACACTTCACTTTACCATTAGAAAAAAGGAAAGCCCTTAATTTAAGTGTAAACCTTCTCTGATTGGAGATCTATCCCAGCCAACAGCTTACCCACAAAATACCAGCCTCCCCGCCCCACCCTTGCCTCCATCAAAGTAAAACAGGAGACAAATTCTGGCATAGAAGCTTGGCTCAAATGTTTCTTTATCTTTTTCTTTTTTTCTCTCGCCTCTCTCTCTCTCTCCGCCCCCCCTTTCTCTCTGCTGTCTCTCTCATTTACCCCTCACACTCCTCTCTTCCTCTACCTCTCTGTCTCTCTTTCTCTTCCTATCCCTTCTCCCTTCTCTCACTCTACCACTCTCTCTCCTCACCTTCCACCTTTCCTCTACCTCTTTCTCTTCGCACCCCCACTTTCTCTTTCTGCCTCTCTGTATTCCCTACCATCTTCTCTGTCCTGTCTTTCACTGTCTCTCCCTCTCCCACTCTCTCTTGCACTCTCTGTTCTCTCTCTTGCTCTTCTTTACCCCCCCATCCTCCTCTCTTCTTCTACTTTTATCTGTATCTTTCTTGCTGTCTCTCTATCCCCCTCTTCCCACCTCTTACTTTCCCCCTTACCCTCCCCTTCCTCTACTACTGTCCTTCTCCCCCTCTCTTTCTCTGTCTCTCTCTTTCCTTTTCCCGCTCATTCTCCCTCTGCCTGTCTCTTTGTCTATGTTTATCTTTCTCTCTGTCTCTCTCTATTCCCCCTCACATCCCCCCTCCCTGTCTCTGTCTCTCCTTTTTCCTCTCCCCTTCCCTCTTCCATTACTTCTCGCTCTATTTTTCCCTATCCTCCTTCTCTTGCTTCCCCTCTCCCTTTCCTTCCCTCTCCCTTTCTCTTTCTACTGAATCAGTTTGTGTATCAGTATTTTAATTTCAGATTAGCAAGCTTTCTTGTCTTTTGCTATCTTACATTCTCAACTTCACTTCAACGATTACACGGAGAGAGAGATCCCATGTCGAGCTCATTTTGGCACAAGTGCCCGTCCTCCAGTCAGGAGCTGATAAGTGGATGTGTAATGTGTGATTTCTCATAAGAAACTGCAAATGACACAGTAATCCATTTTGGTCCTCAAGTCTCCTGGGTTTTTTTTGGTGCACAGATAATTGTTAAGGCTTTGAAACAAATCTAAGTGTGGAGCGGGTGAGAGTGAGACAAAGAGAGAGAGAGAGAGAGAGAGAGAGAGAATGAAAATAAAGACACACATCAAAGTTGCTGGTGCCCCTGACGAAGGGTCTCGGCCTGAAACGCCGACTGTACCTCTTCCTGGAGATGCTGCCTGGCCTGCTGTGTTCACCAGCAACTTTGATGTGTGTTGCTTGAATTTCCAGCATCTGCAGAATTCCTGTTGTTTGCGTGATGAAAATAGAGAGACAGGGGAGAGAGAGGGATGCATAGAACATAGAATATTACAGTATAGTACAGGCCCTTCAGCCCCTGATGTTCTGCCGATCTTTTAATCTACCGTAAGATTAATCTAAACCTTTCCTCTTGCATAACCCACCATTTTTCTTTCATCCATCTGTCTGTTTAAGAGTTTCTTAAGTGTTTTTAATGTATCTGCCTCTACCACCACCCACCACTCTCTGTGTAAAGAAACCTCTAACATCACCCCCCCCCTAAACTTTCCTCCAATCACCTTAAAATTGTGCCCCCTTGTATTAGCTATTTTTGTCCTTGGAAAAAATCTCTGTCTGTCCACTCGATCTATGACTCTTATCATCTTGTAGAGAGATATAGACAGAGAGAGAGAGAAAGAGAGGGAGAGAGAGAGAAAGACAGAGTGAGCTAGAGAGGCGGAGAAAGCAGAGAAAGAGACAGACAGGGACAGAGAGAGAGAAAGAGGAAAAGAGAGACAGAGAGTAAGCAAGAGAAAAAGAGATAGAGTGAGCTAGAGAGACAGACGTATAAGGACCGAGAGACAGAGACAGAGAGAAAGAGAGAAAGATTGCTCAGTTCAAACATGGCAGAGAGAGAGAGAAGCGATTTCTTGACCTAAGATGTTGACTGTGTATTCCTTTCTATAGAAGCTGCCTGACCTGCTGAGCTCCTCCATCATTTTGTGCATGTTACTCTGTAAGCGAGAAAGAGAGAGGAGGGGGAGAGAGAAAGAAAGAGGGAGAAACATGTACATATGGTCAGAGATAAAGATGTTTATGCTTTGGTTTACAATTGTCACCTTAAGTTATTCAGAAGGACCAAATGTGCAGAGAGAGATAAGTACTCAGAGGCTGGATGAAAGGAATCCGGGTTAACAGGGCATTTATTCCGGTGCGTGTCCATTAGATTCCACTAATCAGCTGGCGATACACATGTCTGCCCCGGATTTTAGTGTGGCCAATTCACCTCATGCTGGAGACCACTGCAGTGTGGCCTTCCTTTGAATTTTAGAATGGGGGGTGGTTGGGGGTGGGAGGGAATTTCTGGCTGAGAAATTCCTCCTCATTTCCATTCTAAAAGGATGCCCCTCTGTTCTGAGGTTGTGTCCAATGGTCTTAGGCTCTCCCATCATAGGAAACATTCTTTCCACATCCACTCTATCAAGTCCTTTCATCATTTGATAGGTTTCAATGAGGTCACCCTTCATTCTTCTGAATTCGAGTGAATACAAGCCCAGAGCCATCGAATGTTCTTCATATGACAAACCATTCAATCCGAGAATCATTTTTGTGAATGTCCTTTGAACCCTCTCCAGTTTCAGCACATCCTTTCTAAAGTAAGGGGCCCGAAACTGCTCACAATACTCCCAAGTGAGGCATCACTTTCAAATGCCTCCAGATGAGGCATTAGTGCTTTATAAACTCTCAGCTTTGCTTTTCCATTCTAGTCTTCTTGAAAAGGATGTTAACATTGCATTTATCTTCCTCACCACAGACTCAATCTGCAAATTAACCTTTAGGGAATTCTGCACAAGGACTCACAAGTCCCTTTGTACCTCAGGTTTTTGTATTTTCTCTCCATTTAAAATTTAGTCAACCTTTTTATTTCTTCCTCCTCAGTACATGACCATACACTGCTGAACACTGTATTCCATCTGCCATTTCTTTGCCCATTCTCCCAATCTGTCCTTCTGTCGCCTCTCTACTTCCTCAAAACTACCTGCCCCTCCACCTGTCTTCTTAACGTCTGAAAACTTTGCAACAAAGCCATCAATTCCAGCATCCAACTCAGTTACATATAATGTAGAAAGAATTAGTCTCAACACAGGACCCCTGTGGAACACCACTAGTCACTGGCAGCCAACCAGAAAAGTCTCCATTCGTTCCCACTCTTTGCCTCCTGCTAAGCAGCCACTGCTTTATCTTCCCTGTAATACCATGGGCTCGCAGCTCGTTAAGAAGCCTCATAAAGGCGGGAGGAGAAGATGGCAGCGCACCGCGAGTGCGCAGCTCTCCGGTGAAAAATGATGTTGTATCTGTTAAATAGGGGCCGTGGACAATTCTGATTTGATGGAGAGTGGACGTGAAAGCACAGAGGAACATCTGGAGAAATTTCTGAAACGCTCGTTCGCTGCTGCCGTTACTGCGCGGTCGGAAATCTTTCGGAGGGTAGGCCTCAAAATCCCCGACCTTGCCTGCTTTTGGCAACCGAGATTGAGGTCGAATTGCTCGGACAGAGATGGCGCTCAGTACTCGGTGTCGGAGAGCTGATCAGAGCTCGAAGTTTTCGGATGACTCAGAGTCGGATTGTGGTCGGCATGGCAGGGAGAGTTTTTCTTCCTTCTCCCGTCTGCGTGAGATGTGGGACATTTGAGAAACCTTGAACTTTACTGTGCTCACTGACTATTCTTCATCAAGTTATGGTATTGTTACACTGTTGTAACTATATGTTATAATTACGTGGTTTTGTCAGTTTTGTCAGTTTTTTCAGTCTTGGTTTGTCCTGTGTTTTGTGATATCACACCGGAGGAAATAATGTATCATTTCTTAATGCATGCATTGCTAAATGACAATAAAAGGGGACTACGTATCTTCATAATCAAAATGTGTGGCACCTTGTCAAAGGCCTTCTGGAAATCCAAATATACAGCATCAATCAATTCTCCTTTGTCTATCATGCTTGTTATTTCTTCAAAGAATTCGAACAGATTTGTCGGGCAAGATTTTCCCTTGAGGAAACCATGCTGACTACGACCTGTTTTATCATTGCCTGCAAGTACCCTGAGATCACATCCTTAATAACCGAATCCCAATATCTTCGCAGCCACTGAGGTCAGACTAACTGACCTATAGTTTCCTCTCTTCTGCTTCTCTCCCTTCCTGAAGAGTGGAGTGACATTTATAACTTTCCAATCTTCCGGAACCATTCCAGAATCTAGTGATCCTTGAAAGATCATTACCAACGCTTCCACAATCTCTTCAGTCAGCTCTTTCAGAACACTAGTGTGTACACCATCTGGTCCAGGTGACTTATCTACCTTCAGATCTTTCAGTTTCCCAAGACCCTTCGCTCTATAAATGTAATTTCAAACACTTCATGATACCTGACATCTGAAGCTTCCACCATACTGCTAGTGTCTTCCACAAGCAGAATTGAGAGTCCTTGATTCTTCAGTTTCAGATGACACACTTAAACTTATTATAAACATGATCGTATATTCTATTTTGACTTCCACGTGCTTGCAATGCTGTAATTTTAATGAAAAGAGCATTCCGAAGCTGCTTAGTACATTTGTAGTGCTTCTTTACACAAGGATTTAAAAACCTCCTGCCAAATAACTTTTTGTCGTATTACCTCGACTAAATATTTTATGACCTTATGGACCAAAAGCCGCAAAGGTCAGCGTGTCGTGCATTATGAAATGCAGTCTATATTTAACCCTTCAAATGCAGTAAATCTGTCACATTGAAGCAGAGGAACAGCTTCTCTTTCCCTCCCCCACCCCTCCTTCCTCCCCCCCTCTCTCTCCCTCCCTCCCCCTTTCTCTCTCTTCTCTTTCTGCCACCTCTCTATCACTTTCTGTTCTCTCCCTTTGTGCCTCTTCTCTTTTTCTTTCTATCTCTTCTCTCTAATTCTTTCTCCCACTCTTTCTTTATCGGAATCATGTTTAACATCATCAGCATATGTCATGAAATCTGTTGTTTGGCAGCAGCAGATTGCAATACATAATAATAAAAGCTAGAATTTACAATGAGAAATATATATGAAAAAAGAAAATTAAATTAAATAAATACTGCAAAAAGAGAGGACTAAATGCTGACACTGTGTTCATGGGTTTATTGTCCATTCACAAATCTGACGGCGGAGGTGAAAAAGCTGCCCCTGAAACATTAAATGTGTGCCCTCTGGCTCCTGTACCTCCTCTTTGATGGTAACAATGAGAAGAGGGCATATCCTGGAAAATGGGGGTCCTTAATGATGGATGCTGCCTTTTTGAGGTATCACCTTTTGAAGGTGTTCTGGATGCTGGGGAGGCTGGTGCCCATGATGGAACTGGCTTCACACATGAGGCTGCTGAACAAGATAAAATCCTATGGCGTTACAGGAAAGATACTGGCATGGAAAGAGGAATAACTGACAGGCAGGAGGCAGTGAGTGGGAATAGAAGGGGCCTTTTCTGATTTGCTGCCAGTGACTCGTGGTGTTCCTCAGGGGTCAGTATTGGGACCGCTACTTTTCACGTTGTTTGTCAGTGATTTGGATAACAGAACTGATGGCTTTGTGGCAAAGTTTGCGGATGATATAAAGATAGCTGGAAGGGTAGGTAGTGCTGAGGAAGCAATGTGATTGCAGCAGGACTTAGACAAATTGGAAGAATGGACAAAAAGTGGCAGATGGAATACGGTGTTGGAAAATGTATGATAATGGCCCAATGAGTCTGCTCTACCATCTCATTATGGCTGATTCATTTCCCTCTCAGCCCTAATCTCCTGCCTTCTCCCCATATCCCTTCATGCCTTGATCAGTCTAGAATCTATCAAACTCTGCCTTACATATACATAAAGACTTGGCCTTCACAGCTACTTGTAGCAAAGAATGCCACAGATTCACCACTCTCTGTCTAAAGAAATCCCTCCTCATCTCCGTTCTAAAAGGATGCCCCTCTGTTCAGAGGCTGTGTCCTCTGGTCTTAGACGCTCCATCTGGAGGAAATGTCCTCCCCATATCCACTCTCTGAGGCCTTTGACTATTCAATACCTCATTCTTCTGAATTCTAGTGAATACAGGGCCAGAGCCAACAAACGCTTTTGATATGACAAGCCATTCTATCCTGGAATCATTTTTGTGAACCTTCTTTGAACCCTCTCCAGTTTCAACAGCACTAAGTTGACCAAAACTGCTCACAGAAACTCCAAGTGAGGCCTCACCAATGCTTTACAAAGTCTCAACGTTATATCCTTGCTTTTACATTCTAGTCCTCTTGAAGTGAATGCTAATACCACCTGTCACTTCTTTGCCCATTCTCCTAATCTGTCTAAGTCCTTCAATAGCTTCGCTACTTTCTCAAGAAGTTTCAGGCACAAGCAGCAGTCCAAGACACAGCCAGGCACATCGTAAAGTGGAGAAGATGCAAGGACGTAAGCCGTTGGTGAAATGGCCAAAGTCTAACAGCAAGGAGTGGGAAGCCATCATTGCAGATGTGAGCCTGATCTTAAGTGGCATCAAGGGATCAGCAGAAAAGAAGTTGGAGAGGATGGGTGACCTGATCTACAGCTATGGAAAGGAGAAATTTGGAGTAAAGGGACAAGTCAGCAGGAAAGATATGCCTCCTCAGCTTATCTCGGCTAAGTTTTGTCATCAGAGCCACTTATGACATCCTACCCACACCCCAGAACCTGAACCAGTGGTGGAGAGAAGACCCCGCTTGCTTTCTTTATCAAGCACCTGCATCACTAAGGCACATTTTAACAGGATGCACCACAAGTCTCACCCAAGGGCGGTACACTTGGCGGTATAACCAAGTTATCAGACAACTGGCATCAACCTTGGAACAGGGGCCAATCACCACAAATACTCTCCCACAAACATTGGCAGGAAATGTCCACATCACACGATTTGTACCAGCAGGCCAACCTCCAGAGCATCATGTAACATCAAAAGATGTAAGCATTCTGCAGGTTGCTTGGGATTAGAAAGTGGACGTGGACTTGGAAAAAAAGTTTGTGTTTCCCCCAGACATTGCGGCTACAACACTGAGGCCATACATGGTCCTGTGGTCCACAACAGCCAAGCTGGCATATGTTGTGGAATTGAAGATGGTGTCGAAGAAGCTTATGAGAGGAAAAAGACCAAGTACTCTGAACTGGCAACTGAAGCTGCCCAGAATGGCTGGAAGACCAAGATTTTCCCTGTAGAAGTGGGATGCAAGGGATTCGTTGCTACATCTACGACCAGTCTATTGAAGATGGGGGTGAGGGGTCACTCCCTCCAACAAGCAATCAAGTCCTTGTCAAACGCAGCAGAAGAAAGCAGCAACTGGATTTGGATTAAAAGGAAAGACAACAACTGGGCTGCAAGATGAAGACAGGAGGGTATGGAACTGAGGGGGGTGTATCTGGGACGCCAGGTAGCACCGTTGAACCCTCTGGAGATGTCGTGGGCTTATAAACAAAATGTTAAAGAAGGAGGGTGCCCACCTGATGACCCCAATGACATACCTACCCTCCTTCCTTGTCACCACTCCAAGCCCACTGCCAACATCGAGAGTGCCAACTTACCATAGGGACTGAAACATCAAGTCCTAGTAGCTCTACTACTCGATCATCGTCCCCTATGATCCTCTTGGCAGTTCTTACAGTCCTTTGTAGGGACTTCTGGTCCGATGCTGTGCTGTTCCCATACCAGATGGAGATGCAACTTGTCAAGACGCTCTCAATGGTGCTTATGTAAAATTCAGTTAAGACTGAGAGGAGCGTAGAGTCACATTTGCCTCAGTCTCCTTAGGAAGTGGAGGCGCTTCTGTGCTTTCTTATTCAGGAAGGTAATATTGAGGGACCGGATGAGGCCATCCATGATGAAAACTCTCAGGAACTTGATGCACTTATCTCTCTCAGAAGGAGCCATGTATTCGCAGAGCGGGATGGTTGATCTGCACCTTCCTAAAGTCCCCAATGGTTCCCTTTATCTTCTCCACGTTCCAACTTAGGTTGTTGTTCTCACACCAACCCACCACCTGTTCCACTTACTCTCTGCACGCCATCTCATCATGGTTGTTGATGAGGCCAACCACTGTTGTGTCATCCACAAACCTGATGAGACAGTTTGAGCTGAATCCTGTGACACAGTCATGCATCAGCAGTGTGAACAGCAGCGGGTGAGCACACAGCCCTGGGGAGCACCAGTGTTCAGCGTAATGGGACTAGAGACGTTGCTGCACACGCAGACTGACTCCGGCCCTTCTGTTAAGAAGCCCAGGATCCAGTTATGGAGGGAGGTGTTGAGACCCAGAGAGGACAGTTTCTCCAGTAGTTGTATTGTCGGCAAATTTATAGATTTAGGGAGTTCTCCATCTCTATCTCTCCTTCTCCCTCTCTCCCTCCTCTTTTCCCTCCCCTCCTTCTTCCCTTTCCCCTCTCCCTCCCCTCTCCCTCCACATCTCCCTCTCCCTCCCTCCCCCTCTCTCCCTCTTCCTCTCCCTCTCTCCCTTTTCCTCTCCTTCCCCCATCTCCCTCTCTCTCACCCCTCTCTCTCCCTCCCCATCTCCCTCTCCCCCTCTTCCTCCCCTTCCCCGTCTCTCTCTCTCTCTCTCTCTCTCACCCCTCTCTCTCTCTCTCCCTCCCCATCTCCCTCTCCCTCCCTCCCTTCCCCTCTCCCTCTCCCTCCCTCCCTCCCCTCTCCCTTTCCCCCTCTTCCTCCCCTTCCCCGTCTCCCTCTCTCTCACCCCTGTCCCTCTCTCCCCCTCTCCCTCTCTCTCCCCTTCTCCTTCTCTCTCCCTCCCCATCTCCCTCTCCCCCTCTTCCTCCCCTTCCCCCTGTCTCTCTCTCTCTCTCTCTCTCACCCCTCTCTCTCTCTCTCCCCTCTCCCTCTCACTCCCTCCCTCCCCTCTCCCTTTCCCCCTCTTCCTCCCCTTCCCCGTCTCCCTCTCTCTCACCCCTGTCCCTCTCGCCCCCTCTCCCTCTCTCCATTTCCCCCTCTCCCCCTCTTTCGTTCACAGTATGTGGAGGCCACTTTGCGATGTAAATCTGATCGTTTATTATGCTTTCAAGAAATCAAAACAAATTCCACAAAGAAAGATCTGTAACAATGCCACTTAGAATGCCATTTTGAAGAAGGAGTTTGTGAGATGTGGTGTTGGTGGAGGTACCTGGACAGTTACCCATAGGCATGGACTAACAATACATTCAGCATAGTTACATAGAACACAGCCATGAGAAAGTTGCATTTATCATTAAAGAACCCGCCATTCTTGCTATACCCTGTTCTCAGTACTACCATTGGTCAGGATGTACAGGATCCTGAACCGACATGGATAACTTCAATCACCACTACTACGAACTGATTCTATGCCTTACAAACTCATGGACTCATTACAACCCATGTTTTTGGTGTTTTTTTACACACATTGCCCACGTTATTAGGTACTGAGTTGAACCCAGTGTGTTCTTCTGCACATCACTGTTGTAACAGGTGTTTATTTGAATTATTGCTGCCTTTCTATCTGCTTGAGCTGGTCTGGCTATTCTCCCCTGACCTCTGTCATTAACAAGGCATTTTCACCATCACTAGATTTTTTTTGTTTTTTTTACACTGTTCTCTGCAGAGACTAGATACTGTTATCTGTGAAAATCCCAGGAGATCAGCAGTTTCCCCAGATACTCAAACCACCCCATCTGGTACCATCAATCCTTCCACAGTTAAAGTCACTGAGATCACGTTTCTTCCCCATTCTGATGTTTGGTCTGGAGGACAGCTGAACCTCTTGACCATGTTGCATGTTTTTATGTTTCGAGTAGCTACCAAATGATTGGCTGATTGGGTATTTACATTAACATATGGGTGTACAGTTGTACCTAATAAAGTGGCCACTGAGAGTATTCGCACAGTTTGCCTTCTTCTACACATTGGTTGTTTGTCAGTCTTTGTCTGTTAATGTATAATTGTTTTTGTAAATTTTGTTTTAAAGGTGAGAGATGAGAGGGGGTAATTTTATAGGAGGTGTGAGAGGTAAGTTTTTTACACAGAGTGTAGTGTGTGCCTGGACTGTGTTGCCTGGAGTGGTGGTGGAGGCAGATACATTAGGGGCTCTTAAGAGATGTTTAGATAGGCACATGAAAGTGTGGAAAATGGAGGGATAGGGACGTTGTGTAGGCAGAGGAGATTAGTTAGCCATTTGATTACTAATTTATTTGGTTCAGCACAACATTGTGGCTAAAGGGCCGATTTCTGTTCTATGTACTACGTTCGATTGTATTTCTTTTTTCCCCTGTAATTGCCTGCAAGGAAATGAATCTCAAGGTAGTATATCGTAACATTTATGTACTTTGATAAATTTACTTTGAACATTCCAAGGATTGGAGTTCAAATGCCACCTGTTGATCTTAAATTTAGTTAATAATCTGGAACGATCAAAAAACGTTATTAGTGGCGATGACCATAATTCATCAGGGCTGTGTTTTGGCTCCTTAATCACTTTCAGAAGAGGAAGTCTGCCCGACTTCCCCCGGGTCTGGCCTACCTGTGACTGCAGACCTGTGAATGTGTATTGAACTTTAAATGGCTCTCCAAACCATCATTCATCCATTTCACAGCTGCAATGTTTTAAACATTTAACGAAAGATGGGCAATCCCACAAGAGGGTGTTCCACGGGTTGGCCCCAAATGCCTCAAAATTAATAATTTTTTAGAATGTGCCTCAGACTTTGACCTCGGACTTCACCAATCTGTACAATTGACAGGCAGTGTGCATCTGGAATCTATCATGGCACTAGACTCCCCAACATTGAGGACATCTTCAAAAGGCAATGCCTCACAAAGGCGGCATTCATCATCAAAGACCCTCACCATGCCTTCTTAGACCTTAAGACCATAAGAAATACTGCAGAAGCAGAAGGCCATTTGGCCTAGTTCTACTCCATCATTTTACCATAGCTCCACCATTTTCTCTCTCAGTTCCAGTCTCTTGCCTTCTCCCCATATCACTTCATGTCCCAACCAATCAGGAATCTATCAACCTCTGCCTTAAATATACCCAGTGACTTGGGCTCCATGGCCTTCTTCTTATTGCTACCATTGAGGTGGAGGTACAAGAACCTAAAGACTGCTTTAGGAACAGCGTCTTCCCCTCCACCATCGTATTTCTGAGCAGTACATGAACCCATGAACACCACTTAAGTACTTTGCTCTCTTTTTGCTTTTTCATATATTTCTTATTGTAACTTATGGTGATCTTTCTTGTGTATTGTTCTGTACTGTTGCCGCAAAACAACAAATTTCATGATGTATGCCTGAGGTTAGACTTGATTCTGATTCTGATTCTTAACAAACATCAGTGTTTTATCCTCTTCACTAATGAGCACTGGTATTTGGCTCTTGCTCCGTAACTTCTCAATTCTTTTGGTAAGCTGGTGAATAGATTTATGTACACGTACTAAGGTACAGTGTAAAGTGTGTCTGGGATGCCGTCCGTACAGATCATTTCATTACAATGGTGCTTTGAGGTGGTACAAGGTAAAACAATAACAGAATACAGAATAAAGTCAAAAGCACAAGAGATTCCGAGATTCTGCAGATGCCGGAAATCCAGAGGAACACAAACAAAAAGCTGGAGGATTGAGTAGGTTAGGATTTTACTCCTTGGAATGTAGAAGATTGAGAGGATACTTTATAGTACTTACTGCCCGTAATGCTGCTGGTGTTTAGGCCAGCAATGAAGGTCCGCCATCTGTCTGTATAGAAGGATTCTTCATTGCTGTTTCCATGACCAGTCAGGGTGGTTTGCCCTGAGCTGAGCACCCAAACCCTTGAGGACTGGTGCACCGTTCTTAGTCTGGTCTCTACCCTTTGACCTGCCTGGCATGGGTGACCCTTCCTAGAGTCAAAGCACAAGGCTCTGGCTCCAGCCAACATAGCTCTCCTGTAAGTTGAGGCATGCAAGCCTCCTAAACTTACAACAAGGTTGTGGTTCTCTTGGAGGCTATTTAATAGAGGTGTATAAATTTATGAGGGGTAGAGATAGGCTTTTTCAACTGAGCTTGGTGGGGCTACAGGTCATGGGTGAAGTGTGCAGTTTAAGGGGAACATGAGGGGAAACTTCTTCACTCAGAGGGTCATGGGAGTGTGAAATAAGCTGCCAGCACAAGTGGTGCATGCAAACTCGATTTCAACATTTCAGAGAAATTTGGATAGGGACGTGGATGGTCCTGGTGCAGGTTGATGGGGTAGGGAGTTTAAATGGTGTGATATAGACTAGATGGACCAAATAGCCTGTTTCTGTGCTGTACTTTTCTGTTACTCTATGGCACTAACTCTCCAAAAATGCTGGTCAGGCGGCATCTGTGGAAATGAATAAACACTGGCAGGGATGACAGCAGAGCGGCAATGACTGAATTTCTGGAAGCAATTCGGAAGGCACAGGATATGTACATCCCAAAGAGAAAGGAGTATTCTAAAGGAAAAATGACACAACCGTGGCTAACAAGAAGTCAAAGCCAACATAAAAGCCAAAGAGATGGCATATAATAGAGCAAAGATTAATGGGAAGTTAGAGGATTCAGACGCTTTTAAAAACCAACAGAAAGTAACTAAAAAATGTCATTGAGAAGGTAAAGATGGAATACAAAAGTAAGCTAGCCAATAATATTAAAGAAGATACCAAAGTTTCTTCAGATTCATAAAGTGTAAAAGCAAAGTGAAAGTGGACATCGGACCGCTTGAAAATGATGTTGGAGAGGTGGTATTAGCAGACAAGGAACTGAATAAGTATTTTGCATCACCCTGTGGATAAGTCACCACAGGGCTCTGAAAGTGGCGGCTGAAGAAATTGTGGAGGCATTAGTAATGATCTTGCAAGAATCTCTAGATTTTGGAATGGTTCTAGAAGACTGGAAACTGCAAATGTCACTCCACTCTTCAAGAAGGGAGAGAGGCAGAAGAAAGTAAACTATAGACCAGTTAGTCTGACCTCAGTAGTGGCGAAGATGTTGAAGTCAATTATTAAGGATGACGTCTCAGGGTACTTGGAGGCACATGATAAAATAGGCCATAGTCAGCATGGTTTCCTAAAGGGAAAATCTTGCCCGACAAATCTGATAGAATTCTTTGAAGAAATAAGAAGTAGGATAGACAAAGGAAAATTGATTGATGTTGTGTACTTGGATTTCCAGAAGGCCTTTGACAAGGTGCCACACACAAGGCTGCTTAACAAGCTACGAACCCAGGGTGTTACAGGGAAGGTTCTAGAATGGATAAGGCAGTGCTGATTGGCAGGAGGAAAAGTGTGTGGAAAAAGGGTACTTTTTCTGGTAGGGTACCAGTGAATAGTGGTGTTCCACAAGAGTCTGTGTTGGGACCGATTCTTTTTATATTATATGTTAATGAATTGGATGCTGGAATTGATGGCTTTGTTGCAAAGTTTGCAGACGATATGAAGATAGGTGGATGGGCAGGTAGTTTTCAGGAAGTAGAGAGGCTACAAAAGGACTTAGACATATTCGGAGAATGGGCAAAGAAATGGCAGATTGAATACGGTGTTGGGAAGCGAATGGTCATGCAATTTTGGTAGAAGAAATGAAAGGTTTAACTATTTTCTAAGTGGAGAGAAAATACAAAAAACTGAGTTGCAAAAGGACTTGGGAGTCCATGTGCGGGATTCCTGACAGGTCAATTTGCAGGTTGACTCAGTGGTGAGGAAGGCGAATGCAATGTTAGCATTCATTTCAAGAGGACTGGAATATAAGTGCAAGGATGTAATGTTGAGACTTTATAAAGCACTGGTAGGGCTTCACTTGGAGTATTGTGAGCAGTTTTAGGCTCCTTGCGATGTGCTAAAACTCAGGAGGGTTCAAAGGAGGTTTACGAAAATTATTGTGGGTTTGAACAGCTTGTCATGTGACGAGAGTTTGACGGCTCTGGACCTGGGCAGTCTCAGAATAAAGGGTTGTCCTTTTAGAATGGAGATGAGGAGGAATTTCTTTAGATAGAGAGTGGTGAATCTGTGAAATTCGTTGCCACAGGCAGCTGTGGAGGCCAAGTCTGTATGTATATTTAAAGCAGTCATTGATAAATTCTTGATTGGTCAGGGCATGAAGGGATAAGGGGAGGAGACAGGAGATTGGGATTGAGAGCAGAATTGGATCAGCCATGGTGAAATGTTGGAGCAGCAGACTCAGTGGGCCAAATGTTCTAATTAGACAATAGACAATAGGTGCAGGAGTAGGCCATTTGGCCCTTCGAGCCAGCACCGCCATTCACTGTGATCATGGCTGATCATCCACAATCAGTATCCAGTTCCTGCCTTATCCCCATAACCTTTGATTCCACTATCTTTAAGAGCTCTATCCATCTCTTTCTTGAAAGCATCCAGAGACTTGGCCTCCACAGCCTTCTGGGGCAGAGCATTCCATATATCCACCACTCTCTGGGTGAAAAAGTTTTCCCTCAGCTCCATTCTAAATGGCCTACCCTTTATTCTTAAACTGAGGCCTCTAGTTCTGGACTCACCCATCAGTGGGAACATGCTTCCTGCCTCCAGCGTGTCCAATCCCTTAATAATCTTATATGTTTCAATAAGATCCCCTCTCAGCCTTCTAAATTCCAGAGTATACAAGCCCAGTCGCTCCAATGTTTCGACATATGACAGTCCCTCCATCCCAGGAATTAACCTTGTGAACCGATGCTGCACTCCCTCAATAGCAAGAATGTCCTTCCTTAAATTTGGAGACCAAAACTGCACATAGTACTCCAGGTGTGGTCTCACCAGGGCCCTGTACAGCTGCAGAAGGACCTCTTTGCTCTTATACTCAATTCCCCTTGTTATGAAGGCCAGCATGCCATTAGCTTTCTTCACTGCCTGCTGTACTTGCATGCTTGCTTTCAGTGACTGATGTACAAGTACTAATTCTGCTCCTATGTCTTGTGGTCTCGGGATTTTATCATCTCGCCAAAACCCTGAATGAAGATTGAAGTGTTAGAGTTACGGAGGATGTGCCGCACAGGCAGACATTCAGATAGAAAGCCACAACGTGGCAAATCGTGAAGTTAAGAATCTTATCTCAGCATACCAGGGAAACATTTCATGGAGTCATTGTCATGGAGACCTGCAGCACAGGAAAGTGCACCGTCCCATCTGGTCCATGCTGGTTGTTTCTATTTATTCAGAGCAGGGCTTCCCAACCTTCTTTATGCCTTGGAGCCCTATCAGTAAATGAGGGGTGTGCGGCCCCCGGGTTGGGACACCCTGATTTACAGCTACAGCACAGTAACACTCTCCTCCATGCCAATGACTCCGTGGCAACCAGCCACACCTATGTGACCAATTAACCTACTAATCTGTACATCTTTGGACTGTGGGAGGAAACTGGAGCTCCAGAAGGAAGTCCATGTAGTCACGTGGTAAAAAGTACTTACTCCTTACAGACAGAGGTAGAACTGATCACAGATCACTGGCGCTAAAATAGTGTTATGTTAACTGCTCTACTGCTGTGATAGTCTCATCTAACTACACCCAGACTATATCCCTCCATTCCTCGCTCCAAACTTTTCTTAAATGTTACAATTGAACCCAGATCCACCATTTCTGCTGGAAGTTCATTCCACACTCTTACCAACCTCTGAGTGAAGAAGTTTCCCCTCAGATTCCCCTCTAATATTTCATCTTTCATCCTTAACCTTTGACCTCTAGTTCTAGTCATGGGTGAAAATGCCTGCATGCATTTACCCTGTCTATACCACTCAGAATTTTGGAACTCTCTATAAAGATCTATCTCCCCCATATCTATCTATCTCAATAAGATCTGATGTACAAGAGTGTGATAGAATTAGAATCATTCACCTCTCCCATTAACAAGGCATTTGTAAGAACTGCAACTTACTGGATATTTTTCAAGCAACATACATCAAAGTTGCTGGTGAACGCAGCAGGCCAAGCAGCATCTATAGGAAGAGGCGCAGTCGACGTTTCAGCCCGAGACCCTTCGTCTGGATATTTTTCAGTTCTTTTGCACCATTCTCTGTAAACTCCAGAGACCGTTGTGTGTGAAAATCCCAGGAGATCAGCAGTTTCTGAGACACCCAAACCACCCCATCTGGCACCAACAATCGTTCCAAAATCAGAGTCGCTTAGATCACATTTCTTCCCCATTCTGATTTTGGACAGAACAACACCTGAACCTCATGACCATGTCTGTATGCTTTTATGCATTGAGTTGCTGTGAAGTGAATTAGATATTTGCATCAACAAGCCAATGTACAGGTGTACCTAATAAAGTGGCCACAGAGTTTGTCCGTTCAGAAATCTGATGAAGGAGAGAGGAAGCTGTTGCCAAAAGATAGAGTGTGGGTCTTCAGCCTTTTGTACCTCCTCTCTGATGGTAGAAATTACAAAAGGGCTCATCCTGGGTGATGGGTCCTTAATGATGAACACCTTTTTGAGGCATCGCCTTTTGAAGATGGTGTCGCGGTGTGCACTTACAGGACTGGATCCAAATGCAGAGAAACAGGAGACTTTCTCAGGGTCGCTGTTGGCACTGACTCAATCCAGGTGTGGTGGACAGCAGGCTTACATCTCAACCCAGGAGTGGCTGAATGACTGAATCCCCAAGAAGAGACGGAAACAAGGTTAGGCATAGGATTATGAACATAGACTTGGAGGGACGACCGAGTGACACCACATGACTAATCATTCTCTATAATGCAGTGGGGGTTCATTATAGATTTAACCAGAGACTCTTATAGATAATCATAGAATGCAGTAAACAGGTGCCAGTCATAATTAACTTGACAAGATTAAACCAAAAGCACAAGGGCTTACAGACTAGTTAAGATAACAGTTGGTAAATACCAGTGCTGGAGAAACCAAGAAGATCAATGTTCTACCCACAGAGCTGCGGACTGATAGCCTCGGTGGTCAGAGACTTCCTCAACCCATGCTTGAGCTGAAACCCGAGTAGTACAGTGGTTACTGTCTCGTTTCCTGAATCAGCAAGTGTAGGTCAAGGTGAGCAACCTGAACAGATGACACCTGTATGGTTCTGTTGGTCAGGTGAGGAGAGCAGTCATGATCTTGTCTCCTCCGTGGCCCTATCTTGTGGACAGACAGCGGATCGAGCTTGTTGGAGACACAAGAAACCAGAAATGCTGTAAACTGGCGCAATGACACACCAACTTCTGGAAGAAATAGAGAAGATAAGCACATTGTGGACTTTGGTGTCATGGTAGTGTCGCGGTTAGTGTAACACTGTTACAGTGCTGTGTAGGTTTCCTCCAGGTGCTCCAGTTTCCTCCCATATTCCAAAGGCATGCAGATTAATTAGTTACTTGCTCACATGGGTACCAATGGGCAGTGCGGACTTGCTGGGCCATAATGAAACCATAAGACAATTACATGTAGTAGCAGACTTAGGCTATTTGGCCCATCGAGTCTGCCCCATTTAATCATGGCTGATCCAATTTTCCCTCTCATCCCCAAATCTCCTGCATTCTCTCCATGTCCCTTCATGCCCTGACTAATCAAAGATCTGTCAAACTCTACCTTAAATATCCCCAATGACTTGGTCTCCAAAGCCACCTGTGGCAACGATTTCCACAGATTCACCACTTCCTGACTAAAGAAATTCCTCCTCATATCCATTCTAAAAGGATGCTCCTATATTCTGAGGCTGTGTCCTCCGGTCTTAGACTCCCCCACCATAGGAAGCACCCTCTCCACATTTACTCTATCGAGGCCTTTCAACATTCAATAGGTTTCAATGAGGTCACCCCTCAATCTTCTGAATTCCAGAGAGTACAAGCCCAGAGCTATCAAACACTCCTCATATAATAAACATTTCAATACCGACCTGTTAACATACTGTATCTTTAAATAAACTATATTAAATATAAATATTAAACATAAGCATGTAATGGATAACTCACAAAAATACTGCAGAGTCTCAGCAAGTCAAGCAGTATCTGTGGAGGGGAATAACTAGCTGGCGCTCATTTCCTCCGGGTGCTCTGGTTTTCTCCCACATTATAAATACCTGTGTCAGGATGCTGCTTATTGACCTCAGCTCAAAGTTTAACACCATCGTTCCTAAATTCCCGATCGAAAAGTTCCAGAACCTGAGCCTCCCTCTGCTTCTGGATCCTTGACTTCCTAACGGGAGACCACAGTCCGTGCAGATTGGTAGTAACATCTCCACCTCTTTGACAATCAGTAATGGAGCACCTCAGGGGTGTGTGCTTAGCCCACTGCTCTACTCTCTCTACACCCACAATTGTGTGGCTAGGCATAGCTCAATGCCATCTATAAATTTGCTGATGACATTGTTGGCAGAATCTCAGATAGTGACAAGCGAGCATACAGGAGCAAGATATACCAGCCAGTTGAGCGGTGTCACAGCAACAACATTGCACTCAGTAAGCTAAAGAGCTGCTTGTGGACTTCAGAAAGGATAAAACCAAGGAACCCACAGCAGTCCTCATTGAGGGATCAGAAGTGGAGAGAATGAGCAATTTCAGGTTCATAGGTGTTCCTCACCTGGTCCCAACATATCGACGCAGCTGTGAAGAAGGCAAGACGGCAACTATGTATATTTCATTAGAAGTTTGAGAAGATTTGTATTGTCACTAACTGGCTGCATCACAGTCTGGTAAGGGGTCGGGGGATGGGGTTGCTACTGCGCAGGATTGAAAGAAGCTGCAGAGAGTTGTAAACTTAATCAGCTCTATCATGGGCACTAGCCTTTGCAGTATCCAAGATGTCTTCATGGACCGGTGCCCCAGAAAGGCAGTGTCCATCTCTGAGGACCTCCACCACGCAGGACATACCCTCTTCCCATTGTTACCATCAGGAATGAGGTCCGGGAGCCGTTAGGCACATACTCAATGATTCAGGAACAGCTTCTTCCCCTCGGTCATCAGATTTCTGAATGGACATTGAACCCATGACCACTACCTCACTGCTTTTTTTCTTGCACTACTTACTTCATTTAACTATTTAATATATACTTACTGTAATTCACAGTTTTTTTCCATATTACCATGCACTGCATTGTACTGCTGCCACAAGTATAACAAATTTCACGGCATACACCAGAGATATTAAACCTGATTTTGACATTCCAAAGGCGTACAGAATAATGGGTTAATTTGGAATTTGGTTACACGGGTGTAATTGCACGGCATGAGCTCACTGGGCCAGAAGAGCCTGTTTTCGTGCTGTGTCTCTAAATCAAAAAAAGTAGAAAATTGTTCTGGCCTACTTATATCCCACAATCAGCATCACTTTTAAAATTAGCATATTGTCTGATCATTGTCACATTCTTCCATGCTGAAAACTCCCGCTGGTAAAAGAAATTGGCTGTTGCATTTCTTACAAAGTGAATAAAACTGCAAAAAAACATTCTATTTGTTGGAAGGGCTCAGAATTTCCTGAGGTTATGAAAGACTTATTGAAGGGAGGGACCAGCAACAGTCCTGGAATGTGGGCAGCCCGTAAATGACACCACGCTTCTGGCGCCAACAAAGCGTGCCGACAACTCACTAAGCCTAACCCCTATGTCATTTGGAATATGGGAGGAAACCACAACACTTGCGGGAAATCCACATGATCATGCAGGGAACGTGCAAACTCTGGATAGTGATCCATGGTCACCTGTGCTGTAATAGTGTTACCATGGTCAAAGTCAAAGTAAATTTATTATCGAGCAACACACATCAAAGTTGCTGGTGAACGCAACTTTCTAGGAAGAGGTACAGTCGACGTTTCAGGCCAAGACCCTTCGTCAGGAAACGTCGCCTGAAATGTCGACTGTATCTCGTCCTAGAGATGCTGCCTGGCCTGCTGCGTTCACCAGCAACTTTGATGTGTGTTGCTTGAATTTCCAGCATCTGCAGAATTCCTGTTGTTTGTGTTTTTAAATTTATTATCGATGTGTGTTTCTGTCATCGACAAAGGCAATGTGGCGTGCAGGATCACCAGTGGAGACTGCAACAAAATCTACATCGGTCAGACAGGACGTAAACTCTCAACAGGTTTTATGAGAACACAAACTGGCAGTATGGAAACACGATCCACTGTCGCTGATCTTGATTCACGAAGGCCGAGAAGGACACCACTTTAACTGGGATATCTCGGAGTTTCTCGTGCAGGCAAACATGAAGCAGGCTGGAGAATTTTTAGAAATGTGGTTCTCTTCTGATAACTCCGTAAACAGACATATTGAAATAGACGCCATCGACAGACCCCCTAAGAGCCAAAGAAACACCAGCCAATAGAATTCAAAGGTCAGCTGAAGGGGCAGCCAATCAGGACTGAAGCAAGCGAACGGGACCTATATAAACGTGAGCACTCCCAGAGAGAAACACCAACAACTGCCCACTAAGGGTGTCACCTCGACTGGTGATGAAACATCTGCAAGCTAATTGGCAAGCTGTGTGAACACCACAACATCGAAGGCCTCAACCCCAGCTACCAGTATGAGTCACCTTTTCCTGTACCACCTTGAGATTTGATTTCTCACAGGCAGTTACAGGAAAATAAAGAAATACAATAGAATTTATGAAAAACTGGACTTTAACAAAGACTGACAAACAACCAGTGTGCAAAAGAAGTCCAATAGAGTAAATAAATAATACAGAGAAAATGTGTCGCAGAGTCCTTGGAAGTGAGTCTGTAGGTTGTGGAATTGGTTCAGATTTGTGGTGAGTGAAGTTATCCAGGCCAGTTAAAGAGCCTGATGGACTGCAGGGTAATTTGATGGGCCAAATGGCCTAATACTACTGTGGGTCTTATGGTCTTATAGCTGTTCTTGAACATGGTGTGTGGTATACTGAGAACAGAGTGTTCGGCAGCATCTGTGGAGGGAACAGTTGACTTTTTGAGCCGAGGAATAAAAAGGGAGAAGAGGCCATGCCACTTACAGACAAATGCAGGAATTGAAACTCGATCGCTGGTGCTATAAAGTATTACACAAACCATTGCGCTATCATATCCCCCCACTGTGACCATCCCGTAGGGGGCACAGTATCACAACGGTTAGCATCAGGCTTTACAGCAGGAGGTTCCCAACCGTCTTTATGCCATAGACACCTCCCACATCAGGAATCCCTGCTTTACAGGGTCCTTGCAAACAGCCACTCCTAGTGGCTAACAGTATAGGACCGTAGGAACAATCGGCCAGTGGAAATGGTGGGTGCAGGTTTGATTTCAACACTTAAGAGAAATTTGAATGTACATGGATTGGAGGGGTGTGGTGGGCTATCGTGCGGGTGTGGGTCGATGGAGCTAGACAGAATAATAGTTTGCCATGGTCTAGATGGGCCAAAGGGCCTGTTTCTGTACTGTAGTGCTCTATAATTCTTTGACTCTATTTAATATTGGAATTCTGAGCTTGGGGAACAATTGGCTGTTTGGAGTGAGTATCTCTTCTGTCAGTAATTGTTTTGTCAGTGTGATCTGTAGGTACACCCTCAGTGACATAGAAGTCCAGGCCTCCAAAGGAAATTGCATTGGCCCCATGTGATACCTCGTCTTACTTCAGCCCTGCACACAGATATTTTCTATGTTGTCTGGGAAGGAGCGATATAGAAGTCCCTTGACTTCCATAAAACTAATGCTAGTGTTTGCCTTCTATCAATCTGGTGACCACTGGCAGACAACGAGCCCACTGAGGCTGATCAGTAAGGTCACACAATGATTGCAGCTCCTCTGTCACTGGGCACAGCGTGATCTGGTCGGTTTGGATGGTGGCCTGAGGTGTTACTTCGGTGGGGGTAGAGGGCTGGGTTTTAGACGGTGGAATCCAGTATTCTGCTGGGTAAGGAGTCCCTGTACGTCCCCCCTGTGGAATGTGCGGGTTTCCTCCGGGTCCTCTGGTTTCCTCCCACAGTCCAAAGACATACTGGGAAGGTTGGTTATTGTTCGGGTTAGAGGTTGCTGGGCAGTGTGGCTGGAAGGGCTGGGGGAGCCTATTCCACTCTGTATCTCTAAATTTAATAAATACGACAGTCTGCATGATCCGGAAGCCTAGCAAATAGTGTGACACATCCCTCTTTACGTCAGCAGCACAGGAGTAGGAACTGCATGTAGTTTCAAACTCATGGGAGTGCAGATCTCGCACAAAGGGGCAAGTAGCCTCATGAAGATCCCACCAACCCTGCTCATGGACTGTTTGTCCCACTTCCATCGGGGAGGGGGGGTTGGGGGGAGACGATGTAGCATCCACACCAGGACCAGCAGATTCAAAAGTAGTTACTTTCTCCATGCCGTAAGGCTGATCAACACCTCCACCCACTAACCCCACCCACCACACCCCCAACCACCACTACTTTATCATTTTCTATCAGTCATCTTATGTACAGTCACTCCTGGGCCTAGAGTGACTTTATGGACTTGCAAGTAAATTCCTCCTTATCTCAGTTCTGAAGGCAGTGTCCTTGGATGCTAGACTCTTGTCCCAATGGAAACAAGTTACCTGCAGTAGATGTGAATGCAGAGTCAGAATCTGATTCACATTCGTCACTGACTTAGATGTCTGAAACTTTGTTTTGTTTTGTTGCAGCTGTACAGTGCAAAGTCGTAAAATTACAATAAGTCACAAATATAAGTACTGAGTGTAATTAAAAAGCGAAAATGAGAGGCTGTCCATGGGTTCTTGGACCATTCAGAAATCTGACAGTGGAGGAGAAGAGGCTGTTCCTGAATTGTTGGGTTTTCGGGTTCCTGTCCCTCCTCCCGGATGGTAGTTACAAGAAGAGGACGTAGCCTGGATGATGGGTGTTCTCAGTGATTGATACCTCCTTGTTGAGTTGTTAACTTTTAAAGATATCCTTGAACATTGGGGAGGGTTGTGCCCACGGTGGAGCTGCCTGAACCTACAACAATCGGCAGCCTCTTGCGATCCTGTGCATTAGAGCTTCCGTACGAGGTGATGAGGTGACCAGTCAGATTGCACTCCACCGCTGACCTGTAAAAGCACAAAAAGTGTGTTATACATCTTTTTGTACGTATCTTATTTGAAGTCACAGTCAGAGCATCTCTTGAAGAGCAGGTTGGCCTTCAAGGGCTGTGTGGCTGACACCTGCTTCTAAGTCATATGTTTGTGTGCAATAATTAATTTTCCACCATTGAACTAAGCATAAGGTTCAGTAGGAACTGAACACTGCAAATCAGCACAGTAGCGCAGCAGTCTGGGCAATGCTTGTTCTTTTACAGTGCCAGCAATCAGCAATCAGGGTCCGATTCCCACTGCTCTTTGTAAGAATTTTGTATGTTCTCCCTGTGACCACAGGGGTTGCCTCCTACGTTCTAAACGTGTATGGACTAGTAAGTTATGGGAATGCTGTGTTGGCAGCGGAAACTTGGTGACACTTGTGGGCCGCCCCTAGCGCAATACACGGACTGCGTTGGCCGTTGACGCAAATGGTGCATCTCAGTGGTATGGTTCGATGTTTCAATGCACGTGTGAGAAATAAAGCTAATCTTTAATCTTTAGTTTGAATATCTTCTAGTAATAGTATATGTGAAACAGAATCTTCTCTTCCTTTTTGGATCAGCCATGATGAAATGGCAGAGCAGACTCGATGGGCCAAATGGCCTGATTCTGCTCCTATATCTTATGGTCATCACCATAATGGGGCCTAGGACGCCAACAGCAGCTTGCCAGGTCCTCTGTCCCGGGCCAAAAGAAGGTTGATCGGCCCTGTGGCTTCTGTTTTCACCGCATGACTTTATACACCTTCTAGGTGAAGGTTTTCCTCACTCAGGGATGAGGTCTTTGGAGCTTCTGTTAGAATTTCTGTAGCTCTGCTTCTTTTTACGGGATGTTGCTGTTAGTCCCTGTGTCCAAAGCTCCTCCTTTCGCAGCCGGGCGGGACGGTCCACCGCGAAGTTGTGAAACAAAAAGCGAAGTCTTTATTCTGTCACCAGTGCACGTTCATCTCTTACAGCAGTAGACAAAGTTCTTCCCAGCTGTTATTTTGGTGGAGTGATGTGATGCTACTAGGAAAATGCTTGTAAGTGTCAGTTACCAAGTGCCCAGCATTAAACAATCGGCTGTAGGAGACTTGAGATGATCAGAACATGTTGGACCTGATGAGATACTGCTAAGTATATAGATTTCTTCTCCATCTGCCTCGGTGGAGTTAGGACTTCTGAGAACACACTCCCGCAGGCGTGGAGCCCTCCCACATCTTATCAAAAGGGCCACATTCCTAGTTGCGTCCGAGTCACTCTGTGCATAAGTTATTCGATCTTGTTCTGCTTCAAACCTACATATGATCCAGCAGTGGGAATTACTGAATGAACAGTCTGACCACCTCTGACAGAACAGAGATTCAAGACTGAAGATTGTTTAATATCATTTCCAGTACATGAATGTAAAGGAGAATGAAATAATTATTGTTACTCCAGATCTGATGCAGCACAAAAAAACACCCACAATGAGATTTTTTTAAAAACACAATAATAAAAAGAAATACAATAAATATAAATATATAAGATAGCTTATATGCATAGAATGATTGTCTGTCCATAAAGTGACGTTATGCACAGGAGTCGTAGAGTCACAGAACATGGAAACTGGTTGTAGTCCTGAACTAACGTCCATCTAATCCATGCCGGGCTGTTATTTTGCCTAGTCCCTTTGACCTGCACCTGGATCATAGCTGCCCATACCTCACCCATCCATGTACCCATCCAAATTACTCCTAACTGTGGCAATTGAGCCTGCCTGCGCCATCTCCAGCGGAAGCTCATTCCACACTCTCATCACCCTCTGAGCAAAGACGTTCTCCTCAGGTTCTCCCGAAGTACTTCACCTTTCACACTTGCCTGTGAACTGCGGTTCTAACCTCAGCCGACCTCAGCAGAAGAGGCTCGGTGTCCATGATGTGTGGAACTGCATCTACACCTCTCTGCAGTCTTCTGTGGGATCTAGTAGAACATTGGTCGTACCGAGCCATCATGCATCCGGATAATAAAATTAAGGTCTTCTGCAGATGGTGGAAATCCAGAACAACACACACAAAATGCTGGAGGAATTCAGCAGGTCAGGCAGCATCTGTGGAGGGGATTAAACAATGTCCTGATGAAGGATCTCAACCGGAAATGTCGACCGTGTTGACTCTTCATTCATTTCCATAGATGTTGCCTGACCTGCTGTTCCTCCAGCATTTTCTGAGTGTTGTTATGAACTTAATAATATTATGGGAGTTCATTTATTTGCCGGGGTGTCCATAACCTGTAACCTGGGCATTCTGTAGATCTAATTTCTATACTGAGTGGTTGCATCACAGTGGAGAGTGTCAGCAACTTTAAGTTCCTCATTGTTATCATTTCAGAGGACCTGTCTTGGGCCCAGTATTAAGTACCATTAAGAAGAAAGCACAGCATTCAGAATGTCATCTAAAACTTTGACAAACTTCTGTAGATGTGTGGTGAAGAGTATATTGACTGGTTCTGCCACAGCCTGGTATAGAAATACCAATGCCCTTGAATGGAAAAGCATACAAAAAGTAGTGGATATGGCCCAGTCCATCACAGGAAAAGCCCTCCACACTATTGAGCTCATCTAGATGAGGGAAAACTTCTTCACACAGGGAGTGGTGAATCTGTGGAATTCTCTGCCACAGGAAACAGTTGAGGCCAGTTCATTGGCAATATTTAAGAGGGAGTTAGATATGGCCCTTGTGGCTAAACGGATCGGGGGTATGGAGAGAAGGCTGGTACAGGGCTCTGAGTTGGATGATCAGCCATGATCATACTGAATGGCGGTGCAGGCTCGAAGGGCCGAATGGCCTACCCTGCACCTATTTTCTATGTTTCTATGTTTCTAAGCGCTGTTGCACGAAAGCCACATCCATCATCAAAGACCTCCCACCATCCAGGCCATGCTCTCTTCTCACTGCTACCATCAGGAAGGAAATACAGGAGCCTCAGGACCCACACCACCAGGTTCAGAAACAGTTATTACCCCTCAATCACCAGGCTCCTGAACCAGAAGGGATATTGAACTTCACTCAACTTCACTCACAGCAATGCTGAGCTGTTCTCACAAACTTTGGACTTACTTTTAAGAACTCTTTAACTCATGCACTCAGTATTTATTGATTATTTATTTATTATTATGATGATGTTTTAGTTTTCTTCCCGTATTTGCACAGTTTGTTGACTTTTGCACATTCGTTGTTGAGTGTGGTTTTTCACTGATTCTGTTGTGTTTCTTCGTATTTCCTGTAAATGCCCACAACAAAATGAACCTCAGGGTTGTACAGTAGTGTGTAAAAGTCTTAGGGAGATATATATATAGCCAGAGCACCTAAAACTTTTGCATAGGACTGTATTTGTCAACATGGAGCAGAGAGTGAGTTTGTAAATCTGTTGGGGGCAAAGGATGTTGGGAATGGTGAGGGCGGAACGTCGTGGGGCAGGTGTGGGGCAGATGGCACAGAAGAAATGCCAGGGGCAGTGGGTGGTGCATTCAGACAGACACCCAGACACCCAGACCTGGGGCACCAGGTAAGGTCATTTGATTCCACTGTTTATTCTGCTCCATAGATGCCTGACTTCCTCCAGCACTTTGTCTGTGTTACGAGGATATTGCTTAAAATGGAGAGCATCAGACATAAGGGAGAGGATGGAAAATCTTAGGTTGTTTTCTGTAGAGCAGGAATTCTCAGCCTTTTTTATGCCAGGACCCCTACCGTTAACCGAAGGGACCATGAGCCTCAGGCTGGGAAGCCCTGCTTTAGAGTATCAAAGGCTGAGAGGAGAACTGATGAGAGTTCCTCCAGCATTTTGTGTGTGTAATTCTACAGAGCATACAGTTTCGGTGAAGGGGGAGGTTTTAAAGGGGATGTACAGGACACATATTTTTTGACACAGACAGTGGTCCATGCCTCAAATAGGCTGCTAGGGAGAGTGGTGGAGGCAAAGATGATAGTGGCTTTTAGGAGACTTCGAGTTTGACACATGAATACTCAGGAAATATGAGGATATGGATCCTGTTCAGGCATAAGGAATATAGTTTAATTTAGCATCAACGTCAGTACTGATATGTTGGGCTGAAAGGCCTGTCTCGTGCTGTACTATTATTTGTTTATTTAGGGACATAACGTGGAACCATCCCTTCCGGCTCAATTAGCTGCTCCACCCAGTAATCCACCTATTTAATTCTAGCCTAATCTCAGGACTATTTACAATGACCAATTAACCTATTAACCGGTACATCTTCGGACTGCGGGAGGAAACTGGAGCACCCGGAAGAAACTCACGTATTCCATGGGGAGAATGTATGAATTTGCTTACAGAGGATGGCAGAACTGGACACCAATCAGGGGAATGCCCCGGGCGGTAATCGCGTCGTGCTAACCACTCCGCTACCATGGTGACCACAATGTTCTCATCCCTTTGTGAGCAATGCTCTGATTAAAATGAAGCATCTCAAATTCTTAAAGGAGACACATCCGTCCCAATTAGAAATGAAAAGCTGAGGAAGGAGAGATGTTTACAGTTATGTATTTGTCATTTGTCATGATGAACTCATTCTGTCGGGGTCAAGGCAATCCCCTCTCGTTTATTGTTCTGTCACAGTCCATTTCGTACAAGGGAATTGAAGAAAAGGCCCGTGGATTGAGATGTGAGGACTCTAAATGCTAAGACTCTCAAACCAGTGAAGTAAAACTTTAACAAAAATCATTCATCACAAACGCTATTAGTATTTTCCAACCAAGGAACTTACTTATTTGAGCCCATCTCCCCTTCTTTATCATAGGCAGCTGACAGCAGCTCACCAGAGTCCTTTGACCTGGGCCAGTGTCTCAAGTTGTCCCCAGGCACGGCCCACCTTCAGAGATCCTTCCTCTCCCAGGGATGAGGCCTTTGGTGTTGCTTTAGCTCTGGGCCGCTCACCCCACAACTCCCCTTCTATGCTTGGGACCATCCATAGCAGAGTTCCACCAAGGAAGATGATGTGTAAATTTCCCAGAGACAATACGATGAATAGGAGACTCCGGGATCAACGTAAAGGGTAAACCTGCTCCGACCGGGTCTGCGAACATTAACCTATGCCCCTTGCAAACCACCCCCACACAAAAAAAAGTAAGACATCTCACTGAGACTGTGGGAAATAACTCCTGGAATTATGCAGTCTACGCTTCTTTTAATTGTTTTTAAATCTAGGAACTGACATCTTAAGCCCTGGATTGTCAGCTCCTGAGAGGAGTGAGACAATGCTTAAAGCAACAGTCCCTGCAGAATTCACCGTGTTATCATTGATTTGGGACCGACGTGCTGTAGAGAGCCAAGGCAGGGAAAGAAACTGCAGCAATTTTCACTGCCATTGTAATCATTTGCAAAGAAGTGGTTCAGCACTGCTGGGAATATGTTAAAAATGTTTTTATTCTGCATGTCCCTGCCTCCCTCCTCTCTGTCTCTAAGAGAACGAAATGATCTGTTTGAAGAGAACAATTCCCATGACTTCATTTGCAAAGCGCTGAGCTTCCTTCTGGTTCCTTTTATGCTGAGGAAAAATGGCAGTAATCATTAATAACATTTCCTGTCAGCGACAAAGAAACCCTCATTGTTCTGATGTCTTGCCAGTTTAATCGTGTGCATTCACCTAGATGTTAACTATTTTGAGACAGTTTCAATGCCGGGCTCTGATTTCCCACACCAGGTGCTATATAACTCTGAAAAGGCACAAATGGATCTTTCTTTTTGTTGTTGCTGTTATTGAGGAGGGGGCATATGAATATGTAGTGGTACTGATTGGCAATCTCTCGTCTTATTCCTTAAAAGGGGTCCCTGCGAAGCTGAATCCATGAATTCACCGGCCTTCCTTGTCTGGACTGTCACCTTAGTTACACGCGTCAGCAGAGGAAGGTGTTGACCTGCGTAGATTGGAGCAACAGTTGAGCCTGGAATCAAGAGTCTGGAAGATGGACGCAGCAAGACTTTGTGTGGCTCCGTGTGGTACGTTTCAAAGTTACAATCAGTTCTACCTCTTATGATGCTTAACAAATATCAATCTTAATACGTGCATGCTTGGTGAGGGCTGGCTGTCATTACCGTTGAATAAACATGTGCACAAGAGGTCATATCAGGCCAACTCAGCCATTTTGGAATGGCAGAGTAGGACTTGCTCACAAAATATTTTGTTTGTTATCTGCAAGTAGTTTTTTATTGATCCTCCGCTGCCTTGCGGCTGTGCCCACCCATGGGGAAGGCTTCAGGAGTAAATCCCGAGGACAAATCCAGAAGGTGGTCTTATGTTGAGTTCGATACTGACTGACAACTCCTGCAATGCCACCGGTGCCAAACGGTATCGGTCTCTGCCGTTCCCGTGAAGAGGTGGAGCCTGCTGCATGGGCAACAAATTGCTCTCCATGTTGTACTGCCCTTGCTTGATTACTGGCTTGTGTATCCCGTGGACAGCTAGGACACAACCCCCATTCAACCGCAACCAAAGGAGGGCTTTCACTGATTTTTTGTATTTCTTTGCTCTACTGTGAATGCCTGCAAGAAAACAAATCTCAGGGTGTATATGATGACATATATGTAGTTTGATAGTAAATTTACTTTGAACTTTGAAATGCTGGAGGAGCTCAGTAAGTCAGGCAGCATCTATGGAGAGGAATAAGCAGTCAAGGTTTCAGGCCAAGACCATTCATCAGGGTTAGGATCTGGCTGTGTGGCCATTAAAGCCTGCTCTATCACATAGAAAAATCCTGGCTGGTCCACCCTTGTCCTCCTCTCCTCTTCCCTGCTTGCTCTCTATAGTCCTTGGGTCCAGAATTCTTTCTCTGCTTTGAGTGTGTTCAATGATAGAGCTCTCAAAGTTGTTTGAGGCAGAGAATTCCACAGGACAGCAGGTTCTGGACCCTAGAGCAACATGTAGTCGTTTGGAGGAACTCAGCAGGCCAAGCAGCAATGGTGGGCAGAAAGGAACTGTCGTTGCTTCTGGTCAAAGCCATGTGTCCATTTCCAGGTGGTCAGGTAATGAAAATTAGTCGTCACAGGATGCTGCCTAGATTAGAGAGATGAGGAGAAGCTGAGCGAGCTTGGGCTTTTCTGTTTGGTGCGAAGGAGGATGAGAGGTGACTTGATGGAGGTGTACAAGATAATAACTTGCATAGTTCACATGCACAGACAGAGACTTTTTTTGCACGGCAGAATTGGCTAATATGAAGGGGCATAATTTGAAGGTGATTGAAGGAAAGTATAGGGGTTGGTATAGGTAGTCAGAGGTGGGTTCTTCACTCAGAGAGTGGTAAGTGCATGAAACTCACTGCAAGGTGGATGTGGTTACTGTGGGGACGTTTAAGAGACTTAGGCAGATGCATTGGACAATGGGAACATGAAGGGAGGAGGTTACATTGACTTTAGAGTTGGTTAAAAGTTTGGCACAGCATTGTGGGCTGAAGGGCCTGTACTGTGCTGGAGTGTTTTATGTCCTATGTTGCACGAATACCCTTGTTTTTTGCCCTTGAGACGTGGTAGTGAGCAGCCATCTTGACCCACTGCAGTCCTCCTGGTAAAGGCATCCCACAATCACATTGGGGAGGGAGTTCCTGGATTTAGGTAGGACCATAAGAAGTCTCCAAAAGAAATTGCTTTGGCCACACGTGGTACCTCGGTCTTACTTCAGCCCTGCACACTTGATATTTCCTATGTTGTCAGGAAGGAGAGATATGGAAGTCCCTTGACTTCCATAAATTTAATGCTAGTGTTTGCCATCTATCAACCTGGTGACCACTGGCAGACAACGAGCCCACTGAGGCTGATCAGTAAGTTCACAGCTCCTCTGTCACTGGGCACGGCGTGATCTCCTGTAGTTTTGCTCACGTCAGTTTGGATGACGGCCTGAGGTGTCAGTTTTGGGGTGTTAGGCCATGGAATCCAGTGTCCTGCTAGTAACACGGGCAGTTAGTGGGTTACCTAAGGCTCTCTGTAAACCAATTGTTCCATTATTCAGGAGTGTCTATTTTCTATGGCTACCCTTGTGTTGCCACTCTACCTTTCTCTCTTTATTTTATTTAAAATTAGAGCGTGGAACAGGCCTTTACGGTCCACTGAGCTGCTGCACCCAGCAGCCCACCCATTTAACCCAAGACTAATCACAGGACAATTTACCATAATCAATTAACTTACTAACTTTGGACTGTGGGAGGAAACCAGAGCACCTGGAGGAAACCCATACGCACACTTGAAGGAATGTATAAAACTTGCTTACAGGCGGCATTGGAATCGAATTCGGAAACCTGCGCCTAGAGCTGTAATTGCATCACGCTGACCATCACACTGATGTCGCACCCCATTTCCGATCATTCTTTCATTTCATAATCCCATAAGAATAGGAGCAGAGTAGGCCATTCAGCCCACCGATCTGCTCTGCTGTTCAATCATGGCCAACTGTTTTTCAACCCCATTCTCCTGCTGTCATGGTCCAGTCCATGAAGTCCGTATTCCAGTTCACGGTCCGGTCCGTGACTCAGACCCCAGAACTAGGCGAGACATGACGAGGCTTGGGTTCTTCGAGGCAAGGCAAGGCAAGGCTTCAGGCGAGGCAGCAGAAGGAAGGGGAAGGGAAGGGATTCAGACAGGGGGTAAGGACAGGATGTGAGACTCCTGGACAGGACAAGGGAATCTCAACACAGGACGAGGGAACCCCAGCACTGGGCTGGACAAAGTACTCCTGGGCTGGGCGAGACACATGGACAAGACGAGAACACAAAGCCATGGCAGTAGAGTCCATGGACCGGACCGTGAACCGGAATGCGGACTTCACAGACTGGTCCGTGACAGTACCCCACCGTCATGTCCTTGCCTGGTTCTGGGGTCTGAGCCCGAGGCAAGACCCAGGTTCTGGGTCTTTGTCCAGTCTCTGGCTCAGAGTCCCAAGCTCCTAGTTCATGGTTCCTTGTCCGGGTTCCCGGTCTAGTCCATGTCCTAGCCCAAGTCTGCGTTCTTGTCCCTGTTCCTTGTCTGTATCCTATCACATCCCTACTCTAGTCAAGTCCTGTTCCTAGTACTTCAGTATCTGTGTCTTCCACTTAGGTTCGTTCACCAGCACCCCCTTTGTGATACCTGCCTTGTCCCTGTAAACTTTAAATGTCTTTACCATTGAAGAACCTACCAATCTGTATTAAATTCAGCCTCCATAGTTGTTTGTGGAGTTGACCTCCACAGATTCACCACGCTCTCTCTGAAGAAATTCCTCCTCCTCTCTGTTCTTAAAGAACATCCCTTCATTCTGAAAGGGAGGGGGTGTTCTCTTGTCCGAGACTCTTCTACTACTGGAAGAATCCTTTTCACGTAAACTTCATCGAGGCCTTTCAGTATCCAGTAGGTTTCAATGCAAACCACACCCCCCCCCACCCATTCCTGCTGAACTCTGTCAAGTAGTGTCTCTTTGGCCCATGATGTTATGTTCACCTTTTAATTTAGTCCAAGATTAACCCTTCGTTCTCCTTTGATCCAAAGAGAAAGCCTCTAGCTTCCTCAACCTATCTTTGTACAATATGCTCTCTAATCCGGGCAGCATCCTGTTAAATCTCCTCTACATCCTCTCTAAAGCTTTCACATCCTACCTATAAGGGGGAAACATTCCATAAGTTCCACATGGTCACAGGGAGAATGTACAAATCCCGTACAGACAGTGGTGGAATTGAACCCGGGCCACTAGCGCTGAAATAGCATTGCACTAAATGCTACACTATCATGCCGTAAAATAATAGAAAGTAAATTTGGTAAGGATGTTTCGAGGAAATTGGAGAGGAGATGATCATGGTGAGACTATACAAATTCCGTCCAGATAGCAGCGGAATTGAACCCGAGTCACCAGTACTGTAACAGCATTACGTTAACTGATATTCTACCGCACAGTGCAGAACTCCGTGCGGACAGCAGCGGAATTGAATAGAGGTCACCGGCGCTGTAACGGTGTACGCTAAACACTACGCCACCATGCCTTAAGGTAATAGAAAGACATTTGATAATGTCTTTGTAATGTATGTGGAAAGAAACCAAACACCCATGTGATCATAGGGACAATGTGCAAACACTTTACAGAGGGTGGCGGGGATTGAACCTGAGTTGCTGGCACAGTAATAACGTTACACTATGGACTCACTTTCAAGGACTCAAAACTCAGGTTATGGACATTTATTTATTTATTTGTTTATTGTTTTTGTTGTGTTGTTTTTAATTTTTTCTCAGCTCCGGCTTTCTGGAGATTTACATAGATATTGATGTTCATTCCTAATTGATTAATGCTATTGTATAGTGACTTTGGGATGATACCAGTTGTAGATATTACTATTGGGACACTGTATATCCTGCTCATGTTCCAAAGTCTTTCAACTTCCTCTGGTGTTTTTTGCTTACTGATTTCTATTTGTTATGTGTGTTTGGAATAGCTCTATCTATAAGTAAGTTGTTCTTGCTTGTTTATCCTGTAATATTATACCCAGATGGTTATTATGGATTGTTCTATCTGTAATATAATTTGTGGGACTCTGACTCTAAAACTGTTTATAGCAAGGTATGAAACCTTTTATGAGTTTATATTTTAAAGCAAGATTTTGGTGAATGATGTTTGCCTCTTGATTGTGCCTGTGCAAGTAATCAGATTGTGTTAAACCACTCATTATTACTTTTGTTTTTTTCCCAGCTCAAGCTGGTAAAACCTGAGGTACGGGCATATCCAAGCACACTCATTTCTCAATTGCTAAGAACTTTTGGATTATTCTAGTGTTGTTTAGAAACATAGAAAACCCACAGCACAATACAAGCCCTTCAGCCCACAAAGTTGTGCCGAACATGTCCCTAACTTAGCAATTACTAGGGTTACCCATAGCTCTCTATTTTTCTAAGCTCCATGTCCCTATCCAAAAGTCCCTTAAAAGTACCTATCGTATCTGCCTCCACCACCGTTGCCAGCAGCCCATTCCATGCACTCACCACTCTCTGCGTAAAAAACTTACCCCTGACATCTCCTCTGTACCTACTCCCCAGCATCTTAAGCCTGTGCCCTCTTGTGGCAACCATTTCAGCCCTGGGAAAAAGCCTCTGACTGTCTACACAATCAATGTCTCTCATCCTCAATCCAGGTAACATCCTTGTAAATCTCCTCTCCACCCTTTCTATGGTTTCCACTGTGGAAAGTATATCTAGTGCTGTGACTTTCTGGAGTTGTAGATATTACTATTGGGACAATCTATACCCTGTTCATGTTCCATAGTCTTTCAATTTCCTCTTTTAATTCAGTGTTTTTTACTTACTAATTTCTGAATGTTATGTATGTTTGAAATGGCTCTATCTATTAACTAAGTTGTTCTTGCCTGCGTATCCTGTAATATTATATCCTGACTTATTGTGGATTGTCTTATCTGTAACAATGGGTCAATTGTAGTATAATTTGTAGGATTCTAACTCTAAGGCTGAATCAGGCTTGTGTTTATAGTAAGGTATGGTGTCTTTAATGAGTTTGTATTTTAGAGCAAGAATCAAGTTTGCCACTTGATTGTGCCTGTGCAAGTAATCAGATTATGTTAAACTGCTCATTATTATTATTATTATTACACACTGGTTGCTTGTATTGTTGGACGTAGTCTTTCATTGATTCTATTGTGTTTCTGTGTACTTACCTTGAAAACACACAAGAAAATGAATCTCAGGGTAGTGCATGGTGACGTATATGTACTTTGATAATAAATTTACTCTGAACTTTTTGAGCTGTGCCACCGTGTTACCCGTAACTCCTTACAGACAAGGGTGGGAATTGAAACTGGGTCACTGGCACAGTAATAGCATTACATAAACGCCACTGTGCCACCCCCAGAATCTCTGCAAAGATTTAGGAAGAATGATAGCGAATGTGAAATAATATTAAGCACATTTGATAATGAACAGAGCACAGTCACATAACCCCTCAAACAGTAAAAGCTCCTGTATTCTTGTCAAGTGATTTGAAATTAACTGTTAGAAGTTGATGAAGGCATGGTGACAAATGATAAAATCCCCAAGTATTGTGTAACGTCAGCGAGGTTTGTAGTTTTGATTTTAATTAAATTTTAATATAATTTAAATCCTTTGATTTCCATTTTTTAATATTCTGATAATACATTATTTGTATTTAATTGACTGAATCTTTGAAATTGCCTTCAGTGAGCCAGATTTCAATGGGGCCAATTATATGAAGATATCATGGCATCTAATTAGATTTGAAGTGGGTTTCATGTTGGTCCTCTAACTTTGTTTACTCATTAAATTAACCTGTTTGCACTTGTTGCATTCTTCACTGGCTTTTTTTGACTCTCTTTCATTCTCTCCCCTTCTCCCAAGTTATTGTTTCCTTTTCTTTCCGAATGTTTTGAAGACGTTATTTCTTACGAGGAGGTTCACAGATGTCTTCCTTTGCTCTGTCAAGGTTGCCATTTCCTGCTAAAAAAAATACCGGCAATTTTCATCCTCGGTTACAGTACACACAAAACCCAGAGTCAGAGAGAAATGCAATGCAGAAACAGGCCCTTCGGCCCACCAAGTTCATGCTGACCACCATGCACCCATTAATCCCACATTCCAATGAACCCCTTCCCCCCTCACCTCTGCCACAGGTTCTAACACATTTCTGCACACCAGGCGTAATGTACAGTATTTAGTTAACATACCAGTGTACAAAGAGTGGGAGCAAACCAGAGCGTAAGACCCAAGTCCATAAAACCATATGACAAAGGTCCAGAATTAGGCCATTCAGCCTATTCCATCATGGTGGATTTATTAACCCTCTCAACCCCACTCTCCTGCCTTCTCCCTGTAACCTCTGACACTCTTCCTAATCAAGGATCTATCAATATCCGCTTTAAATATCACCAGTGATAGCCTCCACAGCCATCTATATCATTGAGTTCCACAGATCTGCCAGCCTCTCGCTAAAGAAATTCTTCCTCTTCTCTGTTCTGAAGGGACATCCTTGTAGTCTGAGGCTATGCCCTCTGATCTTAGACTCTCCAAGTGTAGGAAACATCCTCTCCACATCCACTCCATCTAGGCCTTTCGATTTTTGAGGTTTCAGTGAGATCCCCCCCCCATTCTAAACTCCAGGGACACACAAGCCCTGACCATGAAGTAGGCCTCCCATGTTAATCCTTTCACTCCCAGAATCATTCTCGTGAACCTCCTCTAAACCAGCACATCCTTTTTTAGATAAGGGGCCCAAAATTTCTCACACTACTCCAGGCATGATCTGACCAATGCCTTATAAAGCCTCAACATTACACCTTTGCTTTTATATTCTTGTGCTTTAGAAATTAATGCTAACGTCACATTTGCCTTCCTTAGAACTGACTCAATTGGCAAGTTAACCTTCAGGCATTCCTACACGAGGACTCACAAAACCCTTTAAACCTCTGATTTCTGAATTTTCTTCTCGTCTAGAAAATAGTCTATGCCTTTATTCCTTCTACCAAAGTGCATGACCATACACTTCCCTATACTATATTCCACCTGAAACTTCTTTGCCAGTTCTCTTAAGATGTCCAAGTCCTTTGCAGACTCAACATTACCTCTGTATCATCCACCAATCTGGCCACAGAGCTAATTCACCCACACAGATTACAGATTATTGACATACCACCTACAAATTGCTTCCAGGCAGTGAAGACTTTGGGTAGAACTGAAAGCCGATCGGTGAACGCTTGCGCTGCAAAGCATTGCACTAACTGCTACGCTAACATGCTGCCCCGTATTTCCAATATATGGAAATCCAACCTGGTTTACCACTTAGCATAACCCCCTGTCCCCAGTGGACATAAAGCATCGATCACCACAGCACATGGGCAGTTCAATGATCAAAGTAAATTTATTATTAAAGTACGTATATGTCACCATAACCTCCAAGAGGACCACAAACTTGTCGGAGGGTTTGGAAGCTTGCGTGCCTCAATGACCTGGAAAGCTACGTTGGCTGGAGTCAGGGTCTTGTGCTTTGATTCTTGGTAGGGTTACCCATGCCAAACAGGTCAAAGCATAGAGGCCAGACTAAAAGTGATCCACCAGTCCTCCAGGTTCAGGGCTTCCGTTCAGAGATAACAACCCTGACTGGTAAAACAAAATTGTTACTGAAACAGAATGAAGAATCCTACATCTGTCAGGAGGACGATATTCCTGAGTTTCCACCCAGGACTTTCATTACTGACTATAAACCAAGTGGAAGCTGACATAGTGAAGGAAGACTTGAACACCGCTAACAATGGAAGACCTTCATTGCTGCCTAAATGTCAGTGTCAGTGGAGAAGAAATATGTCACTGTATACAACCCTGGGATTCATTTTCTTGTGGGCAATCACAGTAAGTGCAAGAAACACGATAGAATCAATGAAAGACCGTACCCCACCGTGTGAATAGCAGCCAATGTACAAAATAAAACTAGCAAACTGTGCAAATACAAAAAGAAAGAGTAATAATAATATAATAATAAATTAATAAACAACCCATTTGAAGATTCCTTGAAAGTGAGTCCAGTTGAGTGGGGCAAGTGCAGTTGAGTGAAGTTATCCCTTCTGGTCCAAGAGCCAGATTTACAAACTTGCTCTCCACCCCATGGCGACAAATACAACACTGTGCATTTCATCAGTACAAGGGAAAACAACGACAGGCTGGAGAGTATAATGGTACAGTGCTAAAGTGCAGTGCAGGCAGATTGTGAAGTCGAGAGGCCATGTCCATTTATCCGTAGTTTTATTTTAAATTTAATTTCAAGATACAGCACCAGGTAACAGGCCCTTTCAGCCCAATGAGTGCACGCTGCCCAATTACACCCAAGTGACCAAGTAACCTGCAAACCCGTACGTCTTTGGAATGTGGAAGGAAACTGGAGCACCTGGAGGAAACCCATGCAGTCACTGTGAGAACGTACAAACTCCTTAGAGACAGTGGCGGGATCGGAACCACGGTCACTAGCATTGTAATAGTGCTATGTTAACCACTACAATACTGTGCCATCCCTGCTTATAACAGCAGAATTAAAATTGTCCTTTAGTCTGGTTTCCTTGAGAGTGACCGACATAGGAGGGGGTCTTGGATTATGTTGGCTGAGTTCCCTGTGGGAACGATGGACAGAGACCATGGCGGGGAGGCTGGTTTCTATGAAGTGCAGAGTTGTGGCCACAGTTCTCTGCAGTTTACTGAGTTGTGTCCACAATTCTCTACAGTTTACTGCAGTTGTGGGCAGAGCAGTCACCAAACTATGATGCACCCAGAATGTCAAAGTTGTTCAGAGTCACCAAGTATGTGTCACATTTCTTTAAAAGGGAAGAGTAACTGCAAGCATAACAATGATTATAGAAACTGATCTCTGTGGAAGGCTCGGATTCATGGTCTTCTGCTGCTGTAGCCCATCACTTCACAGTTCGATGCATTGTGTGTTCAGAGATGCTCTTCTGCACACCACTGTTGTAACATGTAGTTATTTGAGTTATTAGTGATCCATGACTTTAAAAAGCTTTGCAAACTCCTCTGCTCTTTTCTGCATGAAAATCCCAGGAGATCAGCGGGTTCTGAAATACTCGAACCATCCCATTTGGCACCTCTCTTGGATCACATTTCTTCCCCATTCTGATGTTTGGTCTGAACAACAACTGAACTTCTAGACCATGTCTACATGCTTTTATGCGTTGAGTTGCTGCCACATGATTTGTATTTACGAGCAGATGTACAGGTGAACCTAATGAAGTGAGCACTGAGTGTAGACCATAGAACAATGCTGCACAGTATGGGCCAAAGAGAAAAGCCCCAGCTTGCATAGTCTATGCTCTCTGTTCCAGGCATCATCCTGTTAAATCTCATCTACACCCTCTCTAAAGCTTCCACATCCTTACTATAATGAAGCAACCAGATCTAAACACAAGGTGGGTTAACTCCTGCTCTGCTTTTTCAGGAACCCCCCCCCCCCCCGCCTACACACAGAATCATCTGGCCACTCAGGCATGTTATATCAAGCAATTATCAAAAGAAGAAACGTGTTTAGTCATCTGTGCCTGAGGTGGACAAGGACAGTGAATGGGAGCTGCTTCCTGAAGGTTAAATGTTTGTTTTGCAGCGTACCATGCGTGTGATTAATACAGCGAGAATGCTCAGGGGCTTTTGATCACAGGGAAACTGAATCCAGTTGGGATGCAGTTGACCCAAATTAGCATTGTCCCTGTCGTGGTCTGTCCTACCTAAAACAGCAAAAAGCAGGTGTTAGACGGGGATTTTAATTTAGATCAATGAGTGGCAGATAGTCAAACATCGGCAGCAAATATGAACATGTAGAGAGCATCTGTGCCTGAAGCAACTGCTGAGTTCATACCAAACAGAAAGATCGTTTTTTTTCTTTCAGATTTAACAGGATTTACACTCTTCATTGTAAAGTTCAGCATTCTTTTGAGGGGAGGTTTAAATTAGATAATGAGAAGCTTCATTAATTCATTTGTTTTGAACTTGTCCGTGTCTTGAAAAATATTGGAAGGAAGTTTTTCAAACTTTTTCTTTACTTTTCAAAGTCAATTTTAAGCCTAATCCTCTGACGGTCCTATTCGGTATTGTTGCAGGACAAGATATCAAGCTGAAGACATCTGATTTATATATTTTGGCCGCAAACAACAGGAATTCTGCAGATGCTGGAAATTCAAGCAACACACATCAAAGTTGCTGGTGAACGCAGCAGGCCAAGCAGCATCTATAGGAAGAGGCGCAGTCGACGTTTCAGGCCGAGACCCTTCGTCAGGACTAACTGAAGGAAGAGTGAGTAAGGGATTTGAAAGCTGGAGGGGGAGGGGGAGATCCAAAATGATAGGAGAAGACAGGAGGGGGAGGGATAGAGCCGAGAGCTGGACAGGTGATAGGCAAAAGGGGATACGAGAGGATCATGGGACAGGAGGTCCGGGAAGAAGGACAGGGTGGGGGGGTGACCCAGAGGATGGGCAAGAGGTATATTCAGAGGGACAGAGGGAGAAAAAGGAGAGTGAGAGAAAGAATGTGTGCATAAAAATGAGTTACGAGCGGGAGGTGGGGCCTAGCGGAAGTTAGAGAAGTCAATGTTCATGCCATCAGGTTGGAGGCTACCCAGACGGAATATAAGGTGTTGTTCCTCCAACCTGAGTGTGGCTTCATCTTTACAGTAGAGGAGGCCGTGGATAGACATGTCAGAATGGGAATGGGATGTGTGGATAGACATGTCAGGAATGGGATCCCATTCCCATTCTGACATGTCTATCCACGGCCTCCTCTACTGTAAAGATGAAGCCACACTCAGGTTGGAGGAACAACACCTTATATTCCGTCTGGGTAGCCTCCAACCTGATGGCATGAACATTGACTTCTCTAACTTCCACTAGGCCCCACCTCCCCCTCGTACCCCATCTGTTACTCATTTTTATGCACACATTCTTTCTCTCACTCTCCTTTTTCTCCCTCTGTCCCTCTGAATATACCTCTTGCCCATCCTCTGGGTCACCCCCCCCCCGTCTTTCTTCCCGGACCTCCTGTCCCATGATCCTCTCGTATCCCCTTTTGCCTATCACCTGTCCAGCTCTTGGCTCTATCCCTCCCCCTCCTGTCTTCTCCTATCATTTTGCATCTCCCCCTCCCCCTCCAGCTTTCAAATCCCTTACTCACTCTTCCTTCAGTTAGTCCTGACGAAGGGTCTCGGCCCGAAACGTCGACTGCGCCTCTTCCTATAGATGCTGCTTGGCCTGCTGCGTTCACCAGCAACTTTGATGTGTGTTGCATATATTTTGGCCTTTAGCTCTCTTATAGCTAGAAGGACGCTTTTGTTTAAATGGAAAGATGTTTTTCCTCATATTCATGCTCAATGGTTATGCGACGTGATGTCATCCTTAGATTTAGAGAAGATTCGTTGTTCAATTTCTGAATTTCGTCAAGACTTTCAAACATCATGGGGACCCTTTCTGAACTATTTTCAAAACTTTTAAAACCCTCAATTTGTTGCTTAAATTTAGATGTTGGCTATTATTAATTTTTATTATACGAGAAAGTATTTTGCCCTTTTTACTCCTTAATAAACAGCTTCGGTCTTGGTAGGGATTAGATTCTTTTTTTGTAATAAATTAGTATATTTCAATATAACTATTGACTGACCTACATGAATACGGGGTGATGAGATTGTTATTATGATTAGATACAAAGTAATTGGTAGTTTTTTTCTTATCACTTTTGACCTTTTATATGTACTTTCTTGTACTCTGTATTCTTCTATGTAGAAACTAATAAAAATATTGAAACAGATAATGGCACATCAACTGTTATCAAAGGCCTAACAAAGTGCATAAGTGCAGCGTGATGCTCTTTCAACTTGGAGAGCTAGAGTTCAAAGTTCAATTCTGGCGTCCTTTGTAAGGAGTTTGTACCTTCTTCCCCATAAACATGTGGGTTTCTTCCAAGTGCTCCGGTTTCCTCACGCATTCCAAAGACCTACCGGTTAGTAGATTAATCGGTCATTGGTGATTAGGCTAGAGTTAAATAGGTGGGTTGCTTATCTAGTTGGACCAGCGGACTATAAATAAAAAAAAGTTAAAAAAATCATGAGATGCATAGATAGTATGAATTATTCCCAGGGCTGTGCAATCAAAAAGTAGAGGGCAGAGATGTAAGTTGAGAGGGGAGTGATTTAAAATGGAGCTGAGAGGCAGCTTCCTTGGTGTGTACCTGGAAAGAGCTGCCTGAGGAAATAGTTGAGGCAGGTAGAATAACAACAGTTAAACATAGCTGGGAGGATCGTAGGGATCTCCCTACCATCTATCAGGGACGTTCATCACGAGAGCTTCATGCGCAGGTATTACCAAGGATTCCACCCATCCATAACAGTATCCTCTTTGACTTTGTACCTTCAGGCAGGAGACTCCGATGCATAAAGACAAGAACAGTCTGGATGGGAAACAGCTTCTTCCCTCAGGCCGTTAGGCTTCTGAACTCCCTGCCACATTGCATTCAAAGTGTCACCGGATAATTTGTGCTGGACCCTACAATTTGTGTGCATTGCTTTGTTTATCTATGTGTAATTCACTTGTAGATTTAATTCTTACTTTACTAAGTTATTGTGTGTTTATATATACTGCTGTGCTTTACACCCTGGTCCGGAGAAACATTATCTCGTTTGATTGTATATATATGTATGAGGATCTCAGTATTTTAGGCAACATCTATGGAGGGGAATAAATGTCCAATGTTTCAGGATGAAACCCTTTATCTGGACCATCCCAAAATGTCAACTGTTTATTTCCCTCCATAGATGCTGCCTGATTTGCTGAGTTTCTCCAGCATTTTGTGAGTGTGTTGCTCAAGGTTCCCAGCATCTGCCGAATCGCTTGTGTTTATGATTTGTCGTTTCACGTACTGACCACTCTCTGCATAGAAAATGTTGCCCATCAGGTTCCTATTAAGTCTCTATCCTCTTGCTTTAAATCTTTGCCCTCTAATTTGTGATTCTCCAGCCCCGGGAAAAAGACAGTGGATTTACCCTTCTGATGGTCTTCCTGATTTTACACCTCTATATGAATACCTCACAGTCTCTCGAGAAAACGTCTGAGCCTATCCAATCTCTCCCTAAAACTCAGACCCTCAGGACCTGGCAATATCCTCGTATACAGTGTATGTCCCATTGTTCCCTCTGAGCTGCACAGGCGCATGGCCGTGTAGTAACTGAAATGCTCCTGTGCACATAGCCTTTGTTGCTGCACAGCTGGAACCGAACATAATACTCAAGGTGTGGTCTCACCAACATTTTGTACAACTGCTCTTTAATCTTACAAATCCTAAATTCAACCCGTTTCACCCTATATTTGCTTCTCATAATTAGTCTAAAGTCTTACAGCGCAGAAACAGGCCCTTCAGCCCATCAAACCCTATACTGCCCATTGTACCAATCCATACTAACCTGTTCACATGTATTAGGCCTGTTGTTTGTCCGTCAAGCCAGTTCTTCTCTCATTTTCCATTCCTCATTCTGGTAAGCTTCTCACCTCTTCTCTTTTCCCTCACCCTCATGACCTGCCCGTAACTTCCCTCTGGTTCCCATCTTCCTTCTCTTTCTTCCATGGTCCATTGTTCTCTCCTATCAGATTCTGCCTATACCTCTTCCATCTATCACCCCTCCACACCCCCAACCACCACTACTTTATCATTTCCTGTCAGTCACCTTATGTACAGACACTCCTGTGCCTAGCGTCACTTTATGGACATACGAACAACCTATGTATATAAGCTGTCTTATGTATTTATATTTATTGTGCTTTTTTATTTTTATGTTCTTTATCTTATTGTATTTTTTGTGCTGTATCGGATCTGGTAATAATTACTTCGTTCTCATTTACACTTGTGTACTGGAAATGACACCAAACAATCTTGAATCCCAACTTCTTACATCGTCATCTCTTCCACACTCACCACCCTTCCCCCTCACCAATCAGCTGCCAGCGTGTATTCCTTTCCTTCTCTGTCCTTCTGGCTAATGCCCCTTCCTTTCCAGTCCTGAAGAGGGGTCTTGGGTTGAAACATCAATTGTTTATTCCCCTCCGTAGATGCTGCCTGGCCTGCTGAGTTCCTTCAATGATGTTTGTGTGTTGAGAAAGTAATTTCTGCAAAGGTCACCTTATTTTCCATGTATGTTGGGCTTCTTTCTGTACCTGGCCTTCATCCTACGTCCATATCGCTGGCCTTTCAAATACAGAGCAGAGACCATACTCCTCCATAGATGCTGCCTGACCTCCAACATTTTGTGTGTGATGCTCCAGATTTCCAGCAGCTGCAGAATCTCTTGTGTCTGTGAGCTTTAATGCCTTGGCAATTGGAATAAATTGTCTATGGGAGGAATCCTCGCAAATATTCAGGCCATTTTCCACCCAGCATCCACATTTAGTCAGACCAAAGGAAGAACGAGTTTATGTTTTGTCACCCTGTGGTGATAATGCCTCTGTTCTGTGCGGTCTGACCCAATCAGAATCACGTTTAACATCATTGGCATATGTTGTGAAATTTGTTGTTTCGCGGCAGTATTACAAGGCAATACAAAGCAATTTTTAAAAACTAGAACTTGCAATGAGAAATATATAGTAAAAATTAAATTAAATGAGTAGTGCAAAAAGAAAGCAAAAAATAGAGTGAGGCAGTGTGCATGGGTTCATTGTCCGTATAGAAATCTCATGGTAGAGGGGGAAGAAGCTCATTGTGAAACATTGCAATGGCTGAGAGTAATTGCCTTGCCAACAGGGTTGAACTGTATTTATGAGAGTCACATTAGTGTTTGTGACATTACTAAATTCTGCAGATTATATGTGATTTGTTTTACAAACAACTAACTATTTCTGCCAAGTAGTTCTAGCCGATTAGAACATGCATATTTAGCCCAGGGGCTGTTTCCAAATACTAATAATAAGCTCATTAACCTGTTAATCGAAGCGAAGCCGGTCGTAGCAAATTGATTATTTTCTGACTTGCCAACTGTATGGATTTATCTGAAAGTCTGTGGGTTTTCTAGAAAGCTCTGTACACTTAGAGGCCACCGGAAAGCTCAAGGTAAAAAGGCTTCTCAAGAACTTGCTTGGTTTTAGTTTTATTTATTTTAATTTGAGATAAAGCATGGAACAGGCTCTTCTGACACAATGAGCTGCATCGCCCAGCAATTCACCTATTTAACCCTATTTACAATGACCAACTAACCTACCCACTGGTATATCTTTGGACTGTGGGAGAAACTGGATCACCCAGACGAAACACATGCGCTCATGGGAAGAACGTATAATCTTTTTTATGGTAACCGCTGGAATTGCATCTCAGTGTGGTATGGCAATTGTCCCATATCGGACCGCAAAGCACTCCAGCGGGTGGTGAAAACTGCCCAGCGGATTATCAGCTCCCAATTGCCCACCATTGAGAACATCTACCATAAATGCTGCCTGGGCAGGGCGAAAAGCATTATCAGGGATGCATCTTACCCTAACCATGGACTTTTTACTCTCCTCCCATCCAGTAGGCACTATAGGAGCCTCCGCTCCCGCACCAGCAGGCACAGGAAGAGCTTCTTCCCTGAGGCTGTGACCCTGCTGAACCTCACATCACAGCACTAAGCAGTATTGCACCCATATTGTACTGTCTCAGTACTTTTATATTTGTGTGTTGTAGCACTTTTTTATTCGCAGTTATTTTGTAAATAACACTTAGCTTTGCATTTCTGGTCAGATGCTAAATGCATTTCATTGGCTTTGTATGTGTACTCGGTACAATGACAATAAAGTTGAATCTAATCTAATTGAACTCTGAACTGTAATAATGTTGCGCTAACCACGATGCTAATGTTGAGTCTGCTCTGCCATTTCATCAAGGCCGATCTAACACCCTAGCTGTTGCGGTGTAAAACTGATTGGTTGGACAAGGCTTTCTACACTCGTTCTTCGTGTGACCTCTCATGTATTCTTTGTAGAGGTTTTGTAAGCTCCCCATCATAAACAATGTGCAGGACAAGATTTTCACTAGATATTGATACATGTGACAATTATAATCCAATTCCTATATATACAAGAAACCTGTGCAGATATGTTTTATTATATGTAAGACCAGAGGATGATAGGCTCTTGATTAGTCAGGGCATGAATGGATACGGGGAGAAGGCAGGAGACTGGGGCTGAGAGGAGAAATAGATCGGCGGTGATGAAATGGCAGAGCAGACCCAATGGTCCAAATGGCCTAATACAGCTCCTATATCTTTCTGGTCTTATTATCTTATGTAACATTATCACAGAGTTATAGAGTCATAGAACACTCATCATCATCATTATTCTGTGCTGTGTCATATGACGTGGGAGATCATGGTCTTTTCATGACCATGATTGTTCTTGGCAAATTTTTTCAACAGAAGTGGTTTGCCATTTCCTTCTTTTGGGCAGGGGATGGTGACCCCAGCCATGATCAACATTCTTCAGGGATTGTCTGCCTGGCATCAGTGTTCACATAACCAGGACTTGTGATACACAGCACCTGGTCCCATTGCTTCATGGGACCCTGATTGGGGTGGCGGAGAGGGGCGGGGGGTACGGTGGGGAGCTAAGCAGGTGCAACACCTTGCCCAAGGGAGACCTTCAGGCTAACAGAGAAAGGAGTGACTTACACCTCCTTTGGTAGAGACGTATTACCCCAATGCCACCCACATAGAGCCCTACAGCACAGAAACAGGCCCATTGGCCCATCCAGTCCGTGCCAGCCTGGGTTCTGCCTTGTCCCATCAAGGTACACCCGGACCACAGCCCTCCACACCCCTCCCATCCAGGTACCTATCCAAACTTCAATCATGCATTGCAATCAAACCTGCATGCACCACTTCCTGTGGCAGCTCATTTCACACTTCTGAAAGAAGTAGTTCCCCCTCATGTTACCCTGAAATATTACACCTTTCACCTTTAACTCATGACCTCTAGATCTAGTTCTGATCAGTTTTAATCAGATTGTAAATAAGTAGCTTGAGAGCTTTTGAGTGGGCAGGTGCTATTGTGCTGATGATAATTTGGTAAATTAGTTTATTATTATCATGTATACTGAGATACAGTGATAAACTTTGTTTTGCATACCATCCATGTAGATGAGGGTGGCAGAGTGGAGATACGTCTCTACCAGAGGAGGTGTAAGGTGTTCTTTCCCTTCTCTAGCCTGCAGGTCACCCTTGGGCAAGGCATAGCACCTGCTTAGCCCCCCAGACAGGGTCACGTGAAGCCATGGGATCAGGTGGTGGTTAGTCGAATGAGCATATCACAAGTCCTGGTTATGCGACCACTGAAGAGCATTGACAATGGCTAGGGTCACACACCTTGTAAAGACACTGCCCAGAAGAAGGCAATGGCAAACCACTTTGTAGAAAAAAACCGCCAAGAACAATCATGGTCACGGAAAGCCCATGGCAACACACACGAAATGCTGGTCTACAGTTCAGGCTGAGACCCTTCATCAAAGACGTACTGACTACTAGGTTAATTGGTCATTGTACGTTGACCTGTCAATAGGCTAGGGCTAAATTGGAGGGTTAGAGGGCACACAGCTCGGTGGGCTGAAAGGACCTGTCCTACACGCCATCTCAAATTAATAAATAAATACGTCTTTGACGATGGATGCCGTCGTCTTGAGGCAGCAACTCCTGGAGAAACTACCGATGGTTTTGCAGGCTATACTCATGACTTACTAAACTGAGTCTGCTACTCTCTGAGGCTTCATGGGTTCTGTCGTACCACACCATGATGCAACACGTTCTCCCTCGATCATGTGGCTTTTCCCTGGACCTAATGTAAATGGGTGGTTGATGATCAGCGTTGACTCAGTAGGTCAAAGGGCCTTTTTCCATGCTGTATGATTCAGACATCCCACCTCTCCCAGAAGTTCCGGGAGTCTCCTGCAAATTAATAGCGGCTCCCTGATGCCCACAAATTATATACAATATCACGGAAATCGATTTTTTTGAGAGCGAGCGAGGGAGAGAGAGCAAGAGAGAGCGAGAGAGAGAGAGAGAGAGAGAGAGAGAGAGCAAGCAAGAGAGCGAGTGCGAGAGAGACCACAAGAGAGAGAGCATGCCATGGCAGAGTGTTCCAAAAAATATATAAAACGTACATCACCCCAGACTACCCTAAAGTGTACCCCTGCCTAATAGGGGTCAAAAATAATGACAGTGTTGCTCGCTGCACTATTTGCAACAGTGACTTTTCTATTGCCCATGGTGGGTTAAGACTGTAAAAGACATGTTAGGGTGAGTTTAATGGGTGTCATTCGTTCATTAGCATAGCTAATGTTATTTAAACTAGCTGGCTAGCTGCTAAGGAGCTACTCTATTGCAGACATCCCACCTCTCTGGGAAGTTCCAGGAGTCTCCCACAAATTGATGGTGTTACCTCCCTGAAATGAGTTTGTGCAGGGTGGGATGTCTGATGATTCCATGATACCTCGTGATCTTAGGGTCATTGAATTTACGAGATTAATTCTGGGAATGAAAGGGTTAATATATGAGGAGCATTTGATGGCTCTGGGTCTGTACGCACTGGAATTTAGAAGAATGAGGGAGGAATCTCATTGAAACCTATCAAATATTGGAAGTCCTAGATAGAGTGGGTGTGGAGAGGATGTTTCCTTTAGTGGGGGAGTCTAGAACCAGATGGAACAGCCTCAGAATAGAGGATCATCCATTTAGAACAGAGATGAGGTAGAATTTATCTAGCTAGAGAGTACTGAATCTGTGAAATTCATTGCCACAGATGGCTGTGGAGGCCAGGTCACCTCATCTCTGTTCGAAATGGATGTCCCTGTATATTTAAGGCAGAGGTTGATAGGTTCTTGATTAGTAAGGGTGTCAAAGGTTACAGGGAGAAGGCAGGAGAGTGGAGGTTGTGAGGGATAATGAAGCAGCCATGATGGAATAGCAGAGCAGACCTGATGCGCCAAATTGCCGAATTCTGCTCCCAATATGGTCTCATCTACTTCTGCTCAATAAGTGTTCAATAAATAATATGACCTCAAGCAGTCAATGAGATTCAGCTTTCCAGATATTGACGGATGATGCTTAAGAACATTTGAGGTAGCTCCTTCACCATCTTTCAGAACCAGAATCAGAATCAGGTTTATAATCACTGACATATGTCATGAAATCTCTTGTTCTGTGGCAGCAGTTCAGTACAATATATAAATAGTATGGTAAGTTATAGCAAGAAATAAAAAAAAATAAATAAGTAGAGAAAAAGGAGAGTGAAAAAGTGAGGTAGTGTTCCTGGGTTCCTTGTCCATTCAGAAATCTGACAGCGGAGTGGATGCAGGTGTTCCTGAAATGTTGTGTGTGTGTTTTCAGGCTCCTATACCCTTCCTCCTTGATGGTAGCAATGAGAAGAGAGCATGTTCTGGATGACGGGATGATGCATCGCCTTTTGAAGATGTCAATTTTGAAGATCCTTGATGCTTAAGATCATCATCGTCCAGGACACGCACCCCCCCCCCCCGCCCCTAGCAGGTCATGCTCCCTTTTTGCTGCTGCCATCAGGAATGAGGTACATGTCCCACGCTACCAGGTTCAGGAACAGATGTTGCCCCTCAACCATCAGGCTCCTGAACCTGCGTGGATAACTTCACTCAAGGATTCTGCAACTCAAGTTCTTGGTACTATTTATTTGTTTGTTTGGTTGGTTGTTTTACTTTTGTCAGTCTGTTTGTGTGTAGCTTTTCATTGATTCTATCGTGATTCTTTGTTCGACTATGAATGCTTACGAGGAAACAAATCTCACCGCAGTATATGAGACATATTATCTGGCCGGTGGACTCTGAGGCGAGTGCTCCTGGGTTCAAATCCTACATGCTTTCTATCCGTGTTAGGCTGAGCATTGAGCTGGCAACTTGGTCTCATAAAAACAGAAACATGTTAAAGAAATAAGGTTGCCGCCTCTTGCGTCACAAGGTGCGGAAAGTTACAATAACAACGGTATGTATTTTGAGAATAAATTGCATTGAACTGGGAACTTTACAATTCCTACAAAGATTTACCACTGAAAGAATACTTATGAAGTGTTAATCCTTTTTAAAGTCTCTCTCTTCCTTTGCCTCCATCTATCATCATCCTCTGCTGTCTCCCAACTCCAGTGCTCTTCCCTCTCCTTCCTGGCATAATTTTCGTTATTTTTTTTCTCCAACGGCGTTCTGAGAGGCGGGACTGCGCAGGCGTGTGACGTCGGGCAGTGCAGCGCGGCAGATTTAAAAGGGCAGACATCCTGCTTCGGGTTTGATTCGAAGAAGGAGTCTGAGGGTCTGAGTGGGAGTGCCGAGAAAGACATTTTTGAAATTTTCGTTATTTTTTTTTCTCCAACGGCGTTCTGAGAGGCGGGACTGCGCAGGCGTGTGACGTCGGGCAGTGCAGCGCGGCAGATTTAAAAAGAACAAAGCCTCATAGAGCGGGCAGCGTAGTTTGCGGACGGCGGAGTGAGCTGGGAGCAGAGTGAAGACTTAAGGGCTTCCTCTCAACGGGCTTAGGCGGAAGCGGGCGAGGCGAGGAAGGTTTGACATTCATTTTCTGTTGTTATTTGAGGAGAGGGGAGAGGGGCATTCTGAGTGTGAGGGCAGTTTGCTGTTCTCGGTGTCGGATGTGGGAGGCCCTGGAGTCTCCAAGCCTCCCGGACGTCTACATCTGCGCCAAGTGCATCGAGATGCAGCTCCTAAGGGACCGCGTTACGGAACTGGAGCTGCAGCTCGTTGACCTTCGTCTGGTCAGGGAGAGCGAGGAGGTGATAGAGAGGAGTGGAAGGCAGGTGGTCACGCCGGGGCCACGGGAGGCAGACAAGTGGGTCACGGTTAGGAGGGGGAAGGGGAAAAGTCAGGTAATAGGGAGTACCCCGGTGGCTGTGCCCCTTAACAACAGGTACTCCTGTTTGAGTACTGTTGGGGGGGACAGCTTACCCGGGAGAAGCGACAGTGGCCGTGCCTCCGGCACAGAGTCTGGTCCTGTAGCTCAGAAGGGTAGGGAAAGGAAGAGGAGGGCAGTTGTGATAGGGGACTTGATAGTAAGGGGGGCAGATAGGCGATTCTGTGGATGCAGTCCAGAGACCCGGATGGTAGTTTGCCTCCCTGGTGCCAGGGTCCGGGATATTTCTGATCGTGTCCAAGATATCCTGAAGTAGGAGGGTGAGGAGCCAGAGGTCGTAGTACATATAGGTACCAATGACATAGGTAGGAAAAGGGATGAGGTCCTGAAAGGAGAATATAGGGAGCTAGGAAGGGAGTTGAGAAAAAGGACCGCAAAGGTAGTAATCTCGGGATTACTGCCTGTGCCACGCGACAGTGAGAGTAGGAATGCGATGAGGTGGAGGATAAATGCGTGGCTGAGGGATTGGAGCAGGAGGCAGGGATTCAAGTTTTTGGATCATTGGGACCTCTTTTGGCACAGGCATGACCTGTACAAAAAGGACGGGTTACACTTGAATCCTAGGGGGACCAATATCCTGGCAGGGAGATTAGCGGGGGCTACTGAGGTGACTTTAAACTAGAATGGTTGGGGGGTGGGAATCAAATTAAAGAGGCTAGGCGTGAGGAGGTTAGTTCACAACAGGGGGAAGGGAACCAGTGCAGAGAGACAGAGGGGTGTAAAGTGAGGGTAGAAGCAAAAAGTACTAAGGAGAAAGTAAAAGTGGCAGGCCGACAAATCCAGGGCAAGCATCAAAAAGGGCCACTTTTCAACATAATTGTATAAGGGCTAAGAGAGTTGTAAAAGAGCGCCTGAAGGCTTTGTGTGTCAATGCAAGGAGCATTCGTAATAAGGTGGATGAATTGAAAGTGCAGATTGTTATTAATGATTATGATATAGTTGGGATCACAGAGACATGGCTCCAGGGTGACCAGGGATGGGAGCTCAACGTTCAGGGATATTCAATATTCAGGAGGGATAGACATGAAGGAAGGAGAGGTGGGGTGACGTTGCTGGTTAAAGGAGAGATTAACGCAATAGAAAGGAAGGACATAAGCCGGGAAGATGTGGAATCGATATGGGTAGAGCTGCGTAACACTAAGGGGCGGAAGACGCTGGTGGGAGTTGTGTACAGGTCACCTAACAGTAGTAGTGAGGTCGGAGATGGTATTAAACAGGAAATTAGAAATGTGTGCAATAAAGGAACAGCAGTTATAATGGGTGACTTCAATCTACATGTAGATTGGGTGAACCAAATTGGTAAAGGTGCTGAGGAAGAGGATTTCTTGGAATGTATGCGGGATGGTTTTTTGAACCAACATGTCGAGGAAGCAACTAGAGAGCAGGCTATTCTGGACTGGGTTTTGAGCAATGAGGAAGGGTTAATTAGCGATCTTGTCGTGAGAGGCCCCTTGGGTAAGAGTGACCATAATATGGTGGAATTCTTCATTAAGATGGAGAGTGACATAGTTAATTCAGAAACAAAGGTTCTGAACTTAAAGAGGGGTAACTTTGAAGGTATGAGACGTGAATTAGCTAAGATAGACTGGCAAATGACACTTAAAGGATTGACGGTGGATATGCAATGGCAAGCATTTAAAGGTTGCATGGATGAACTACAACAATTGTTCATCCCAGTTTGGCAAAAGAATAAATCAAGGAAGGTAGTGCACCCATGGCTGACAAGAGAAATTAGGGATAGTATCAATTCCAAAGAAGAAGCATACAAATTAGCCAGAGAAAGTGGCTCACCTGAGGACTGGGAGAAATTCAGAGTTCAGCAGAGGAGGACAAAGGGCTTAATTAGGAAGGGGAAAAAAGATTATGAGAGAAAACTGGCAGGGAACATAAAAACGGACTGTAAAAGCTTTTATAGATATGTAAAAAGGAAAAGACTGGTAAAGACAAATGTAGGTCCCCTGCAGACAGATACAGGTGAATTGATTATGGGGAGCAAGGACATGGCAGACCAATTGAATAATTACTTTGATTCTGTCTTCACTAAGGAGGACATAAATAATCTTCCAGAAATAGTAGGGGACAGAGGGTCCAGTGGGATGGAGGAACTGAGTGAAATACATGTTAGTAGGGAAGTGGTGTTAGGTAAATTGAAGGGATTGAAGGCAGATAAGTCCCCAGGGCCAGATGGTCTGCATCCTAGAGTGCTTAAGGAAGTAGCCCAAGAAATAGTGGATGCATTAGTGATAATTTTTCAAAACTCGTTAGATTCTGGACTAGTTCCTGAGGATTGGAGGGTGGCTAATGTAACCCCACTTTTTAAAAAAGGAGGGAGAGAGAAACCGGGGAATTGTAGACCGGTTAGCCTAACGTCGGTGGTGGGGAAACTGCTGGAGTCAGTTATCAAGGATGTGATAACAGCACATTTGGAAAGCGGTGAAATGATCGGACAAAGTCAGCATGGATTTGTGAAAGGAAAATCATGTCTGACGAATCTCATAGAATTTTTTGAGGATGTAACTAGTAGAGTGGATAGGGGAGAACCAGTGGATGTGGTATATTTGGATTTTCAAAAGGCTTTTGACAAGGTCCCACACAGGAGATTAGTGTGCAAACTTAAAGCACACGGTATTGGGGGTAAGGTATTGGTGTGGGTGGAGAATTGGTTCGCAGACAGGAAACAAAGAGTGGGAATAAACGGGACCTTTTCAGAATGGCAGGCGGTGACTAGTGGGGTACCGCAAGGCTCAGTGCTGGGACCCCAGTTGTTTACAATATATATTAATGACTTGGATGAGGGAATTAAATGCAGCATCTCCAAGTTTGCGGATGACGCGAAGCTGGGTGGCAGTGTTAGCTGTGAGGAGGATGCTAAGAGGATGCAGGGTGACTTGGATAGGTTGGGTGAGTGGGCAAATTCATGGCAGATGCAATTTAATGTGGATAAATGTGAAGTTATCCACTTTGGTGGCAAAAATAGGAAAACAGATTATTATCTGAATGGTGGCCGATTAGGAAAAGGGGAGGTGCAACGAGACCTGGGTGTCATTATACACCAGTCATTGAAAGTGGGCATGCAGGTACAGCAGGCGGTGAAAAAGGCGAATGGTATGCTGGCATTTATAGCGAGAGGATTCGAGTACAGGAGCAGGGAGGTACTACTGCAGTTGTACAAGGCCTTGGTGAGACCACACCTGGAGTATTGTGTGCAGTTTTGGTCCCCTAATCTGAGGAAAGACATCCTTGCCATACAGGGAGTACAAAGAAGGTTCACCAGATTGATTCCTGGGATGGCAGGACTTTCATATGAAGAAAGACTGGATGAACTGGGCTTGTACTCGTTGGAATTTAGAAGATTGAGGGGGGATCTGATTGAAACGTATAAGATCCTAAAGGGATTGGACAAGCTAGATGCAGGAAGATTGTTCCCGATGTTGGGGAAGTCCAGAACGAGGGGCCACAGTTTGAGGATAGAGGGGAAGTCTTTTAGGACCGAGATGAGGAAAAACTTCTTCACACAGAGAGTGGTGAATCTGTGGAATTCTCTGCCACAGGAAACAGTTGAGGCCAGTTCATTGGCTATATTTAAGAGGGAGTTAGATATGGCCCTTGTGGCTACGGGGGTCAGGGGGTATGGAGGGAAGGCTGGGGCGGGGTTCTGAGTTGGAGGATCAGCCATGATCATAATAAATGGCGGCGCAGGCTCGAAGGGCCAAATGGCCTACTCCTGCACCTATTTTCTATGTTTCTATAATCTGCTGGTGATCTTCCCCCTCTTCAGTGCACCACACCAATCACCTCATACCCCTGTCTCACCACTCCCCCCCTCACACTTCATTGTACTAGCCATCTTTCCTTTCTCAGTCCTGATGCAACATTTCGATGCAAAAAATCAACTATTCCTTTCCTCCCCACAGATAGTGCTAGGATCACTGAGTTCCTTCAGCAGATTCTGTGTTGTTTCAAACTCCAGCATCTGCGGCCTACTTTGGCTCTTCGTTTATTTATTCATTCATTTATTTAGAGATACAGCATGGAAAAGGCCTTTCCAGCCCAACAAACTGAGCCACCCAGCAAACCATCTATTTACAGCACCTATAAAAACTCTTCACCCCCTTTGGAAGTTATTGTTTTACAACATTGAATCACAGTGGACTTAATTTGGCTTTTTGTGACACTGATCAACAGCAAAAGACTCTATTGTGTCAGAGTGAAAACAAATATCTGCAAAGTGATCTAAATTAATTACAAATATACAACAAAAAATTGATGGTGTGGCTATTCACCCCCCCCCCTTTAATATGACACTCCAAATCATCATTGGTGCAGCCAATTGGTTTCAGAAGTCACATAATTGGTTAAATGGAGATCACCTGTGGGTAGTCAAGGTGTTTCAATTGATTGTAGTAAAAATACACCTGTATCTGGAAAGTCCAATTGCTGGTGGGTCAGTATCCTGGTAAAAACTATACCATGCAGACAAAAGAACACTCCAAGCAACTCTGCAAAAAATTTATTGCAAAGCATAAGTCAGGGGATGGATACAAGAAAATTTCCAAGTCACTGAATATCCCTCGGAGTACAGTTAAGTCAATCATCAAGAACTGGAAAGAATATGGCACAGCCGTAAATCTGCCTAGAGCAGGCCGTCCTTGAAAACTGAGAGACCGTACAAGAAGGGAACTAGTGATGGAGGCCACCAAGAGACTTATGACAACTCTGGAGGAGTTACAGGCTTTAGGGGCTGAGGTGGGAGAGGCTGCACTTACAATAGCTGTTGCTCGGGTGCTTCACCAGTTGCAGATTTATGGAAGAATGGCAAAGAAAAAGCCACTATTGAAAAAAACTCGCATGAAATCTCAGCTAAGGGTTGCCAGAAGGCATGTGAGAGACTCTGAAGTCAGCTGGAAGAAGGTTCTATGGTCTGATGAAACCAAAATTGAGTTTTGTGGCCGTCAGACTATACGTTATGTTTTGTGTGACACTGCACATAATCAAAAACACACCATCCCTACCGTGAAGCATGGTGGTGGCTGCACCATGCTTTGGGGATGCTTCACTGCAGCAGGCCCTGGAAGGCTTGTGATGGTAGAGGGTAAAATGAATGCAGCAAGATACAGGGAAATCCTGGAGGAAAAATTGATGCAGTCTGCAAGAGAACTGTGACTTGAAGGAAGATTTATTTTCCGGCAAGACAATGACCCCAAGCATAAAGCCAAAGCTACACAGGAATGGCTTAAAAACAAGAAATTTAATGTCCTGGAGTGGCCAAGTCAGAGTCCAGACCTCAATCCAATTGAGAATTTGTGGCTGAACTTGAAAAGGGTTGTTCACTCACAATCCCCATGCAATCTAATAGAGCTTGAGTAGTTTGTGAAGAAGAACGGGGAAAACTTTGTGTCCAGATGTGCAAAGCTGATGGAGACCTATCTACAGAGACTCAAGGTTGTAATTTCTGCCACAGGTGTGTTTACTAAATACTTACTAGAAGGGGTGAATAATTACACTGGACAACAAATTTTTTTTCAAAAGTGTTGCTTCCTCAGAATTTTTTTTGTTTGATAGACAGCTTGAAGATGAACACAAATATAATTTCAGACTACTTGTATCACGTAGGAATTTGGAGAAACAACAAATTAACTTTTATTGAATATAATGTGCTTAATTGCATAATGGTGCTGATGCTTTGCAATAGTTCAACTAAGTTAAAAATATATTGTTAATGATTTTCATTTGTACTTGGTGTCTGAGGCTTCTTGCTTTAGTGTCCAATAATAATTTGCTAGCATTGATGGATTCCAGTTGCCCTGGTATCTTTTCTCTATGTCCACAATATCTTGGTGAAACCTTTCACCATGCTCGTTACTAACAGTACCAAGATTTGCAGGGAAGAAGTCTAAATGGGAACGCAGAAAATGAATCTTTAGTGATATGTTGTATTTCATGGTTTTATGTGCTTGAAGCATGCTTTCAACCAGCTGCATGTAGATTGGTGCTCTATAGATGCCGAGAAAAATTTCAACAACTTCCATGAATGCCTTCCATGTGATTTTCTCCAATCCTACTAGAAATTCTTCAAATTGCCTATCATTGATGACCTGTCTGATTTACGGACAAACAAAAATGATTTCCTTAATCTTGGCATCAGTTATTCTGGGAAGCATCTGTCTCAAATATCAAAATCCTTCTTAGAAATTTTTGTGCCTGGTGATAGCAAATTCCATCCCTACAGTCCTGAACCCAATAATTATTTCTAAAACCTGTCCTGCCATGCAGCAGCTGCATCGCCTAACCGTGCCCAAGCATGCCTGGACAAGATAGGAAACTTTCCAGTTCAGACATTGTAGGCAACACTTTAATTGACTTGAATTCTGAATTGAAATAACAAACATAAGTGATTTTTTAAAAAATGGTGCGTGATAGGGAAATTTCATGGTGATTTTCATGATCAGTAGCCCAAAATTAATAAAATACACCTAAAGGTGTTCAGGAAGCAAAACCTTTGTTGTCCAGTGTTATGCAACCTATTATTTTGTGTGCGATTTTGTAGAAAATTGTTTACGCTTTGACATGAAAGAGTCTTCTGTTGATCAGTGTCAAAAAATACAAATTAAATCTACTGTGAATCAATGTTATAAAACAAGAAAATTTCCGGGGGGGGGGGGTGAATACTTTTTATAGGCACTGTAACCTAGCCTTATCATAGGACAATTTACCATGATGTCTTAACCTACTTCCTGGTACATTTTTGGACTGTGGAAGGAAACTTATGCAGTACATGGGTAGAACGTACAAACTCCTTACAAACGGCACTGGAATTTAACTCTGAACTTCAAATCCCCAATCTGAAGAACATAGAACATACAAATCTACAGCACATTGCAGGCCCTTCAGCCCACAATGGTGTGGCGACCACGTATCCTACTCTTGAAACTGTCTAGAATTACCCCACAGCATAGCCCTCTATTTTTCTAAGCTCCATGTACCTATCTAAGAGGCTCTTAAAAGACTCTACTGTATCCCCCTCCACCACTGTTGCTGGCAGTGCATTCCACACATTCACCACTCTCTGTGTGGTAAACCTACCCCTGACATCCTCCTTGTACCTACTTCCAAGCACCTTACAACTATTACACCTAACAACCTAAATGTTAGCCATTTCAGTCCTGGGGAAAAGCCTCTGGCTATCCACACGATCAACGCCTCTCATCATACACCTCTATCAGGTCACCTCTCATCCCCCATTGCTCCAAGGAGAAAAGGCCAAGCTCACTCAAACTTTTCTCATAAGGTATGCTCTCCAGTCCAAGCATCCTTGTAAATCTCCTCTGCACTCTTTCTATAGTATCCATATCCTTCCTGCAGTGAGGTGACCAGAACTGAACACAATACTCAAAATGGAGTCTGACTAAGGTCTTATATAGCTGTAACATTACATCACAACACTCGAACTCAATCCCATGGTTGATGAAGACCAACATATACTATACACCTCCTCAATAATACTATATTCTGTCTTCAAATTTGACTGACCAGAATGAACCACTTCACACTTATCTGGGTTGAACTCCATCTGTCACTTCTCAGCCCAGTTCTGCATCCTATCGATGCCCCACTGTAACCTCTGACAACCCTCTGGACTATTCACAACACCCTTAACTTTTGTGTCAGCAGCAAACTTACTAACACACCCTTCTACTTCTTCATTCAGGTCATTTATAAAAATCACAAAGAGGAGGGGTCCCAGAACAGATCCCTGTGGAACACCACTGGTCACTGTCCTCCATGCAGAATATGAACCATCTACAACCACCCTTGGCTTTCTGTGGGCAAGCCAACTCTGGATCCACAAAGCAAGGTCTCCTTGGATCACATGCCTCCGAAGGAGCTTTGCATGGGGAACCTTATCAAATGCCTTACTGAAATCCATATACACTACATCCACTGCTCTACATTCATCAATGTGTAATCTGTAATAGTATCGTGCTAACCACTACGCTGTCGTGGTTTTGAAGTGTTGTTGAATTGATGACCGATAATTTACCATAACAGGTTTCCCAAACAATGTGATGGTAACCTGATAATCATCTGTTTACATCATGGTGATGTTGCTTGAGGGTAAATATTGGCTTTCATATGTCTTGCCTTTTTAGTAAATCATGTCCTGGGATTTTTATGTTTAGCTGAAAGGCAGAGGAAAGTACATAGTAGTTAACCAACATATAACAGTTTAACACAGTATCTGGGCCAAATGGAAAACAAAATTCAACTAAATCTCTCCTGGCTGTACATGATCCATATCCCTCCATTGTTGGCTTGTAGCTACTGCAAGCTACTAGACAGCTACTTGGATCCACAGGTGAGAGCTGAGTGTCTGGTAGGGTTCAAAGGTGCCCCTGCTTGGTCATGACAAGCCCCTTTACCAGAGGTACTACCCCTCCCTGGACATCCCATGCACCCCAAATGTCTGTCTAAAAACTTCGTAAATGCCATGATCATACCTGTTCCTTTGACCCGCTCCAGGCACCTGCCACGGTAGTGTAGCGGTTAGCGCAACTCTATTACAGCTCAGTGTGTTCTGGAGTTCAGAGTTCAATCTGGGCACCCTCTGTAAGAAGTTTGTACATCCTCCCTGTGGAATACTTGGGTTTGCCCTGAATGCTCCGGTTTCCTCCCACAATCCAAAGACTTATTGGGTAGGTTAATTGGTCATTGTAAAATTGTCCTGTGGTTAGGTTAGAGTTAATCGGGGTTGTGGGGCAGTGAGGCTCGAAGGGCTGAGAGGGCTGTATCACTAAATAAAATAAAATAAAATAATCCTGGCAGCATGTTCCTGGCACTCTCCTCTTCTGTGCAAAACAATCTTGACCCCCACATCTCCCTTAAACCCCTTCTTAAATACATGTCCTATAGTATTGTTCCTTAAGATGTGTCACAGCCGGAGGGAGGGGTTGGATTGTGTGTTTGTAGTGGGGGTAAGCTCCCACTGACCATTAAATGCTCCCAATGGCAAGTGCCTCAAATATCCTTTGACAGCCATATCCAGCTCCTGGTCTTCATATGTGGGCTTAGCTACTAAACCGAGCAGAACTGTTTCTACTGACAGAAGAAGGGGTAAAGGCAGGTTCCTGACACCTTAAAGCCAGTTGCTTCAGGAAGAAGAGCTCATTAGCAGTGGTTGGCAGCTCATCCAGGAGAAGAAAACTCTGATCTCAAATCTCCGCTGTACCCACTCAAGCAGGAAGACTTCAAGAGTAAATCCTGAGGAAAAATCAGGAGCTGATAGCCCTGACTGTCTTGGTCTCTGTCATTCGTCTGGATTCGTCAGCGGCACGGAGGAGGGGAGCCTGCTACACGGGCAGCAGCTTGCTCTCCGTGTCGTACTGCCCTGGCTTGTGTATCACGTAGACAGCCGGGATGCAACATCTATGGTCGATCCTGACTAAAGGAGGGCCTCAAGGTACTTGACATTTATATCCTGGGTAAACGAATCAAGGTTCAAGACTCAGGGTTGTTGTTAATTTGGATCCAATGCAGCACAAAACACAAAAGATAAAGAACACAAGGATAATAAAAAACATAATAAGTATAAATGCATTAGATGGCTTATATGCATATACATAGATTGAGTGTAAATCCATAATCTGTTGCTAGAATGTGCATAAAGTGACTGATGGAAGCAAGAAAGTAGTGGTGGGGTTAGTGGGTGGAGGTGCTGATCAGCTTTATTGCTTTATTATGTATTATATTTATAATTATACTTAATAGGCATCCGTTAGTCTCGTGAGACCATGGATTTGCGCCTTGGAAGGTTTCCAGGGCGCAGGCCTGGACAAGGTTGTATGGAAGACCAGCAGTTGCCCATGCTTCAAGTCTCCCCTCTCCACGTCACCAATTTTGTCCAAGGGAAGGGCATTAGGACCCATACAGCTTGGCACCAGTGTCGTCGCAGAGCAATGTGTGATTAAGTGCCTTGCTCAAGGACACAACACGTTGCCTCAGCCAAGGCTCGAACTAGTGACCTTCAGATCACTAGACGAACGCCTTAACCACTTGGCCACGCACCAACACATTATATTTATTATCATGATTTAATTATCTGGTGCAGAAGACTTGATTGGTTGAATGGTCTAATTCTGCTTCTATGTCTTCTGGTCTTGTTTTTATCCTAATAAATTAAGGAATGGTCAATTTTAGCCAAAACTCTTCAGTGTCTTCCAACTTTTCTTCTCCCCTTCCCAAATACCCCCCAACACCTCCATCAGCTATCATCAACCACTCCTCTCCTGGGTGTAGCCACTCACCACCACACATAGTTCACCCACACATTTCCTCCTAAAGAGTGGTACTTCCCACTTGGGTTTCAAATACCCAAATAATTTTCCCTGGGTCCGACACATTGATACAGTCATGAAGTGACACACTAACGGCTCTAATTCATTAGAGATTGGAAATGATATTTGATTGGGGCGCCATGGTAGCGTACTGATTAGCGCAATGCTCTTGCAGCTCGGAGCATCAAAGTTTGGAGTTCAATCAGGCATTCTCTCTGAGCAGATTTGCACGTTCCTCCCCGGGTGCTCTGGTTTCCTCAAACAGTCCAAAGATGGATGGGTTAGTAAGCTAAATGGTCACTGTAAATTGTCCTGTGATTAGATTCGTGTTAAATGGGTGGTATGGCTCAATGAGCCAGTAAGGTCTGTTCTACGCTGAATTGACTTATTGAGATGCAGCATGGAATAGGCCCTTCTAGCCCTTTGAACCGTGCCACCCAGTAATCCCCCAATTTAATTCTGGCCTAATCTCAGAACAGTTTACAATGACCAATTAACCTACTATCTGGTACATCTTTGGACTGTGGGAGGAAACCGGAGCACCCAGAGGAAACCCACGTGGTCATGGGGAGAACATACAAGTTCCTTACAGGCACCAACGGGAATTGAACCTGGGTCACTGGTACTGCAAAGCGTTGTGCTAACCGCTACGCCACCGTGCCACCCCGCCAAGTAATATAAATAAAATCTCATTAAAGGTTCTGGCAAATATCTATTGGTGAATGGTGGAGTGCACTTTGACTGGTATGGAGGCTCCAACGCGCAGGATCAGAAAAAGCGTAGAGGTTGTATATTCAGACAGCTCCAGAACCATCGAGGAAATTTTCAAGAGACAGTGCCTTAAGAAAACAGCATCCATCATAAAGTACCCTCAACATCCAGAATATATTTTCTTCTCACTGCTACCATCGATGAGGAAGTACAGGAGCCTGACAACCCAAACCCAACATTTTAGAAACAAGTTTATTGCCTTGGCCTTCATATTTCTAAACAGTCCTCATCAAGGGTCTTGGCCCAAAACGTAAACTGTTTATTCCTCTCCATCGATACTGCCTGCCCTGCTGACTTCCTTCAGCATTTTTTGTGTGTTACTACCTCATTTTTTTTTGCACAATTTAGTTCTGTAATTTACAGATTTTTATATTTTTGTACTTTGAATGAATGTTCGTCCATTGTCATCGCCGATGAAGACCTCGACACCATTGATGGTGTTGACACTAGCACGTGATTTGGATTTAAGTGAGGGAGAGTTGCGCAGCGTCAGCCTCACTCTCTCTTCTCAATTCCCATCTGGATCCAGTGGCAAGACTGAATCGAGACGGCTGGAGATGGGACTAGGTGCAGTGGATGACCAGGACATCTTCTGTGTCTTGTCATGCTCTGTACTTTACCGCTGCTGAGAAACTACAAATTTCACATCATGTTTCAGTGACGGTAAATCTGATTCTGATGCTAATACTAGATGGCATACATTTAATGTAACGGGGAGAGCTCAAAGGAGATATGTGGGGCAAGTTTTCGAGAGAGTGGTGGGTGTGTGTGGCACGTGCTGCCAGTGGAGATGATGGAAGCAGATATAGTCATAAATGCATTTAAGAAGTCGTTCGAAAACCTACACAGAATGGCAGGACATGGACCATGTGCAGGCAGAAGGACTGAATCTAATGAAGAGTCATTGGTTTAATTCAGGGGTTCCCAACCTTTTTTATGCCACGGACCAATACCATTAAGCAAGGAATTTGTGGACTCCAGGTTAGGATTTAATTAGCTCATCTCAATATTAAAGATAAGCTTTATTTGTGACATGTACAGTGAATCAATGACCAATGCAGTCCAAGGGTGTGCTAGGGACAGTTCACAAACACCTCCATGCTTGCTAGCATAGCATACCTACAGCCTACTACCACAGGCCTGTATGTCCTCGGAACGTGGAAGGAGACCGGGGCACCTGGAGGAAACCCACGTGTCGGGCAATCCACATCTGGGGTGTGTGAAAACAGCTCCTTTTTTATCAGACTTTTTAAAGGCAGAGCTTTGCGGTGGTTTCTGAATTGAAGAGCGACCAATCAGCAAGAGGGATTCATTAGAAAGGCGCCAGTAAAAATAATTCAAGTGCAAGTGGAGTGGCCGTTGTTTGGAGTGTGCCAGTCTTTAGAATGGCTTTGGCTCATCAGGCTTAGGTGAGGTCTCTCCCTCCCTCTCCCTCTCCCTCTCCCCCTCCCCCTCCCCCTCCCCCTCCCCCTCCCCCTCCCCCTCCCCCTCCCCCTCCCCCTCCCCCTCCCCCTCCCCCTCCCCCCCCCCTCTCTCCCACCCCTCTCTCCCACCCCTCTCTCCCACCCCTCTCTCCCACCCCTCTCTCCCACCCCTCTCTCCCCCCCTCTCTCCCCCCTCTCCTCTCCCCCCCCTCTCTCCCCCCCTCTCTCCCCCTCTCTCCCCCCCTCTCTCCCCCCCCTCTCCCCCCCTCTCTCCCCCCCTCTCTCCCCCCTCTCTCCCCCCCCCTCTCTCCCCCTCTCTCCCCCCCCTCTCCCCCCCTCTCCCCCCCCTCTCTCCCCCCCTCTCCCCCCCCTCTCTCCCCCCTCTCCCCCCCTCTCTCCCCCCTCTCTCCCCTCCCCCCTCTCCCCCCCCTCTCCCCCCCCCTCTCTCCCCCCTCTCTCCCCCCTCTCTCCCCCCTCTCCCCCCTCCCCCCCTCTCTCCCCCCTCCCCCTCTCTCTCTCCCCCCCCCCCCCCTCTCCCCCCCCTCTCTCCCCCCCTCCCCCCCTCTCCCCCCCCTCTCTCCCCCCCTCTCCCCCCCCCTCTCTCCCCCCCTCTCTCCCCCCCTCTCCCCCCTCTCCCCCCTCCCCCCCCCTCTCCCCCTCTCTCCCCCCTCTCTCCCCCCCCCCTCTCCCCCCCCTCTCCCCCCCCTCTCTCTCTCCCCCCCTCTCTCCCCCTCTCTCCCCCCCTCTCTCCCCCCCCCCCTCTCTCCCCCCCTCTCTCTCTCCCCCTCTCTCTCCCCCCCTCTCTCCCCCCCCCTCTCTCCCCCCCCTCTCTCTCTCCCCCCCCCTCTCTCCCCCCCCTCTCTCCCCCCCCTCTCTCTCCCCCCCCCCTCTCTCCCCCCCCTCTCTCTCCCCCCTCTCTCTCCCCCCCCCTCCCCCCCCCCTCTCCCCCCCCCCCTCCCCCCCCCCTCTCTCCCCCCCCCCCCTCTCTCCCCCCCCCCTCTCTCTCCCCCCCCTCTCTCTCCCCCCCCTCTCCCTCTCTCTCCCCCCCCCCCATTAGGGTATAGTAGATTAGTGAGAGTAGCCCCAGGAGCAGTGATATGTACTGTATATGGGATGTGGGAAGTCTTGGAGACATCCAGTCTTCCAGGACAACACACATGCACCAGGTCTCAGCTCCTGAGAGAAGGTATTAAGGAAATGGAACTGCAGCTCAATGACTTTTGACTCGTACGGGAGAATGAGGACGTAATAAAGAGGAGCTACGGGGCAGTAGTTACCCCTAGGTTAGAGGAGACAGGTAACTGGGTGAGCGTCAGGAAAAGGAAGGGAAATGTACTGTCTGGGGAAAGTACACTGCGGCCATTCCCCTCAATAGTAAGTATAAAACTTTAGCTACTACTGAGAGGGATGACCTAGAGAGGGGGAGCCGCAGTGCCTGGGTCTCAGGCACCGAGTCTGGTGCTGTGGCTCAGAAAAGCAGAGAGGGGAAGGGGGCTGCAGTGCTGATAGTCAGAGGAGCAGAGACGAGGTTCTGTGAGCACAGAAGTGGCATCCACATGGTGTGTTGTCTCCCTGGTAAGAGGATCAGGGATGTCTCAGTTTGGGTCCGTGGTGTTCACAAGGATGAGGGTGAGCAGCCAGATGTACATATTGGCAGTGAGATAGGGAGGAAAGATGAAAGAGCCCTGCAGAGAGATCTTAGTAAGCTAGGTGGAAAGCTGAGAAACAGGACCTGCAGGGTAGTAATCATTGGATTGCTGCCTGCGTCACGTGCCAGTGAGGGCAAGAATAGGATGATGTGGCAGGTGACTGCATGGCTGAGGAACTGGCGCAGGTGGCAGTGGTTCAAATTTACGGATCATTGGGATCTCTCCTGGGGCAGATATAACCTGCAGAAAAAGAACAGGTTACCTCTGAACGTGAGGGGAACTGATGTCCTTGCGGGCAGGTTGGCTAGAGTTGTTCGGGTGGATTTAAACTAATTTAACAGTGATAGTGCTGAAGATAAGATAGTTGGTCTACAAACAGAAGAAGTGTGTAGTGAAGCTCCAAGCAAGGAGAGGTTGATGATTGGGCAAAATTGCAGTCGACAGGATGAGATGCAATGTAAAAGGCTGACAGAATTGAAAAGGATGAATACAGGACTGAAGGTATTATATTTGAATGTGCGAAGTATACAGAATAAGGACAATGAACTTGTAGCACTGTTACAGATTGGCATGTAACAGTGAATCATACTGAAAGGAGATTATAGCGGGGAACTTAATGTCCAAGGATCCACATTGCATCATGAGGACATGCCGGAAAGCAGTGGAGGTGGTGTGCCTTTGTTAGTAAAAAATGAAACCAAATCATTAGAATGAGATGACATTGGATCGATGGTGTTGAATTGTTGTGGATAGATCTAAGGATCTGCAAGTGTAAAAACACCCTGGTGGGAATAATATACAGACCCCTTAGCAGTAGTAAGGATGTGGTCTACAAGTTACAAGGGGAGATGGGCAATGCTATAATAGTCATGAGGGACATCAGTACGTGTGACCAAGTGGTTAAGGTGTCGTCTGGTGATCTGAAGGTCGCTAGTTCAAGCCTTGGCTGAGGCAGCGTGTTGTGTCCTTGAGCAAGGCACTTAACCATACATTGCTCTGCGATGACACCGGTGCCAAGCTGTATGGGTTCTAATGCCCTTCCCTTGGACAACATTGGTGGCGTGGAGAGGGGAGAGGTGTGGCATGGGCAACTGCTGGTCTTCCGTACAGACCTTGCCCAGGCCTGCGCCCTGGAAACCTTCCAAGGCGCAAATCCATGGTCTCACGAGACTAACGGATGCCTATATCAATATGCAGGTAGATTGGGAAAATCAGGTTGGTGCTGGATTACAAGAAGAGGATCTTCTAAAATGTCGATGGGATGGTTTTCCAGAGCAGCTTGTGGATCAGCTATTTTGGATTGGGCATTGTGCAAAGAACCAGAATTGATTAGAGAGCTTAAGGTTAAGGAACTTTTCTTGCAAAGTGATCATAATATGGTTGAATTCACCCTGAAATTTGAGAAGGAGAAGCTAAAGTCAGATGTATCAGTATTTGATAGATAGATAGATACTTTATTGATCCTAAAGGAACATACAGTGTCACAGTAGCATTACAAATTCAGATATACAATATCAGAAGAGAAGTAAGAATTTTTTTTTATAAAAGCATTACCTTAAACAGTCTAAACAGGATGTCACGTTGACCAGATTATGGACACCCCAGAGTTCTGAAAGAGGTGGCTGAAGAGATTGTGGAGGCATTAGTAATGATCTTTCAAGAATCACTAGATCTTGGAATATTTTTGGAAGACTAGAAATGTTACTGCACTGTTCAAGGAGGGAGAGAGGCAGAAGAAAGGAAACTATAGGCCAATTATTCTGACCTCGGTGGTTGGGAAGATGTTGGAGTTGATTATTAAGGATGAGGTTTCAGGATACTTGGAGGCACATGATAAAATAGGCTGTAGCCAGTGTGGTTTCCACAAGGGAAATTCTTGCCTGACAAATTTGTTGCAATTCTTTGAAGAAGTAATAAACAGGATAGACAAAGGGGAATCGGTTGATGTTGCGTACTTGGATTTTCAGAAGGCCTTTGACAAGGTGTCACACATGAGGCTGCTTAACAAGCTACGAGCCCATGGTATTACAGGAAAGACTCTAGCATGGATGAAGCAGTGGCTGATTGGCAGGAGGTAAAGAGTGGGAATAAAGGGAGCCTTTTCTGGATGGTTGCCGGTGACTAGTGGTGTTCCACAGGGGTCTGTGTTGGAACTGATTCTTTTTACGTTACTTGCCAATAATTTTGATGGCATTGATGGTGCAAAGTTTGCAGATAGGTGGATGGGCAAGTAGTTTTTAAGAAGTAGAGAGGCTACAGAAGAACTTGGACAGATTTGGAGAAGGGGCAAAGAAATGGCAGATGGAATACAATGTCAAGAAGTGTATGGTCATGCACTTTGACATTTTTTCCCCATCTCTAAATGGAGAGAAAATACAAAAAAGTGAGGCACAAAGGGACTTGGGAGTCCTTGTGTAGGATTCCCTAAAGGTTAATTTGCTGGTTGAGTCTGTGGTGAGGAAGGCAAATGCAATGTTAGCATTCATTTTAAGAGGACTAGAATATAAGTGCAAGGATGTAATGTTGAGGTTTTATAAAGCACTGGTGAGGTCTCACTTGGTGTATTGTAAGCAGTTTTGGGCCCCTATCTTTGAAAGGATTTGCTGAAACCAGGGAGGGTTCAAGGGGAGTTCACAAAAATGATTCCAGGATTAAATGGCTTGTCTTATAAAGAGTGTTTGATGGCTCTGGGCCTGTATTCGCTGGAATTTAGAGGAATGAGAGCTGACCTAATTGAAACCTATTGAATGGTGAAAGACCTTGATAGAATGGATGTGGAGAGGATGTTTCCAATGGTGACGGTGTCTTTGAACAGAGGACACAGTCTCAGTATAGACAGGCGTCCTTTTAGAATGGAGATGAGGAGGAATTCCTTTAGTCAGAGGGTGGTGAATCTGTGGAAATCTTTACCACAGGTAGCTATGGAGACCAAGTCTACATCTATAGTTAAAGCAGAAATTGATAGATTCTTGATTGGTCAGGGTATAAAGGGATACGAGGGGACTGGGGTTGAGAGGAAAATGGATCAGCCATGATGAAATGGTGGAGCAGACTAAATGGGCCAAATGGCCTAATTCTGTTCCTAGATCTTAAAGTCTTATGGTTTCATGGTGTTCATGGGAATGACTTTAGAGGTAGTGGTGGGAATTGATCTCATATCAATTTTACAGCCAACATTGTAAAGCATTGTGATAACTGCTCCACTACCATGCCGCCAAAGGGCTGAAGTGTGTGTTAACACACGGTGCTGTGTTCAGTGTTAATTCGTCGTCCATGCTGAAGTTGCAAATCACAATTAGTTTATCAGTATTATTACAGTTGCCTGCGCTCTCTTGGCAATAATGTCCAGGTTAACCGGGTTCAGTGTGACCAGTCATAAACAAGAGATTCTGCAGATGCTGGAAATCCAGAGCAACACACAGACAATACTGGAGAAACTCAGCAGGTCAGGCAGCAATAATGAGTAAATTGAAAAATAATAACCGGTCAATGAATTGGGCCAAAATCCTTTACCAGCACTGTAAAGAAAGGGAGAGGAAGCCAGAATCTTCTTCCCCCACCCCCCCGCCCCCCGCCCAAAGCTGGTCTGACCTGTCACCCTTCAGTTTCCACTCCTTCCCCTCTCCTTACCTTCTTTCCGGCTTCTGCTCTCTTCCTTTCTAGTTCTGATGAAGGGTCTTGAACCAAAATGTCAACTATATATTCCCCTCCTCCGATGCTGCCTGACCTGCTGAGCTCCTCCAGCATTTTGTTACTCTCAATTTCCAGCATCTGTAGAATTCCTTGTGTTTACATATTTATATATTTATGTAGAGACACAGCACGGAACAGGCCCTTCTGGTCTGGTGAGCTGTGTTGCCGAGCAATCCACCTGTTCAACCATAGCCTAATCACAGGACAGTTTACAATGAACACACATCAAAGTTGCTGGTGACCGCAGTAGGCCAGGCAGCATCTGTAGGAAGAGGTGCAGTCGACGTTTCAGGCCGAGACCCTTCGTCAGGACTAACTGAAGGAAGAGTGAGTAAGGGATTTGAAAGTTGGAGGGGGAGGGGGAGATCCAAAATGATAGGAGAAGACAGGAGGGGGAGGGATGGAGCCAAGAGCTGGACAGGTGATAGGCAAAAGGGATAAGGGAGGATCATGGGACAGGAGGTCCGGGAAGAAAGACAAGGGGGGGGGGACGCAGAGGATGGGCAAGAGGTATATTCAGAGGGACAGAGGGAGAAAAAGGAGAGTGAGAGAAAGAATGTGTGCATAAAAATAAGTAACAGATGGGGTACGAGGGGGAAGTGGGGCCTTAGCGGAAGTTAGAGAAGTCGATGTTCATACCATCAGGTTGGAGGCTACCCAGACGGAATATAGGGTGTTGTTCCTCCAACCTGAGTGTGGCTTCATCTTTACAGTAGAGGAGGCCGTGGATAGACATGTCAGAATGGGAATGGGATGTGGAATTAAAATGTGTGGCCACTGGGAGATCCTGCTTTCTCTGGCGGACAAAGCGTAGATGTTCAGCAAAGCGGTCTCCCAGTCTGCGTCGGGTCTCACCAATATATAAAAGGCCACATCGGGAGCACCGGACGCAGTATATCACCCCAGTCGACTCACAGGTGAAGTGATGCCTCACCTGGAAGGACTGTTTGGGGCCCTGAATGGTGGTAAGGGAGGAAGTGTAAGGGCATGTGTAGCACTTGTTCCGCTTACACGGATAAGTGCCAGGAGGGAGATCAGTGGGGAGGGATGGGGGGGACGAATGGACAAGGGAGTTGTGTAGGGAGTGATCCCTGCGGAATGCAGGGGGGGGGGAGGGAAAGATGTGCTTAGTGGTGGGATCCCGTTGGAGGTGGCGGAAGTTACGGAGAATAATATGTTAGACCCGGAGGCTGGTGGGGTGGTAGGTGAGGACCAGGGGAACCCTATTCCTAGTGGGGTGGTGGGAGGATGGAGTGAGAGCAGATATACATGAAATGGGGGAGATGCGTTTAAGAGCAGAGTTGATAGTGGAGGAAGGGAAGCCCCTTTCTTTAAAAAAGGAAGATATCTCCCTCGTCCCAGAATGAAAAGCCTCATCCTGAGAGCAGATGTGGCGGAGACGGAGGAATTGCGAGAAGGGGATGGCGTTTTTGCAAGAGACAGGGTGAGAAGAGGAGTAGTCCAGATAGCTGTGAGAGTCAATAGGCTTATAGTAGACATCAGTGGATAAGCTGTCGACAGAGACAGAAAGATCGAGAAAGGGGAGGGAGGTGTCAGAAATGGACCAGGTAAACTTGAGGGCAGGGTGAAAGTCGGAGGCAAAGTTAATAAAGTCAACGAGTTCTGCATGCGTTCAGGAAGCAGCGCCAATGCAGTCGTCGATGTAGCGAAGGAAAAGTGGGGGACAGATACCAGAATAGGCACGGAACATAGATTGTTCCACAAAGCCAACAAAAAGGCAGGCATAGCTAGGATTCATACGGGTGCCCATAGCTACACCTTTAGTTTGGAGGAAGTGGGAGGAGCCAAAGGAGAAATTATTAAGAGTAAGGACTAATTCCGCTGGACGGAGCAGAGTTCCTTTTTTAAAGAAAGGGGCTTCCCTTCCTCCACTATCAACTCTGCTCTTAAACGCATCTCCCCCATTTCACATACATCTGCTCTCACTCCATCCTCCCGCCACCCCACTAGGAATAGGGTTCCCCTGGTCCTCACCTACCACCCCACCAGTCTCCGGGTCCAACATATTATTCTCCATAACTTCCGCCACCTCCAACGGGATCCCACCACTAAGCACATCTTTCCCTCCCCCCCCTGCATTCCGCAGGGATCGCTCCCTACACAACTCCCTCATCCATTCGTCCCCGCCATCCCTCCCCACTGATCTCCCTCCTGGCACTTATCCGTGTAAGCGGAGCAAGTGCTACACATGCCCTTGCACTTCCTCCCTTACCACCATTCAGGGCCCCAAACAGTCCTTCCAGGTGAGGCAACACTTCACCTGTGAGTTGACTGGGGTGATATACTGTGTCCGGTGCTCCTGATGTGGCCTTTTATATATTGGCGAAACCCGACGCAGACTGGGAGACCACTTTGCTGAACATCTACGCTCTGTACGCCAGAGAAAGCAGGATCTCCCAGTGGCCACGCATTTTAATTCCACATCCCATTCCCATTCTGACATGTCTATCCACGGCCTCCTCTACTGTAAAGATGAAGCCACACTCAGGTTGGAGGAACAACACCTTATATTTCGTCTGGGTAGCCTCCAACCTGATGGCATGAACATCGACTTCTCTAACTTCCGCTAAGGCCCCACTTCCCCCTCGTACCCCATCTGTTACTCATTTTTATGCACACATTCTTTCTCTCACTCTCCTTTTTCTCCCTCTGTCCCTCTGAATATACCTCTTGCCCATCCTCTGGGTTCCCCCCCCCGCCTTGTCTTTCTTCCCGGACCTCCTGTCCCATGATCCTCTCGTATCCCCTTTTGCCTATCACCTGTCCAGCTCTCGGCTCCATCCCTCCCCCTCCTGTCTTCTCCTATCATTTTGGATCTCCCCCTCCCCCTCCAACTTTCAAATCCCTTACTCACTCTTCCTTCAGTTAGTCCTGACGAAGGGTCTCGGCCTGAAACGTCAACTGCACCTCTTCCTACAGATGCTGCTTGGCCTGCTGCGTTCACCAGCAACTTTGATGTGTGTTGCTTGAATTTCCAGCATCTGCAGAATTCCTGTTGTTTACAGTTTACAACGACCAATTAACCTACGAACTGCTACATCTCTGAACTGTCGGAGTAAACTGGAACAGCTGGAATAAACCCACATGGTTCAAAGTGGCAGAATTGAACTCTGAACTGGATATGCTTATGCTCTGACCTATTATTATTGCCCATCAGGTCTATGACAGAAATCCACTCTTGCTTGGCTCTTTTCAATACTGTGTGCACGACTGTCGAGCATCTCTGCTCCAAAAGTGGAATTCACAGTGGCTATCAAATTAATGTCTTTCCATCAACATAGTCAACATGTCGGCCCATGACTTCCTCTTCGGCCACAGTGAGGCTACTTTCAAAGAGGAGCAGCAACATGTCATATTGCATGTGGCTGGCCTCCAACCTGACGGCGTGAAAATCGATTTTTCCTTCCTGAGATCGTTATTTCTATTTTTTCCCCTCCCCTTTCCCTCCTCTTTCATTCCCCACTCTGGTCTCTTACCTCTTTTCCTCACCTGCCTATCACCTCCCCTGTTGCCCTCTCTTCTTCTCTTTCTCCCATGGTCCACTCTTCTCTCCTATCAGATTCCCTCTTTTTCACTCCTTTACCTTTCCTACACGCCTGTCTTCACCTAATATCTTCCAGCTTGTCCTCTTGCCCCTCCCTCCTCCTTTTTTATCTTGGCATGTTCCCCCTTTCTTTCCAGTCCTGATGAAGTGCCTGGGCCTGTAGCATTGAGTGTTTATTCCCCTCCATAAGTGCTGCTTGATCTGCTGAGCTCCTCCAGCATTTTGTGTGTACTGCTCATTTTGATCTCGTTTGACTGGCTTCTAAAAATTTCATTGATGCAAAAGAATGTGCTGAGGAATGTGGAAACTCGAGACCAACACCACCTCCATAGATTCATTAGATCATATTAAGGTCAGTCATTTCTCTTTGGCAAGAGATTTTCAAGTGAATATCTCAATAGGTGTTAAGTGTGTTCTTGAAACTTTTTTTCCTCGGGCATTGTTTTAAACAAAATGAAATAATTATTTCCTTTCGAAAGCACAAGAGATTCTTCAGATGCTGGAAATCTTGAGCAGTACACACAAAATTCTGAACAAACTCAACAGGTCAGGAATCATCTATGGAATGGGTTAAACAGTCAGTGTTTCAGGCTGAAACCCTTAATCAGGAATTGAAAGTAAGGAGGTAGATACCACACTTATGCATTTGGTGCTCCCGATGTAGCCTCCTCTACCTTGGTGAGACCTGACATAGACTGGGGGATCGCTTTGAGCACCTCCGTTCCATCAGCACAAAGCAGAGGTTTCTGGTGGCTAGCTAGTTTAAATCCAACTCCCTTCCCGTTCTGACATGTCAGTCCATGGCCTCCTCTTATGCCATGATGAAACTACTCTGGTCCAATGTTCCTTCTAAGTAGACACCAACTTGATGGCATGAACATCAATTTCTCCAACCTCTGGTGTTTTTGTCCCTCTCCCCATTCCCTCTGCTTCATTTCCTCACTCTGGACTCTTACCTCTTCTCATCTGTCCTTCAGCTGCCCCTGGTTCCCCTCACCCTTCCCTTTCTCCCACAGTCCACTCTCCTCTCCTATCAGATTCCTTCCTCGGCTGACCTGCTGACCTCTTCCAGCGTTTTGTGTGATTTCTTTTCAAGCCCTCGGCAGTAAACTCCGTTAGATTTCTGGGCTTTTTTGACAGGTAGTTTTACATTGAAGTGTTGCATCAGTTTTGTTTGCTTCATGTAAAGGGATGGTGAGGGTGCAAGGGATTGTATCACACATAACGGGTGAACAGCATGGGTCACGTGTGTTGGGGGGGGAGGAGGCTTCAGATGTCATTGGGTTCATTCCTGGGATGTGTGTGTTGTTCATGTTCACTGCTGAGAAGTTGGTGGTAAATTTCAGGAGCCATCAACCATGTCATGGCCCTTGGACCATTAATTTATATTTATTTTGTCATATATGCATAATCTATGTTAAGTCTATGTTAACTTATGTTTGTCCCTATCTTACAGTATAATGCTCCTGCAAAAAAAGCTAGCTTCTTACCACATTTTAACCACATTTTATAATGCTGTTTACTCTGTAAATAAGTGCTGATATAATCATAATTATAATTATTATACCAGCATATATTTACAGTGCTAACAGCATTATAAAATGTGATGTATATTATTCCTTGTGGTAATACAGGACCAAGTGGTTAACACAAAATTTATCAAAAATAGATCATAAAAGACCAACAAATTTGCGATGATAACTGCAGAAAATGCCAAGAAAAACCAGAAACAATCCAACACTTTACAGGATCCTGCAACAGTTTAACTTAATCTAACTACTTACAAGAGGCAATCATCATTCACCAAATTCTTGCTTTAAAATACAAACCCATAAAAGACACCAAACATTATAAATACAAGCCTGATCCAGTTTTTAGAGTCAGAGTCCTACTGGCATGCACTTTCTCTCTTGCTGCTACACAGTGGTGGCATGGTAATGTAGCAGTTAGCATAATGCCAGTGACCTGGGTTTAATTCCGCCATTGTCTGTAAGGAATTTGAGTGCTCGCCCTGTGACTGCGCGGTCTTACTGCAGGTGCTCTGGTTTCCTCCCTCATTCCAAAGACACATAACTTAGTAGTTTCATTGGCCACAGGGGCGTAATTGGGTGGTGTGGGCTCATTGCGTCAGAATGGCCTGTTACTGTACTGTATCTCTAATAATTGTATTGTGCACTCTCTTCTTTTTGCTGCTTTGGCATAATTGATGTCAGCATGCACAGAAGCAAATGTTTTTCCACCGTGTTTTGGAACTTGTGACAATGATAAATCAATACTGAGGGTGCTATGCCAGTGTCCCCTCAACCATTTGGCTCCTGAACCAGAGTTGGCAATTCCACTCACCTCAGCTCTGAATTGATTCCACATCTGTGGACTCACTTTCAAGGATTCCACCACACATTCTCTGTATTGTTCATAACGTATTCAATAAGGTGAGTACCAGAAATACTTTTCCCATGACAGAAACATGCTCTGTTCTCGCTGCTACCATCCAGAAGGAGGCACAGGAGCCTTAGGGCTCACACCTCCAGGTTCAGGAACAATTATTACCCCTCAATCATCAGGCTCCGAAGCCGGCATGTATAACTTCACATCCCAACACTGAACTGATTCCACCACCTGTGAACTCACTTTCCAGGACTCTACAACTCATGTCGTTGGTTTGTTTGTTTTTTTTATCTATCTATATATCTATCTATTTATTGTATTTGCACAGTTTATCTTTTGTCCATTGTTTGCTTGCCAGTCTTAGTAGTTTTTTCATTGATTCTTTAGTATTGCTTGTTCTACTGAGAACACCTGTAAGAAAGTGAATCTCAGGGTAGTATATGGTGACATGTATGTATTTGATAATACATTTACTTTGGGCTTTGAATCTGGAGCAATAGACAATCTGCTGGAGGAACTCAGTAGGTCAAGCAGCATCTGAGGGGTGGAGGAATCAGTAACTATCCGGATTCAGAGTTTTGAAATGATACGCCCACAATTCCTTTCCTCCCTCCAGTGCTGCCACTTTCCTCCTACTGTGCGTTACTCCAGCAGATAGTTTGATAAACCAGTGCAGCTCATCTGATGAACACACTGCAGCAGTCGGAATCAGGTATCATATGACTGACATTTCCACTGACCTGTATGTCATGAAATTTGTTGTTTTGTAGTAAAACTACAGTGCAATACAGTAAAAAACTATAAATTACAATAAGAAATAGATAAATAAATTTCAATAATGTGTTAGAAGAGAGCAAAGGATATTGAGGTTGTGCAGAAAAGGTTTTCAAAGAGTGTTGCAATAACTCAACCGACTGTGCCTATTTGTTAATATTATTATGCTAATTATTTTTGTGCTCTATTATGTGACATATGTACTGTGTTTTGCACCTTGATTACTGTGTTTAGCCGTATACATGCGTGGGGTGAATGACAGTAAACTTGAACTTGAAATTATAGGTAGAACCTGAACAGACTGGGACTTTATTCCTCAGAGTGTTGGAGACAGAGAGGTGATCTTATATATAGTGCTGTGCAACAGCCTTGGACACACATATATACAAACAAGAGAAAACCTGCAGATGCTGGAAATCCAAGCGACAAACACAAAATGCTGCAGGAACTTGGGCCAAGCTGCATCTGTGGAAAAAAGTGCAGTCAACGTCTTGGGCCGAGACCCTTCAGCAGGCACATAGGGTACCCCAGACCTTTGCACAGTGCTGTAGTCATTTTATGTATTGTACTGTATTCTGCCACAAAAAAAACAGATTTCATGACGTATGTGAGTGATGATAAACCTGATTCTGAAATGGGTCTCTATTGTGGACTGAGAGTGGGAAGAGGGCAGGGAGAGGGGAATCATGTTTGGGAAAAGGGGAAGGGAGAGGGGAGGGAGTAGGAAGCACCAGAGAGACATTCCGTACTGGTTAATAAACCAATTGTTTGGAATCAAATGATTTTGATTGGTGTCTCAGTGCTGGGTGTGTCTGCACCCACCTCTGACAGACATTCCTTCTCTGCTACCTGTCCCACACAGCTCCTGCAGTGCTCCACCCTCGTCATTCCGAACATCCTTTGCTCCCACCAGATTTACAAAATTGCACTCCACTCCACGTTGACAAATACAGTTCTGTGCAAAAGTCATTGGCATCCCAGCTATATGTATATCTGCGTTTAAGACTTTTGCACAATACTGTAGGTGTATAATATCATGGGGGTCATAGGATGAATGCCCACGGTCTTTTTCCCAAGGCTGAGGAATCAAAATTAGAGGGTAGAATGTATGCAAAATGCTGGATGAACTCAGCAGGTCAGGCAGCATCTATGGAGAGGAATAACAAGTCGACCCTTCAGCAGTTCTGCTGGGTGAAGTGGTTGAGGCCAGTGCAGTAACAGCTTTTAAAAGGTACATGGATTAGAACTGTCGAGAAGCATATGGGTAAAATACTGACAAATAGGATTAGCTTGGCTAGGGCCCTTATCTAAACCAGGATGTGCTGACATTGGAGAGGGTCCAGAGCTGGTTCACGAGAATAATCCCAGAATGAAAGGGTTAACGCATGAGAAATGTTTGATGGCTCTGGCCCTTACTCGCTGGAGTTTTGAAAAGTGGAGGTGGGGGGGGAGGTGGGGATCTCATTGAAACTTATCGAATATTGTAAGGCTAGGTAGAGTGGATGTGAAGAAGATATTTCCTATCGTGAGGATCAGAAGGCACAGACTCAGAATAGAGTGAAGTGCATTTTAAACAGAGAAGAGGAGGTATTTCTTTAGCCAGAGAGTGGTGAATCTATGGAACTCATTGCCACAGGCAGCTGTGGGGGCCAAGTCATCGGGTATATTTAAAGCAGAAGTTGTTAGATTCTTGATTAGTCAGGGTGTCAAAGATGACCGGGAGAAGGCAGACATATGTCTTTGTAATGTGGGAGGAAATCGGAGCATGCAGATGAAACACACGCGGTCACAGGGAGAACGTACAAACTGTGTCAGCCAAGCAGGGCTGTGGAGACCAAGTCATTGGGTATCTTTAAAGTGGAGGGTGATGGGTTCTTGATTAATCAGGGTGTCAAAGGTTACAGGAAGGCAAATGGAGAATAGGGATGAGAGAGATAATAAATCAGCTGCGATGGAGTGGCAGTGCAGTCCTGATAGGCCAAATGGCCTGATTCTGCTCCTATATCGGATGGTCTCCTGAATTTTTCTCTCATTTGCTATTTTTCTAAAGTAATTTAATACCCAACAGCTCAAGTACGATAAGATACTACATCAAGAATCTGGCTGTTACTTCACAGAGCATCAAGTGTAGAGGGGATAAAAGGAAAGTCAGTTCTTTCCTGTGGGGGATTTTTCTTGGATGTTGGCAAACTGGCCTCTCCCCAAGGAGATTTACAAACAGCTGCCATCTCAGTTAATATGCATACAATTCTAGGTCCTCCCCCACAGGAATGCACTGAACAAATGGCCTTCAGGAGGACAAAGCAGTTTAAGCAGAGACTTTGCTCCTGCCCAATGGTTAAATGTCATGGTCTTGCATTGCACCCTGGTCCTCGTTCAAGAATAACAACAAAATGCTTATGCTGTATAGTTAACAAAGTAAAACATCCCATTACAGGATTGGCATCAGGCCACAGAAGACGAGGTTATTAGGACAGACTTGCTTGGTTTTATAGACCATCTTAAAGGAGAAGAGACTCAGCGAGTTTAAGGGAGCTTGTTCCTGAGATCACATTCAAAATATTGAGAGAGAAAATGGGAGCGAGAAATAGAGACATACAGAAAGAGAGAGAGAGGAGAAACAGAGAGACAGATAGGGAGAGCGTGAGGGGGGAGAGGGAGAGAGAAAGAGTAAGAGTGAGATGGAGTGAGAGATAGAGAGACAGAGTATAAGACAGAATAGTAAGAGACAGAGTGCCAGCGAGACAGAATGAGATGGACAGGCAGAGAGATAGACAAGATAGACAGAGAGAAATAGGGTGGAGATGGAGAGGTTTCTGGAGATGGTGGGGTTAGAGATGGACCAGTTTCTGGAAACAGGGAGGATGGTGATGGAAGGGTTTCTGGAGATAGGGAGGGTAGAGATGGAGGGGTTTCTGGAGTTAGGGAGGGTGGAGATAGAGGGGCTTCTAGTGATAGGTTGAGCAAAGAAAAAGGTGTGTGATTAAGCACTTTGAAAACCAAGACATTAATGAATGTCTGGGTAGCCTCCAACCTGATGGCATGAACATTGACTTCTCAAACTTCTGCTAATGCCCCACCTCCCCCTCATACCCCATCTGTTATTTATTTATTTATTTATATACACACATTCTTTTTCTCTCTCTCCTTTTTCTCCCTCTGTCCCTCTCACTATACCCCTTGCCCATCCTTTGGGCTTTCCCCCTGCCTCTTTTCCTTTTCCCTGGGCCCACCTGTCCCATGATCCTCTCATATCCCTTTTGCCAATCACCTGTCCAGCTCTTGGTTCCATCCCTCCCCCTCCTGTCTTCTCCTATCATTTTGGATCTCCCCCTCCCCCTCTCACTTTCAAATCTCTTACTAGCTCTTCTTTCAGTTAGTCCTGACGAAGGGTCTCGGCCCAAAACGTCGACTGTACCTCTTCCTAGAGATGCGACCTGGCCTGCCGTATTCACCAGCAACTTTGATGGTCTGTTGCTTGAAATTCCAGCGTCTGCAGATTTCCTCGTGTTTACATTAATGAACTATGTAGGTCAATGTGCACGAGGGGCTTGAGATAGCTGGAGTCAGGACGTGCATAGCTGAGTTTTGGACAAACCAAAGATTACTGAGTGTACACTGCGGGACACTGGTCTGATGAGTGTCAGAACGGTGTGCAACAGGTCTGCAAGTTAATAATAAAAAAAATGAATTCCTCCTTGCAAAATGCAGTGTGGTTTCTGACATCAGTGGCTGGCTGCCTTGTCATGTGAAGCCAAACTTGTGCTGGTCCCAGGTGGAGTGTTGTCATGATTAGACGGTATTTCTTTTAACATTCTGCCTGGGGTTTTAACAGAATGTACACAGCAGCAGTAACAATCCTTCCCTGAACTCATTTGAAAATTCATGACACAAAAAGAAGGTCAAGACTCGTAACGTGGGGGAGTGAAAAAAGCCCGGCATCTCATAAAACAATCTGCTTACATGCATTCAGCATCAAGCACGTTATCCAAGGCATCTGACCTTTGTAGAACCGCTCGGCGAGAACCGGTGTTGTCTGTGCTGTGGGACCAGGGGAGAGAAAGCAAACAGAGGATGACACATGTCTGCGATGCGATGAAGCAAGCCGGTCAGATTGGATTGATTTTATATTTATCATCAAAAAATTTCAAGCGAAACAAGTCAGAATTTGGAGTATTGTGTGCCGTTCCGGTCACCAACTACAGGAAAGATGTCAATAAGATTGAAGGAGTGCAGAGAAAATTTACAAGAATGTTGCCGGGTCTTGAAGACCTGAGTTACAGGGGAAGGTTGAGCAGGTTGCGACTTCATTCCCCGGAGCGTAGGAGAACGGGGGGAGGATTTGCTAGAAGTATGCAAAATTATGAGGGGTATAGATAGGGTTAACACAAGCCGGCTTTTTCCACTGGGACTAGCATGAGAGCTGATAGGTCAAGGGTGAAAGGTGAAATATTTAAGGGGAATCTGAGGGGAAACTTCTTCGCTGAGAACCTGGTGCGAGTGTAAAGTGAGTTGACAGACGTGGGTTTGATTGCAACATTTAAGGGAAGTTTGGATAAGAGCATGGATGGGAGGGAAATGGTCCGGATGTGGTTGATGGCATTAGGCAGAGTAACAGTCTGGCACTGGCAAGGTGGACCAAAGAGCTTGTTTCTGTACTGTAATCCTCTATGACTCTGTGGAGGGAAAGGAAATTAAACTTGATACCATGCGTTTGAAGATCAGAATCAGGTTTATTATCACCGGCATGACATGTGAAATTTGTTAACTTAGCAGCAACAGTTCAATGCAATACATAATCTAGCAGAGAAAATAATAATATTAAGCAAGAAAATCAATTACATATATTGAATTTTTAAAAAAACATGCAAAAACAGAAATACCGTATATTTTAAAAAAGGATTAAGGTAGTGTCCAAGGATTCAATGTCCATTTCGGGATCAGATGGCAGAAGGGAAGAAGATTCAAGAGATTCAAGATTCAAAGATTCAAAAAACTTCATTGTCATTCTAACCATACATCAGCTCTGCAGGGCTGAATGAGATAGTGTTCCTCAGGGGCAGTGCAATCATAACATAACAAATGCAACACTAAATAATAAACATAACAATAAATAGTAAATCACAACAGCCACATGTCAGTTAAATCAGTTATAAGTGTCCGGTGCAAGTTAAAAGTGTCCAAAGCAGAGTCAGGTGCAGCAGCTATTTAGCAGTCTGACTGCCTGTGTGGCTGTTCCTGAATCGCTGAGTGTGTGCTTTCAGGCTTCTGTATCTCCTACCTGATGGTAACAGTGAGGAAAGGGCATTCCTTGGGTGCTGGAGGTCCTTAATAATGGACGCTGCCTTTCTGAGACACTGCTCCCTAAAGATCTTCTGGGTACTTTGTGGATTAGTGCCCAAGATGGAGCTGACTAGATTTACAACCTTCTGCAGCTTCTTTTGGTCCTGTGCAGTAGCCCTTCCATACCAGACAATGATGCAGCCTGTCAGAATGCTCTCCACAGTACAACTATAGAAGTTTTAGAGTGTATTTGTTAACATGCCAAATCTCTTCAAACTCCTAATAAGTATTACCACTGTCTTGCCTTCTTTATAATTATATTGATATGTTGGGACCAGGTTAGATCCTCAGAGATCTTGACACCCAGGAACTTGAAGCTGCTCACTCTCTCCACTTCTGTTCCCTCTATGAGGATTGGTATGTGTTCCTCCATCTTACCCTTCCTGAAGTCCACAATCAGCTCTTTTGTCTTACTGACGTTGAGTGCCAGGTTGTTGCTGCAACACCACTCCACTAGTTGGCATATCCCACTCCTGTACACCCTCTCGTCACCACCTGAGATTCTACCAACAATGGTTGTATCATCAGCAAATTTGTAGATGGTATTTGAGTTATGCCCAGCCACACAGTTATGGGTATAGAGAGAGTAGAGCAGTGGGCTAAGCACACACCCCTGAGGTGTGTCAGTGTTGATCGTCAGTGAGGAGGAGATACTCTCACCAATCCACACAAAATGTGGTCTTCCGGTTAGGAAGTCAAGGATCCTATTGCAGAGGGAGGTACAGAGGCCCAGGTTCTGCAACTTCTCAATCAGGATTGTGGGAATGATGGTATTAAATGCTGAGCTATAGTCAATGAACAACATCCTGACATAGGTCTTTATGTTGTCCAGGTGGTCGAAAGCCCTGTGGAGAGCCATTGAGATTGCATCGACCATTGACCTATTGTGACGATAGGCAAATTGCAGTGGGTCCAGGTCCTTGCTGAGGCAGGAGTTCAGTCTAGTCATGACCAACCTCTCAAAGCAATTCATCACCGTAGATGTGAGTGCTACCGGGCGATAGTCATCAAGGCAGCCCACATTATTCTTCTTAAGCACTGATATAATTGTTGCCTTTTTGAAGCAAGTGGGAACTTCCGCCCATAGCAGTGAGAGGTTGAAAATGTCCTTGAGTATTCCCGCTAGTTGGTTGGCTCAGGTTTTCAGAGCCTTACCAGGTACTCCATCGGGACCTTCCACCTTGCGAGGGTTCACCCTCTTTAAAGTCAGCCTAACATCAGCATCTGAGACGGAGATCACAGGGTCATCAGGTGCAGCAAGGATCTTCACAGCTGTAGTTGTGTTCTCCCTTTCAAAGCATTGAGTTCATCTGGTAGTGACGCATCGCTGCCATTCACGCTCTTGGGTTTCGCTTTGTAGGAAGTTATGTTTAGCAGACCCTGCCAGACTTTCCGTGCATCCAATGTCGCCTCCAACCTCGTTCGAAATTGTCTCTTCGCCCTTGAAATAGCCCTCCACAAATCATACCTGGTTTTCTGGTACAGGCCTGGGTCGCCAGACTTGAATGCCACAGATCTGGCCTTCAGCAGATGACGTACCTCCTGGTTCATCCATGGCTTTTGGTTTGGGAATGTACAGTAAGTCTTTGTGGGCACACACTCATCCACACAGGTTTTAATGAAATCAGTAACCACTGCAGCATACTCATCCAGATTCAAAGATGAATCCCTGAATACAGTCCAGTCCACTGATTCAAAGTAGTCCTGTAATCATTCCTGTGCTTCTCTTGTCCGTACCTTCTTGGTCCTCACTACTGGTGCTGTAGTCTTCAGTCTCTGCCTATACTCAGGGATTGGAAGTACAGCCAGGTGATCAGACTTCCTGAAGTGAGGGCGTGGAAAAGTATGGTAGACATTCTCGTTGGTGGTGTATTAATGGTCTAATGTGTTTTTTCCTCTGATATTGCAAGTGATCTGTTGATGGTAGTTGCTTAGTGATTTTTTCAGACTGGCCTGATTAAAATCCCCCAAAACAATGGCGAAGGTGTTAGGGTGCGCTGTTTCGTGCATGTTGATCCCATTGCTCAGATCATCTAAAACCTGATTGACATTGGCCTGAGGTGAAATGTATACTGTTACCAAAATGACCCCGGAGAACTCCCGTGGTAGGTAAAAAGGACGGCACTTTACTGCTAGATATTCCAGGTCTGGTGAGCAGAATTAGGACAGCAGTGATATATTTGTGCACCAAGAAGAGTTGATCATGAGGCATACTCCCCCACCTCTCAGATCAAAGAGTCATACCAAACAACACAAACAGGCCCATGTACCTATCTTGTACAATTGGTTGGCCTCCATCTGTCTCAAAGGACAGTGAGTGACGATGATCATCATCACAAGCCTGGGTGGAGGGGATGGAGATCCTGAGATGCCCAGTCGACAAGATCCCCCTCCCGACTTATGAAGCAATACATTTGGCACCAGATTGGCTGCAAGAGCTGCCGGAAGGATGTTCAATGATGGCCGGCCGCCTCAGGGACTCCACTCCAGATTTGCTGTCCGGGTTTACTCCCGTAGCCTTCGTCTCTCCCGAGGTGCCCACAAGGCAGTGGGGCTATTTACCTAAAGCTGGGGATCTGGTTCACGAGCACCAGGGCATGCCCAAACACTGGCAGGCCTACGTGCTACATGTGCAGGCAGGCCCACCGTCCTCTGTAGTTCAGCCTGAGTCCGAAAGGAGTTCAGTTTTCGCGTGTCACCCGCGAGGAGGCACTACATGATGCTTGATGTTGGAGAGACTGTGTACTGGCAGGCCGAGACTCACACATTCAGCCCTCCTTCTCGCAAGACTGCGAGCCAGCAGTGGAAGCTGAAAGTGAGTTCGACGAGCACTACCCACTACACTACCACACTAGACGCATCACAACAACCATTTTGACACAACTACACCATCCTTTATAATCAGTGCCCCAAGAGGTGAAGGTCACTGGGCCCTAAGCACCCTTCATCACCTTATCTACCTGTGGCTCCACTTTCAGTGTACTCCAAGGTCCCTCTGTTATGCAGCACCTCCCAGGGCGCTGCTGCTCTCTGTGAAATTCCTATCTGAGTTTGACTTTCCCCAGTGCAGGTCTTCAACGGTTCAATTTAACATCAGAGAATGTGTACAGTATACAACCTGAAATTCTTACTCTTCACAGACATCCATCAAGCAGAGAAAAACCCTCAAAGAATGAATGGCGGAAAGAAGTTAGCCCCTCTCTCTCCCACGCACAAGCAACAGCAAAACCATCTGGACTCCCCCCATTCCCTCCCCCTATTTGTTCCATCAAAAAGCTTTAGCACCCCTCCACCCATATAAGCTTTGGCTCAGTTCAAATGATGGTTTTTGATTAGGATTCTGACTGAGTTGCGATTTAAAACATAGAACAGGACAGCATTGTACAGCGCCTTTCTACCACGATGTTGTGCCAAAACTTTAACCAACTCTCAGATCAGTCTAACTTTTTCCTTCTACATAGCCCACCATCTTCCTGTTTTCCATTTTCCTTTCTTAAATGCCCTTAATGTCCCCCCTCCACACTACTCCTGGCAGGGCATTACATGCACTCATCACTCTCTGTGTCAAAAACTTTTCTCTCATCCACCCCCCACTAAACTTTCCTCCGATTACCATAAAATTATGTTTCCATCTTACTTGTCCTTTCTGTCCTGGGGAGAAGTCCTTGGCTGTCCACTCGATCTATGCCTCTTATCTTCTTCTTCACCTCTGCTGTGCCACAGAGAACAAGTGGAAGCTGTGAAAGGGGAGAATGAACAACCAAAAGACCCAACCACTAACCCCAGCCATGACTTAACTACACTAGAATACGTGAAACCCAGGCTGGTCTCTACAGTCAGCTACTGACCCACCAATATGCACGTCCCGTAGGAGAGTATCGTACTCGACTCGAGTGATCAAACTACTATTACTAGTACACCTCCATCAAGTCATCCTCCTTTAATCCAGAGAGAAAAGCCCTCACTCGTTCAACCTATCCTCATGTTTTATATAGGACAAATTTAAATGCATAAAATGGACTTAAAAGAGAGCATCACTCTGCAAACTACAATCCTCTTTATCCTAGTATTAACAGTACAAAGTTAACTGTGTGCAGGTTTGATGCTCTTTCCCTTTCAATGTCAAAGTAATAAATCAAAATTAGAACCAGTTTTATTATCGCTATCATATGTCGTGACATTTGTTGTTTTGTGGCAGCAGTACATTGCAATCCATAGTAATAAAACAACTATACCTTACAATAAGAAATGCATATTTTTAAAAAATGAACAAGGTTATGTAGTGCAAAAAGCGAGCAAAAACGTAGTGAGGTAGTGCACATTGGTTCTTTGTCCATTCGGAAATCTGATAGCAGAGGGAGGGAGCTGGAATGCTGTGTCTGTAAGATTTGGATTGTTAAAAGTCTCTCCTGTTGTGTTTAGGGACCTTTCCTGGCCCAGAACACATCCTACACAATCAGGAAAGCTTACCAATGCTTCTACTTTCTGAGGAGGCTGGAGAGAGCTGAACTTTGCACATCTATACTCATGACCTTGTACATATGTGCAGTAGAGAGCATGTCCATCCCAGATGGTGAGGGTGCTTAATGATGGATGCTGACCCCCTGAAGACGTCCTTAATGGTGGGGAGGCTTGTCCTCACGGTGGAGCTGCCTGAGTCTGCGACACTCTGTGGCCTCTTTTCATCCTGTGCATGGGAGCCTCCTGCTCAGATGGTGTTTCTCTTAAAGAATTTTATACCTAATAAATAAAACTTTAACATTCTCGTCATTTAGAAAATGTTAAACCATTCCCCCCCCCCCCCCAAGCAAATCCAACAAATAGCAATTTCGTTTCAAACAAGTAACCAGCAATATAAGAATTAGGGCCACGACATTGTACGGGATCCTTCCGCTCCATCTGGAAAGGACAGAGTACGAGGGGAGAACTTTACCTTAATGCCCTAGCTGAAAGCTTCCCCTATAGCCAATCACAGGAAAAGAAATAACATAAGGCAGAATAAAGTGTTACATTTACAGAGATAGTCTGTAAGGTCAGAACAAGGTAGATTGTATTGTTAATATTTATATATTTAGAGATACAACACAGAACAAGCCCTTCTGACCTAATGAATCACACTGCCCAGGAGCCCATCTGTTTAACCCTGGCCTAGTCACGGAACAACTTACAATGACCAATTAACCTACCAGCCGGTACGTCTTTGGAATGTGGGAGGAAACCAGAGCACCTGGAGGAAACCCATATAATCACATAAGAACGTACAAATTCCTTGCAGGCAGCCCTGGACTTGGACTTGAACTCCAAACTGTGATGCCCGAGCTGTAATAGTATCACGCTGACCTGTACACTACTCTGGTACCCTTTGCCCATGGTAAGGTCTTGACACTGCAGTAGAGTAGCAGTTAATAGTCTTGACATTACTATTGTAAGAACAAGAGTCCAACTTCTTGTATTTGGAGACCACTCCAAAGTCTTATAGCAGCAGTGCCAAGGCCTGGCCATTGGTGCTTTCAGGTTTTGGAATCAACTGCCTAATGGAAGCGGTGGGAAGAGATAATGTCGAAGGTGAGAGAGGTCTTTAATTCTCCTGGCTGCTTTTCCAAGCAGTGTGAGGACCTCTGAGAGAATGAAATTCTACACGGCTCATATTTGATATTTTAAAGATTAGCTTTATTTGTCACATGTACAATGAAACATACAGTGAAATACATCAGTTGTGTCAACGGGCATCATAGTCCAAGGCTACACAGAGAGTAGCCCACGTGTGTTGCCATGTTTCCAACGCCAACATACCTTGCCCACAACTTACTAACCCTAACCCGCATGTCTCTGGAATGTGAGATGAAAGCAGAGCACCCAGAGGAAACCCACGCAGTCGTAGAGAAAGCAGACAAACTCCTTACAGACACCTGCGATAACTGAACCCCAATCGTGGCACTCTAAAGTATTACATTGGTCACTACCCCACCGTGCCAGCTGCTTTGTGGTGGCACAGTGACGTGGCAGTTAGCATAATACTATTACAACGTCAGCAACCCAGTCTGAAAGGAGTTTGTATGGTTCTCCCCGTGACCGGGTGGGTTTCGGTTCCGGTTCCTCCCATGTTCCAAAGATGTATTATTCCAAAGAAGGTTTATTAGTGTAATTCCTATTCTGCTGTATCTCTGAAATTAAATTGTTAATGTTTTGTAACTCCAAAACATAAAAACTAATTGAAAGGAAAACAAGGAGTCGGGTTGAGAGTTTAACTTTGTTTTTACTTTAAGCGAGGCGCGCCTTATCATGTGGTGACGTGATGATGTATGCCATTTACGTATTTTTACATATAACCTGAAATGCATTATGTATACAACAGATATTAAATACACAACAAAATAAATATAAGTATTTAATTGTCTGGCCCTTTACCATGAAGCAGTGAACCATGTTCAAGGCTTTCCCGTTATCATCTCAGTGCTATTTGTTAAGCTGGTTTGGGATCATACATTTCAATAAGATTGCTCCTCATTCTTCTAAACTCCAAGGAACACAGATGCAAACTCTTTAGCCTTTTCCAATAGGAGAAGTAATTTTTGAGCTTGGGGGAGGTTTCTTCTTGCTTGTCGAGAGCCCAGCTGGTTTCTATCCAATTGTGAAAGGTGCAATATTGTTGTTAGAAAATCCAAATGTTCATCTTTGTTTATCCGGGAAGAAACCCTGTGATTCCTACTTCGTTGCCGCTTGGGACCTGTGAAAGGGTCTCACCAGCTGCTTAGTTGATTAAAAAACATAACAATAGTTTTCTCCGACAACTTCTGGGGACATCCGAGTGTCCCACGTGCGGCCGTGAAAGTGTCATCCATTTACTGAGACGCAGAATAAAAGCACAGTGAATGATAGACACAGCCCTATTGAGTGCGGCGCTGGCTAATTTGTGTCTGAATTAACCTGGAGACATGGCTAAATGCGTATTAACAGAGCAGGGAAATTAAAAGAAGAATGCAAAGAAGGTTTCAGTAACCGGTCTCTGAAAGAACATGGATAAATGTTATTCTGAATCTGTCTGACTAAGGCATATTGATGACTTGAAGCTGGGGTTCCCTTACTTTCAATGCATGTGGGTGATAGTGAGGTTTCTCTCCTTTTTGCTTAGTTCTCGGGGCTTTTGAAGTGATTTCTATGACAGCGCAAACAATTTTCATGAGAAGATTTTGCTTGTTTGCTCTGCTGCAGGGGTCAGGAGAGTTCAGGCAGCTATTGATCTCTTTTGGGTTTCATGTCTGCCATCTTTTGAGGAAGCATTTGCCTGTCTTTTAGTATCTTGCGGGTTCATCCTGGGCATTGACCATGTTAATATATCCATGTGAGATTCAATTTATATCCTGTTTCAATGAAGATGCCAGCCAATTGAAATGAAAATAAGATTATTTTATTTAATTATTTAGAGATACAGCGCAGAACAGGCCCTTTGATCTGTGCCACCTGGTAACCCACCTATTTAACCCTAGTGTAATCATGGGATGATTTACAATGATCAATTAACCTAATAACCAGTACGTCTTGAGACCATGGGTGGAAGCCCACATGCACATGGGAACGAGTGTAAAAACTTGCTTACAGAGGACATCAGAATTGAACTCTGAACTCCGATGCCTCGAGCAATGATAGTTTTGCTGTAACTGCTACACCACCATGGAGATAGAGTAAAAGATATAGTGCAGGGCTTGCCGTTGAAGTTTCCATAAAGAAGAGAGCATCAGCACTAACTTTTTAAAGCAGGACTTTTAAAGACTAAGGATTAGATTAGATTAGATTATGAGGACAGTCAGTCCTCGTTGATTGTCATTTAGAAATGCATGCATATAAAAATGATACAATGTTCCTTCAGAAAGTTATCACAGAGACACAGGACAAACCAAGACTAAAACTGACAAAACCACATAATTATAACATATAGTTACAACAGTGCAAAGCAATACCGTAATTTGATACAGAGTAGACCATGGACACTCAAGTCCCGATAGCCCCATCATCTCACGCAGACGGTAGAAGGGAGAAACTCTCCCTGCCATGAAGCTCCAAGCGCCGCAAACTTGCCGATGCATTGGAAACACCCGACTGCAGCCGACTCTTGAGTCCGTCCAAAAACTTCGAGCCTCCAACCAGCCCTCCGACACCGAGCACCGAGCGCTTCGACCCCGCCCCGGCTGCCGAGCAACAAGCAAAGCCGAGGACTCGGGGCCTTCCCCTCCGGAGATTCTGGATCACACAGTAGCAGCGGCAGTGAAACAGGCATTTCAGAAGTTTTACCAGATCTCCGTGCTCTCACGTCCACCTCCATCAGATCAGGATTGTGCACGGCCCCCTACTTGACAGTTAACAGGTATTCATTCGGAACGGCCACTGCAAGCTGCGTCACGCTGCCATCTTCTCCTCCCTCTTGATTAGCTTTACATTACAACATTGAGTCAAAGTATACAGTGAAATGCGTCATTTCCATCAGCGACCAACACAGTCCGAGGATGTGCTGGGCAGCCGTCAAGTGTCACCTTGCTCCTGGCGTCGAACTGGCATGCCCACAATTCACTAATCTAAACTGTGTATCCTTGGGTTGTAGGACGTAACTGAAACATCTAGAGGAAACCCAAAAGGCCACAGCATGAAAGTGCAAACTCTTCGTAGACAGCAGCGGGAATTGAACTCCGATCACTGGTACTGTAAGGCATAATACTAAACTCTATGTTACCATGCTGCCCATACTGGGCAGATAGCACAGGAGTATTTAGGGGATTGGCACAGGGAGATGGATGGAAGAGGGTGATGTTGTTAATCTATAGGGAAAAGGAGTTAGATTAATTAGTGCAAACACAAGGAATTCTGCAGATGCTGGAAATTCAAGCAACACACATCAAAGTTGCTGCCTGGCCTGCTGTGTTCACCAGCAACTTTGATGTGTGTTGCTTAGAGTAATTAGTGAATTGGTTTAATTAATTCAGCACAACATTGTAGGCTGAAGGGCCTTTCCTCTGCTATATTGCTCTGTGATTGACTCCGTCACCTTAACCCTTTTAGGCAACGAATCTAGATTCTTGAGTCATATATCATCAGAATACAATTTTACCCAGTTAGATCAGGGATGAGGAAGAATATTCTTTTAGCCAGAAGGTGGTGAATCTGTGAAATTCAGTGCCACAGACAATTGTGGAGGCCAAGTCATTGGGCATATTTGGAGGTTGATAGGTTCTTGATTAGCAATGGCATCAAAGGTTACGGGGAGAAGACAGGAGAATGAGGTTGAAAGGGATAATAAATCAGTCTTGGAGCAGTCTCGATGAGCTGAGTGGCCTCTCAGTCAGAAAGTCTAAGTCTTCCTCATCTAAATATGAATCGTCGCCCTCTTGTTTCAGACTCTTTGAATTTAGATCCCATGGCCTTGGGAATAAGATACACCTTAGCTCAATCCCTCATGACTCTATGATTCCATTTTGGTGCTGTTTTACCCTGTGGCCTTTTTACATTGAGGGTGATGAGTATTTGGTTTGATCTAGTGGGGAAGTTGGTACAGTAACAATTTATAAAATTCTCACTGTGAAATGGGACTAGCTTAGATTGGCGTGGACCAGTTGGGCCAAAGGGCCTGTTTCTAGGGTAAGACCTTTGACGTCCTGACTTAGCAAGAACCTATCAAAGGTCCTCCGTTGGTTGGGATTGACTATGGATGTTGAATCCTAGCTGTCATACCCAAGCCAGAACAAGAAAAGCAAGCTCTAGCCCATGAAGCAGTCTCCCCCTCTCCGAGCAGCTGATGAATGGCAGAGACCAATAGAGTTTTGTATCAGTGGTATCATAGGACTTGCCAGTCAGCATTGAACTCAATGTGGGACAGCCTTAGGGTCTCCACTGGGGATTACATCAGAAGTCTTCCCCTTGAGTGGGTATAGTCGCAAGGAAACAGAGGTTTGAGATCAGAGTTTTCCTTCTCCTCGATGAGCTGCCAACCATGGATGAAGAGTACAATCTGTCCAAAGTGACCTGTTTTAAGGCACCAGTAACCCGCCTTTTCTCCTTCTCCTATCAGTAGAAACAATTCCGTTGCCTTTTGTAACTAAGCCACACATGAAGTACAAAAGCTGGGCTTGGTTGTCAGAGGCTATTTTAGATGTATGCATATGGTAGTATTTAATAGATCGTGGGAGCTTGTCCTCGTTACCACCCTGGCTATGACAGTACTAAGGAGCCAAGAACCTATCAACCTCTGCTTTAAATACAGTGTATAGCAATGAATTCCCCCTTCTGGCTAAAGAATTTCGTCTTCATCTCCATTCTGAGGATGTGCCTCTGGTCCTGAACTCCCCCTCCCCCCCCACCGGCCCCCTACCTCCCCCATTAGAGAAAACAACCTCTCCAAGTCCACTCTGTCTAAGCCTTTCAGTATTTAATAAGTTTCAATAAGATCCCTCTTCATTCTTCTAATCTCCAGCAAGTATAGGCTAAGAGCTATCAAACGCTCCTCATACATTAACTCCTTCCTTTCTGGGATCATTCTCGTAAACGTCCTCTGGACTGTCTCCAATATCAGCACAAGGGGCCCAAAACTGCTCACAATACTCCAAGTGCAGTCTGACCGATGGTTATAAAGACTCAGCATTGCATCTTTGCTTTTGTAGCACAGTGCAGTAACATATTGGTCAGCACAGCGCTCCACAGTGCAGGCGATCTGGGTTCTATTCCCACCACTACTGTCTTTAAGGAGATGGCATGTTCTCTCTGTGACCACACAGGCTTCTTCCAGGTGCTCCAGTTTACTCCCAAAGTCCTGGTCGGTAGGTTAAATGGTCATTGTAAACTGTCCCGTGAATAGGTTAGGCTTAAATTGGGGATTGCTGGGCAGCGTGGCTCGATGGGCCAGGAGTGCCTATTCCGCACTGTATCTCAATAAAATATTTAAAAAATTCTAGTCCTCGCTAAGCAAAACCTGAGCGGCTTTTTTTCTGTGGTTGTCCAGAACAAGCAGCCAGTAGAAGTGGTTGAGGCAAGTAATTACAGTGTTCAAAAGACATTTAGACAGGTACATGGTAGGAAAGGTTTGGAGTGATATGAGCCTAACAAAAGAAAATAAAAACATGAAATCATAAAAACATAAAAATATCTAGCACATAAAAGCATTTTCATTGGCATGGGCCAGCTGGCTAAAGGTCATAAACACAAAAGATTCTACAGATGCCGGAAATCCAGACTAAGACACACAAAATGGACGCCACGGTAGTTCGATGCTATTATAGCTTGGGTTGTTGGAGTCTGGGGTTCAATTCCTACCGCCGTCTGTAAGGAGTATATATGTTCGTCTCGTGACAGTGTAGGCTCCCTCTAGGTACTCCAGACTCCTCACATCGTCTCGTTGCACTGCACTGTGTCTCTAAATAAAATTATGCGTGAAATTTGGAGTAAGTCAGCAGGTTAGGCAGCATCTATGGAGATGATTAAATAGTCAGAACTGATGAAGGATCTTGGCCTGGAATGTCGACTGTTTATTCCCCTCCATGGATGCTGCCTGACCTGCTGAGTTCCTCCAGCACTTTGCGTGTGTTACAGCTCGCTAAAGAACCTGTTTCCATGCTGAATAATTCCGTAACGCTATCATTTTAATTAATTTTTGTTAATTTACTTCTGCTGTCTAGATTTAAGTAAATTTGTTATGTTTTAATTATTTATTAATTTTTAATTTACTCATTTAACTGTTTTTCAACTGTTTCTAACCATTAGGGACATAACCAGAATCTGTTTTATCATCACCAACATACTTTTTGTGAAATTTGTTCTTTTACAGGAGAAGTAGAGTGAAAAGACTTAAAATTATTATGTTTTGTATCTGTCTCTATTACTGTCCCTAGAAGTGCATTCCACGCATCTGCCACTCTCTAAAATGTGCCCCTCATTTCTCTTTTAAGCTTTCCCCCATTCTTTATCTGTATGCTGTTGTGTATTTAATATTCCAATAAAATTTGAGTAATCTTGTGTACATATTGGTTGATTAAGCATTTGTGTTCTTTTAAATAAATTATTACAGGTTATATTTATAAATATGTGACTTGCATACGTCATCACACTGCCATATGATACATGGGTTCATTGCTTAAAGTAAACTCGAAGTTAGATATGCATTGCAGTCTTCCGTGACATCCCTTGAATTCACTTAAGGTTTTGAAGGTACACAGTATACCTTCTCATATTAGAATCCGAGTCAGATTTATTATAATTTACATATGATGTGAAGTAAGATGTTTCACAGGATGTGCAAAGATTAAAAAAAATTATAAGTTACAAAACTAAGTAACTAGCACTGACGAGTAGCGAGGTAGTGTTCGTGGGTTTATGGACCATTCAGAAATCTGATGGCTGTGGGGAAGAAGCTGTTCCTGAATTGTTAAGGTCTTCATCCCCAGCCACTTTGTTTTTTGCCATAGTAGATTGGTGGACCAAAGGAAACTGAAGAACAACAGGCAGGTGGAGTCAGGTAGAGGTCAGGAAGAAGTGGGTGGCATGGGTAGTGTGTTGCTTTACAGCGCCAATGATCAGAAGACTGGGCTTCAATTCCTCCCACTGTCTTTAGGGAGTTTCGACATTCTCCTTTTGAAGGTTTAGGTTTCTTCCAGATGCTTCAGTTTCCATCCACATTCCTAAGATGTATAGTTTAGTGTTAGTAAGATGTGGGCATATTATGTTGGCACGGGAAGGGTGGCGACACTTAGTTGACATTAACAATGCATTTTACTATGTGCTTTTTTGTTTTGATGAAGATGTGACAAATAAAGCTAATTTTTAATCTTTAAAAGAAAGTGGAAACAGCAAAAGGGTGATAAGGCAGGAACACAAACACCACCTGTGCTGGAAGCTTGACGGGAAGCTGGAGGGAAAAGTCGGAAGGATCGGATACTGATTGCTGATGGCATGTCTGGTATTGGCAGAATCACAGATGGCAATGAGGAAGCATTCAGGAGTGAGATAGATCAGCTGGTTGAGCAGAGTCAGAACAACAAGCTTGCACACAATACCGGCAAGAGCAAGGGACTGATTGTGGACTTCAGGAAGGGAATTGGGAAAACACACACCTGTCCCCTTGAGGAGTCAACATTGGCAATGGTGAGCAGCTTCAGGGTGTCAACATCTCTGAAGATCAATCCCCCGGCAAACATATCGATACATTCACAAAGCAGCCATGCCAGCGGCTATATTTCATTCGAAGTCTGAAGAGATCGGGATGTCACCAAAGACTACAAATTTCGTCGCATAGAGAACATCCTGACTGGTGGCACCACGGCCTGGTATGGAAACTCTAAAGCACAGGATCAGAAAAAGCTGTAGAGGATTGTGGACTCAGTCATCTCCATCATGGGCACCAGACTCCCCGACCTCGAGGATATCTTTAAAGGGTGGTGCCTCAGGAAGCTGGCATCCATCATTATGAGCCTTCACCATGCAGGGCGTGCCCTCTTCTCATTGCTACCATCATGGAGGAGGCACAAAAGCCTGAAGGCCCACACTGAATGTTTTAGGAACAGCTTCTTCCCCTCTCCTATCAGATTTCTGAAAGGACAATGAACACTACCTCACTTTTTCAACTCTCTTTTTGTGGTTTATTTATTTATTATTTATTCAGAGGTATGACGCAGAATAGACCCTTCTGGCTACACTGCTCAGGTTAAACCCTAACCTAACCACGGGCAATTTACAATGACCTGTAAACCTACCCAGTATGCCTTTGGACTATGAGAGGAAACCGGAGGCTCCGGAGAAAACACATGCATTCCATGGAAGGACATACAGAGACACCTTACAAAGGGCACTGGGTTTGAACTCTGACGCTCTGGGCTGTAATAGCGTTTCGCTAACCACTACTTTTTAATTGTAATTTATAATAAATTTTCATGTATTGCACAGCACGGCTGCCACCAAATACCAAATTTCATGGCATGCTGTACATCTGAGATAATAATGACGATTGTAATTCTGATTCTGCTCGACAAAAGTAGGTAGGCCTGTTTGCGTAAAAATGGGAAGAGGCAACTATTACAACTTTTACTTTTCAATAAATTGCAACCAAATTGGTGATAATAAATGTATCTTCACATTCATGACCATCTGTTGCTCTCCCCAGTTTTACTAATCAGATATTTTTCCCCATGATTTATCCAGTTAAAATATTCAGCAGCATGTTTGGCTTTTCATATTAATTTTTGGTTTATTTTTGTCTCATTTACTGAGCTTTAGTCAAAAACTTTTGTTTTCCTTTCCAACATGACAGATCACACCATATGTAATTACATCAAAGTTGTAAAAACCCATAAGACCTTAAGGCATTGTCGGGCTGTACAGTAGTGTAGTGGTTAGCACAACGCTTTACAGTACCAGCAACCCAGGTTCATTCCCAGCCGCTGTCTGTAACGAGTTTGCACGTTCTCCTCGTGACCACGTTGGTTTCTTCCAGCTGCCCTGTGGTCCTCCCACATTCGGTTGGTAGGTTAATTGGTAATTGTAATTCGTTCCATGATTACGCAAGGATTAAGTTTGGGGGTTGCTGGGCAGCCCAAAAGGCTGGAAGGGTGTAATACAAGGATGTAATGTTGTGAATTTATAAAGCACTGGTGAGGCCTTGTGTGGAGTATTGTGAGCAGGTTTAGGCCCCTTACAGACATCCCACCTCTCCCAGAAGTTCCGGGAGTCTCCCACATATTGATAGTGACTCTCTGATGCCCACAAATTACATACAATGTCCCGGAAATCGATTTTTTTGAGAGTGAGCGAGAGTGAGAGCACGAGAGTCAGAGTGAGAGCACGAGAGCGAGAGAGAGAGAGAGAACAAGAGAGCGTGTGAGAGTGAGAGCGAGAGAGAGTGCAAGTGAGAGCGTGAGAGAGAGAGAGAGTGCGCCATGGCAGAGTGTTCCAAAAAAAGAAAATATAAAACGTACGTCAGCCCAGACTACACTAAAGTGTACCCCTGACTAATAGGGGTCAAAATAATGACAGTGTTGCTCGCTGCACTGTTTGCAACAGTGACTTTTCTATTGCCCATGGTGGGTTAAGACTGTAAAAGACGTGTGAGGTGAGATTAACAGGTGTCATTCGTTCATTAGTGTAGCTAACGTTATTTAAACTAGCTGGCCAGCTGCTAAGGAGCTACTCTATTGCAGACTTCCCACCTCTCCCAGAAGTTCTGGGAGTCTCCCGCAAATTGATGGTGCTACCTCCCTGAAATGAGTTTTTTCAGGGTGGGATGTCTGCCCTTATCTTAAAAAGCATATGCTGAAAGTGGAGAGGGCTCAAAGGAGGTTCACAAAAATTATTCCAGGATTGAATGGCTTGTAATATGAAGAGTGGTTGATGGCTCTGGGCCAGTATTCTCTGGAATACAGAAGAATGAGGGTTGACCTCATTGAAACCTATGGAATGGTGAAAGGCTTTGGATGTGGAGTGGATATTTCCTATGATGGGAGAGTCTAAGACCAGAGGACACAGCCTCAGTGTAGAGCAGCCTCCTTCTTTCAGAACAGAGAACAGGGGAATTTCTGTAGCTTGCGAATGGTGAATCTGCGGAATTCTTTGCCACAAGCAGCTGTGGAGGACAAGTTATGTATATTTAGGGCAGATGTTGGTAGACTCTTGATTGGTGAGGGCAGGTAGGGATACAGGGAGAGGGCAGGTGATTTGGGCTGAGAGGAAAATTGGATCAGCCATAATAAAATAGGACAGCAGACTTGATGGGCCTAATGGCCTAATTCTGCTCCTATGTTTTATGGTCTTGTAGTCTAAGGGCATATTCCATGTTGTATGTCAATACAATTAAATTTAAAAACATAGGAGCTGAATTAGGCCATTTGGCCCATCAACTGTGCTCCACCATTCCATCATGGCTGATTTATTATCCCACTCAACCCCATTTGCCTGCCTTCTCCCTGTAATCATTGACACCCTGACTAATCAAGGACGTACTAACCTCTGCATTTAATATACCCAATGGCATAGCCTCAAGATTTGGGGAAATAAATTTCAGACAGAGATGAGGAGAAACTCCTTTTCCCAGGGAGAAGTGAAACTATGGAATTCACTGCCCAGGGAAGCAGTAGAGGCCTCCTCATTAAATAGATTTAAGACGCAGTTAGATTTTTGCATAATAGGGTAATTAAGGGGTATGGGGAAAAGACAGGTACGTGTGACCTTTAGTAATCAAGAATACAGAATGCAGAATATCAAGTTCAAGTACAAGTTTGATTGTCATACAACAATACACATGAATATAACCAAATGAAACAGTGTTCCTCAGGGATCATGGTAAAAAACACAGTACCAACAGTCACACACATCACAGGGCACATATAGCACGTGATTACAATGTTTGTACAATAGCAGAGAGCATACTCTTTTGTTTTGTATCTTCAAAACATTAAACTAATTCAAAAGAAGGAACAGGAGTCTGAAATGTGTGTCTAACTTCAAGTTTATTTTAAGCGAGGTGTGCCTGTATCACATATTTGTGTGATGATGTATGTAATTAATGTATTTTTACATATATTCTGTAATTATTTAAACAAACATGAGTGCTTAAGTAAACAATATATATATATATACAAGATTACTCAAATATTATTGAAATATCAAATACACAACACATGGTCACAAAAAATATAAATAGTATAGCCCACGTCCCTTTTTTCTGTATTGATGGTGCATGGGGTGTTGCCCTGGAGCCAGGTTTCTGCAAGAACAAGCATACAGCAGTTCCTTATCTTGCGCAAGTGCAGTATGGTATTACAGTTACAGGGAAAGTACAATGCAGGTGGACAAATGAAGTACAAGGGCCATATTGAGGTAGACTTGGAGATCTAGTGTTCATCTTTTAACGTACGAGAGGTCCTTTCAAGAGGCTGATAACAGTGAGATCAAAGTCTGATGTTACGCATGCAAATTTTTGGTGATTTGTGAAAAGCAGTGAAAGCTGCATTCTTAAAGCAAAAGGCATAGCTACCTCTGTAAGATATATTGCCGTAACTGGAGCTGTATTTGCTAGAATAGTAAAAGCAAAATTTCTCAGAGGTTAGCACAGATAGTTGAAGGAATTCAGCAGGTCAGACAGCATCTGAAGAGGGGAATAAACAATCAATCTTTCAGGCCAAGACTCTTCATCAACATGTCTTGATGAAGGCCCAAAATGTCAACTGCTTATTTCCTTACAAAGGGTGTCTGCCCGAAAGGACCAGTCTCCTCTCCTATCAGATTTTTTCTTCTTCAGCCCTTTATGTCTTCCACCTGTCACCTCCCAGCATCTTACTTCATTCCTCCTCCTTTACCTGGTCTTGTCAATCACCTGCTAGCTTGTATTCCTTTCCCTCCTCCTACCTTCTTGTCCCTTTCTTTCAGTTTCAAGGGTCTCAGCCTGAAACGTCGGGTGAGTTCCTCCAGCAGTTATCTGTGTTACTCTGGAATCGCTTATGGTTTCTAAGCAGGTCGTCTGTTGTGAAACTGAAAATAGAAATCTAGCTTAGCAGCAAATTAATAGCAAATCCTCAGAAGTCAATCTCATTCTTCCCTCTTTCATATGCTCCCTATCCTTGGCACAGTTTATTATACAAGTTTTACCAGGAAGGAACAGATCTACTTTGAAATTCACTGAACGACTTTAGAGGAAATATTTACTTATTGACAATTTTACCACACTACCTTATGTTGATGGGAGGAACAAGATCTTGCGACTTCAGGTGCAGTGGTTGCATTTAGAATTGCTGAGGCTTGGAGGCATTATAGCAGAATCAGAGTCAAAATCAGGTTTAATATCACTTATGTTGTGAACTGTTTTGTTTTTGCAGCAGCAGTAGATTGTAATACATAATAAAAACTGTGAATTACTGTAAACATATACAGTTAAATTTAATAAGTAATGCAGAAAAGTAGTGGGGTTGTGGTCACGAGTACAATGTTCATTCAGAAATCTGATGGCAGAGGGGAAGAAGCTATTCCTGAATTATTGAGTGTGTGTCTTCAGGCTTCTGTGCTTCCAACTTACTGGTAGCAGTGAGAAGAGGGTACGTCCTGGGTGAAGGGGGTCCTTAATGATGCATGTTGCCTTTTTGATCACTGCTCCTTGAAGATGTCCTGGATACTATGGATGCTCGTGCCCATGATGGAGCTGACTGAGTTCACAACTTTCTGCAGCTTCTTTTGATCCTATGCAGTGACCCCCCCCCGCCCCCACCACCCATACCAGATGGTAATATGGTCATTTAAAATGTTTTCTATGGTAAATGTGTAGAACTTTGCAAGTGTCTTTGGTGACTTACAAAGTCTCCTCAAACTTCTAACGAAATACATAGCTGCTGCCTTGCCTTCCCTGTAACTACACCAATACACTTGGCCCAAGATAGATCCACAGAGAAGGTGACGCGCTGGAACTTGAAATTGCTCACTCTTTCCACTTCAGATCCCTCTACGAGGGCTGGTGGGTGTTCCCTCATCCTACCCTTCCTGAAGTCCACAGTCAGTTCTGCAGTCTTGCTGGTGCAGAGTGCAAGGTTGTGGCTGTGACACCACTCAACTAGCTATTATCCCTCACTTTTGTACACCTTCTCGTCACCATCTGAGATTCTGCCGTCAGAAGTTCTGTCATAGGCGAATTTATAGACGACATTTGAGCTGTGCCTAGCCACACAGTCATGAGTGTAGAGAGGGGAGAGCAGTGGGCTAAGCACACAGCCTTGAGGTGCACCAGTGTTGATTGTCAGCGGGGTGGAAATATTTTTTTCCAGTCTGCACAGACTGTGGCCTTCCAATAAGGATAACTCAGGATATATTGTTAATAAAGGCAATCTGGCAGTTGTGATGCTGAAGGAGATACCAGAGAGAAAGAGAGACAACAATTTTACTCCCTTTCTATCGCCGTCCTGCTTGCTTGCCTCTTATTCTTCATTTAACTCGCTCATGCAGAAATTATTTCTTTAATAATTTCTCACCTGGTTCTCAGACTGGACACACTCCCTCTCGGCTTGCGTGCCTGCCTTTCATCTTCTGCACCACCTTCTCGTCTGCTGAGTCAGTCCCCTCACTGGCAACCCCCTAGCTCTTCCCCCACCTGATCTGCTATTGTTCCTTCTCCACCTCCGACAGAATCAAAAATCAAAATCGTCTTATACGCCCAATCGTAGGTGCATAAGATGATGAGAGGTATTGATTGTGCGGATAGCCAGAGGCTTTTTCCCAGGGCTGAAATGGCTAACACGAGGGGTCATAGTTCTAAGGTGCTTGGAGGCAGGTACAAGGCCGAAGTCAGAGGTAATTTTCTCACACAGAGAGTTGTGGATATGTGGAATGCACTGCCAGTGAAGGTGGTGGAAGCGAATGCAATAAGGTCTTTTAAGAGACTCAAAGGTATATGGAGCTTAGAAAAATACTGGGCTATGTGGTACGGAAATCCTAGGCAGTTTCTAGAGTGGCTTACATGGTCAGCACAACATTGAGGGCCGAAGGGCCTGTAATGTGCTGTAGATTTCTATGCTCTATGTTCTATGCAATATCAGATTTATGATCACTGACATACTGTTGTGAAATTTATTGTTTTGTGGCAGCAGTGCAGTGCAATATATAAAATCTACTATAAATTACAATATATATAATTAATTAAGTAAGTAGAGCAAAAAGAGAGCTAAAATAGTGATGTAGTGTTCATGGAATCATCGTCCATTGAGAAATGTGATGCTGGAGGGGAAGAAGCTGTTCATAAAATATTGAGTTTTGCCTTCAGGCTTGTATATGCCTCCTCTCAATGAGAAGAAGACGCATCGTGGGTGGTGAGGTTCCTTAATGATAGATGTGTCGCTCTTTGAAAGCGCCCTTGATGGTGGGGTAGGTCGTGCCCATGATGACACTGCTCTCTTTCTCTCTCTTACTCGCACACGTGCTCTCCCTTTCTGTTGATCGCACTTGGTCCATCACGCGGTCTAAGCCAAGTCCATCGTCATCTGCGCAAGTCCGTGTGTGCACAGGTGCAATGAAAAACTTACTTGCAGCAGCATCACAGGCACAGAGCATTATTCATAAGAACGTAAGACATAGGGGCAGAATTGGGCCATTCGGCCCATCGAGTCTGCTGTTCCATTCCGTCATGGTTGATGTATTATCCCTCTCAACCTCATTCTCCTGCCTTCTTCCCGTATTCTTTGACACCCTTACTAATCAAGAACCCATCGACCTCCACTTTAAATATACCCAATGATTTGGCCTCCGCAGCTGTCTATGGTAATGAATTTCACAGATTCGATACCCTCTGGCTAAAGAAATTCCTCCTCATCTCTGTTCTAATGGAACATTTTTGCCTTCTGAGGCTGTGCCCTCGGGTCCTAGACTCCCCCACAATAGGAAGCATCCTCTCCAAGTTGACTCTATCTAGACCTTCCAATATTTGATAGGTTTGAATGCAATCCCCCTCATTCTTTTAAACTCCAGCAAGTAAACGTTCCTCATGTTAACCCTTTCATTCCCTAGTCATACTCGTGAACCTTCACTGGACCCTCTCCAGTGCAAAACTGCTGAAAATACTCCAAATGTGGTCTGACCAATGTCTTAAGAAGCTTCAACATTACATCCTTGCTTTTATATGTGAGTCCTCTTGAAAGAGAAACATAATTTAAACATAAATTATGCAAGAAGGAAGAACTAGTGCAAAAAGAAACAAAGTCCACTGTAGCACAAAATGCTCACAGTATCTGTACTGAGATGGTGATTAGGTTGTGAATGTTGGTCCAGGAGCCGAATGGTTGAAGGGAAGTAGCTGTTCTTGTTCTTGAACGTGGCCATGTGGGACTTTAGGCTTCTGTACCTCCTACCTGATGATAGCTGTGAGAAGATGGCATGGCCTAGGCAGTGGGGATCTTTAATCATATGTTGCCTTCTTAAGGAATGCTCCATGATGATACTATTGATGATGGAGAGTGCTATGCCATTGATATATTGCCCAGTCCACTATTTTCTGTAACTTTATATGTTCTTGTGTATTCAAATTGCTGTAACAGACCATGATGCAACCAGTCAGGACACTTTTTGAATTCCTTTCTCTTTCATTCCCTCATTTTCTGCCACACCCTGACTCACTCAACTATTCCCTCGTTCTCTCTCACCCTCTCTCTCTGCTGCTCTCCCTTTCCCTTTCACCCACTCTTTCTCCTCTCCCACCCGCCACGCTGACTGACTGAGCCTTGTGCAGTCTCCATGGCAACTTTCCTAATGGTTTGCTCACCAAATGCACAAAAAGGAAGAAAGAAGAGCAGGCTTAGGCCGCGAAACGACGTTTGCCCACTTTGCTCTGCAGCTGCTGCCTGACCTGCCGAGTACCTTCTGAGTTTTTGTGTGTTGCTTCAGATTCCAGCCTTGCCAATTCTCTTGTTTCTCAGCTCTGCCCTGATATTCAGTGTGATCAGCATCACAACAGCACCACCAGACTGACAACAAGTCCTTTCCCCAAGTAGTAAGGCTGATTGACCCCTCCACACACTAACCTACCCCTCCACACACTAACCTACCCCTCCACACACTAACCTACCCCTCCACACACTAACCTACCCCTCCACACACTAACCTACCCCTCCGCACACTAACCTACCCCTCCACACCCCCAACCCCCACTACTTTATCATTTCCTGTCAGTCACCCTATGTACGGACACTCCTGAGCCCAGAGTCATTTTTATGGACATAAAGTCAATCTATGTATATACAAAAATGATCTTAAGTATTTAGATGTATTGTTTTTTATTATTATTGTGTTCTTTACCTTACTGTGTTTTTTTGTGCTGCATCAGATCCAGCGTTACAGCTATTTAGTCTGCTTTACGCTTGTGTACTGGAAATGACCGTAAACAATCTTGAATCTTGAATCCTTCGGTGTGTATACATTTCAGTGTATATGGAACAAATAAATCAGATTAATGTAATAATGACTCCACATCCCAATCCTGGTACTCAGTGCCCTGGCCCATGAAGTCAAACGGGCCAAATACCTTCTTTGCAATTTCTATCATCTGTATTAATTATAGTAAACACAGGAAATTCTGCAGATGCTGGAAATCTTGACCAATGTACTCAAAATGTTGGCGAACTCTATAGGCAGCCATCTTTACTTTATGAACCATCTTTATGGACCGTACAATCAACCTATGTATATAAGCTATCTTATTTATTTATATTTTTGTGTTTTTAATTATTATTGTGTTCTTTATCATATTGTTTGTCTGCTTGTGTCGCATTGGATATAGAGTAACAATTATTTCATTCTCCTTTACGCATGTGTACTGGAAATGACATTAAACTATCTTGAATCTTGAACCTTGATCATGGCTGAACTGTCCTAGGCCTCATCTCCTCTTCTGGGCCTGTTCCCAATGGCCCATATTTCATTGATCTTATGAAAACTTACTCCACTTTCACTTCAGATCCTTCCAATAAGAATCAGAATCAGGTTTATTCTCACTGATATATGTCATGAGATTTGTTGTTTAGTGTTGTTCAGTGCAAGACATAAAAAATACTGTAAATGACAAAACAAATAAATAAATAGGACTAACAAGGTAGTTCTTGAGGGAACAAGGACTCACGGAGTCATAAATCAGGTGGCAGTGTGGAAGAAGTTGCTCCTGAGCCATTGATTGTGTATCTTCAGATTCCTTCCTGAGGAAGAGGAAGCATCCTTGATGGTAGTAATAAGAAGAACATGTCATCAATGGTAGAAATGAGAAGAGATGAGGATTCTCAATGATGGATATCACCTCAACAATTTTCTTTAGCAGAGAAGTTCAGATGATCCTCACCCTATCTAAGAAGAAATGTCTACACACCTTTTTAAATGTCTTCCCCTTACGTTGAATCATCAAGGATGCAGCGCATGGAACCGAGATGGACATCTTGGTTAGCATGGAACCCAATTCATCCAAGTTAGGCAAAGTACCAATTTGAACTATTGCCCTTTGCCTGCATTTGGCCCATGTCTCTCTGAAGCTTTCCTATCCAAACCTTTGTAGCTGTGTCCCCATGCCTGAGACTCTACCACAAGTGAAAACATCTCAAACTTTAACTGTTTATTGATTTCCATAGAAGCTGCCTGACCTGTTGAGTTTCTTCAGCATTTTGTGTATGTTGCTCTAGATTTCTAGCATCTGCAGACTTTTTCATGTTTACATCTCAGTTCACAAGATATTCTGCAGATACTGGAAATCCTGAGCAACACACACAAAAGGTAGCACAGTACCATACTGGTTAGTGCTAGCAGTCGGCGATCAGTGATTGGGGTACAATTCCTGCCACTGTCGGAAAGGAGTTTGTACATTTGTCCTGTAACTGTGTATTTCTTCTGGGTGCTCCAGTTTTCTTTCACATTCCAAAGACTTACTGGTTAGGGTATGTAAGTTGTAGGCATGCTATGTTGGTGCTGGAAGCGTGGTGTCTCTTGAGGGCGGACCAGCACAGTCCTTGCTGATTTGATTTTTTTTTAGATTATGAAAACACTCAGTCCTCGTTTATTGTCATTTAGAAATGCATGCATGAATTAAGAAATGCTACAATGTTCCTCCAGAGTGATATCACAGAAAACAGGACAGACGAAAGACTAACACTGACAGAACCACATAATTACAACATATAGTTACAGCAGTGCAAAGCAATACCATAATTTGATAAAGAGCAGACCATGGGCACGGTAAAAAAAAGTCTCAAAGTCCCGATCGACTCCCGAGTCCCCGATAGCAGGCGGCAAAAGGAGAATCTCCCTGCCATGAACCTCCAGGCACCGACAACTGCCGATGCCTTGGAAGCAGCTGACCACAGGCGACACCGAGTCCATCTGTCCGAAAACTTTGAGCCTCCGACCAGCCCCTCCGATAACAGCCTCCCGAGCGCCATCCTCTGCCGAGCGCCTTCGACCTCGTCCCAGCCGCTGAAACACGCAAAGCCGAGGATTTGGGGCCTTCTCCTTCGGAGATTCTCGATCGCACAGTAGCAGCGGCAGCGAAGCGGGCATTTTGGAAGTTTCTCCAGATGTCCCTCCGTACTCTCATGTCTGTCTCCATCAGATCAGAATTGTGTACAGTACCCTACTTGACAAATAACAGACATCACCACCGGAGTGGCCACTGCGCACTGCCATCTTTTCCTTCTCCTCCTCCCCTTTGATGAAAAAAAAACATTTTACTGTATGGTTCAATATATATTTCTCAAATAAAGCTAATCTCTTCAAAAGATGCAAGAAGAACTCAGCAGGTCAGGCAGCATCTGTGGAGAGGAATAAACAGTAGACGTTTTGGGCCAAGACTATTCATCAGGATGTCTATCCTGCTAAGTCCTCTAAAAGGTAATGGCCCAAAATATCAATGTCCATTTGCCACTATAGTTGCTGCCTGACTCACTGAATTCAAAGTTAAAAGTCCAAAATCAATTTATTATCAAAGTACATATATCTCATTATATACTACCCCGAGCTACATTTTTTCACAGGCATTCACAGTAGAAGAAATACAATATCAATCAATGAAAAACTACACAGAAACAGAAATTAACAAGCCACCAATGTGTGAATACATAAAAACAAATAAATAATAATAATACTGTACCTTGAATTATAGAGTTATACCTTGACACACCTTCTTTACGTGGATGATTTGAAATTATACACACCTTCATCGGTAAAGCTAAAGCAATTAACTCGAAAGGTGAAACCATTTTTTTAAAGATATAAACATGAACTTTGGAATAGATAAGTGCAAAACATTAAACATAAGGAAAGGTGCAATAGGGCTAATACAATACAAAGCAGAGCAGTGGGATATAATACAACTGATGGATGAATATGAAACATATACGTATCCAGGATATCAACAAGCAAAGAAAATAGATCATACTGTGAGAAAGGGAAACCTTTCGATAGAATTCACTTCAAGGCTCAAGAAAATCTGCCAAACAGAGCTCAGTAGTAAAAATATAACAAAGGCAATAAACAATTTTGTGATACCCATATTAATGTATTCTTCTGGCATAATATCTTGGTCTGAAACCGAAATGGAAAACTTACAAAAAGAAAGAACTGAAATGACCAATTTCAGAGAATATTATGTGCACTCGAATGCACTTCGATTAACACTACTTAAGACAGAGGAGGAAGAGGAATAACAGACATAAAAAAAACTTACACAATAGTCAGATAAAACTTCTAAAGATATACTTTCATATCTTTCATAAAGAAAACAGGATTCAGTGAGCATATGGAATTCTGATAAGATGTACACACTACTAAATTTAAATAAAAGCACAACCCGGAAAATATGAAGATATTATCATTACAGAAGGAAAAGTTAACCACTGGAAGAGCATGACCCTCTGTGGAAGACAACTGAGCAGACTAGAAAGTTTTGATTGGCTGGCTCAGAGCTGGAGACCTCTTCTCAGAAAAAGAGAGGTTAACATAAAAAAGACCAATAAATTCAGGATGAAAAATGCAGAAAATGCAAAGAGAAACCAGACACATTTCAGGATCCTGCAGCCTTTTAATTATGTACACAGGCACAATCAAGAGGCAAGCATCAATCACCAAACTCTTGCTTAAAATATAAACTCATTAAAGGCACCATACTTACTATAAATACAAGTCTGATCCAGTTTTAGAGTCAGAATCCTACAAATTATATTACAACTGATCCATTATTACAGATAGGACAACCTAAAATAACTGTCCGGATGTAAGATTACAGGATAAACAAGAACAGCTTACTTCATAGATATAGCCATTCCAAACGTACATATCATACAGAAGCCAATAAGTGAAAAACACCAGAAATATGCTGAAGTAAAAGGGGAAATTGAAAGATTATGGAATATGAGCAAGGTATACATGGTCCCATTATTAATATCTACAACTGGTGTCATCCCAAAGTCACTACACAATAACATTAAACAAATAGCCCTACACAGCACTATTTATGTAAATGTCCAGAAAGCCACAATACTAAACACCACTAGAATAGTCCGAAAGTTCCTAGCAATTGAGAAATGAGTGTGCTTGGCTATGCCTCCACCTCAGGTTTTACCAGTCTGAGCTGAGAAAAAATAAAAAAATAATAATAAATAAACAGCTAGATGAATACATTGCCAGCAAAAGTGATTGAGGCAGATACAATAGGGTCTTTTAAGAGACTATTAGATAGGTAGAAAATAGAGGGCAATGCAGTAGGGAAATTCTAGGCAGTTCTAGAGTAGGTTACATGGTCGGCACAACATTGTGGGCCGAAGGGCCTGTAATGTGCTGTAAATGTCTATGTTCTATGTTCCACGAACAGATGGATAAATAGATAGATAGATAGGCAGGCAGATAAATAGACAGATAGAGGGATAGACAGACAGACAGATAGATAGGCCAATAGAAAGATAATGCTGAGAACAGGAGTTGTAGAGTCATTGAAAATGAGTCATCAGATGTGGACCAATCACAAACGAGAAAATCTGCAGATGCTGGAACTCCGAGCAACACACACAAAATGCTGGAGGAACTCTGCAGGCCGGACAGCATCTATGGAAAAGAGTACAGCTGACGTTTTGGGCTGAGACCCTTCATCAAGACAGGATAAACAGATGAGGAGTCAGAGTAAGAAAGTGGGGGGAGGGAAGGAAGAAACATTTTTCCAGTAGGTCAGTTTCCTTCCCCTCCCCCCACACACAATGGAATCTTGTGATCTTGTGTGCTCCATTAGAATGGTTTCACACCAGGTTTGCTCCTCGCGCTTTTGCAACTGAGGGCTGGAAGCAGAGCTGGGGAGAGCTGAAAGCTGTTTTGCCTGAGTTTGCCACTTACCGTGCATCAGCATCTCAGGAGCTATTCCTTGTAATCCCTCATGCTTCCGTGTTGCTGGCTCATCAATTACTGGCTGGATGAGTTGTTGCTCTGGGTATCAGGGGAACATAACTCGTGGGCTAACCTCAGATGGTAGTAATTATCATTCCTCACCCCACTGGAGTGAATGGAAAGCAAATGATGATGGAAGAACAGTCTTATTCAGGCAACCAGGATCAGAATTTGGTTTATTATCACTGACATATGTTGTGAAATTCGTTGTTTTGCAGCAGTACAGTGCAATACATAAAAATCACTGCAAGTTCCAATAAGGATGGTCATTCAGTACCTCCTGTACTTAATAAAGTCCCCACTGAGTGAATGTTTTTGTTATGCTTGTGGTTCATGTTATGTTCGTGCGGCTGTAGCCCATCCACTTCAAGGTTCAACATATGCGTTCAGAGATGCTCTTCTGCACACCACTGCTGTAACGTGTGGTTATTTGAGTTACTGTTGCCTTCCCGTCAGCTTGAGCCAGTCTGGCCATCCTCCTCTCACTCCTCTCACCTCTCTCACCTCTCTCATTCACAAGGCAGTTTTGCCCACAAAACTGCCACTCGCTGGACCTTTTTTTGCTTTTCGTACCATTCTTTGTTAACTCTAGAGGCTTGTTTGTCCAAATCCCAGGAGATCAGCAGTATCTGAGATACACCACACCATCTGGTACCAACAATCATTCCACGGTCAAAGTCACTTAGATCACATTTCTTCCCCATTTTGATGTTTGATCTGAACAACAACTAAACCTCTTGACCATGGCTGCAATTATGCTTTAATGCATTGAGTTGCTGTCACATGATTTGCTGATCAGATATTTGTATTAACGAGCGGGTGTACCTAATAAAGTGGCCACTGAGCGTCATATTGTGAAATTTGTTCTTTTGAGGCAGTGGTACAGTGCAGATATAAAAATTACCATAAGTACAAAAAGAATATATAAATTAAATAAATGATGAGGTACTGTTCATGGGTTCATGGACCATCTAGAAACCTGATCGCAGAGGGTAAGAAAGTTCGAAGTAAATTTATTATCAAGTTACATATATCACCATATACAACACTGAGATTCATTTTCTTGAGGGCATACTCAATATATCGAATAACCATAATATAATCAATGAAAGACCGCACTGAACAGAGCAGAGGACCAGTGTGCAAAAGACAACAAACTGCAAATGCAAGAAAAAGGGAATAAAAGTAATTAATAAATAAGCAATAGATATCGAGAACATGAAATGAAGAGTCCTTGAGAGTGGGTCCATAGGTTGTGAGAACAGTTGTGGAGAGTGAAGTTATTTCCACTGGTTCAATAGCCTGATGGTTGAGGGGTTGTAACTGTTCCTGATCCTGGTGTTGTGAGTTATGAAGCTGATGGCAGCAGTGAGAAGAGAGCATGGCCTGGGTGGTGGGGGTCCCTGATGATGGATGCTGCTTTTCTGTGACAACACTCGATATAGCTCTATGGTGGGGAGGGCATTACCCATGATGCACTGGGCCATATCCACTACTTTTTGCAGGATTTTTTGTTCAAGGGCTTTGATGTTTCCATACCAGGACCTGACGCAGCCACTTATCTTAGTTCCTAAAGAGTTGAGTGTGTGTCTTCAGGCTCCTGTACCACCTCCTTGCTGGTAGTAATAAGAAGAAGGCCTCTTCTGAATGGTGAGGGTCCTTCATAATAGATGCCACCTTCCATGCCTTTTGAAGGTGTCCTCAATGCAGGAGGGGCTAGTGGCTTTGATGGAGATGGATGAGTTTCCAGCCCTCTGCAGCTTTTTCTGATCCCGCGCATTAGCACCTCCATACCTGGCAGTGATGAAACCACTTGGAATGCTCTCCGCAGTATGTCGAACTTTGCTAAAGGCTTTGATGAGTATATAGGATTACTCAATTATAATGCTGCATCACAATGAATCTCCTGACATCAAGCATAGTGACTGACTTGTAGAGAAGAAGTTGGCTGCCATCTGAGTTATGACCTCTTGGTCTGTACTTTCATAATAATAGTCATATCCTATTTATAGAGCGCTTTTTGTATAGATGATATAGTTCAAACTGCTTTACAATGGAATAAAGTTCCAACATGAAAATAGAATAGAAATAAACACAAAACTAAAGACAAAAAGATGTTAGTTAAGATAAGGGTTAAATCAATACGTTTTGAGCTGGTGTTTAAAAGTGTCATCTGAGTCTGCATCCCTTATAGTTTTAGGTATTGAGTTCCACAGTTTGGGATCGTAAGTCAAAAAGCTGACCTGCCAATTATCCTTTGAGAGAGATTGTTTAAATTTAAGACCCCGATGGAAGAAGAACCCAGAGTTCGAGCAGGATTATAAAATGAAAATGATTCTGTGATGTATTCTGGTCCCAAACCATTAAGAGCTTTAAAGACAAGTAAGAGAACTTTAAAATCAATTCTAAAAGATACAGGAAGCCAATGCATCAATAAACCATTCTTGGCAGTTTAGCAATGCAGGAATTAAATTGGGAATGCTGAGAGGAAACATGAGGCTTAGGTGAGTGTTAGATCGAAACCTGGAATAAAATGTGGTGTTAAAGTGTGAGGAATGGTGTGGCACTCTTCCATTCTGTTTGTGTGTGGCTTCTGGAGGTGACAGAAGGGCAAGAGAGGGAGGAACATTGCTGAAAGCTGTATTTCCTTGTTTTGTCATCGCATACTTTACACTGTTTTCCCCAAGCTGAACCCACAGACCTCGGGGTTGGTATCCACTTCTGTCTGCACCTCATTCAGCACTGTGTCAATGCACTGAACACATCACACACATAGAGTCATAGAACACTACAGCACAAAAACAAGTCCACATCCACCATTTCCACTGGCAGCTCATTCCACACTATCACCACCCTCTGAGTGAAGAAGTTCCCCTAAAATATTTCACCTTTCACCCTTAACCCATGACCTCTAGTTCTGGTGTCACACAACATCAGTGGAGAAATCTTTAACTTACCCTGTAAATACCCCTCATAATTTTGTATACCTCTATCAATTCTCCTGTCAATCTTCGACATTTCAGGGAATAAACTCCTAACCTATTCAATATTTCCCTATAAAGCAGGTCCTCAAGTCCTGGCACCATCACAGAAACATGGAAAACCTACAGCACTTCGGCCCACAATGCTGTGCTGAACATGTACTTACTTTAGAAATTGCCTAGGCTTACCCATAGTCCTCTAGTTTTCCAACCTCCATGTACCTATCCAGGAGTCTCTTAAAAGAGACTTGTATCTGCCTCCACCACCGTCACTGGCAGCCCATTCCATGCACCTCACCTCTCTCAGTGTAAAACACTGACCCCGACCTCTCCTCTGTACCAACTTGCAAGCACCTTAAAACTGTGCCCTCTCATGTTAGCCATTTCAGCCCTGGGAAAAAGCCTCTGACTATCCACTTGATCATTGCCTCTCATCATCTTGTACACCTCTATCAGGTCACTTCTCATCCTCCATCGCTGCAAGGAGAAAAGGCCGAGTTCACTCAACCTATTCTCATAAGGCATGCTCCCCAATCCAGGTAACATCCTTGTAAATCTCCTCTGCACCCTTTCTATGGTTTCCACATCCTTCCTGTAGTGAGGCAACTAGATCTGAGCACAGTACTCCAAGTGTGGTCTGACTAGGGGCCTATATAGTTGGTAACATTACCTCTCGGCTCTTAAACCCAATCCCACGGTTGATGAAGGCCTTCTTAGCCACAGAGTCAACCAGCACAGCAGCTTTGAGTGTCCTATGGACTCACCCCAAGATCCCTCTGATCCTCCACACGGCCAAGAGTCTTACCATTAATACTATATTCTGCCATAATATTTGACCTACCAAAATTAACCACCTCATACCTATCTGGGTTGAACTCCATCTGCCACTTCTCAGCCAAGTTTTGCATCCTATCAATGTCCTGCTGTAACCTCTGACAGTCCTCCACACTACCCACAACACCTCCAACCTTTGTGCCATCAGCAAATTTACTAACCCATCCCTGCACTTCCTGATTCAGGTCATTTATAAAAAAAAATCACGAAGAGAAGGGTTCCCAGAACAGATCCCTGAGGCACACCACTGGTCACCGATCTCCGATCTCCATTCAGAATAAGACCCGTCTGCAACCACTCTTTGCCTTCTGTGGGCAAGCCAATTCTGGATCCACAAAGCAAGGTCCCCTTGGATCCCATGCCTTCTTAGGGTACCTTATCAAATGCCTTGCTGAAATCCATATACACTATATCTACTGCTCTACCTTCATCAACGTGTTTAGTCACATTCTCAAAACATTCAATGACAAAGCCATGCTGACCATTCCTAATCATATTATGCCTCTCAAAATGTTCATAAATCCTGCCTCTCAGGATCTTCTCCATCAACTTACCAACCACTGAAGTAAGCTCACTGGTCTATAATTTCCTGGGCTATCCCTACTCCCTTCCTTGAATAGGGAACAACATTTGCAACCCTCCAATCCTCTGGAACCTCTCCCATCCCCATTGAAGATGCAAAGGTCATTGCTAGAGGCACAGGAATCTCCTCCCTCACCTCCCACAGTAGACTGGGGTACATCTCATCTGGTCCCGGAGGCTTATCCAACTTGATGTTTTCCAAAAGCTCCAGCACATCCTCTTTCTTAATGTCTATATGCTCAAGCTTTTCAATCCGCTGTAAGTCATCCCTACAATCGCTAAGTTCCTTTTCCGTAGTGAATACTGAAGCAAAGTATTCATTAAGTACCTCCACTATCTCATCTGGTTCCATACACACTTCTCTACTGTCACACTTCATTGGTCCTATTCTCTGAAATCTTATCCTCTTGCTCTTCACATTCTTGTAGAATGCTTTGGGGTTTTCTATAATCCTGTTCACCAAGGCCTTCTCATGGCCCCTTCTGGCTCTCCTAATTTCATTTTTAAGCTTCTCCCAGCTAGCGTTATAATCTTCTAGATCTCTATCATTACCTAGTTTTTTGAACCTTTCGTAGGCTCTTCTTCTTGACTAGATTTTCAACAGCCTTTGTACACCAAGGTTCCTATACCCTACCATCCTCTCCCTGTCTCATTGGAACGTACCTATGCAGAATGCCGTGCAAATATTCCCTGAACATTTGCCACATTTCTGCCGTACATTTCCCTGAGAACATCTGTTCGCAATTTATGCATCCAAGTTGCTGCCTGATAGCTTCGTATTTCCCCTTACTCCAATTAAATGCTTTCCCTAACTTGTCTGTTCCTATCCCTCTCCAATGCTATGGTAAAGGAGATAGAATTGTGATCATTATCTCCAAAATGCTCTCCCACTGAGAGACCTGACACCTGACCAGGTTCATTTCCCAATACCGGTTCAAGTACAGCCTCTCCTCTTGTAGGCTTATCTACATATTGTGTCAAGAAACCTTCCTGATCACACCTAACAAACTCCACCCCATCTAAACCCCTCACTCTAGGGAGATGCCAATCACTATTTGGGAAATTAAAATCTCCCACCACAACAACCCTGTTATTATTACACCTTTCCAGAATCTGTCTCCCTATCTGTTCCTCAATGTCCCTGTTACTATTGGGTGGTCTATAAAAAACACCCAGTAGAGTTATTGAGTGTTTTTTATCCTTATAACATAGAATATAGACCAGTACAGCACAGGAACTACCCCATCAGCCCACAATGTCTGTACTCAGAGTTCATCCTGAATTTAACTAAATAATTTCACAGGATTCTGGGGAAATGGTATGATATGGGATGATAGCATATCGTTTAGTATAATACTAACTGACTAGCGGCTTGGGTTTCATTCCCACTGCTGCCTGTAAGGAGTTTGTATATTCTCCCTGTGGACGTGTGGCTTTCCTCCAGGTGCTCAGGTTTCCTCCCACAGGTTGCTGACCCTCTCCACCTCTGATGAGGACAGGCTCACGGGGAGGGAACTTTGCCTGGAAGAATATGGGCTACACTGGAGACGGCTTGAAAGACTGGTCCAGGACCGAGTACTCTGGCGAGCTGCTGTCAGCCGTCTATGCCCCAGTAGGGGTGATGGGCTTAACTAACTATCTAACTTCATGAAAACATCCCTGCTCATCTCTGAAAGTAATGCAGTTGAATTCTGAAACTCCACTTGAAATGGTGGATCACTTTTGCTGAAGCTTCCTCCTCTGACTGCTCAAGGTTCCATTTATTGTGACTCTTACAGAGTCATGGAAAGATAGTTATAAAGCATGGAAATAGCCCCATCAGCCCAACTGGGCCCTGCTGGCAACAAGCCTCATCCAAATTTGCCAGTATTTCACCCATAATCATCTGAACCTTTCCAATCCATGTAGCTGTCCAACTGCATTTTAGATGTTGTTATTGTCTCTACTTTCTTAGAAGTTTGCATATGTTTACCATCTAAAGCTTTGACAAACTTCCCAAGATGCCACAGTGGAATGTATCAATCTGGTAGCATTGTGGCTTGGTCTGATCTGAACACAATACTCCACTTGGATTCTCAGTAGCATCCTATGCAACCGCGCGATGACATCCCAATTTTATACTCAATGCCCTGATAGAACATAGCATAGTACAGCACAGTACAGGCCTTTCGGCCCACAATGTTGTGCCGACCCTCAAACCCTGCCTCCCATATAAGCCCCCACCTTAGATTCCTCCATATACCTGTCTAGTAGTCTCTTAAACTTCACTAGTGTATCTGCCTCCACCACTGACTCAGGCAGTGCATTCCACGCACCAACCACTCTCTGAGTAAAAAACCTTCCTCTAATATCCCCCTTGAACTTCCCACCCCTTACCTTAAAGCCATGTACTCTTGTATTGAGCAGTGGTGCCCTGGGGAAGAGGTGCTGGCTATCCACTCTAATTATTCCTCTTATTATCTTGTACACCTCTATCATGTCTCCCCTCATCCTCCTTCTCTCCAAAGAGTAAAGCCCTAGCTCCCTTAATCTCTGATCATAATGCATACTTTCTAAACCAGGCAGCATCCTGGTAAATCTCCTCTGTACCCTTTCTAATGCTTCCACATCCTTCCTATAGTGAGGTGACCAGAACTGGACACAGTACTCCAAGTGTGGTCTAACCAGAGTTTTATAGAGCTGCATCATTACATCGTGACTCTTAAACTCTATCCCTCGACTTATGAAAGCTAACACCCCATAAGCTTTCTTAACTACCCTATCCACCTGTGAGGCAACTTTCAGGGATCTGTGGACATGTACTCCGAGATCCCTCTGCTCCTCCACACTACCAAGTATCCTGCCATTTACTTTGTACTCTGCCTTGGAGTTTGTCCTTCCAAAGTGTACCACCTCACACTTCTCCGGGTTGAACTCCATCTGCCACTTCTCAGCCCACTTCTGCATCCTATCAATGCCTCTCTGCAATCTTTGACAATCCTTTACACTATCTACAACACCACCAACCTTTGTGTCGTCTGCAAACTTGCCAACCCACCCTTCTACCCCCACATCCAGGTTATTAATAAAAACCACGAAAAGTAGAGGTCCCAGAACAGATCCTTGTGGGACACCACTAGTCACAATCCTCCAATCTGAATGTACTCCCTCCACCACCACCCTCTGCCTTCTGCAGGCAAGCCAATTCTGAATCCACCTGGCCAAACTTCCCTGGATCCCATGCCTTCTAACTTTCTGAATAAGCCTGCCGTGTGGAACCTTGTCAAATGCCTTACTAAAATCCATATAGATCAGATCCACTACACTACCCTCATCTATATGCCTGGTCACCTCCTCAAAGAACTCTATCAGCCTTGTTAGACACAATCTGCCCTTCACAAAGCCATGCTGACTGTCCCTGATCAGACCATGATTCTCTAAATGCCTATAGATCCTATCTCTAAGAATCTTTTCCAACAGCTTTCCCACCACAGGTGTAAGGCTCACTGGTCTATAATCTATCCCTACTACCTTTTTTGAACAAGGGAACAACATTCGCCTCCCTCCAATCCTCCGGTACCATTCCCGTGGACAACGAGGACATAAAGATCCTAGCCAGAGGCTCAGCAATCTCTTCTCTCGCCTCGTGGAGCAGCCGGGGGAATATTCCATCAGGCCCCGGGGACTTATCTGTCCTAATGTATTTTAACAACTCCAACACCTCCTCTCCCTTAATATCAGCATGCTCCAGAACATCAACCTCACTCATATTGTCCTCACCATCATCAAGTTCCCTCTCATTGGTGAATACCGAAGAGAAGTATTCATTGAGGACCTCGCTCACTTCCACAGCCTCCAGGCACATCTTCCCACCTTTATCTCTAATTGGTCCTACCTTCACTCCTGTCATCCTTTTTGTCTTCACATAATTGAAGAATGCCTTGGGGTTTTCCTTTACCCTACTCGCCAAGGCCTTCTCATGCCCCCTTCTTGCTCTTCTCAGCCCCTTCTTAAGCTCCTTTCTTGCTTCCCTATATTCCTCAATAGACCCATCTGATCCTTGCTTCCGAAACCTCATGTATGCTGCCTTCTTCCTCCTGACTAGACTTTCCACCTCACTTGTCACTCATGGTTCCTTCACCCTACCATTCTTTTTCTTCCTCACCGGGACAAATTTATCCCTTACATCCCGCAAGAGATCTCTAAACATCGACCACATGTCCATAGTACATTTCCCTGCAAAAACATCATCCCAATTCACACCCGCAAGTTCTAGCCTTATAGCCTCATAATTTGCCTTTCCCCAATTAAAAATTTTCCTGTCCTCTTTGATTCTATCCTTTTCCATGATAATTATAAAGGCCAGGGAGCGGTGGTCACTGTCCCCCAGATGCTCACCCACTGAGAGATCTGTAACCTGACCCGGTTCATTACCTAGTACTAGATCTAGTATGGCATTCCCCCTGGTCGGCCTGTGACAGGAATCCATCCTGGACACACTTAACAAATTCTGCCCCATCTAAAACCTTGGAACTAATCAGGTGCCAATCAATTTTAGGGAAGTTAAAGCCAATGATGCCAAAAGCCTTCTTCACTACCCTGTCTTCATGTCTCTCCACTCTCTGTGAGCAATGCACTTGCACTCCCCAGTCCTACAGCACTCCTTAGGGCCCTGCCACTTGCTGTGAAAGTCCTCCTCCTCAGAAGTCTCCTGACCTGCGGTTGAAACCCTCTGACTTAGAGCCCTTGTGACTGACAAAAGCTGAGCCACACGGAACCTGTAACAAGGAAATATAAAAGTCTTTATTCACACAGCAGGCCTCCAAGAGAGAGAGTCCAAGTGATTCCAAGAAACTCTCACTTTCCTGACACAATGTTTTCTACATCTTTAACACAAGGGTAACAATTGTCAATTAACTACAGTTTTAATTGCCATAGTCACCTACTTAACTTTAATATTTTGAATATAGTCAAATGGTGTATGGAACATAGGTAAATTGAGTTGCTTGTCCAACCGTAGTTTGTCCTCATTGTGGTAGTAGAGGTGATGGACAGACATGTCAATGATTCGATGATTCAATTTAATATTAGAGAATGTATATAGTATACAACCTGAAATTCTTACTCTTTGCAGACATCCGCAAAACAAAGAGGAAAAAATGAAGAATGAATGAATGACAGAACTATGTTAGAACCCCAAATGTCAGAATGGGAATGGGACATTGAACTGAAGTGGATAACTGTAGAGCAGAAGCATTCCATATTCCACCTGAGAGGCCTCCAACATGATGGCAGCAACATTGATTTCTCTAGCTTTCAGTAATTTCTCCCCACTTCCTCCTTACTCTTCCCCCTCCCTCCCCCCACTCCAGCCCACTTTGTTATTCAGGCTTCTGCCCTCTTCTCTTCCAGTCCTGAAGAAGGGTCTTGGCCCAAAACGTCAATTGTTTATTCCTCTCCGTAGATGCTGCTTGACTTGCTGAGTTCCTCCAGCATTTTGTGTGGTTCAAGTTTAATTTGACTCTGCTGGACAGCCATTTTGGACCAAAGGGAGTGTTCTTGAGCTTATTGTTCTATGTTCTGTGTGTGATGATCTCCCTTTTCATAAAGATAAAGATTAGCTTTATTATTCACATGTACATCAAAACATACAGTAAAATGAATAGCTTACGTAAAATTAATCGGCAAGGATTTTGCAGGGGCAGCCCATAAGTGTCGACACTCTTCCAGTGCCAATATATCATGCCCACAATTCACTAACCCTAATCATATATTTTTGGACTGTGGGAGGAAACCGGGTCACCCAGAGAAAAACCATGTGGTCATGGGGAGAACGTACAAACTTCTTACAGACAGGAATCGAACCCCGATCTTACAGCTGGCTGCTGTGGAGCATTGCGCTAACTGCTACCCTACTGTGCTGTGCCACCCCCTCCCCCCCATGATGGTGTGATGTTGTGTAGCTTTGATGGACGTAAAGGGAGTTGGCCCCTTTGCTTCTGCTAACATCAGGGGACAAACTAATGCAGACCACAGCGGTTTTCAATCAGGTTACTTCAGACACCAGGCATCCCGACACGGCCGTCTTCACTCGCCGTGGAACCGGTGCGAAGCAGAAGTGGATGGAGGGTTAATTAGGCAGCACTTGTTGTTGAGAATGACCTTCTCTCATTCTATCCCTCCTCAAGATATAGTGACATGCTTCACTGAAATAATCTCTGATGGAAGCAATTCTTTTTTTGGAGACAAGTTTCTACCTTGCACAAGATGTTATTATTGGCACACCGCTCAAGCATCAGAACTTTCAAACTGTATTTATTATGGTTATATCCATATCTTATGAAGCCTCTGAGAGATCACCCCAGGAGGGTTCTGCCCAATTTGGTTTCCTTTGTTATGGAAAGGATATACATTCAGTCAGTGTACGTTCACGGTTTTCTGTAGTCTATCCACTTCAATATTCGACATATCATATGTTCAGAATCAGAATCAGGCTCATTATCACCGGCATGTGTCATGGAATTTGTTAACTTAGCAGCAGCAGTTCAATGCAATACATAATACAGAAGAAAATAAATATATTCCAGTATATGTATATTGAATGAATGAAAAATTGTGGTGCAAAAACAGAAATAATATATATTTAAAAAGTGAGGTAGTGTTCATGGGTTCAATGTCCATTTAGGAATCAGATGGCAGAGGGGAAGAAACTGTTCCTGAATCGCTGAGTGTGTGCCTTCAGGCTTCTGTATCTCCTACCTGATGGTAACAGTGAGAAAAGGGCATGCCCTGGGTGCTGGAGGTCCTTAATAATGGACACTGCCTTTCTGAGACACCACTCCTTGAAGATGTTCTGGGCAGTTTGTAGGGTAGTATTCAAGATGGAGCCGACTATATTTATGACCCTCTGCAGCTTCTTTCGGTTTTGTGCAGTAGCACCTCCTCCCACCCCCACATACCAGACATTGACGCAGCCTGTCAGAATGCTCTCCACAGTACATCTATAGAAGTTTTTGAGTGTATTTGTTAACATACCAAATCTCTTCAAACTCCTAATGAAGTATAGCCGCTGTCTTGCCTTCTTTATAGCTATGTCAATATGTTGGGATCAGGTTAGATCCTCAGAGATCTTGACACCCAGGAACTCGGAACTGCTCATTCTTTCTACTTCTGATCCCTCTATGAGGATTGTTATGTGTTTCTTCGTCTTACCCTTCCTGAAGTCCACAATCAGCTCTTACGTCTTACTGATGTTGAGTGCCAGGTTGTTGCTGCGACACCACTCCACTAGTTGGCACATCTCACTCCTGCATGCCCTCTCATCTCCATCTGATATTCTACCAACAATGGTTGCATCATCAGCAAATTTATAGATGGTTTTTGAGTTATGCCTAGCCACATAATCATGGGTATAGACAGAGTAGAGCAGTGGGCTAAGCACACACCCCTAAGGTGCACCAGTGTTGATTGTCAGCGAGGGGGAGATATCATCACCAATCCACAGAGGTTCCGGTTAGGAAGTCGAAGATCCAACTGCAGAGGGACGTACAGAGGCCCAGGTTCTGTAATTTACCAATCAGGATTTTGGAAATAATGGTGGTAAATGCTGAGCTGTAGTCGATGAACAGCATCCTGACATAGGTGTTTGTATTGTCCAGGTGGTCTAAGGCCATGTGAAGAGCCATTGAGATTGCACCTGCCATTGACCTATTGTGGTGATAGGCAAATTGCAATGGGTCCAGGTCCTTGCTGAGGCAGGAGTTCAGTCTAGTCATGACCAACCTCTCAAAGCATTTCATCACAATTGATGTGAGTGCTACCGGGCGATAGTCATTAAGGTAGCTTACGTTATTCTTCTTAGGTACTGGCATAATTGTTCCTTTTTGAAGCAAGGGGGAACTTCTGCCCACAGCAGTGAGAGGTTGAAAATGTCTTTGAATACTTCTGCCAGTTAGTTGGCACAAGTTTTCAGAGCCTAACCAGGTAATCCGTTGGGGTCTTCTGCCATGCGAGGGTTGACCCTCTTTAACGACAGCCTAACATCGGCCTCCTAGACAGAGATCACAGGGTCACCGGCTGCAGCAGGGATCTCCACAGCTGCAGTTATGTTCTCCCTTTCAAAGCGGGCATAGAAGGCGTTGAGTTCATCTGGTTGTGAACCCTCTTCCGAGATGTCTCAAGTGGCGACTCGTGAGGCAGCTGAACTCTCAATGGATATGATTACATATTCTCGTGTCAGCTAAGAATCACAACTGTTCCAAGGTCAGTACAGTTAACAATGATGTCTTAATGTGATTAAATGAACTATCTCTTGTTAAAACTGATGGAAACAAAGCCAATTGTGGACCTTACTTCTCGCCAGATTCCACGTAGGAAATGTGGTAAAAACGCTCTTGTTTATGCTCTTCTCAGAGATGCTCCGAGATGCTCTTTTACACACCACTGTTATAAGGTGTGGATTTGAATTTCGTCACCTTCCTAACAGCTTGAACTAGTCTGACCATTCTGCTCTGGCCTCTCAGTGTAATTCATTGCCGCAGGTGGCTGTGGAGGCCAAGTCACTGGGTATATTTAAAATGGAGGTTGATAAGTTCTTGATTAATCAGGATGTCAAAGGTTATGGGGAAAAGGCAAGAGAATGGGGTTGAGAGGGGTGATAAATTCCAGGCATGCTGAAATTGTGGTGCAAACTCGATGGGCTGAATGGACTAATTCTGCTCTTATTTCTTATGGTCTTATGGAAGCGTAGAAGAATGAGGGGAGATTTGATAGAGGTATACAAAATTATGAAGGGCATTGAAAGGATTAATACAAGCAGGCTGTTTCCACTGAGGTCAGGTAGCTAGAGGTCATGTGTTAAGGGTGAAAGGTGAAATGTTTAAGGGGAACATGAGAGGGAACTTCTTCACTCAGAGGCTGTTGCAACTGTGGAGTAAGCTGCCAGCGGAATTGGTGGATGTGGATTTGATTTCAACATTTAAAAGACATTTGGATAGATGCATGGATGGGAAGGGTATGGAGGGTTATGGTCCGGGTTCAGGTCAATGGGACGAGGCAGATTAATAGTTTGGCATGGAGAAGATCGGTCAAAGGGTCTGTCTCCGGGCTGTAGTGTTCTACAGGGGAGCTCACTGAAACATACAGATTTCCTTGATGGTCAATGTGAACAACAAAGAGGAGTCTGGAATTAAGAGCTCAGTCTTCGGATGAAGGAGTTGCCTGCGTGTGACTCCAATGAAAGTAATTTCCTCACACGGAGGGCAATGAATCCGTGCCGCCTGGGTCACTGAATTAGTTGCAGACAGAGATCGATAAATTTCTGGATCTTAAAGAAATGGGGATATGACAGGAAAACAATGTTTGATGTAGATCAGTTACGGTCTTGCTGAGTGATGAAGGCTCAAGAGGCCAAATGGCCTATTTTTCTTAGAAAGCTTTAATAAACACACTAGTCAGGCCCAGAATGGAGAATTTGATTCAATTCTGGCCTCCAGAGTCATACAGTAAAGGCGATTAGATATAGAAACAGAAATAGGCCATTTGGCCCATTAAATATGTCTTTAATTTCAATGCGAATTTCCTGCCTTCTCTCGCTATCCCCTTCCCAATCAAGAACCTATCAATTTCTGCCTTAATAGACCTAATAGGTTGGGCCTCCACTGCCTTCGGTTTCACTGAATTCCATAGATTCGCCACCCTCTGCCTGAAATTCCCTCTCATTTCACATTTAAAGGCATGTCTTTATTCTGAGCTTGTGCACTCTCTTACCAATGGAAGTACCCTCTCTATGTGCACTCCAGGCAGGCCTTTCTGTATCTGGTAGGCTTCAATGACATCCCTCATCATCCTTCTCAATTTCGTCAAGTACAGGCCCAGTACATCAAAGACTCATCATATATTAAGCCTGTCGTTCCTGGGGAATTTTCTTGTGAACCCCTCCAATGTCTCCAAGTCCTTAGAGACAGTTCCAAGATATTTCAAATGTAGGTTGACCGATGTCTTATAAATGCAGAAGACTATAAGATACAGGGGTAGAATTAGGCCATTCCACCCACCAAGTCTGCTCCACCATTCCATCATGGCTAATTCATTTCCCTCTCAATCCCATTCTCCTGTCTTCTTCCCATAATCATTGATGCCCATACTATCACCAACCTATCAATCTCCACTTTGAAGATATCCAATGACTTGGCCACCACAGCTGTCTGTGACAATGAATTCCACAGATTCACCAACCTCTGTTAAAAAAAAAATCCTTGTTACCTCTGTTCTTATATTTTGAGACATGCCCTCTGGTCCTAGACACCCCAACTGAATGGCCTAATTCTGCTCTTATGTCTTATGGTCTTATGAAATCAAACACTATGCTTTTACTCTCAATTCCTAGACCACCACCCCCCCCCAACAATATTGAAAACATCCTCCCCATGGCCATTCTACCTGGGCCTTTCTAGGCCTATCCTCAGTGGGCCATCCCTACTTTTATGATCTGGTGCTTCGAAATGAAAGCTAACATTGCAGTTTCCTTCTTTAAAGAAACAGACTGGTTATCCAGCACAAATACACATCATTCTACACTTATCATTACATTTAACACCCCCTGACTCCACCACTCACCCACATACACATCAGGGCACATTTATTTGCAGTCATTTCCAAGGGATGAGAATATAAAAGCAAGGACGTAATGCTGAGGCTTTATCAATCACTGGTCAGACTGCAGTTGGAGAATAGTGAGTAGTTTTGGGACCCTATCTAAGAAAAGGTCTGCTACCATTGGAGCTGATCCAGAGGAGGTTCACAACAACGATCCCGATATTGCATGGCTTAATGTGTGAGGCATTTGATGGCTCTGGGTCTGTAGTCGTGGAGTTTAGAAGAATAAGGGGGCCCTCACTGAAACCTATCGAATATTGAAATACCCCGATAGAGTGAATGAGGAGAAGGTATTTCCTGTGGTGGGGAAGCCTTGGAGAAAATGGCACAGAATAGAAGGAATCCATTTAGAATGAAGGTGAGCAGGAATTACTTTAGCCTGAGGGTGGTGAATCTGTGGAATTCATTGCCACAGGCGGCTGTGGGGGTCAACTCGATGGATCTATGTAAAGCGGAGCTTGATAGGCTCCTGATGAGTAAAGGTGTCAATGGTTTGCAGAAAACCAGGCAGAAGAATGCTGTTGAGAGGGATAGGAAATCAGCCATGACGAAATGGTGCCGCAGACTTGATGGACTGAATGGCCTAATTTTGCTCCAATGTCTTATGGTTTTATGGTCAATTTGCAGTGGGCAGTTAACCTACCATGGAAGAAGGGGATGCAGAAAATAACTCAGTGACATAGTAATGGAGGTGAGAGGTTTCCAGTGACACTTTTATTTTTTTTACTTATTTATTGCGATATGGCTCAGAACAGGCCTTTCTGGCCCCTCAAGCCATGCTGCCTGGCAACCCCCGATTTAATCCTGGCCCAATCACAATGACCTATTAGCCTACCTACCAGTATGTCTTTGGATTGTGGGAGGAGACGGGAGCAGCCAGGGGAAACCCATGCAGTCACGGGGAGAACGTACAAACTCCTTCCAGACAGTGGTGGGAGTCGAACCCGGGTCGCCAGTGCGGTAAAGTGTTGTGCTAACCACTATGCTGTCGTGTCACCCCATTTGAAATACTGGGTATGTTACCGGAGCAGAATTGGTTAATCCATTAATGGAACTATTCAAATCTAGGATTGTATGATAAAGAAAGCCGACAAATTCACAAATGGGCAAGTAGCTCAAGTGAATCAAGTCTTTGTATGGCTGTACTTGAGAAAATTTGCAGATACTGGAAATCAAAAAGCAGCACACACAAAATGCTGGAGGAAGGCAGCAGACCAGGCTGCATCTATGGAAAAGAGTGAACAGTAGATGTTTCGGAACGAGACCCTTCATTCCCATGAAGAGTCTCAGCCCAAAACCTTGATTGTTTAATCTTTCGCATGGATTCTCCCTGGCCTGCTGAGTTCCTCCAGCATCTTGTGTGCGTTGCTTTGTATTGCTGCAGCCCTTCTGGTGAGCAACGTGCTGGAAGAACTCAGCAGGTTGAGCAATATTTGTGGGAGGAAAGGAATCGTTGATGTTTCGGGTTGAAACCCTGCATCATAATTGGAATCTTGTGTTCAGTTTTGCTTGCCTGTTTTCAGGAAGCACGTGGAAGCAATTGAGTGGGTGCAGAGATTTACCAGGATGTTGCTTTAGGGATACAAGATTATAAGAAGCATAGACAGAGTGGAGAGCCAGAAACTTCTTTCCCAGGACAGAAGTGGCTAATGTGAGGGGGTATAATTTTAAGGTGGTTGGAGGAAATGATTGGTGGGGGATGTCTGAGGGAGGTTGTTTGCACAAAGAGTCAGAATCAGAAACAGGTTTATTATCACTGGCCTGTGTCGTGAAATTTGTTACCTTAGCAGCAACAGTTCAATGCAATAGATAATATAGAAGAAGAAGAGAAAAGAAATAATAGATAAATAAGTAAATCAGTTACAGTATACATATATTGACTAGATTAAAAATCATGCAAAAAAACAGAAATAATATATACTAAAGAAGTGAAGAAGAGTGGTAGGTGCATGGTTCGTGCCACCAGGGGTGGTGGTGAAGAGAAATACATTCTGAATATCTAAGAATCTTTTAGATAGGTACACAAATGAAAGAAAAATTAAAGTTCAAAACTCCAAAGCAAAATTTTTTTATCAGGGTACATACATGTCACCACATACCACCCTGAGATTATTTTACTGCGGGCATACTTAGCAAATTTATAGAACTATAACTACAAACAGGATCAGGGGACAACAAACTGTAAATGCAGATCTAAATAAATAGCAATAAATAACGAACATGAAATAACAATATAAAAGAATCCTTAGGTGAGTATAGTTTCCCCCTTTTGTTCAAGAGCCATGGTTGAGGGACAGTAACTGCTCTTGAACTTGGTAGTTCGTGGAGGGTTACGCAGGACGGAAGGGTTAGGTTGATCTTGTTGATAAGGCCAGCACAAAATTGTGGGCTGAATGGCCTGTACTGTTCGGCAATGCTCTATGATGCTAACTCTGGAGGGAAGGAGCGAACCATTTGATCTACAGGGTTACCAGTTGGTAATTGGATTTCTGTGCTGTTAATCTTCTCTGTCTGTGTAATGGAGATATAAGAAAAACAGCAGATGCTGGAAGTCTGGAGGAGCAAACAAATGCTGGAGGAGCTCAGCAGGTTGGACAGCAACTATCAGTCTGTGTAACGTGTTGTTAATGTTGGTAATTGATAATTGCTGTGTTATCATCGCATGTTACTGAGATACAGTGTAAAGCTTTTGTTTGCTTGCCACCCATACAGAGCATTCCAAAACAGAAGCACATCAAGGTAGTACAGAGGCAAGAACAATAACATGCAGAATAGAGCGCTGCAGTTACAGAGAAAGTGAAATGCAGATGGACAGTAAGTTGCAAGGGCCACATGCAATGTGGAAGCAGGTTCACGGGTTTGCGCGAGTGAGATGGAAAACACTGACTACGAATTACCACGTTAATCGTTTATTTACAGACAGTAAAAAAACTCAACCAAACATTTCAGTTCCCCCAGGTTACACCAACTACAAAATGAAATATTTAACGAACAGGTACTTAACTAAAAGTGCGCGTGGATATACCTTCCCCATGGTTCTGTGAGGCATACCCTGGGAACAAAAGGAATGAAAATGAACCTCGCGCGTGTGTTAATCATATACCACCCCCACCCCCCCAGGGCACCCAGAACTGAAATAAGTGCCATGCCATGGAAACGAACCAATGGGAAAGGCAGCCACAGTTTTTAAACTGACCAATCAGCGTGGTGGAAGCAGCTTTCGATGGGCAAATAAGACACATCCCCACACAACACCATAACAAGGTTCGACTGAAAGAACAGAACGTATTTCCCCGACTGGAAATTGAACTCAGATTTCAACTTCACGTTTATTTATTACATGTACATCAAAACATACCGTGAAGCGCGTTGTTTGCTTTAACAGCCATCATACCAAAGGATGTGTTGGAGGCAGCGTGCAAGTGTCGTCACACATTCCAGCGTCAACATAGCGTGCCCACAAAGCTCGGCAGAACAACACAGAATACAACGAGCAGCAAAACAAGACCCATTCCTCCCTGCCACCAGCTGACACAGGAACTGTCCTCCAACTTCAGGACAGATCTCTGGGCAGCCAGCCTCCAGGATTCATAGGCCGAATTGAAGGTGGTGACCCATCAGTATATAGGAGGGAGATCGAAAACCTGGCTGAGTGCTGCCATAACAACAACCTCTTACTCCATGTCAGTAAGATCAAGAAGCTGATTATTGACTTCAGGAGAAGAAAACCAAAGGTCCACGGGTTATTGGAGATCAGAGGTGGAGAGGTTCAGCAACTTTAAATTCCTAGGTGTTATTATTTCAGAGGACCAGTTCTGGGTTGAGTACATAAGTGAAACAATGAAGAAAACACAACAGGGCTTCTACTTCTTTGGAGCTTGCAGAAATTCAGAAGGACATCTCATCTAAAACTTTGACAAACTTCTATAAATGTGTAGTAGCCAGTATACTGACTGGCTGCATCACAGTCTGGTATGGAAAGATTAATGCTCCTGAACATAAAATCCTACATAAAGTACTGGATGCAGCTCAGTCCCATTACAGGTAAAGCCCTCCCCACCATTGAATACATCTACATGAAACAATGTCGCAGGAAAGCAGTATTCATTATCAGGGACCGCCACCACCCAGGACATGCTTTCTTCTCATTGCTGCCATCAGAAAGAGATCAAGGAGCCTCAGGATGCACCCCACCAAGTTCAGGAGTAGTTACTACCCCTCAACCATCTGGCTCTTGAACCAAAGGGGATAACTTCACTCAACTTGACTTGGTCCATCATTGAAATGTTTCCACAACAAGTGGACTCACGTTCAAGGACTCTTCATCTCATGTTCTCAATATATACTTTATACTTTATTGTCTCCAAATAATTGATACTAGAACGTACGATCATCACAGCGATATTTGATTCCGTGCTTCCTGCTCCCTGGATTACAAATCGATAGTAAATATTAAAAATTTAAATTATAAAGCATAAACAGAAAATAGAAAAATGAAAAGTAAGTCAGTGCAAAAAAAACCAAGAGGCAGGTCTGGATATTTGGAGGGTACAGCCCAGATCCAGGTCAGGATCCGTTCAGCAGTCTTGTCACAGTAGGAAAGAGGCTGTTCCCAAATCTGGCCATACGTTTAATAAGTAATATATATTATTTACTATTAATATTATTTCTTACTTTTTGTATTCGCACAATTTGTTGTCTTCTGCACTTTGGATGATACACCCAAGTTGGGTAGTCTTTCACTGATTCTATTATGGTAAAGGATCCTTTGAGTTAGCTGCCGGTGATCAGAGGTATTCTGCAGGGCTCAGTGTTGGGACCACTTCTTTTTATGCTGTATATCAATGATTTAGGTGATAGAATAGATGGCTTTGTTACCAAGTTTGCCGAGGATAAGAAGATTGGTGGAGGGGCATGCAGTATTGAGGAAACAGCTGGGCTGCTGAAGGACTTAGACAGATTAGGAGAATGGGCAAGAGAGTGGCAAATGAAATACAATGTTGAAAAATGCATGGTCATGCACTTTGGTAGTAGAAATAAATTTTGTAAAGGGGGAGAAAATCCAAAATTCTGAGATGCAAAGGGAGTTGGGAGTCCTTGTGTAGAACAACCTAATGGTTAACTTGCAGGTAATGTCAGTGGTGAGGAAGGCAAATGCAGTGTTAGCATTAATTTCAAGAGGTCTCGAATACAAAGGCAGGGATGTGATGCTGAGGCTTTATAAGGCACTGGTGAGGCCTCACTTTGAGTATTGTGGACAGTTTGGAGCTCCTCATCTGAGAAAAGATGTGCTGGCATTGGAGAGGGTCCAGAGGAGGTTCAGGAGGATGATTCCAGGAATGAAAGAGTTATTTACAAACAATGTTTGATGGGCTCTGGGTCTGCACTCGCTGGAATTTAGAAGGATTGGGGGTGGGGTGGATCTCATTGAAACTTTTTAAATGTTGAAAGGCCTAGACAGAGTAGATGTGGAAATGATGTTTCCCATGGTGGGGGAGTCTAGGACAAGAGGGCACAACCTCAGGCTAGAGGAGCATCCATTTAAAACAGAGATACAGAGAAATTTCTTTAACTAGAGGGTGGCGAATTTGTGGAATTTATTACCACAGGCAGCCATGGAGGCCAGGAGATTGGGTGCATTTAAGGCAGAGCTTGATAGGTTTTTGATTGGATGCAGCATCAGAGGTTACAGGGAGAAGGCCGGGGAATGGGGCTGAGGAGGAGAAGAAAGGAGCAGCCAAGAGTGAATGGCGGAGCAGACTGGATGGGCCAAATGGCCTAATCCTGCTCCTATGTCTTATGGCCTTATGGTCGAGTTAAATACACAGCAGTATTACTCTGACTGGGTGGTAGCTGGGTGTTCAGAAGTCTCACAGCCTGGGGGAAGGAGGTGTCACCCAGCCGAGCAGTCCTTGTTCTTTTGCTGTGGTACCTCTGCCTGATGGTAGAAGGTCAATGAGATTGTGGGATGGATGGGAGTGGTCCTTGACAATGCCGGGGGCAATGAGAATGCAGCACTTCCGGTGTATATCCTGGGGGGGTGGGGAGAGAGACCCCAGTGATCCTCTCAGCAATCCTCACAATCTAGTGCAGGGTGTTGTGATTTGACGCCTTGCAATATCGGACCGCTGGAAAATGACACAGGAGACGTATTAATGGAGGACACAGAAATGGTGGACAAACTTAGTAAGTATTTTGCATCAGTCTTCACTTTGGAAGGCATGAGCAGTATGCCAGAAATTTGAGGGTGTCGAGGCAGGAGTGAGTGTAGTTACCATTACTAAGGAGAAGATGATTGAGAAGCTGTAAGGTCTGAAGGTAGATAAGTCATCAGGACCAGATGGACTACACCCCAGGTTTCTGGAAGAAGCTTAAGAGATTGTCGGGATACTAGTAATGATTGATTAATTGATTTATTGATTGACATACAGCATGGAATAGGCCCTTCCGGCTCTTCAAGCCATGCCACCCAGCATTACCCCGATTAACTGCAGCCTAATCACAGGTCAATTTGAAATGACCAATTAACCTACAAACTGGTACGTCTTTGGACTGTGGGAGGAAACCAGAGCATCCAGAGGAAATCCACCCAGTCGCGGGGAGAACGTGCAAGCTCTTTACAGGCAGCAGTGGGAATTGAACCCAGGTCACTGGTACTGGAAGCTGTTGCATTAACCACTACACTACCATGCCACCCATATGTGACCTTTCAAGAAAACTTTGATTCTAGAATTAATCTGGAGGATTGCAAAATTGCAAATGTCACTTAACTCTTTAAGAAGAGAGGGAGGCAGAAGAAAGGAAACTATAGGCCAGTTAGCCTGACTTGAATGCTTGGGAAGTTGTTGGAGTCCATTATAAAGGATGAGGCTTTGAGGTACTTGGAGGCGCATGAGGAAATAGGCCAAAGTCAGCATAGTATCCACAAGGTGAAATCCTGCCTGACAAATCTGTTGGAACTCTTTCAGGAAATAAAAGGCAAGATAGACAAAAAAGAATCAGTGGATGTTGCTAAATTGGATTTTCAGAAGGCCATTGACAAGGTGCCCCACACGAGGCTTCTTAAGAAGATAAGAGTCCATGGTATTACAGGAAAGATGCTAGCATGGGTAGAAAACTGGCTGACTGGCAGGAGGCAAAGAATGGAAGTAAAGGGGGATTTTCTAGTTTGCTACTGGTGACTAGTGGTGCTCTGCAGGCGTCAGTGTTGGGACTGCTTCTTTTCATGTTGTATGTTAACGATTTGGATGACAGAATTAAGGCTCTGTGGCCAAATTTGCAGATGATTTGAAGTTAGGTGGAGGGGTAAATAGTGTTGTGGAAGCAGGGAGTCTGCAGGTCTTAGACATCCTGAGAGAATAGACAAAAATGTGACACATGAAATGTAATGTAGCGAAGTCTATGGTCAAGCACGTTGGTAAAAGGAATAAAGATGGAGACTATCTTCTAAATGTGGAGAAAATTCAGAAATCAGTGGTGTAAAGAGACTTGCAAGTCCCTGTGCAGGGTTCCCTAAAGGTTAACTTGCACATTGAGTTGTGGTAAGAAAAGCAATTGCAATGTTAGTGATCATTCCGAGAGGACTAGAGTACAAAAGCAAGGAGGCTTTTAAAGACATTGGTCAGACCGTACTTGGGGTATTGTGAGCAGTTTTGGACTCCTTTTCTAAGAAATGATGTGTTGGCATTGGAGAGGGTCCAGAAGAGATTCATGTCAATAATCCCAGGAATGAAAGCATTTACATATGAAAAGCATTTGATGGCTCTGGTGCTACACTTGCTGGAGTTTAGAAGAATGAGGGGAGAATTTCATTGAAACCTATGGAATATTGAAAGGCATTAGTAGAATGAATATGGAGGAGTTATTTCTTTTCATGAGGGAGTTTAGGACTAGAGGGCAGAGCCTTAAAATAGAGGGACATCTATTTAGAGTAGGAATGAGGGTAGTGAATCTGTGGGGGCCAAGACGTAGGGTTTATTTGAAGAGGAGGGTGATAGGTTTCTGGTTAGACAGAATGTCAAGAACGGGATTGAGAGGGATAATATTGAAATGGCGGAGCAACTTGATGGGCAAATGGCCCAATTCTGCTCCTGCAGTGCTGTCCAGAAGTCTTAGGTACATGCAAAACTTCTGTACAACAAAGATGCTTTCAAAAATAATGAAATGAAAAGTTTCCAAATATAACAAAATATTTTGTAAAACTAATTGAATCAATATTTGGTGTGACCACCCTTTGCCTTTGAATCTGCATCAAATCTCTTAAGTACACTGTCATGTAGTGTTATTATAAAATCAGCTGGTAGGTTGTTCGAAACATCTTGGAGTACTTGCCACAGTTCTTCAAGCTTTGGCATTCTCACTTGCTTCTGTCTATCTAATTAATCCCAGACAACCTCAATAATGTTGAGATCAGGGCTCTGTGGAGGCCATGTCATCTGAAATCATATAAAAAATCTATGGTGCCTCAGACTTGGTTTTGAGGGACCAGGTGAGATCGTGTGTGATGTGCACTCCAAGAAACCTGATGCTCCTGAATCTGTCTATGGAGGAGGCATTAAGCCACAGTTGGGCAATTCCCAGAGAATTATATAAAACCCAGAAGCATCCTACTTGCCCTGTCCTCCTGTGGCCCTTTCTGAAGCCCACCCTTTCTCACTCACGTCAATCTCACCTCCTTTGGCCCGGCAGCTAAATGCTTAGGACAATTTTTATACGCCAAAGTCAAATAGGAAATGGAAATATAGGAGCAGGTTAGCATTAAGTTACTGGGATGGCAGCCAAAGTTCAGGATTCTTGATCCAGAAAGCAAGGGCAGCACAGGGATTTAAACACAACAGATTAAATAAATCTGGATTTGTTTTTAGTGGGGGGAAGGAAAGCTGATAGTAGTTATGGTAACCATAAGTAACTCACACAAAATGCTGGAGGTACTCAGCAGGTCAGGCAGCATCTGTGGAAATGAATAAACAGTCACTGTTTCAGGATCAGAATCAGAATCAAGATTAATATCGCTGGCATATGTTCTGAAATTTGTTGACTTTGTGACAGCAATACAATGCAATACATAGTAAGAGCAAAAATACATCAATTATTGTAAATATATATATATATAATTAGTTAAATTAAATAAGTATGCAAAAATGGAAATAAAAAAGTAGTGAGGTAGTGTTCATGGGCTGAGTGCCCATTCAGAAATCGGATGGCAGAGGGGAAGAAGCTGCTCCTGGATTGGACCAAGACCCTTCATCAGGACTGGAGAGGAAGTGGGGAGATGCCTGAATGAAAGATGGGGGGAGGAGAAGTAGGACCAGCTAGAAGGTGATGGGTGAGAAAGGTAAAGGGCTGGAGAACAAGGAATCTGATGCGAGAGGAGAGTGGACCACAGGGGAAAAAAGGGAAGGAGCAGGCGTACCAGGGGAGGTGATAGGCAGGTGAGAAGTGGTAAGAGGCCAGAGTGGGGATTAGAAGGGGAGGGCCTCCACAGAGCCCCGATCTCAACATTATTGAGGCTGTCTGGGATTAATTAGATAGACAGAAGTAATAGCTGTGTAATCATAAACAACGCATTTCAATGTATGTTTCAATGAATATGTAGGAACCCCTGTTTTAAGGTGACTGAAGGAAAATACTGGGTGGTGGGGTGGAGATACATCTCTACCAAAGGAGGTGTAAGGTGCTCCTTCCCTCCGCTAGCCTGCAGATTATGATTAGGCAAGGTGTAGCCCTCCACCTCCCCCCCACCCCCACCACCACACCTGACCTGGGTCATGTGAAGCCATGGCAGCAGGTGATGGATGATCGTAGGAACAGCTGGTGCACATCACAAGTCCTGTATGTGCGACCACTGACGCCAGGCAGACCATCTCTGAAGAGTATTGATAATGGCTGGGGTCACCCATCTTGTAAGGACAGAAGAAGGCAATGGAAAGCTACTTCTGTAGAAAACTTTTCCAAGAACAATCATGGTCATTGACTTAAGTGGTACATAATGATGATGGTGGAGGAAAATATATGGAGGACGTCAGAGTTAAGTTCTTTAACAGAGAGCAGTGGGTGCATGGAACACCTTGCTAGGGCTGGTGATAGAGGCAGATACGTTAGTGACATTTACAGCAGCCTCACGTAGGCACATGGATGAAAGGAAAATGGAAGGCTCTGTGGAGTGGAAGTGTTAGACTGATCTTAGAGAAGATTAAAAGGTCGGCACAACATCATGGGCCGAAGGGTCCGAAGAAACTACCTTCTGGTTCACAGACATCCTTCAGGAATAGAAATCCACTGCCTTTCTCCTGCTTGACAAGAGATTCTGCAGATGCTGGAAATCTTAAGGAACACACACACACACACACACACACACACACACAATGCTGGAAGAACTCAGCAAGCCAAGCGGCATCTTTGGAGGAAAATAGACAATCGACATCTAGAGCCAAGCTCCTTCATCAGCACCTGAATTTCTCCAGCATTTTGTGTGTAAATTGCAGACCTTGATTCCAAACACTTAACTGCCTCTTCAGTTTCGGGGCAGTAATTATTGGTAGGTCTATTGAGGGACACCTTCCAACACTTAAAAGATATTTGGTCAGGTACTTGGGCAGGAAACCCTTTGAAGGTTATGGGCCAAATGTAGACAAATCGAAGCAGCATAGGTAGATACATTGGATGGCATATACATGTTGGCCCAAATTGTCTGTTTCCACTTAGGATAACTCTATGACTGTAATAAAAGCTGGCAACTTTGGTATTGGTTTATTTTTGTCAAGTCTCTTGATGTTTGTATGAGTATGAGAGACATTGACAGCTTTTATCTTTTTCCAAGCTGAAATGTCAAATGCTAACAGACTTGAATTTAAGTTGTGGGAGTAATTTCAAAGCAGATTACAGTACAACTTTTTTACACAGTGTGGAGTGGTGGGGACTTGGAAGAGGACCACAACCTTGCTGTAGGGTTTGGAGGATTACGTGCCTCAATGACCTCGAGAGCTATGTTGACTCGAGTCAGAGCCTTGTGCTTTGGCTCTTGGTAGGGTGACCCATGCCAAACAGGTCAAAGGTTAGAAGCCAGAGTAAGAGTAGTTCACCAGTCCTCCAGGTTCTTGGGTTCAGCTCAGGGCTAACAACCCTGACTGATAAAAAAAACTGGTACAGAAACAGCAATGGAAGAATCCTTCTGCATCTCCAGTGGCATAGCAGTAAGTATGTAAGTGGTGGTGGGGAAATAGATAATTAACACTTCAGGTTGAGACTCTTGATGTGGGCTCGTTGATCAAGTGAGGAGTCTCAACCTGAAACGTCGATGGTCTATTTCACTCCATAGATGATTTGCTGAGTTCCTCCAGTGAATGATTACATTGGATACAGGCCATGAAAGACATCATTCAGCCCAGCCAGTTCACATCTGGGATCTACTCAAACACCCTCCTGGATTTCATCATTCCCCTCTGTGACACTTTACTGCCCTTTCCCACACCCACTTGCCCAACCTCCCCTTTAAAGCATCTGTACGATTTATTGCAACTCCTCCCCATGGGGGGGAAGACAAAGGTTAGCTGTATTTATTCAATGCAGCACTGAAACGGTGAGTGAAATGCTTCGATTGACTCACCGACCAACAGGTACGAGGCTGTGCAGGGGGCAGCACATGCTTCCTGTGCCAACATAACTTCCTGACACAAACCTGCAGGTCTATGGAATATGGGAGGGAGCTGAAACACCACTCAGTCACAGGAAGAACGTATAAGCATCGTCCAGACACCAGTGGGAATTGAACCCTGATCACTGGCACCGTAAAGCCTTGCACTAACCTCCATCCCACCATGTTGCCTCATTTCCCACCACTCTCTGCAAAAAGGATTTCTTTTCTGGATTCAAAGTTCAAAGTAAATTTATTATCAAAGAAATGTGTATGTGTAACACCTGTGTAGTGTATAAGATGATGAGAGGCATTGATCATGTGGATAGTCAAAGGCTTTTTCCCAGGGCTGAGATAGTTGCCACGAGAGGACACAGGTTTAAGGTGCTGGGAGCAGGTACAGAGGAGATGTCAGGGGCAAGTTTTTTACTCAGAGAGTGGTGAGTGCATGGAATGGGCTGCCAGCAATGATGGTGGAGGCAGATACGATAGGGTCTTTTAAGAGACTTTTGGATGGGTACATGGAGCTTAGAAAAATAGAGGGCTATAGGTAAACCTAGTAATTTCTAGGTAGGGACATGCTTGGCACAACTTTGTGGGCCAAAGGGCCTGTATTGTGCTGTAGGTTTTCTATGTTTCTATGTTTATCGTATGTGACTGGTCATTGCACTCTTTATGAGAAAAGTCTAATTACATTGTACTTTACTGGGTGCATGTGGGCCACCAGATGCTCTAGGTTTTGAAAGGAGGCAGTGAATTGAAAGCATACACTTCTGGAGGTAAATTTTGTTTATAAAAATAATAATATATACAAAATATTTACATGGGTAAGCACAATTCCAAATTCCTTTTTAGTTAGAATCAGTGAGACTCATCAGAATAACCTTTATTACTCCATTTTCTCTGATTAATTAGATCTAATATTATTCCCTATTTAATGGTTTACAGACTAATACTTGCCTTTTTATTTATCCCTAGATAGTTAGGAAACTAATTGAATTCCTGTTTTCTGGTATTATGGTTAACATCAGTTTGTTTCAGTTTCAGGTCAGTATGTCTACAAATTCAACTTCAATACAAATCTCATTCCGCCACTTATCAATGTCCTTGCAAAAATAATAATTTCTTCCAGAAAATCAAATTCAGAGATTCCTGGAATGAGAAATAACCTTATACATCCAATCATATTAAACTATCTATGTCTTGAAAATTTTTTTCCTGCGCTGGTTCTACAATCTTAGGTGGCTCACCATTTGGTTCATGGTCGTTGGGTGAAATGTTTGGTCATCCATGGAAAGTTCATTCACAAAACTTCACAAACAAAACCTGACCTGTATACAACAGGATTATAACCCAGAAGTTCCTATACGCATTCTATTTTCTATTTCAAAATAACTCAATATCACATTGTCATTTCCAAACATTTCTCAGTTACAACATTACTGAGCATATTTCAAACACAAATTATACACTCGGAACAGTGAGTTTTTTTAATTCACCAGATCCCTTGGTATGATTTAACAGAACTAATTCCCAGTTATACGGTGGAGGTCTTGGACACTTGCCTCTCCGATATCGTCTCGCTGTAGCTGGTGCTCATTATAGCCATAGCTTCAATAAATCTTTATCGATATTGTCTCTCCTTCAAGGACTTCACCCTGAGGATTTCCAGTAAGTAGGGTAGAGCTACTACCTACTAACAGTTTATAGTTTGAATAGTTTGCAGCATTTCTGTCGCTGGCCACGTCTGTGCCAGCCATGCCTCGTTCTCGCATAGCTATTTTTAAAAAGTTGTCTTTTTTAAATTCGGTAAATCTCATTTTCATTCCTCCATAGGTGGAGCTTTCTAACATGACACCTTTTGGGTTTAATTAACCTGGGTTACATATGTCACTGAGATTCATTTTCTTGCGGGTATTTATAGGAAAATAAATATAGAAGAATTTTATGAAAAACTGTACATGAAAAAGACTACCAAACAACCAATGTGAAAAAGAGGACAAATAGTACAGATAAGTAAAAATAAACAAAACTGAATTGTCGAGTCCTTGAATGAGTGAGTGGTACCACCACAACAGCCTCTCACTCAATGTCAGCAAAACCAAAGAGATGATTATTGACTATGGGGAAAGAAGCCAGACATCCATGAGCCAGTCCTCATAAGGGAATCGGAGGTGAAGTCGTTCAGTAACTTTAAATTCCTTGGCATTGTCATATCAGAGGATCTGTGCTGAGACCAGGACGTAAATGCCATCACAAAGAGGCACAACAGCACCTCCGCTTTCTTAGAAATTTGTAGAGAAAACTTTGACAATATTCTATAGATGCACAGCAGAGAGTCTATTGATTGGTTGCATCATGGCCTGGTATGGAAACACCAATGCCTCGGAATGGAAAGTGTTTAAAAAGTGGTGGGTATAGCCCAGCCCATCATGGGCAAAGCCCCCACCCCCCATCAATGACCACATTTACAAGCAGTGCGGCTGCAAAAAAGCAGCATCCATTATTAAGGACCCCCACAATCCAGTCCATACTCTCTTCTTACTACGACCATCGGGCAGGAGGTACAGAAACCTATGGTCCTACACTAACAGGTTCACGAAAAGCTACCACCCATCAACTCAGGCACCTGAACCAGCATGAATACCTCAACTCTGGACTCAACTTCAAGGTCTCTACAACTCACGTTTTCAGTATTATTTATTTGTTATTATATCTTTGTATTTCCACAGTTTGTCTCCTTTTGCCCATTGGTTGTGTTTAGCTTCTCACTAATAATATTGCATTTCTTTATACCACTGTGAATGCCCGCAAGAAAATAAGTTTCAAGTTAGCATATGGTGACATAGACTGATTTTGATAATAAATTTATTTTGAACTTTGGACTTTGGAAGTGAGTCTGTAGGTCAGAATCAGCTCAGAGTTTAGGGAAGTGAAGTTATCCATGCCTGTTCAGGACCTGGTGGTATAGGACCAAAGGCTCCTGAACCTGTACCACAGGGGCAGCAGTGAGAAGAGAACATGGTCTGGATAGTGGAGGGTCTATGATGATGGATGCTGCTTTCTTGTGGCAGTACTTCATGTAAATGCGTTCAAAGATGGGGAGGGCTTTGCCAGGATCCCCTCTTCGATCTCTCAAGTGACGATCTCGCTCTGACAGCCTCCATAATGAAACCTTCTGAATCTATTCCAACCTTTCATCTCTTTCAAAACCTTTGTTAGGTCATCCCTCAGTGTTTTGTTTTTCTCAAGAGAAAAGCATGGTGTGCTTTGAAACTACTGACAGAAAGTGGGACAGAACTTACAAGTGATAAATGAGCCACATCTGATATGAATAGACAAAATTGGCCAGCAATTTAAAAGGGGTTTCTTAAAGACGCATTTCTGACATTGTTACCTGAAGGCATCATGTTCCAAATTAATGTGTAGTCTGGTGAAATGAGAGAGGGTAATTTCATGAAGAAGAATGGTGTTTCTGTTGTACATGTGGACCAAGTATTGACAATAGGAACAGTACTTTTCTTCAAAGATGTAAACCAGTTGGACCACGTTCTGACAAGCATAGCCATAGTGTTGGATAGACGTGAATATACTGAGAATGGAGGGATATAGAGTCACGGAGCACTGTAACAAACAGGCCGTTTAGCCCATCTTGTCTGTGTTGACCTGTTTTCTGCTTAGTTCAATTGACCCATACTTAGACCATTGGCCTCCACATCCCTCTCATCCTTGTACTGATCCAAACTTCTCTTAAATGTTGCAATTGAACCCACATCCAGTTCGTTCCACACTCACCACCCTCTAAGTGAAGAAGTTTCCCCTCACGTTCCCCTTAAATATTTCAACTTTCACCCTTAACCTATGGCCTCTGTTGTCACCCAACATGAGAGGAAAAAGCCTGCATTTAATTACCCTATCAACACAGCTCATAATTTTATATACCTCTATTAGAATTTCCTTCACTCTTCTGCACTCCAGGAGAAAGGATCCTAAACTATTCAACCTTGTTACTCAGGTTATCAATTCCTGACAACAATGCTGATATGGATCATATACAGGTAGAAGAGTTTACAGAACCTATGGACCGATTTTCAAGGACTCGATAATTCACATGTTCTTGGTATTAATTATTTACTATTTTTTTTTATTAGCGACATCCAACACATTATCCTCCTCTCCTTCCACCATCTCCAAAGGGATCTTGCCACTATACTTACCCCCCCCTCCACTTTCCTCAGGGATTGCTCCCTCCATGATTCCCTTGTCCATTTGTCTATCCCCACTAATCTCTCTTCAACACATCCCTGCAAGTGGCCTAAGTGCTACACCTGCCCATTCGCCCCCTCCCTCACCTCCATTCAGATCCCCAAACAGTCCTTCCAGGTGAGTCAACACTCCACCTGCATATATTGTGCCCTGTGTTCCCAATGCATCCTCCTCTACATTGGTAAGACACATCATAAATTGGGAGATTGCTTCTTCGAGCACCTCCGTGCTGTCTACCAGAAATGGGACTTATGGGTGGCCAAGCATTTTAATTCCCATTCCCATTCCCATTCTGATCTGTCAGTCCATGGTCTCCTCTTGTGTCACGATGAGGCCTCCTTATATTTCGTATGGGTAACCTCCAACCTGATGGCATAAATATCAGTTTCTCCTTCTGGTAAACAAATTTTACACCCTCCCCCCACATACTCTATTCCCCACTGTGAACTTTTACCTTAATTTGGGTCCCTTCTTTCTTCCCTTTCTCTTATGGTTCAGTCTCTTCTCCTATCAGATTCCTTCTTCTCCAGTCCTCGACCTTTCCCACCCACCTGGCTTCACCTATCATCTGTCAGGTAGGCTCCTTCTCTACCCACACCTTTTTTATTCTGGCATCTTCCCTCTTCCTTCTCATTCCTGAAGAAGAGATTCAGCCCGAAACATCAATTATCTATTCCTTTCATTAGATGCTGCCTGACCTGCTGAGTTACTCCAGCATTTTGTGAATAATGCTCTTGATTTCCAGCATCTGCAGACGTTCTCATGTTTATAAGTTATTTTTTTATTTGCACAGTTTGCCGCCTTTTGCATATTGATTGTTTGTCAGTCTTTGTTTTATTTTCATTGATTCTATTGTAGACTCAGTAGCCACTTTATTAGGTAGCTCCTGTACCTAACTGGGTGGCAGAGGGGAGCTATGTCTCTACCAAAGGAGGTGTAAGGTGCTCCTTCTCTCCGCTAGCCTGCAGGTCACCCTTGGGCAAGGTGTAACACCAGCTTAGCCCCCGATCAGGGTCGTGTGGAGCCAAGGAGCCGGTGGTAGATGGTCGTTTGAGCAGCCGGTGCGTATCACAAGACCTGATTATGCGACCACTGACACCAGGAAGACAATCTCCGGAGAGTATTGATCATGGCTGGTTCACCTATCTTGTAAGGACACGGCCCAGAAGAAGGCAATGGCAAACCTATTCTGTAGAAAAATTTGCCAAGAACGATCATGGTCATGGAAAGACCATGACCACCCACATCATACAACATGGCATATAACAAACAAACCTGTACCTAATAAAGTGGCCAGTAAGTGTATGTTTGTGGTCTCCTGCTGCTGTAGCCCATCCATTTCAAGGGTTAGTGTGTTGGTTGTTTCTTGCACCATTCCCTGTAAACTCTAGAAACTGTTGTGTGTGAAAATCCTGAAAATATTGGATAGCATAGCAAAGGTTTATTCAGATATACAGTATAGAGAGTAAATGAGAGGTGAGAGAGGATATCAGACCATTGGAAAATGATGCTGGAGATGTTGTAATGGGGGACAAAGAAATTGCAGATGAACTTAATGACTATTTTGTATCAGTCTTCACAATGGAAGACACTAGCAGTATGCCAGAAATTCAGGAGGATCGGGGGCAGAATGTAGTTGTTATCGTTAAGGAGAAAGCCCTTGGGAAGCTGAAAGATCTGAAACAGGTAAGTCCCCTGGACTAGATGGACAACACGCCAGTGTTCTGAAAGAGGTAGCTGAAAAGATTGTGGAGGCATTAGTAATGATCTTTCAAGAATCACTGGATTCTGGAATAGTTCCGGAGGTCTGGCAAAGTGCAAATGTTACTCCACTATTTAAGAATGGAGGGAGGCAGAAGAAAGGAAACTGTAGGCCAATTAGCCTGGCTTCAGTGTTTGAGAAGATGTTGGAGTCCATTATTAAGGATGAGGTTTCGGGGTACTTGGATATGCATGATAAAGTAGGCTATTGTCAGAATGGTTTCATTAAGGGGAAAAATTGCCTGACAAATCTTTTGGAATTTGTTGAGAAAATGACAAGCAGGGCAGACAAGAGGGGTCAGTGGGCGTTGCTTTCTTGGATTTTCAGAAGACCTTGGACAAAGTGCCGAACATGAGGCTCCTTAGCAAGATACTATCATGGATAGGAGATCGGCTGATTGGAAAGAGGCACATGGTTGGAATAAAGGGGGGCTATTTTGGTTGGCTGCCAGTGACAACAGGACTCTTGAGACCACTTCTTTTCATATTGTATGTCAGTGATTTAGATGACAGAATTTATGGCTTTATGGCCAAGTTTGCAGACTATACAAAGATAGGAGGAGGAGGAGCAGGTAGTTTGCAGAAGGACTTGGTCAGATTGGGAAAATGGGCAAAGAAATGGCAGATGGAATATAGTGACAGAAGGTATGTGGTCATGCACTTGGTAGAGGAATAAAAGCATAGAATATTTTCTGAACGGGGAGAAAATTCAAAAATCAGAGATGCAAAGGAACTTGGGAGTCCTCATGCAGGATTCCCTAAATGTTAACTTGTAGGTTGAGTCAGTGGTAAGGAAGGCAAATACAATGAAAAGGCTGGAATATAAGAGAAAGGATGTGATGCTGAGGTTTATAAGGTATTGGCCAGACTGCACTTGGAGAATTGAGAACAGTTTTGGGACCCTTATCTAAGAAAGTATGTACTGGCATTGGAGAGGGTCCAGCGGAGGCTGATGATAACGATTCTGGGAAGGAAAGGGTTACCATATGAGACTGTTTGATGCCTCTGTTTGACCCGCTGGAATTTAGAAGAATGGCAGGGTGGGGCGTGCGGAAATCACATTAAAATCTATCAAATATTGAAAAGCCCAGATAGAGCAAATGTGGACAGGATGTGTCCTGTAATGGGTGAGTCTAGGACCAGAGGGTACAGCCTTAGAATAGATGGACGTCCATTTAGAACAGAGGTGAGCAGGAATTTCTTTAGCCCCGGGGGGGGGGGAATGGTGAGTCTGTGGAATTCATTGCCACAGATGGCTGTGGAGGCTAAGTCATTGGGTATGGAGATTGGAAGTTCTGGAGTTTGATAGGTTCTTGGTTAGTCAGGGTGCCAAATGTTACAGGGAGAAGGCAGGAGAATGGGAATGAGAGATAATAAATCAGCATTGGTGGAACGGTGGAGCAGACTCAATGGGCTGGGTGGCCTAATTCTGCTCCTTTATCTTGTGTTTTTTTTCCCCCTTGTATTACCTTGATGTACTTCTATATGAAATGATCTGTCTGAAGTGCATGCAAAACAAGGCTTCCAACTGCATCTGGGTAAACATGAGAAGAATAAACATATTTTCAACTTCCAGCATCAACAATACATTAGACTGACAAATGAGATAAATGGCCCATTCAATGTCTACATCATTTCCCCCTATTACACTTACTGCCTTTGATCCACATTTTAGACATAGACATAGAGCATTACAACACACTGCAGCCCCTCAGGCCAACGATGTTTAACCTGCTCCAAGATCATTCTAACCCTTCCCTCCCACATAGCCTCCCCATTTTTCTTTCATCCATGTGTTCATTGTCTCACTTAAAGTATTTGCCTCTACCACTAACCCTGGCAGCGTGTTCCACACACACGTCACTCTCTGTGTAAAAGGTTCACCTCTGACATTCCCGTTATACTTTCCTCCAATCACTTTAAATTGTGCCCTCTTGTGTTGGCAATTTCTGCCCTGGCAAACAGTCTGGTTATGCACTCAATCTATGCCTCTTAACATCTCGTACACTCCTGTTAAGTCTCCTCCTTCATCCAAAGAAAAAATCTCTAGCTCCCTCAACCTATCCTGTTAAGGCATCCTTTCTAGTCACATTGTTATGAACATGTTACCAACCTCCACTTTAAAGATACTCAATATCTTCATCTCCACAGTGATCCATGACAATGAATTCCATAGATATGACCATAAGATATAGGAACAGAATTAGGCCATTTGGCCTATAGAGTCTGTTCTGCTATTTCATCATGGCTGATCCAATTTCTCTTGGTCCCAATCGCCTGCCTCTCCGCCCCCCCCCCATATCCCTTCATGCCAAGCAATCAAGTATCTATCAACCTTTGCCTTACATATACATTAAGACTTGACCGCCACCGCCACAGCCACTTGTGGCAACAAATTCCACAGATTCACCACTCTTTGGCTAAAGAAATTCCTTATAAAAAGGATGCTCCTCTATTCTGAGGCTGTGTCCTCAGGTCAAAAAGTCTCCTATCATAGGAAACACCCTCTCCACATCCACTCTAATAAGGTGTTTTACCATTTGATAGGTTTCAATTAGGTCACCTCTCATTCTTCTGAATTCTAGTGAATACAGGCTCAGAGCACTGAAACACTCTTCATATGACAAGCCATTCAATCTGGAATATTTTTTGTGAACCTCCTTTGAACCCTCTCCTGTGTCAGCACAAGATTCTGCACTCTCTGGCCAAACAAATCTTTCCTCATCTCTAATCTAAAGGGATAGCCTTGTATTTTGAGGCTGTGCCCTCTGGTCCTACACTCCCTCACTATTTGAACCATCCTCTCAATCTCAACTCAATCTGACCCTTTCAATATTCATTGGGTTTCAAGGAGATAACTTCACTGAATTTCGCTGTCCCCAATACTGATCCCACAACCTATGAACTCACTTTCAAGCAGTCTTCAACTCATCTTCTGGATACTTATTGTCTCTTCATGTACCGTTTTTTTCGTTTTATATTTGCACAGATAGTTGTCTTTTGCACATTGATTGTTGGCCTGTATTTGTTGTGTTTGTGCTTTGTTTGTTAGCCTGTATTTGTTGTGTTTGTGCTTTTCATTTATTCTGTTGTGTTTCTCTGTATCTACTGTGAATGCCTGCAAGAAAATTAACCTCAGGGTTGTATATGGTGACATATAGTATATTGATAATAAATTTACTTTGAACTTTGAAACAGAATGTTTTCCTTGTGAGGGTAAACCAGGGTAGGAAGTACACAGTGAACGGTAGGGCACTGAGAACAGATGGATCTGGGAATACTGATCCATAATTCCTTGAAAGTTATGTCACAGGACCACTTTTGGTTCACAGCTTGGTCATAAAGAGAGCTTTTGGCGCATTGGTCTTCATAAATCAGTGCATTGAGAAGAGGAGTTCTGATGTTAGGTTGAAGTTGTACACAGTGTTGATAAGGCCTAATTTGGTGTATTGTGTGATTAAAAGAATACAAAGAAAATTTACAAGGAACTTGGGGAGGGGAGTTACAGAGAAAGGTTGAATAGGCTCGCACTTTACTCCCTGGAACATAGGAGAATGAATGGAGATTTGATAGATGTATATAAAGTTATGAGGTGTATAGATAGGTTAAATGCAACCTTTTCACTGAAGCTGGGTTATACCAGAATTAGAGGTCACAGGTTAAGGGCGAAAGGTGAAATGTTTAAGGGGAACCTGAGGGGAATATCTTTACTCAGAGGGGTGTGAAAGCGTGGCTAGCAGAGGTTGGGGACGAAGGGTCATTTTCTAGAGAGAAGTTTGAATAAGTACATATTTAAAGTACATAAATACCATAAGACCATAAGACAAAGGAGCAGAAGTCAGCCATTCGGCCCATCGAGTCTGCTCCGCCATTTTATCATGAGCTGATCCATTCTCCCATTTAATCCCACTCCCTCGCCTTCTCACCATAACCTTTGATGCCCTGGCTACTCAGATACCTATCAATCTCTGCCTTAAATACACCCAATGACTTGGCCTCCACTGCTGCCCGGGGCAACAAATTCCATAGATTCACCACACTCTGACTAAAAAAATTTCTTCGCATTTCTGTTCTGAATGGGCGCCCTTCAATCCTTAAGTCATTCCCTCTCGTAATAGACTCCCCCATCATGGGAAACAACTTTGCCACATCCACTCTGTCCATGCCTTTCAACATTTGAAATGTTTCTATGAGGTCTTCCCTCATTCTTCTAAACTCTGTATATATTCATATTGAATAAGTACATGGATGGGAGGGGATGGAAGGCTACTGTCAGGGTTGCAGTTTAATGGGACTGGGCAACTAACAGTTTGGCATGGACTAGATGGGCTGAAGTGCCTGTTTCTGTGCTGTATTGCACTATGACTGTATAACTCCATGATGACAAGCCATATTTCTTTATCTTCCTGAGGAAGTCTGGTCAATATTGCCTACTGTGGCATGCCGAGCAGAATATGCAGTACAAGCTAGTCCCAATACCACAAGAACAAGTTATCTGCCCATTTCCATTTAGACTTCAGGGTCCACCATCTGCTACTTTATGTTAAAGTTGCATAAGACATTGGTCAAGCCTAATTTGGAGTATTGTGTGCAGGTTTGTGTAACCTAACAATGGGAAAGATGTAAACAAAGGTGAAAATGTACAGAGATTTACCATGTCTGAAAGACTTAAGTTACATATAAGGAAAAATTGAATAGGTTAGGACTTCATCCCTCGGAATGTAGAAGATAGAGGTATACAAAATTATGAGGGGAATAAATAGGGTAAAAGCAATAGTCTTTTTCCACTTTAGTTGGGTGGGACTAATTTACTGACAGTCAAACTTATTGTCATCTGCATAAGTGCATGTATGCACAGGTGCAATGAACGCTTTACTTGTAGCAGCATCTCAGACACATGGAGTCTTATTTATTTATTGAGATACGGCATGGAGTAGTCCCTTCCAGCCCTTCGAGCCACGCGGCCCAGCAGTCCCCCAGTTTAGTCCTTGCCTAATTGCAGGACGACTTACAGTGACCAACTAACCGATCAGCAGGTACGTCTTTGGATTGTGGGGGGAAACTGGAGCACCCGGAGGAAACCCACACTGTCACGGGGAGAATATACAAACTCCTTACAGGCAGTTGCGGGAATTGAACCCAGGTTGCCTGTACTGTAAAGCGTTGTGCTAACCACTGTGCTACCGTGCCACCCCTTAACCGTGGCTGATTTATTATCCCCCCCCCCAACTCAATTCTCCTGCCTTCTCTCCATAACCTTAGTAATCAAAGACCTAACAGCTATAGAGAAAGTGCAGGTAATCAATAAGGTGAAATATCAATATGCGGTAGGTTGTGAGATTAACATTCTACAGATGCTGGAAATCCAGAGTAACCCACACAAAATGCTGGAGGAGCTTAGCAGGTCAGGCAGTATTTATGGGAGAAATGAACAGTCGACAATTCAGGTTGGAACCCTTCATTAAGAGTGGAAAGGAAGCAAGCCAAAACCAAAATAAGAAAGTGGAGGAAAGGGAATACATCTGCCTTTACCACCATTTCTGGCAGGACATTCCACGCCACTAACAGTATTTATGTAAAACCCTCCCTGGACATCCATTTCAGACTAAGATCTTTTTAGGATTTTCTAATATATCAGTATGGCTCTCTTTGGCTGCCCACTACTTTGCTTGTCTCAGTAGTACCTCTCCTTTTGAAACTGGCAGCTCCCACAAAATGATAGGACCTGCAATAACCTTGTGGTGACCAGGATTCATAAATTATTACCATAGCATCAGAGAGGGGTAGGAACAGACAAGTAAGGAAAGTGTTTAATTGGAGTAAGGGGAAATATGAAGCTATCAGGCAGGAACCCGGAAGCATAAATTGGGAACAGATGTTCTCAGGGAAAAGTATGGAAGAAGTATGGCAAATGTTCAGGGGATATTTGCATGCCGTTCTGCATAGGTACATTCCAATGAGATAGGTAAAGGATGGTAGGGTACAGGAACCATGGTGTAAAAAGGCTGTTGAAAATCTAGTCAAGAAGAAAAGAAAAGGTTATGAAAGGTTCGAAAAACTAGCTAATGATAGAGATCTAAAAGATTATAAGGCTGGCAGGAAGGAGCTTAAGAGTGAAATTAGGAGAGCCAGAAGGGGCTAAGAGAAGGCCTTGGCGAGCAGGATTGAGGAAAACCCCAAGGCATTCGACAACTATATGAACAGCAAGAGGATAAGACGTGAAAGAATAGGACCAATCAAGTGTGACAGTGGAAAAGTGTGTTTAGAACCAGAGGAGATAGCAGAGGTACTTAATGAATACTTTGCTTCAGTATTCACTACGGAAAAGGATCTTGGTGATTGTAGGGATGACTTAAGGCGGATTGAAAAGCTTGAGCATGTAGACATTAAGAAAGAGGATGTGCTGGAGCTTTTGGAAAGCATCAAGTTGGATAAGTCTCCGGGACCAGATGAGATGTACCCCAAGCTACTGTGAGAGGCAAGGGGGGAGATTGTTGAGCATCTGGCAATGATCTTTGCATCATCAATGTGGACGGGAGAGGTTCCAGAGGATTGGATCTTATTCCCATATTCAAGAAATGTAATAGAGATAGCCCAGGAAATTATAGACCAGTGAGTCTTACTTCAGTGGTTAGTAAGTTGATGGAAAAGAACCTGAGAGGCAGGATTTATGAACATTTGGAAAGGGCATAATATGATTAGGAATAGTCAGCATGGCTTTGTCAAAGGCAGGTCGTGCCTCACAAGCCTGACTGAATTTTGTGAGGATGTGACTAAACACATTGATGAAGGTAGAGCAGTAGAGGTAGTGTATGTAGATTTCAGCAAGGCATTAGATAAGGTACTCCATGCAAGACATATTGAGAAAGTAAGGAGGCATGGGATCCAAGGAGACCTTGCTTTGTGGATCCAGAACTGGCTTGCCCACAGAAGGCAAAGAGTGGTTGTAGACAGGTCATATTCTTTATGGAGGTTGGTGACCAGTGGTGTGCCTCAGAGATCTGTTCTGGGACCACTTCTCTTCATGATTTTTATAAATGACCTGGATGAGGAAGTGGAGGGATGGGTTAGTAAATTTGCTGATGATAGAAAGTTTGGGGGTGCTGTGGATAGTGTGGAGGGCTGTCAGAGGTTACAGCAGGACATCGATAGGATGCAAAACTGGGCTGAGAAGTGGCAGGTGGAGTTCAACCCAGGTAAGTGTGAAGTGGTCATTTTGGTAGGTCAAATATGATGGCAGAATATAGTATTAATGGTAATATTCTTGGCAGTGTGGAGCATCAGAGGGGTCTTGGGGTCTGAGTCCACAGGACACTCAAAGCTGCTGTGCAGGTTTACTCTGTGGTTAAGAGGGCATATGGTGCATTGGCCTTCATCAACCGTGGGACTGAGTTTAAGAGCTGAGAGGTAATGTTGCAATTACGTAGGACCCTGATCAGGCCCCACTTGGAGTACTGTGCTCACTTCTGGTCACCTTGCTACAGGACGGATGTGGAAACCATAGAAAGGGTGGAGAGGAGATTTACAAGGATGTTAACAACAGGAATTCTGCAGATGCTGGAAATTCAAGCAACACACATCAAAGTTGCTGGTGAACGCAGCAGGCCAGGCAGCATCTGTAGGAAGAGGTACAGTCGACGTTTCAGGCCGAGACCCTTCGTCAGGACTAACTGAAGGAAGAGTTAGTAAGAGATTTGAAAGGGGGAGGGGGAGATCCAAAATGATAGGAGAAGACAGGAGGGGGAGGGATAGAGCCAAGAGCTGGACAGGTGATAGGCAAAAGGGATACGAGAGGATCATGGGACAGGAGGTCCGGGAAGAAAGACAAGGGGGGGGGGACCCAGAGGATGGGCAAGGGGTATATTCAGAGGGACAGAGGGAGAAAAAGGAGAGTGAGAGAAAGAATGTGTGTATAAAAATAAATAACAGATGGGGTACGAGGGGGAGGTGGGGCATTAGCGGAAGTTAGAGAAGTCGATGTTCATGCCATCAGGTTGGAGGCTACCCAGACGGAATATAAGGTGTTGTTCCTCCAACCTGAGTGTGGCTTCATCTTTACAGTAGAGGAGGCCGTGGATAGACATGTCAGAATGGGAATGGGATGTGGAATTAAAATGTGTGGCCACCGGGAGATCCTGCTTTCTCTGGCGGACAGAGCGTAGGTGTTCAGCAAATGAAAATCTCTGTGCAGGTGGTCCCAGTTACAAGGATGTTGCCTGGATTGGGGAGCATGCCTTATGAGAACAGGTTGAGTGAACTTGGCCTTTTCTTCTTGGAGCAATGGAGGATGAGAGGTGACCTGATAGAGGTGTATAAGAAGATGAGAGGCATTGATCATGTGGATAGTCAGAGGCTTTTTCCCAGGGCCAAAATGATTAACATGAGAGGGCACAGTTTTAAGGTGCTTGGAAGTAGGTACAGAGGAGATGTCAGAGGTAAGATTTTTACACAGAGAGTAGTGAGTGCATGGAATTGGCTGCCAGCAACAGTGGTTGAGGCAGATACAATAGGGACTTTTAAGAGACCCCTGGATAGGTACATGGAGCTCAGAAAAATAGAGGGCTATGAGTAACCTTAGGTAACTTCTAAGTAAATACATGTTCGACTCAACATTGTGGGCCGAAGGGCCCGTATTGTGCTGTAGGTTTTCTATGTTTCTATTATTGGCAGATCGATTATTTTATTTTCCTGAGAATGTGTCAATGTTTCCTGGACACACACCATTGAACTTTACAGCTATCACAGTGACATCTTGTTTTCGAGCTCCAAGCATGGGTCAATCTCGTGACTAGGTTGTAGTGGTTTGTCAATCACTATGGTATTTTATTTTGAAGAGCTATTGCTGTTACTTCTAGGCTACAGAAAGAATCTATAAAGAGGCTTCATTCAATATGATTGATGATCGATAGGCTGTCTGTGACTTGCCTGCCAAAAGTGGAACCGTTTGGAAAAGGGAATGAACTCTTCTCGTAGAAGGGAAAAGTTCTTCCAAGCCAGGGACTCCTGCTCTCAATTCAAGTCAAGTTTATTGTCATTTCGACCATAAGCTGCTGGTACAGTACACAGTAAAAACGAAACAACATTCCTCCTGGACCCTGATGCTGCATGAAACAACACAAAACTGCACTAGACTATGTGAGACAGCACAAGGCTACACTAGACTACATAAAATAACATTTAAACTGCACTGGACTACAGACCTGCACAGGACTACATAAAGTGCACAAGACTGTGCAGGACAGTACAATAATTAATAAACAAGACAATAGACACAGTAGAGGACAAATTACAATATAATAATAAATGATGTAGATGTCAGTCAAGACTCTGAGTATTGAGGAGTCTGATGGCTTGGGGGAAGAAACCGTTGCACAGTCTGGTCGTGAGACCCCAAATGCTTCAGTACCTTTTGCCAGATGATAGGAGGGAGAAGAGTTTGTATGAGGGGTGCGTGGGGTCCTTCACAATACTGTTAGCTTTGCGGGTGCAGTGCGTGGTGTAAATGTCTGTAATAGCGGGAAGAGAGACCCCGATGATCTTCTCAGCTGACCTCACTATCCGCTGCAGGGTCTTGCGATCCGAGACGGTGCAATTCCCGAACCAGGCAGTGATGCAGCTGCTCAGGATGCTCTCCTGAAGTCAACAACCATCTCTTTTGTTTTGTTCACATTCAGAGACAGGTTGTTGGTCTGCACCAGTCCATTAGCTGCTACACCTCCTCTCTGTATGCTGACTCGTCACTCTTGCTGATGAGATCCACCACGGTCGTGTCATCGGCGAACTTGAGGATGTGGTTCGAGGCGTGTGTTGCTGCACAGTCGTGGGTCAGCAGAGTGAACAGCAGTGGACTGAGCACACAGCCCTGGGGGGCCCCCGTGCTCAGTGTGATGGTGTTGGAGGTGCTGCTCCCGATCCGGACTGACTGCTAGTGGCTTCTAGGTTAGCTAATAGGCCCAATAAAAGTACACACACAAAATGCTGGAGGAATTCAGCAGACCAGGCAGCGTCTATGAAAATGAATAAACAGTCAACGTTTCAGGCCAAGACCCCTCATCAGGACTGGAAAGGGAATGGGGAGAAGCCGGAACTTACTGTCATCGGCTTGTCCATGTACGCACAGGTGCAATATAAACTTACTTACAGCAGCGTCACAGGCAGGTGGAGACAGATCAACAGCACTAATAAGACGTAGAAACAGAATTTTGCTGTTCGGTCCATTGAGTCTCCTCTGCTATTCCACCATGGCTGATTTATTAATCCTCTCAGTCCCATTCTCCTGCCTTCTCCCTGTAACCTTCGACAAGATTGTAATCAGAAACCTAACAGCCCAAAGTCTCAGCCCAAAACGTCAGCTGTTTCTTTCTTTCCATAGATGCTGTCTGCTTCAACAGTATTTTGAGAGTGTTGCTCTGGTTTTACGTGATCCATTCCTTGTATATTCACGCGTCCATCTAAAAGCCACCATCATTTCTGCCGCCACCACTACCCCTTAGGCTTGTTATAGGCACCCGCCATTCAATGTGTGGAAATCATGGCTCATATATCTCTTTTAAACTTTCCCTCCCTCACCTTAAATACACTTCCCTTAGTACTTGTCACTTAGAGTAAAAAGATTATATTTACTCTATCTGTGCTTCTCATAATCTCTCACAATCAGTTCTCCCTGTAGCCTCTGACTGAGAAGGCAACCCATGTTTGTCCAACCGCTCCCTGTAGCTAATCCAGGAGGCATCCCGGTGAACCTCTTCTGCACTCTCTTCTAAAACCTCTCAAAAATGTCATGGCCTTGTCATTTCATTCATTACGTACTGTGTCGTATGACATAAACGATCATGGTCTTTCCATGACCAGGATTATTCTTGGCAAATGTTTCTACAGAAGTGTTTTGCCATTGTTTTCTTCTAGGCAGTGTCTTCAGAAGGCTGGTGTCTTTAGAAGAGAATCAAAGCAAGGAGACAGAGGTTTAAGCTGAAAGGAGAAAGATTTAATAAAAGACTTGATAGGCAGTTCCCTTGCACAGAGGGTGGTGTGACAGTGGAACGAGCTGCCGGAGAAAATGGTTGAGGCAAGTGTAGTAACAGTATTTAAAAGACTCCTGAATATGTATAGAATCAGGTTTATTATCATTGAGGTATGTCAGAAAATTTGATGTCTTGCGGCAACAGAACTGTGCCGTAGATGAAAAAAAATCCCTATAGGTTACAATAGGAAATACATAAAAAAATCAATAAATAGTGCAAAATGGGAGCAAAATGGTGAGGTGTGATCATGGGTTTATGAACCATTCAGAAATACGATGGCTAGTACAGGAGAGATTATATGAGCCAAGCGCAGAAAGATATGACTAGCTTGGATAGGCATCTTAGTCAGCATGGACCAGTTGGGCTGGAGGACCTCTTCCCATACTGTATGACCGTCTCTCTGACCCTATGACTTCCTTCCTGTAACATAAAGACCATTGAGGATGCAATATTCTGTATGTCTCAGGGTAACTGGGTGAAAGAAGCAGAGTACATTAAGTCCAAAAAACAGTCAGGCATCGTAAAAGAATTCGGCCATTCAGCCCATTGAGTTTGCTCTGCCATTTCATCGTGGCTAATTTATTATCGCTCTCAACCCTATTTTCCTGCCTTCACCCTGTAACCTTTGACAGCCTTTCTAATCAAGAACCTATCAATCTCCACTTTAAATATACTCAATGCTTCCACAGCCATCTATGGCAATAAAATTCATAGATTCACCACCCTCTGGCTCAAGAAATTCCTCCTCATCTCTGTTCTGAAGGGACGTCCTTCTTTTCTGAGGCTGTGCCCTCTGGTCCTAGACTCCCCCACTAGAGGAAACATCCTCTCCACATTCACTCCATCGATGCCTTTCGATATTCAACAGGTTTCAATGAGATCCCCCGTCATTCTTCTAAACTCCAGTGAGTACAGGTCCAGAGCCATCAAATGCTCCTCGTACATTAATCCTTTCATTCCTGGGATCATTCTGGTGAACCTCCTCAGGACACTCTCCAATGCCAGCAAGTTGTTTCTTAAATAAGGTATTTGTTGCATTTATTGATACCTACAACCGTCAGGTTCCTGTAACAGCATGGATAATTACCACAGCTTTGAGCCGATTCTACAACCCACAGGCTCACTTTTGAGGACTCCTCACAACTCATGTTTCAGTATTATTTTTTGTTATTTATACAACTGGTCTCCTTAAGTTTGCCCCCCTCAAACTCCTCTGAACTTAAACCTTTGCATCCTCTTGCTGGGAAAATATTATGCGCTGTCACCTTGTCTCATCATCATCATTATGTTCCATGTTGTATGACGTGGTCAGCCATGTGACCATGATTGTTCTTGGCCACATTTTTCTATAGAAGTTGTTTGCCATTGCCTTCTTCTGGGCAGTTTCTCTACAGGACAGGTGACCCCAGTCATTATCAATACTCTTCAGAGATTGTGTGCCTGGTGTCAGTGGTCACATAACCAGGACTTGTGATATGCACCAACTGCTCATACGACCATCCACCACCTGCTCCCATAGTTTCATGTGACCGTGATCGGGGGAGGTTAAGCAGATGCTACACCTTGACAGTGTGATCTGCGGGCTAGCGAAGGGAAGGAGAGCTTTACACCTCATTTGCTAGAGACGTATCTCCACCCTGCCACTCAATCTATGCCTCTCATGGTTTTATATCCCTCTATCAGGTCATCCTTCTGTCCCCTATCTTTCAGAGAATGAAGTTTGAGTCTACGCAACCTGTCCTTGCAACTCGGCCTTGCATGTTCAGGCAACATTATGAGTGAATTTAAACTTGACAACGTGAGCTCTTGGCTCATTGGCAAGGAGGTATATTATTGTCACATGTAACAAGATGCAGTGAAAAACTTTTGCATGCCATCCATTTAGATCAACACTCAAAGTTCAAAATAGGCATTCACCACAGAACAAAGAAATACTAGAGAAATCAATGAAAAAAGACTGACAAACAATCAAAGTGCAAAAGAAGACAAACTGTGCAAATACAATACTAATACTAAGTAAATAAGAGATAAATAGATAAATAATACTGAGAACATGAGTTGTAGAGTCCTTGAAAGTGAATCAATGGGTTGTGGAATCAGTTCAGGGTTGAGGTGAGTGAAGTTATCCTCCAACCTCATTGCATGAACATTGATTTCTTGAACTTCCAGTAATTGCTCCCTCTCCTCTCCTTCACCATTCCCCATTCCTGTTTCCTTCTCTCTCCTTATCTCCTTACCTGCCCACCACCTCCCTCTGGTGCTCTTTCCCCTTCCCTTTCTTCCATGGACGTCTGTCCTCTCCTATCTTTCTCCAGCCCTTTATCTCTTTTGCCATTCAACTTCCCAGCTCTTTACTTCACCCCTCCCCTCTCCCAGTTCCACCTATCACCTGACATTTTGTACTTCTTCCTCCCCTCAGCCCACCCTGATGGTAGACTTCTCCTATTCCTTTCCAATCTTCAAGAAGGGTCTCGCCCCGAAACATCGACTGTTTACTCTTTTCCACGGATTCTGCCTGACCTGCATTTTGTGTGTGTTGCTTTAGATTTCCTCATGGAAGTTATCCACACTGGTTCAGGAGCCTGATGGTTGAAGGGTGATAATGCCATACGTCATCACATCGAGGTTGTAGGATGAAACCTGAGTGCTGAATGGAGTGTTAACAGTTGCAGAGGAGGTGTAGTATCGGTGTACAAATAAAATGCGTGTGCCATAGAAGTGGTTGGATCCACACACCCACCACTTTCTGTGTATAAAAAATCTACCTCTGGCATTCCCCCCTATCTTTCTTCCAATAACCTTAAAAATATGGAGTCCTGACGAAGGGTCTCAGCCTGAAACGTCGACTGTACCTCTTCCTAGAGATGCTGCCTGGCCTGCTGCATTCACCAGCAACTTTAATGTGTGTTGCTTGAATTTCCAGCATCTGCAGTATTCCTGTTGTTTGCATTTTTAAAAATATGCCTGCTGTTTTAGCCATTTCTGCCCTGGGAAAAGGTCATTGGCTGACCACTCGATCTGTGCTTAAACATTAAATGCATACCCAGAGACATCAAATGCCCCTGATACATTCAATATGGGGATCAAAATATTTCCAAGTGTGGTCTGCCTTTTCCTCAGCCTCTGTAACCAGAATGAGAATTGGGGAAAAAAAATCCAATTTCAACTCCCCATTCAGGCCACCCTCTCAACTCTTCTCTTCTCCTTACCTGCCTGTCTTCTCCTCTGGTTCCCCTCTTCCTTCCCTTTCTTCCACGGTTTACATTCCTCCCCAAACAGATTCATTCTTCTTCACCCCCTTACCTCTTCCATCTATCACCTCCCAGCTTCTCACTTCATCCTCCCTCTTCCACCCTCTCACATTCCGCCTCGCCTTGTCTCACCTATTGCCTGCCAATTTATACTTCTTCCCCTCCCCTCCCCTCCCTCCCCAACTTCTTATTCTGGCTTCCTGCTTCCTTTCCAGTCCGGATGAAGGGTCTCGATCTGAAACATCAACTGTTTATTCCTCTCTGTTGATGCTGCCAGTCCTTCAGAGTTCCTCCAGCATTTTGTGTGTGTGTGTGGAGCTCTGGATTTCCAGTATCTGCAGAATCTCTTGTGTTTGTGTAATGCAAAACAGATTGGCCTGGAGAAACTGAATGAGGAATTATTTCTGGAGCGATTTGCTTGCTTTTATAGTTAACTATTCTCATGTGTGACTGGTGCGCTGTCTGTGGGCTCAGACTATCTTGAGGTCACTAACCCAGAGGAGGTAACCTTGCCTTATGTAGTGAGCTTAGCGCCAGAATACGTACAGTCAGCACCACAATTCCAAGCCATTAATCAGCATCCTGTTCAAAAGCACAGCAATTTTTTTAATCCCCCACTTTGTCTATCTCTCACTCCCTGCCAAGTTTCTCTCCTCCCTGATCTGTGGCCAACCTCAATGTGTTGTGTATCTCTGGGTGGCTCTCACTATCTCGAGCGGCTGTTCTTAAACGAATGAGAGGGAGGCAAGGACACATGGGGGTCAGGCCTACGTCCGTTCCCAGCCACACACAAACGCTCTTCAGCAAGAGACTCTAGGTTGTCAAACCTCCAGCTTTGTGTTGCTCTAAACCTGTCACACACCCACCATGTTACAACTCTGCTTCTGTGTGTAGGCCTTGAAAAAAAAGTTCAGAGCAGGACAAATTCCCAAACTGCCGTTGCAGAGCTGTGCCTGAGAGGATGGGTCACTCTCAAAACTGAATTTCACACTGCCTGCGCTCTCCAAACAGTGTAAAGTAAGATCATAAGACATAGGAGCAGAATTAGGGCATTCAGCCCATCGAATCTGCTCTGCCATTCCATCATGGCTAATTAATTTTCCCTCTCTACCCCATTCTCCTGCCTTTTCCCTGTAACATTTAATGCCCTGATTAATCAAGAACCTATCAACCTCCACTGTAAGTATATCCAATGACTTGGCCACCACAGCCACCTTTGGCAATGAATTCTACATATCCACCACCCATTGGCTGAAGAAATTTCTCCTCATCGCTGTTCTCAATGGACATCCTTCTATTCTGAGGCTACACCGCTATAGGAAACATCCTCTCCACATCTACTCTATCTATGCCTTTCAATATTCAATGTTTCAAAGAGATACCCCCTCATTCTTCTGAACTCCAGCAAGTACAGGCTCAGAGCCATCAAACACTCCCCATATGTTAACCCTTTCATTCCTGGAATCATTCTCTTGATCCTCCCCTGAACCCTCTCCAAAGCCAGTACATCCTTTCTTAGATAAGGGATCCAAACCTGCTCACAATACTCCAAATACAGTCTGTGCAATGCCTTATGTGGCATAAATATCGCGCTTGCACAAGCTCAGGGCTATTGTAGAGACATAAATGGCTGTGGATGTTGGAATCTGGAGCAACACACAAAATGCTGGTGGAACATCATGGGTCGAGCACCATCTGTGGAGGCGGGGAGGCGGGGGGTGGGAGTGGGGGGAGTTGGTTGGGGGATATCAGCCCAAGTGAAGAAGAAAAGAAAGAAGATTAGTTTTATTTGCCATATTAAGATGGAAGCATGTAGTGAAATATCTCTTCCCCATTCCTCTCCACTTTCTCTCCCTATCTCTCCTCTTCTCCACCTCTCTCTTTCCCCCTTCCATCACTCTCTCTTTCTCTCCCCTCCCCCTCCCTGCCCCTCCCTCTTTCCCTCCCCCTCTCTTCCTCTCCCTCTTTCTCTCCCCTCCCCCTCCCCGCATCTCTCTTTCTTTCCTCCCCCTTCTTGCCTGTCCCCTTCACCTCCCTTCATCACTGCCTCTTCCTCTCTCTCTCGCTCTCTCTCTATCTACCTCTTTCTCTTTCTCTATCTCTATTTCCATTTCTATCTCTATCCCTCTCCATCTCTCTCTCCCTTTTTCTTTTAAATCGTCCTTTGGAATCCTGCCCGGTTGTGCATTGGCTGAGACCCATGTTACGCAGATTAGGCACAGAAGAGTTAATATTTAAATAAACTGGTTACTATTTGCTTACTCAGTGGATTGTATAAAGAACAAAAGAAGAGAATAGATTAAACTGCAGGCGAACAGTTTTTCATATTTTCGGATTAAAGTAACCAACCACACTGTTCCAGTCACCCTTGCTGGTTTCGAGCAAACTGCGTTCAGATGCTGAACTCAGACTGTGAGATATGAGCTGTATTTGTCACACGTACATTGAAATATTGAAGTGTGCAATTGGTGTCATCGATTGCAATGTGCTGGAGGAAGCCCGCCAGTGTCACCACACTTCTGGCACCTAGGACTCTCTCACCTTATTTAGACTGTGGAGGGAAAGCAGATGTCCTGGAGGAAACCTGCGCGGTCACGGGCAGAATGTGCCAACGCCTTACGGACAGCTGCGGGAATCGGACAGCGATCAGTCGGTGATCACGAGCGCTGTGAGGCAATTGCGGTAACCACTATCGCCGGTATGCTACTGTGCATCGGTAAAGTTGTGATCTCACTCAGCTCCATTGTTTATTTATGTATTTACTGAGACGCAGCATGAAATAGGCTCTTCTGGCCACCCAAGCAACGTCGCCCAACTGCCCCCTAGCCTAATCACAGGACAATTTATAGCCTACAAGCTGATACATCTTTGGACTGTGAGAGGAAACTGAGGCACAGTCCCGGGGAGAATGTAGGAACTCCTTGCAGGCAGCGACAGGAATTGAACCCGGGTCACCTGTACTGTAAAGCACTGTGCTGACCACTGCACTACCGTGCAACATCGATCATTAAGGACCCCCATCACCAAGACATACCCTCTTCTCACTATTACCAACAGGAAGGAAGTACAGGAGCATGAAAACTCACACTCAGTGATTCAGGAACAGCTTCTTCCCCTCTGCCATCAGATTTCTTTTTTTTAATTTAATTTTAGAGCTTCCCTCCGCCCCCCCCCCACCCCCGAGCTCGGCCAACGAATACCCCATCAGATTTCTGAATGGATATTGAACCCATGAACACTACCTCACTAATTTTGTGCACGACTTATTTAAAAAAAATATATAGTTCACAGTTGTTACTATTTTATATTTCATTGTACTGCTGCCACATAGCAACAAATTTCATGACACATGTCGGTGATATTAAACCTGATTCTGATTCTGAGCATTTACCAAAGCTGATAAACATTAGAGTTGTGTGTGCTCTGCAGAAGGTAGACTATTGTCTACCTCAGTAATGGGATATAACTGGTTTCACTTATGCTTGTTCAGAAAATGTTGGGTATTCGCGTTCATTCCTGGCTCATAACTCTCTTCTCTATGCATCATGGGGCTAGTTAATGCCAGTGGAGTTCTTGTCAAAATGAACGATAATAACGACATGAAACTGCTGTCTGGCTGTAAAAATCACATCCTGTTACTACAGGCATTTTCTACGAAACTGCTTTTAAAGAACATCCAGAGGGAATATTAAAGGTGACTATCATGTTGCCTAAATGTTTTCCAAATCTGGGCCATAGTTCAAGGCTTCTGATTCCCGCCGATGCTTTTATACACATTTGGAAGACGTCAATTGTAGAATCACTAAATCCACCAGCACAGAAAAAATCCATTCAGCCCATCTTGACTGTGTTTTGTTTTATTTGTGCTATAGTTCTTCTTTTCACACGTTAGTTGTTTAGCACAGAGAATGTTTCAGCACAGCATTGCAGTATGGGCCATTCGGCCCATGATGTTGTGCTGACCTTTTAGAACATCTGGTCCATGTTGTCTGTCAGTCTTTGTTTCTGTATAGTTTTTCATAAATCCTTTTGTATTTCTTTATTTTTCTATAAATGCCTGCAAGAAGATGACCCTCAAGGTGATATAGGGTAACATAAAATATCTATTTCTCTATTTATTTAGAGAAATAGTGTGGAAGAGGTGCTTCTAGCCCACCGAGCCATGCCACTAAGCAACCCACTGTTGTTCCTTTTCATGCCTTGTGGCACAACGGGCAGCATTTTTGCCATTTCCATGGCATGTCAATGTCTTTTACAAGACTGAGTTGCTAGCTCGATGCTCAACCCAGTACGGATGGAAAGCATGCAAGAAGCCGGCCAGATTCGAACCCGGGAACATTTGCCGGAAAGCCCAGTGCGGATGCCACTAGACCACCAGCTGGCTAACCCACTGATTTAACCCAAGCCTGATCACTGACCAATTGACCGATTAACCAGTAGGTATTTGGACTATGGGTAGAAATCAGAACACCAGAGCATACCCACATGGTCGCGGGAAGGGCGTACAGATGTTCTTACAGACTGGAATTGAATTCCGATTTCCGACTGTTATGAGATGCTCCCAACAGCACCATCTTCCGAAATTTTGACATTCTAACTCCCCAGAGTATGGATAGCTGGTGCGGCCACTTTAAGGGCTCAGGATGGTCTCACTAATTAGTAATCATGATTTGGGTGCCAAGAATCGTGTCTTTAAGCAACACCTGAACTGCAATTCAGTGTTCAATCGTAAGCCTATTAGTGATATCGTCTGGCATTTGTTTCATGCTCAGATCCAGTTTGGTACCGTCTTGAACTTTCCTTCAGATACCTCAGCATTTGGGTCCAAACCATCCATGTCACATGTCATGTCACAACTACACCCCAAACTGCAAAAGCATTATGTTAACTATAATGCTAAAATGGCGGACTTTGATAATAAATTAAGGTCGAGATAAAGTGGATGTAGAGAAGTTGTTTCCTAGAGTGGCGACGGGGTCTAGGACCAGAGGCACGTCCCTTTATAACAGGGAAGAGAAGGAATTTTTTTAGCCTGAGGGTGGTGACTTTGTGGAATTCTTTGCCACAGACGGAGGCAATGAATTTTGGAGGCCATTGGGTATATTTAAGGAAGAGGTTACTAGGCTTTCAATTGGTAAGGGGGTTAAGTGTTACAGGGTGAAGGCAGGAAAATGAGGTTGAAAAACAAATCATCCATGATTGAATAGTGGAGTGGCTGATAGGCAGAATGGCTGAATTTTGCTCCTACTATGTTCATGTGCATTGCGATTACACAAGGCACGAGAACTTAGCAACAAGAGCAGGCCAACCTACCCTCGGCTTACAGAGGCCCTCTATTGTTCGGGTTCGACCATGAACGTTGCATCCAAGCTATCTATGTTGTTAGTCCTGGGCCGCCGGTGTACAAGCCAGGGCAGTAGAATATGGAGAGCAAGCTCCCCCTCCCCACGCAGCTGATGAAATCAAAAGAACAGCAGGGACCGATACAGTTTGGCACCATCAGCGTCGCAGGAATTGCCAGTCAGCATTCAATTCAATGTAGGACTGCTTTAGTGACTCAGGCTTCTGATTTTTCCTCGGAATTTACTCTCGGAGCCTTCTCCATGAGTGGGTATAGTTGCAAGGTAGCAGAGGATTGAGATCAGAGTTTTCCTTCTCCTAGATGAGCTACCAATCACAGCTGATGTGCCCCATCTGCCCAGAGTTTTAAGGCACCAGTAATCTGCCTTTACCCTTTCTCCTGTCAGTACAAACGGTTCCGCTGGGCTTTGTCGATTAGCCACACATGAGGCCAGGAGCAGGACTTGATTTTCAGAGGCGATTTGAGCGTACACCATTGGGAGCATTTAATAGGGAGAGGGAGCTGATTCCCACCCCAAATCCTGCTATGATAGCCTTAAGGAACATGGGTTCTGTAAACTATTTAACAATTAAGTTGAATTATACACTTAACAGCCACTTTATTAAGTAGACCTTTACACCTGCTCATTAACGTAAATATCTAATCAGCCAATCACGAGGCAGCATCTCAATGCATTAAAGCATGCAGACATGGTCAAGAGGTTCAGTTGTTGTTCAGACCAAATATCAGACAAGGAATGAAATGTGATCAAAGTGACATTGACCCATGGAGTAATTATAGGTGCCAGATGGGGAGGTTTGAGAAACTGTTAATCTCCTGGGATTTTCAAACACAACAGTCCATAGAGTTTACAGGAATGATGTGAGAAACGAAAAAAAAACATCCAGTGAACAGCAGTTCTGTGGGTGAAAATGCCTTGTTAATGAGATAGGTAAGAGGAGAATGGCCGGACTGACAGACTGTCTGGCATTCATAGCAAGAGGATTCTGGCATTCATAGCAAGAGGATTCAAGTACAGGAGCAGGGAGATACTACTGCAGTTGTACAAGGCCTTGGTGAGACCACACCTGGAGTATTGTGTGCAGTTTTGGTCCCCTAATCTGAGGAAAGACATTCTTGCCATAGAGGGAGTACAAAGAAGGTTCACCAGATTGATTCCTGGGATGACAGGACTTTCATATGAAGAAAGACTGGATGAACTGGGCTTGTACTCGTTGGAATTTAGAAGATTGAGGGAGGATCTGATTGAAACGTATAAAATCCTAAAGGGATTGGACAGGCTAGATGCAGGAAGATTGTTCCCGATGTTGGGGAAGTCCAGAACGAGGGGTCACAGTTTGAGGATAAAGGGGAAGCCTTTTAGGACCGAGATGAGGAAAAACTTCTTCACACAGAGAGTGGTGAATCTGTGGAATTCTCTGCCACGGGAAACCGTTGAGGCCAGTTCATTGGCTATATTTAAGAGGTAGTTAGATATGGCCCTTGTGGCTAAAGGGATCAGGGGCTATGGAGAGAAGGCAGGTACAGGGTTCTGGGTTGGATGATCAGCCATGATCGTACTGAATGGTGGTGCAGGCTCGAGGGGCCAAATATACTACTCCTGCACCTATTTTCTATGTTTCTGTGTTTTTATGTGACAGTAACTCAAGTAACCACACATTACAACAGTGGTGTGCAGAAGAGCATGTCTGTATGTACAACATTTTGGACCTTGAAGTGGATAGGCTTCAGCAGCAGAAGACCATGAACATACACTCAGGGACCTCTTTATTAAATGCAGGAGGTTTCTAATAAAGTGGCCACTCAATGCACTCTCACTGCACATGTCCAGGAAGGAAGTGGTTGTAAATGATTACATGGAAGGAAGTAATTGGGGGAGGACGCCAGTGACGTTTTGTATTATCTTTTTGGTTCTTTAAAGACCTTCCTCCATCTGGACGCTTTTTTCTACCTCTGTCTAACTTCTGATTTACAGTTTCCGTTCTCACCTGACATCTGCACTTCTAGTCTGTTCATGGTAAGGAACTTCTCGTGTAGTTTACAGTCTGTGAACCCTGTCAATGCAGCAGAAAATAGTATTGATTTTTTGAGAGAGAGAGAGTTTTCAACAGAAATATAGTGATTGAAACCGCATACAATAAACTGGCAACAGTTGTGGGCACTGAGTAATTCAGATAGTCGTGGTCTTCATGAAATAATGATTGAGGATCAAGCACCAGGGATTCAACTTCATTTGCCATATATATTTATCTGTTTTTGGAATTCTCTGTAGTGTGTTGGTCAGGAAACAACGTGCAGCGAAAAACAGCAACATTCAACAATCATAAGGAATAAAGAATTATATACAGAAGTATAGGTTAAAGTACAGATACGTAATAAAATATAGCTAAATACCATATATAGATAAGAGCATGTACTTATGGTGTAAACTATTATATAGGTTTATGTTTAAAGTGTTCACAGTGCACTTCAGTGATGGGGGTCATTGATTGAGGAGGGTAGGAAGGTTAACTAAAATGGGTGACCAGACCAACCGCCCGGGAGAAGAAACTTTTATGACAGCCTGACTTTTTTGCTTTCATGGTTCTTTAACACTTTCCAGAAGGAAGCTTTAGAGAAAGGCAGCTTGCAGGGCTGGAGTTGTCTTCGTATTAGAAAGTGGAGCAGATGATATTAAAACCTGCCGAGAGGATCATTGGGATCTCCCTCCCCTCTGTTTGTGACATTAACCGGGATATTTGCAGACGGAGGGCTGAAGCATTGTTGAGGATCCCTACCACCCATCCCACAATCTCTTTGACCCACCACCATGAGAAAGAAGGCACAGAAGCACCAGGACTAGGACTGCCAGACTGGATACGTTTTGTGGGTGCTCTGTGGTCTGGGGGAACATTGTTTCATTTGGTTGTATGTATGTACAATTGAAATTGAAATTGTTAACCATTTAGTCCCTCAGTCCTGCTCTTCCATTCAACAATGATGGTTATCTATCGTATTTAGTTACTTTCTCAGTTCCCACATGGTCTACTGCCTCATCAACATCATTATGTGCCATGTCATATAAGGTGGATGATCATGATCTCATGACCATGATTGTTCTTGGCAAATTTTTTGACATAAGTGGTTTGCTATTGCCTTCTTGTGGACAGTGACATTTTCAATACTCTTCAGAGATTGTCTGCCTTGCGTCAATGGTCCCCCTGTTCAAAAAACGTAGTAGGGATAGTCCGGGTAATTATAGACCAGTGAGCCTTACGTCTGTGGTAGGAAAGCTGTTGGAAAAGATTCTTAGATAGGATCTATGGGCATTTAGGGAATTATGGTCTGATCAGGGACAGTCAGCATGGCTTTGTGATGGGCAGTTCATGTCTAACAAGCCTGATAGAGTTCTTTGAGGAGGTGACCAGGCATATAGATGAGGGTAGTGCAGAGGATGTGATCTACATGGATTTTAGTAAGGCATTTGACAAAGTTCCACACAGTAGGCTTATTCAGAAAGTCAGAAGGTATGGGATGCAGGGAAGTTTGGCCAGGTGGATTCAGAATTGGCTTCCCTGCAGAAAGCAGAGGGTCGTGGTGGAGGGAGTACATTCAGATTGGAGGGTTGTGACTAGTGGTGTCCCACAAGGATCTGTTCTGGGACCTCTACTTTTCGTGACTTTTATTAATGACCTGGATGTGGGGGTAGAAGGGTGGGTTGGCAAGTTTGCAGACGACACAAAGGTTGGTCGTGTTGTGCATAGTGAAGAGGATTGTCGAAGATTGCAGAGAGACATTGATAGGATGCAGAAGTGGGCTGAGAAGTGGCAGATGGTGTTCAGCCCAGAGAAGTGTGAGGTGGTACACTTTGGAAGGACAAACTCCAAGGCAGAGTACAAAGTAAATGGCAGGATACTTGGTAGTGTGGAGGAGCAGAGGGATCTGGGGGCACATGTCCACAGATCCCTGAAAGTTGCCTCACAGGTGGATAGGGTAGTTAAGAAAGCTTATGGAGTGTTAGCTTTCATAAGTCGAGGGATAGAGTTTAAGAGTCGCGGGGTAATGATGCAGCTCTATAAAACTCTGGTTAGGCCACACTTGGAGTACTGTGTCTAGTTCTGGTCGCCTCACTATAGGAAGGATGTGGAAGCATTGGAAAGGGTACAGAGGAGATTTACCAGGATGCTGCCTGGTTTAGAGAGTATGCATTATGATCAGAGATTAAGGGAGCTAGGGCTTTACTCTCTGGAGAGAAGGAGGATGAGAGGAGACATGATAGAGGTATACAAGATATTAAGAGGAATAGATAGAGTGGATAGCCAGCGCCTCTTCCCCAGGGCATCACTGCTCAATACAAGAGGACGTGGCTTTAAGGTAAGGGGTGGGAAGTTCAAGGGGGATATTAGAGGAAGGTTTTTTTACTCAGAGAGTGGTTGGTGCGTGGAATGCTCTGCCGGAATCAGTGGTGGAGGCAGATACACTAGTGAAACTTAAGAGACAGGTACTAGACAGGTATATGGAGGAAATTAAGGTGGGGATTATATGGGAGGCAGGGTTTAATGGTCGGCACAACATTGTGGGCCAAAGGGCCTGTACTGTGCTGTACTATTTTATGTTCTATGTTTAATGGTCGCATAACGAGGACTTGTGATATGCACCAGCTGCTCATTCGATCATCCACCTCCTGCTCCCATGGCTTCACATGACCCTGATCGGGAGGAGGGGGTGCGGTGCTGAGCGGCTGCTACAACTTGTCCAAGGGTGACCACTGCCTGAAGACTCAAATTAGTCTCAGTTTCAAATGGAACATAGAACATTACAGCACAGAATCAAGTTCAGAATCAGAATCAAGTTTGCTATTATGAAATTTCTTGTTTTGCGCAGCAGTACTGTGCAATACATGAATAAGAAATATTATTTGTGATCAGTGAACCTGAACATATTCATGACAAGAAGCAGTGTGGATAACTTCACTCATCTGAAATACAACCTATAGACTCACTTTTAAGGAGTCCATATCTCGTCTCTCAATATTATTTATGTACAGTTTCTATTATTAGTATTTTATGAGTTTTATTTTATTTTTTCTCAGCTCAACCTGGTAAAACCTGAGGTACGAGCAGAGCCAAGCACACTCGTTTCTCAATTGCTCAGTATTTTCGGACTACTCTAGTGACGTTTAGTATATTTTCTTTCAAAAGATTTACATAAATATTGTGTAGCGCTAATTGTTTAATGCTATTGTGCAGCGCTAATTGTTTAATGCTATTGTGCAGTGCCTTTGGGATGATACTAGCTGTAGAAATGACTGTTGAGACAATGTATACCTGGTTCGTGTTCCAAAGTCTTTCATTATTATTATTATTTGTTTTTTTTTTGTATTTGTGCAGCTTGTCTTTTACACATTGGTTGTTTGTCAAGTTTCTAAATAGTTTTTCATTGATTCTATTGTATTTCTTTATTCTACTGTAAATGTATTCGAGAAAATGAACCTCAGGATATTATATGGTGACAAATACATACTTTGATAATAAATTTAAATTGATTTTTGAACATTTGAACTTTGGTCTGACCAAATAAGCACAATATCAGCCCTTTCAAGTCATTCTGAGCAGGTCATAGTAAGACATTGGGTGTCTATTTCCCCTCAGTAGATGCTGCCTCATCTGCTGAGTTCCTTCACATCTTTTGTAAATTGCTCCGGTACACTGTTGAGGTTGGGAACTCTTCACTGCTGCAGCCTTTCTCCACCTTCACTGCTGTTGTGACGTGTCATCATCTCCCACCAGCTCCACCCCTGAAGACTTGGTTGGATTGCTCTTTGTCTGGAACCTCACTATTGACCTCATTGTGGACCCTGACCCCGTTCTGCCGAGGACCATGTGGTGGCTGCCCTGGCTTCAGCCTCCCCACGTTAAACAAAGTCATGCACAGGCGTTCTCCATTAAGGAAATCCACCCCAACATCCCAGGTACATGAATCCCTGATAGGCTTGTACAGCCACCTGAGGACCCACCAATAAACGACACCTTAGGGGAACTTCGTACGTGACTCAAGTGATCACACTAAAGCTCAGTCCATCACAGGCAAAGCTCTCCCCATCATCACTTTGCCAAGCTGGAGAGGCCTGAGAGTTCTTGAGATCCCAAGAATAATGCTGTCTGGACTTTAACCATCTGGTGCTTAGCTTCTAGTAGGGTCGTCCATGGCGGGAAGGTCAAAGGGGGAAGTTCCAGACAAAGAGCGATCCGTCCAACAGAAGTGAAGGCGGAGGAAGGCTGCAGCAGTGAAGCGTCCCCAGTCATCCAGCATTCCATTGCGCTGGACTCCGACCCTGATCTGTCAAAGATTCAAAGTACATTTATTATCAAAGTCTGTATGCAGTATACAACCCTAAGATTTGACCTCCCCACAGACTGTCACAAAATAAAGAAACACCATGGAACCCGTTCAAAGATAAAACATCAAACCCCAATGGGCAAAACGAAAATGAGCAATAAACACCAAATATAAAAACATTAATCCACAAAGTCATAGAAGGTGTCCCGGCATATTCAGTACAGTTCATTTCAGTTCAGTCAATGATAGATCCTTGGGCATCAGCCTCCCTACGTTAAACAAAGTCTCCATTTATGCGAATCCCGGATTGGCCTCTTGCGCCACCTAAGGACCAACCAATAGGCAAGCCCTTAGGAGACCATGTTTCTTGACTCGAGTGAACGCACTATTTCTACACTATGTACACTCCAGCATCCCACCTGCAACTCATTAACTGCTACAGATTGTCAAAATTAACTGGTATTGTGCGAGGATGTCCGTTGGTCGAAGCTGATCATTGAAATTGCATCCTAACCATTGAAATGTAATACACAAGCCAATACGATATGGAGAGCAAGCTGTTGTCCATGTAGTGGGGCACTCCTCTCCACACAGCTGATGAATCCAAAGGAACAGTAGAGACCGATACAGTTTGGCACCAGCGGCGTTGCAGGAATTGCCGGTCAACATTGAACTCTACATAGGACTGCATTTTTCTCCAGAGTTAACTCCTGAAGCCTTCCTCATGAGTGGGTATAGTTGCAAGGTAGTGGAGGTTTGAGATCAAAGTTTTCCTTCTTCTAGATGAGCTGCCAACCGTGGATGATGAACCCCATATGCCTGAAGCAACTGGTTTTAACCAGTAACCTGCCTTTACCCCTTCTCCTGTCAACAGAAACGGTTTCAGTGAGCTGAGTAGCTAAGGCTCATGTGAAGGCCAGAAGCTGGATTTGGTTGTCGGAGGCTTATTGGGATGCACACCATTGAGATCATTCAATAGGTTGTGAGAGCTTATCCTCACTACCTCATCTGGCTTTCAGCATGCTGAGGAACCATTTGGCACTCATCTCCATCATCTTTATGTGCTGTGTTGTGTGACGTGGGCGATCTTGGTCTTTCCATGACCATGATTATTCTTGGCAATTTTTTCGGCAGAAGTGATTTGCCATTGGCTTCTTCTAGGCAGTGTCTCTATAAGATGGGTGACCCCAACCATTATAAATACTCTTCAGAGATTGTCTGCCTGGCGCCAGTGGTCACATAACTAGGACTTGTGATATTACACTGGCTACTCATACGACCACCCACCACTGGCTCCCATGGCTTCATGTGACCCTAATTGGGAGGGGAATAAGAAGTTGTTCCACCTTGCCCAAAGGTGACCTGCAGGCTAGTGGAGGGAAGGAGCACCTGACAGCTCCTTTGGTAGAGATGTTTCTCCACCCTGCCACCCAAAAAATACCCAATTGGTATTAAATGATTTTATTGGTGACTTGCTTCAGCAAGGCAAACATGGCGGAAGTGACTCAAAGAGATCTATCAACGAAAGCAGAAGGGAAAGTAATGAAAGAAAAGGGCAAGTGGTTATAATTGAAAAAAATCTAATTAGATTTGGACAGGATGAAACCTCTGGTATGAATTGGATCCATCTGTACATATTAAAATAAGTCATGGAGGCAGCACTATTTCAAATTTATAAAAATTCATTATGAATGGGAACATACATCAAAGTTGCTGGTGAACGCAGCAGGCCAAGCAGCATCTATAGGAAGAGGCGCAGTCGACGTTTCAGGCCGAGACCCTTCTAATCCCTTACTCACTCTTCCTTCAGTTAGTCCTGACGAAGGGTCTCGGCCCAAAACGTCGACTGCGCCTCTTCCTATAGATGCTGCTTGGCCTGCTGCGTTCACCAGCAACTTTGATGTGTGTTGCTTGAATTTCCAGCATCTGCAGAATTCCTGTTGTTTATGAATGGGAATATTGGAAGAGAACTGGCTGAATGATAATGGATTTTCTGTGAGGGGAAATGTGAAGATAGAACCTCTCCAGGAATATTGGATCAATTATCTTAATGTCAGCAGTACGAAAAACAGTGGTATCCTGAGTCAAAGATTTAATAGAGGAACACCAGAACTGGAAGTATATTAAAGACTAGAACTACAACATCCTGCAGACTCTGGCAGTCAGAAACAAAACAGAAGGTCCACGCAAGGAATTCTCCGGAGGCTGGAAATCCAAAATAACACACAAAAATGCTGGAGGAACTCAGCAGGCCTGGCAGTGTCTATGGTGCGGGATAAACAGTCAATGTTTCTGGCTGAGACCATTGATTAGGACTGGAAAGGAAGGGGGCAGAAGCCAGAATAAGATGGGAAGGAGTACAAGCTGGCAGTTGATGGTAAGACAAGGTGAGGGGGAAGGTGGGTGGGTAGAGGAGAGGTGAATGAATTAAGAAGCTGAGAGGTGATAGTTTTCCTTCTTCTTCTGAAGCCCATTGTCCCTGCTGGGACATAGGTCACAGACAGCAGCTCACCAGTTCGTCCTCTATTCTGGGCTGAAGGTTGCTTGGCCCTGCGGCTTCCACTTTAACCATACACTTTCTAGGTGAAGGTCCTTCCTGTCCCCAGGATGAGCTTCTGTTGCCATTTCTGTAGCTCTGGGTTTTTGCAGGATGGGGTCACCGGCTGCCTGCCCAACCCTCCTCCTTTCACAAACAGTGTTGGGACCATCCGCAGCAGAGTTGGAGGGGTTAGGTGGGAAGCAGTAAAGGGAAAAGGAAGGAGGAATCTGACAGGAGAGAAAGGGAAGGAGAAGGCGCACCAGGTGGTGATGGTGGACGGCCGAGGAGAAGAGAAGGGGTAAGAGTAACACTAAGGGGCAGAAAACGCTGGTGGGAGTTGTGTACAGGCCACCTAACAGTAGTAGTGAGGTCGGGGATGGTATTAAACAGGGAATTAGAAATGTGTGCAATAAAGGAACAGCAGTTATAATGGGTGACTTCAATCTACATGTAGATTGGGTGAACCACATTGGTAAAGGTGCTGAGGAAGAGGATTTCTTGGAATGTATGCGGGATGGTTTTTTGAACCAATGTGTCGAGGAACCAACTAGAGAGCAGGCTATTCTAGACTGGGTATTGAGCAATGAGGAAGGGTTAATTAGCAATCTTGTCGTGAGAGGCCCCTTGGGTAAGAGTGACCACAATATGGTGGAATTCTTCATTAAGATGGAGAGTGACATAGTTAATTCAGAAACAAAGGTTCTGAACTTAAAGAGGGGTAACTTTGAAGGTATGAGACGTGAATTAGCTAAGATAGACTGGCAAATGACACTTAAAGGGTTGACGGTGGATATGCAATGGCAAGCATTTAAAGGTTGCATGGATGAACTACAACAATTGTTCATCCCAGTTTGGCAAAAGAATAAATCAAGGAAGGTAGTGCACCCGTGGCTGACAAGAGAAATTAGGGATAGTATCAATTCCAAAGAAGAAGCATACAAATTAGCCAGAAAAAGTGGCTCACCTGAGGACTGGGAGAAATTCAGAGTTCAGCAGAGGAGGACAAAGGGCTTAGTTAGGAAGGGGAAAAAAGATTATGAGAGAAAACTGGCAGGGAACATAAAAACTGACTGTAAAAGCTTTTATAGATATGTAAAAAGGAAAAGACTGGTGAAGACAAATGTAGGTCCCCTATAGACAGAAACAGGTGAATTGATTATGGGGAACAAGGACATGGCAGACCAATTGAATAATTACTTTGGTTCTGTCTTCACTATGGAGGACATAAATAATCTTCCAGAAATAGTAGGGGACAGAGGGTCCAGTGAGATGGAGGAACTGAGCGAAATACATGTTAGTAGGGAAGTGGTGTTAGGTAAATTGAAGGGATTAAAGGCAGATAAATCCCCAGGGCCAGATGGTCTGCATCCCAGAGTGCTTAAGGAAGTAGCCCAAGAAATAGTGGATGCATTAGTGATAATTTTACAAAACTCGTTAGATTCTGGACTAGTTCCTGAGGATTGGAGGGTGGCTAATGTAACCTCACTTTTTAAAAAAGGAGGGAGAGAGAAACCGGGGAATTATAGACCGGTTAGCCTAACGTCGGTGGTGGGGAAACTGCTGGAGTCAGTTATCAAAGATGTGATAACAGCACATTTGGAAAGCGGTGAAATCATTGGACAAAGTCAGCATGGATTTGTGAAAGGAAAATCATGTCTGACGAATCTCATAGAATCTTTTGAGGATGTAACTAGTAGAGTGGATAGGGGAGAACCAGTGGATGTGGTATATTTGGATTTTCAAAATGCTTTTGACAAGGTCCCACACAGGAGATTAGTGTGCAAACTTAAAGCACACGGTATTGGGGGTAAGGTATTGATGTGGATAGAGAATTGGTTAGCAGACAGGAAGCAAAGAGTGGGAATAAACGGGACCTTTTCAGAATGGCAGGCAGTGACCAGTGGGGTACCGCAAGGCTCAGTGCTGGGACCCCAGTTGTTTACAATATATATTAATGACTTGGATGAGGGAATTAAATGCAGCATCTCCAAGTTTGCGGATGGCACGAAGCTGGGTGGCAGTGTTAGCTGTGAGGAGGATGCTAAGAGGATGCAGAGTGACTTGGATAGGTTGGGTGAGTGGGCAAATTCATGGCAGATGCAATTTAATGTGGATAAATATGAAGTTATCCACTTTGGTGGCAAAAATAGGAAAACAGATTATTATCTGAATGGTGGCCGATTAGGAAAAGGGGAGGTGCAACGAGACCTGGGTGTCATTATACACCAGTCATTGAAAGTGGGCATGCAGGTACAGCAGGCGGTGAAAAAGGCGAATGGTATGCTGGCATTTATAGCGAGAGGATTCGAGTACAGGAGCAGGGAGATACTACTGCAGTTGTACAAGGCCTTGGTGAGACCACACCTGGAGTATTGTGTGCAGTTTTGGTCCCCTAATCTGAGGAAAGACATCCTTGCCATAGAGGGAGTACAAAGAAGGTTCACCAGATTGATTCCTGGGATGGCAAGACTTTCATATGAAGAAAGACTGGACGAACTAGGCTTGTACTCGTTGGAATTTAGAAGATTGAGGGGGGATCTGATTGAAATGTATAAAATCCTAAAGGGATTGGACAGGCTAGATGCAGGAAGATAGTTCCCGATGTTGGGGAAGTCCAGAACGAGGGGTCACAGTTTGAGGATAAAGGCGAAGCCTTTTATGACTGAGATTAGGAAAAACTTCTTCGCACAGAGAGTGGTGAATCTGTGGAATTCTCTGCCACGGGAAACAGTTGAGGCTAGTTCATTGGCTATATTTAAGAGGGAGTTAGATATGGCCCTCGTGGCTAGGGGGATCAGAGGGTATGGAGGAAAGGCTGGTGCAGGGTTCTGAGTTGGATGATCAGCCATGATCATAATAAATGGCGGTGCAGGCTCGAAGGGCCGAATGACCTACTCCTGCACCTATTTTCTATGTTTCTATGTTAAGAGGGGAACTAGAATGGAGAATGGAAAAAGGGAGAAGGGTAAGTATGAAAAATTACTGTAAGTTGAAGAAATCAATATTCATGTCATCAGGTTGGAGCCTATCCAGATGAAATATAAGGTGTTTATTTTATTTTATTGAAATACTGTGCTGAATAGGTCGTTCCAGCCCTTTGTGCTTCATTGCCCAGCAATCCCTCCAATTTAATTCTAACCTGATCATGGGACAGTTTACAATGACTATTTAATCTGCTATCTGGTACTGTGGGAGGAAACCAGAGCACCCGGAGGAAACACACACGGTCATCAGGAGAATGTATAAATTCCTCACAGGTAGCACTGGGAATTGAACCTATGTCACTGGTACTACACTACCGTGCCACCTGTAGTTCCTCCAACCTGCGTGTGGCCTCAACGTGGCAGTAGAGGAGACCATGGACCAACATGTCGAAGTTGACATTGGTGGTCACCGGGAAATACCGCCTTTTATGACAGGTGGAGCAAAGCTAGTCAACGATATGGAATGTGCTAGAATTACTCAGCAGGTAAAGCAGCCCCCGTGCAGAGAGACACAGAGTCAAGGTTTGGGTTCTACTGAAAGGTCATCAGCCTGAAACATTGACTAGTTTTGGATGTAGGGAGGATGTTTCCTATTCCTTTTAGAATGAAGATGAGGAGATGACTTCAATGGAAGTGATTCTGTTGAATTCTTTGCCACAGGCAGCTGTGGAGATCAAGTCTTTATGCATATTTAAGGCAGATGTTGATAGATTCTAGATTGGTCAGGGCAGGAAGTGACATGGGGAGAAGGCAGGAGATTGGGGTCGAGAGGAAAATTGCATCAGCTATGATGAACTGGCGGAACAGATTCATTGGGCCAATTGCCTAATTCTGCTCCTATTTCCATGGTCTTAACCTGTTTCTCAGTCCACAGATGCTGACTGACCTGCGGAATATTTCCGGCATAACCTATTAAAGGATAGAAGTCGGCACAATTTCGAAATGTAAAATTGAGATGGCACAGTAGTGTAATTGTTAGCGCATTGCTTTACAGCGCAAGTGGCCTGGGTTCAATTCCAGCCACAGCCTGTAAAGAGTTTGTGCGTTCCCCCCGTGACTGTGTGGGTTTCCTCCGGGTGCTCTGATTTCCTCTCACAGTCACAGGGATATAAAGAGAATGGTCACAGTCTTTTTCTCCCGCTGGAGGTATCAAAAACTAGAGGGCTGAGGCATAAGGTTAGAGGGAATAGATTTAAAGTGGAGCTGAGAGGCAATTTTTTGTACACATTGTCGTGAGTATGTGAAACGAGTTGCCAGAGGAACTGATGGAGGCAATTACTATAACAACATTTATAAGACACATGAATAGAAACGTGGATAGGAAAACATTAGGAGGATATGGAGCAAACATAGGCACATGGGACCAGCTGAGACAGGCAACTTGGTCAGCAGGAACAAGTTGGGCCAAAGGGCCTTTTTCTTTGTCTCATGCGTCTATGACTATACTGAGCCTGGTGGTGAATGCTTTAAATCTTTTGTGTCTTCTGCTTAATGGGATGTGGGAGAAGAGAGAGTGCCCAGGTTGGGTGGGGGTACTTGGTTATGCTAGCTACTTTATTGTGGCCATAAGAAGTGTAGGCAGGGTCCATGAAGAGGAAGCTGGTTTCCGTGATGGAATAAGCTGCATCGAGTCATAGAAAACTACAGCACAGAAATAGGCCCTTCGGTCCATCTAGGCCATACCGAACTATTTAAACCACCTACTCCCATCAGGGCCATAGCCCTCCCCCCCCCCATCCATGTACCTATCCAAACTTCTCTTAAACATTGAAATTGCACTTGCATGCACCACTTGTGCTGACAGCTCATTCCACACTCTCACGACCATCTGAGTGATGAAGTTTCCCCGCATGTTCCTTTTAAACTCTTCACCTTTCATCCTTAACCCATGACCTCTGGTTGTAGTCCCACGCAACCTCAGCAGAAAAAGCCTGCTTGCATTTACCCTGTCTATTCACAACTCTCTGTAGTTTCTTGTGCACTTGAGCACAGAACTATAGGGTATCAAGTTATAGAAGAACACAAGGAATTCTCAACAAGTCTGTTGGGTTGTTTCCCAATAAATGACTAGGAAGGGAAAAAAATATCTTATTTTTGTTCCCTCTTCAAATGTCATGTTTGCCTCTTTCCTTAAATTCTATAACTTGCTGATATGTTGGTGATGAGTCATCTCGAGGTACAAAGTTCAAAGTAAAGTGAATATCAAAGTACGTATATATCACCATATGCTTACTTAAGGCCATCATCCCTACTGGAGCATAGGCTGCTGACAGCAGCTCGCAGATTCCTCTGTCTGGGCCAGTCTCTCAGGTTATCCCCAGGTGTAGATCCTTCCTCTCCCAGGGATGAGGTCTCTGGAACTTCTCTTACTGTCTCTGTCGATCAGGGTTTTTACAGGATGGGGTAGCTAACCCCATGCCCATCCCTCCTCCTTTTGCAGCAGGACTTGGGACCATCCATGGCAGAGTTATATACTACATTGAGATTAATTTTCTTGCAAGCATTCAGAGTAGAATAAAGAAATACAATAGAAATAATGGAAAACTGCACACAAAGATTGACAAACAATCAATATGCAAAAGAAGACAAACTGTACAAATAGAAATAATAAATTAATAATTCAGAGAAGATGAGCTGTGGAGTCTTGAAAGTGAACCTATAGGTCGTGGAATCAGTTCATTGTGGAGGTGAGTGAAATTATCCATGCTGAACTCGGATGAAGGAGGCCCATGCTGCCCTTTATTAAGCTTTCCCAGCATTGTTACGGCAACTGGCTTGGATGGTCGATAAGGTACTACATGCTCAATGCCACCTCACCCACACCGTCACATCAAAATCTCCTTTTTTTTATTAAAGCTTTGTCGACCAGGAGTTTACAGACTTACAGGTGAACACATCACCACTTACAGGAGGTTCAAGAGCTTCAAGTCCCACACCGCCAGGTTCAGGAACAGTTGACAACCATCAAACTCCTGTATCAGTGCGGATAACCTCACTCACCTCAACACGGAACTGATTCCACAACCTACAGACTGACTCTCAAAGACTCTACAACTCTTCTTCTCAATATTATTTATTTAATTTTTTACCAATTTTTTATGATTTGTCTGTTTTTTGCAGATTAATTGTTTGCTAGTTTTTGATAAATATAGTTTTTCATAAATTCTATTGTATTTCTTTATTTTCCATAAGACCATAGATCATAACACCAAAGAGCAGAATTAGGCCATTTGACCCATCAAGTCTGCTCCACCATTGCATCATGCCTGATTCCTTATCCCTCTCACCTCATTTTGCTTTCTCCCCATAACCTTTGACACCATGACTTATCAAAATCTATCAACCTCCGCTTTAAATATACCCAATTACTTGGCCTCTGTAGCCATCTATGTAAATGAATTCTATAGATTCACCACACTCTGGCTAAAGAAATTCTCCTCATCTCTCTTCTAAGTGGACATCCCTCAATTTTAAGGTTGTGCCCTCTGGTCCTATACTCCGCTACTACAGAAAGCATCCTCTCATGTCCATAAACAACAGGAATTCTGCAGATTCTGGAAATTCAAGCAACATACATCAAAGTTGCTGGTGAACGCAGCAGGCCAGGCAGCATCTATAGGAAGAGGCGCAGTCGACGTTTCAGGCCGAGACCACGAAGGGTCTCGGCCTGAAACGTCGACTGCGCCTCTTCCTATAGATGCTGCCTGGCCTCTCATGTCCATTCTAACCAGACATTTCAATAGTCAATAGATTTCAATGAGATCTCCCCTGCCACACTTCTTCTAAATATCAGCAAGTACAGGCCCAGAGCTTTCAAAAGCTTCTCGTATGTTAACCCATTCATTCTCGGATCATTCTTGCAAACCTCCCTTGGACCCTTTCCAATACCAGCATATCCTTTCTTAGACAAGGGGCCTAAAACTGCTCAGGATATTCCAAGTGTGGTCTGATCAATGGCTTATAAAACCTCTGCATTACATCCTTGCTGTAATATCTGTAAGGAAATAAATCTCAGCGTAGTGTACTTTGATCATTTACTTTGAACTTTAAATACAACACCATATCGCATACAGGAACTGGTAAAGGAGGGGGAAATTCTGCTTATTTGATCATTGGGATCTCTTTTAGGGCAGTGCTGCCCCTGAACTTCAGGAGCACTAATATATTGCAGGGAGATCTGCTCATGCTAATCAGGATGCTGAGGTTCAAAACTCAAGGTCAAAGATGAGTTTATTGGCATGTGGACAGGTATGTGGTGCACAGGTGCAGTGAAAAGCTGCCTTGCAGCAATATCACAGGCACAGAGCATCCAAGCAGCAGTCACAAGAAAAATGTAAATTAAATGTAGATTAGAATCAAGGAGCCCATAGCCACTACAGCAGAGAAACATAGAAACATAGAAAACCTACAGCACAGTACAGGCCCTTCAGCCCACAAAGCTGTGCCAAAAATGTCCTTACCTAAGAAATTACCCAGGGTTACCCATAGCCCTCTATTTTTCTAAGCTCCATGTACCTGTCCAGGAGTCTCTTAAAAGACTCTATCATATCTGCCTCCACCACCGTCACCGGCAGCCCATTCCACCCACTCACTACTCTCTGCGTAAAAAACTTAGCCCTGACATCTCCTCTGTACCTACTTCCAAGCACTTTAAAACTGTGCCCTTTCGTGCTAGCCATTTCAACCCTGGGAAAAAGCCTCTGACTATTCACACGATCACTGCCTCTCATCATCTTATACACCCCTAGCAGGTCACCTCTCGTCCTCCGCTACTCCAAGGAGAAAAGGCCAAGTTCACTCAACCTGTTCTCATAAGGTATGCTCCCCAATCCAGGCAACATCCTTGTAAATCTCCTCTGCACCCTTTCTATCATTTCCACATCTGTCCTGTAGCGAGGTGACCAGAAGTGAGCACAGTGCTCCAAGTGAGGCTTGACCAAGGTCCTATATAGCTGCAACATTGCCTCTTGGCTCCTAAACTCAATCCCACGGTTGATGAAGGCCAATGCACTGTATGCCTCTTAACCACAGAGTCAACCTGCGCAGCTGAAGTTCGACCCCAAGATCCCTCTGATCCTCCACACTGCCAGGAGTCTTACCATTAATACTAAATTCTGCCATCATATTTGACCTACCAAAATGAACCACCTCACACTTATCTGGTTTGAACTCCATCTGCCACTTCTCAGCCCAGTTTTGCATCCTATCGATGTCCCACTGTAACCTCTGACAGTCCTCCACACTATCCAGAACACCTCCAACCTTTGTGTCATCAACAGAGTAGGGGTCCCAGAACAGATCCCTGAGGCACACCACTGGTCACTGACCTCCATGCAGAATATGACCTGTCTACAACCACTCTTTGTCTTCTGTGGGCAAGCCAGTTCTAGGTCAAAAAAGCAATGTCCCCTTGGATCCCTTGCCTTCTTACTTTCTCAATAAGCCTTGCATGGCGTACCTTATCAAATGCCTTGCTGAAATCCATATACACTGCATCTACAGCTCCTCCTTCATCAATGTGTTTAGTCACATCCTCAGAGAATTCAATCAGGCTCGTAAGGCACGACCTGCCTTTGACAAAGCCATGCTGACTATCCCTAATCATATTATGCCCTTTCCAAATGTTCATAAATCTTGCCTCTCAGGATCTTCCCCATAAACTTACCAACCTGGCCCTTTGGCCTATCTAGTCAGTACTGAACCATTAATCTGCCTAGTCCCATTGACGTCCACTTGGACCATCGCCCTCCATACCCCTCCCATCCATCTGACTATCCAAATTACTCTTAAATGTGGAAATTGAACCCGCATCCATCACTTCTGCTGGCAGTTCGATCCACAGTCTCACCATCCTCTTAGTGAAGAAGTTCCCCCTCGTGTTCCCGTTAAACATTTCACCATTCACCCTTAACCTATGACCTCTAGTTGTAGCCTCACTGTAGTGTCAGTGGAAAAAGCCTATGAAACACTCTGGCTCCATTGGCTGCGTAGGTCTAGGGAAGACAATCTCCAGCCCCGCCAAATGTGTGAGATTGAGGTGCAGGCCCACCCCAAACCCACTGTTTGTGTGGGTGCTGCGTGATTCATTACCCTGTTACAAATAAGTACCTCGAAATAACAGACAGTACACTGTATACACTGAAACAATTTAGCTTTATAATTCTTAATTTGACTAAAGGGTTAGTGAAGAAAAAGCAAAAAAAAGAAAAGGGCCCATTTTAATGAAACAGTCTATTGTGCACAAATTGGAGGTCACGGTTTCCCCCTCACTGATCCTCCTTTGATCTCCACAACCTTCGTCGGATCACGGCCCCACTCCGAGCCGAGTCCTACAACCTCTTCTCTCCGGCGCCCTCTCCCTTCATCTCCTGCCAAACAGAAGACCCAGCTCACACCGGTGTCAGGCGCACAACACGAAAACACACCCCCTTCATTGGAGAGCTCGCATTCCAAAGCCCCCGTTATCTCTAACCATAACCCAAGCACTGCTTCTACAGAAAGACCATTACGTTAGTGGTGAAACTATCCACAGGGTGTTACACCTACTTTCGTTTCCTCTATCTATAGCCTTCATAATTTTGTGTACCTCTCTCAAATCTCCCCTCATTCTTCTAAGCTTCGCGCAATTTTTACGAGGGAACACAATTGAAACAAACAAAATGTCAAGGTGGTTAGAGTATTACTAATTTGGTCTGGTAGTTGTCCATAATGTCCGATGATGACAGGAAGTCTGTGCAGGAGAGTTTTAAAGTGGAAACACAGTTTCATCTTCTGATCTCAGAAGTCCAGGTCCAGTGATACGAACAAGGGGTCTTCATTGATTGCAATGTTACTAAACTGCAGTGATTAGGGTTGTGCAGGTTGGTTCAAGAACTGAACGGTTGAAGGGAAGTAGCTGTTTCTGAAGCTGGTGGTGTGGGAATTCTTGTCACAATTTTGTCTGTGTGAGTTTCCTGTGCAGGGGTGGGCTACCACCTTTCTAGACTGTGGAAGAGATTTATACTTCAAAAGTACTTCAGTGATTATAAAGCCTTGGGATAACTCGGAGACATGAAAAACCTTACATAAATGTTACAGTGCCAGCGATCACTGATTAGGGTTGTATTCCCGCTGCTGTCCGTTTGGAGTTTGTACATTCTCAGAATCAGAATTAAAGTCAGGTTTAATATTTGTTGTTATGTGGCAGCAGTACTTTGCAATATATATTACTAAGAATTGTGAAATACATACAGTAAGTATATATTGTATATATACTACTTATTGTAGTATATACTTTTTACAGCACAGAGCTGTATACAAGATGGGCCAGAGTCGCCTCTACTCCCTGAGGACACTGTGGTCCTTGGAGTATGCAGGCCTCTCCTTCACATGTTCTACCAGTCTGTTGTAGCCAGTATAATCTTCCATGTGGTGGTGTGTTGGGGCAATGGTGTCAATGCGAGTGATGCCAGCAGGCTCAATAAAGTGATTAGGAAGGCTGGCTCTGTTAGAGGAGTCAAGATGGAGTCATTATTGGAGGCTGTGGTAGAACAAAGGACTCTCTGGAAAATCCTGGCAATTTTGGGCAATGTTTCTCACCCTCTGTAGACCACCTTGGCTGAACATAGGAACACTTTTAGTCACAGACTAAGGCAACTGTGCTGCTCCAAAGAGCGCTATATGAGGTCATTCTTATCCTCAGCCATTAGGCTCTACAATGAGTCAACCTATAGCCAGGGAAATGATGACCCCTCCTGTTAGACTGTTATTAACCTCTGTGTAGCAGAGCTCTTTTTAACTCTGTTTACCACACCCTGCTATCGTGGACACTGTGCAATACTATCATCACTTCTTATCTGGATGGTGCAAATGTTCACCCATTTCCATAATTCTTGCACGGACATCTTATCAGTGTGAACTTCCAAATCTTGTAAATCTTGTAATCTTTGGCTTCTAAATCTTGTACATCTTATTTTTAAGGTAGTTTTAAAATATATTTTCTACCTTGTCTTCTAACATTTGTATATCTGTGCACTTGTAATGCTACTGTGACACTGTAATTTCCTTTGAGATCAATAACACACACAAACACAAACTATAAAATAGTTGAAGTAAATAAGCAGGGAGAAGAGTAGTGAGGTAGTGTTCATGAGTTCATCATCCATTCAGAAATCTGATGGCAGAAGGGAAGAAGCTGTTCCTTAATCACTGAGTGTAGGTCATCAGGCTCCTGCACTTCTTCCTTGATTGTAACAATGAGAAGAGGGTATGTACTCAGTGATGGGAGTCCTTAATGATGGATACTGCCTTTTTAAGGCATCGCCTTTTGAAGATGTCCTTGATGCTGGGGAGCCTTGAGCCCGTGATTGAAATGACTGAATGTACAACTGTCCAGTGCCCCCCAGCCCATACCAGATAGTGATGCAGCCAGTTCTTCCTGTGATAGCATGGGTTTCCTCCTGGTGCTTTGGATTCCTCCAAAATTCCAAAGACATATGGGTCAGTAGGTTAATTGGTCACAAGGGTGTAATTGGGTGGCATGGGCTCATTGGGCTGGAAAGGCCTGAAACTGTGCTGTACTTCTAAATAAAAGAGATAAATAAGGAGGTAAGTAACATGCTGTTCGAGAAAGCCGTCACGGATGCATTTTATGAAGTCCTCTTCAAGACTGCCTCAACCAACTTGATTCACCCAATCTATGTGCAAGTTAAAGTCCCCCATGATAACTGCTGCTCCATTCTGACATGCCTCAGATATTTCTGTTTATTGCCTCTGCCACTGTAATGTTATTATTCAGTGGCCGATAGACAACTCCCACCAGTGATTTTTTTTCTCTTTACTATTCCTAATCTCTACCTAGATGGATTCAACATTCTACTCCTTAGACCTTATATTGTCTCTCATTATCGCCCTGATCTCATCTTTAAGTAAGAACGCTACCCCACCTCCCTTACCTTCCTGCCTATCCTTCCATGTTACCCGATATCCTTGGATATTTAATTCCCAATCTTCTTCACCCTGCAACCACATTTCTGTAATGGCCACTAAATCTTATCCCTTTGTACTGATTTGAGCCACAAGTTCACTGACCTTGTTTTGAATACTATGGGCATTCAAATAAAGTGCACTTACACTCATTGTGCTTTTAAAATCTTGTAAGCTTTTACTCTTTTGCACTGACGAAGGGTCTCGGCCCGAAACATCGACAGTACCTCTTCCTAGAGATGCTGCCTGGCCTGCTGAATTCACCAGCAACTTTCATGTGTGTTGCTTGGATTTCCGGCATCTGCAGAATTCCTCGTGTTTGACTCTTATGCACTTAACTTTTCTTCACTCCACTTTTACTTTTCTCTTATTCCAAGGAATAAAGTCCAAACTTATCAATCTTTCCCTATAACTTAGGTCCTCAAGTCCTTGTAAATTTTCTCTGCACTTCTTCAGTTTTATTTACATCTTTCCTGCAGGTAGGTGATCAACGTTGTACACAATGCTCCAAATTAGGCCTCACCAACATCTTAAACAATTTCAACATGACATCCCATCTTCATAAATGAAGGCCAATGTGCCAAAATCTTTCTTTATGACGCTATCTACTTTTAACACCACTTTCAAGGAATTATGGACTTCAGGTCAGTCCCCGACCTCTCAGTTCTACTCACCCCTCAGTGCTCTACCGCTCATCGTGTTGGACCTACCCTGGTTGTCCCTCCCAAAGTGCAGCACCTCACACTCGTCTGCATTAAATCCTATCTGCCATTTTTCAGCCAATTTTTCCAGCTGGTCCAGATGCTGCTGCAAGTTTTGATAGTCTTCCTTGCTGCCCACTACACCTCTCCAATCTTGGTGTCATCCACAAATTTACTGATCTAGTTTGCCAGAATCAGAATCAAATTTAATATCATCAGCATATGTTGTGCAATTTGTTAACTGTACTGCAGCAGTACAATGAAATATATGGTAGCAGACACCAACAGAATCAACAAACTCATTCGTAAGGCCAGTGATGTTGTGGGGATGGAACTGGACTCTCTGACGGTGGTGTCTGAAAAGAGGATGCTGTCTAAGTTGCATGCCATCTTGGTCAATATCTCCCATCCACTACATAATGTACTGGTTAGGCACAGGAGTACATTCAGCCAGAGACTCATTCCACCGAGATGCAACACAGAGTGTCATAGGAAGTCATTCCTGCCTGTGGCCATCAAACTTTACAACTCCTCCCTTGGAGGGTCAGACACCCTGAGCCAATAGGCTGGTCCTGGACTGATTTCCTGGCACAAATTACATATCACTATTTAACTATTTATGGTTCTATTACTATTTATTATTTATGGTGCAACTGTAACGAAAATCAATTTCCCCCAGGATCAATAAAGTATGACTATGATAAATAAATATGGAGAGAAAAACTGAGCTACACTAAGTATATAAATGTCTATTAAATAGTTAAGTTAAAATAAGCAGGGCAAAAAATACAGAAATAAGAAAGTGGTGACATGGTGTTCATGGGTTCAACGTCCATTTAGAAATTGAATGGCAGAGGGGAAGAAACTGTTCCTGAATTGCTGAGTGTGTAACACACATCAAAGTTGCTGGTGAAGGCAGCAGGCCAGGCAGCATCTCTAGGAAGAGGTACAGTCGATGTTTCAGGCCGAGACCCTTCGTCGGGACTAACTGAAGGAAGAGTTAGTAAGAGATTTGAAAGTGGGAGGGGGGAATTCCCCCCCTCCCCCTTTTCTTTCTCCCTAGGCCTCCTGTCCCATGATCCTCTCATATCCCTTTTGCCAATTACCTGTCCAGCTCTTGGCTCCATCCCTCCCCCTCCTGTCTTCTCCTATCATTTCGGATCTCCCCCTCCCCCTGAAACGTCGACTGTATCTCTTCCAATAGATGCTGCCTGGCCTGCTGCGTTCACCAGCAACTTTTATGTGTGCTGCCTGAAATTCCAGCATCTGCAGATTTCCTCGTGTTTGCTGAGTGTGTACCACATTATGAGGGGTGATTGATAAGTTAGTGGCCTAAGGTAGAAGGAGTCAATTTTAGAAAACCTAGCACATTTATTTTTCAACATAGTCCCCTCCTACATGTACACACTTAGTCCAGCGGTCGTGGAGCATACGGATCTCTTCTTTGTAGAAGTCGGCGCCTTAGACCTCCAGAAAGTGGTCCACCATGGCCTAAGGTGGAAGCAGATGAGTTATTAACTTCAAACTTTCTGCATAATCACTCAGAGTTGAACTGTACGTGCATTTAACGAGAGCTGTATAACTCTGTTTTTGCACATTTTTTAAAATCTATTCAATATATGTAATTGATTTACTTATTTGTTATGTTTTATTTTACTTATTATTATTACTATTTTTTTCTTTCTCTGCTAGATTATGTATTGCATTGAACTGCTGCTGCTAAGTTAACAAATTTCACGTCACATGCCGGTGATAATAAACCTGATTCTGATTCTGATTCTGATTCTGATTGAGTGGAATTGCAGTAAGCACCTTGCACTCAGTGTCATTTAGACCAGGGAATTGATTGTAGACTTCAGGAAGGGGAAGTTGAGGGAACAAACACCAGTCCTCATCGAGGGATCAGCAGTGGGAAGGACGAGCAGCTTCAAGTTCCTGGGTGGCAACATCTCTGACGATCTATCTTGGGCCCAACATATTGACACAATTACAAAGAAGGCATAAAAGTGGTCATACTTCATGAGGAGTTTGAGGAGACTTGGAATGTCATCAAACACTCTTGCAAATTTCTACATTTGTATCATGGACAGCATTCTAACTGGTTGCAGGACTGTCTGGTATGGAGGGGACTCTACACGTTGGAAAAAGCTACAGAAAGTTGCAAACTCATCCAGCTTCATCATGGGCACCAGTTTCCCCAGCGCCAAGGACATCCTGAAAAGGCGATAGCTCAGAAAGACACCATCCATCACTAAAGACCCCATTACTCAGAATATACCCTCTCCTCATTTCTACCATCAAGGAGGGGGTAGAGGGGCCTGAAGACAAACATTAAATGTTTTAAGAACCGCTTCTTCCCCTCCACCCTCAGATTTCTGAATAGACAATGAACCGATAAACAATACCTCACTGTATTTTTTCTCTTTTTGTTTGCTCTTTGTGGTACTACTTATTTCATTTAATTTATATATATATATGTTTCTTATAATTTATAGTTTTTTGTTATTGTGTGTTGCAATGTACCACTGCTGCAAAACAACATATTTCACAACATATGCCAGTGATATTAAACCTGATTCTGCTTCTGAAGTAATTAGGTGGCCACCAAGAAAGGGAGAGGTTGCCGGATTTTCCCTGAAGCCGCTCCCCTCACTAACAAGAGTGGACAGAAAAGATTCAAAGGGAAATTGGCCAAATGCAGGCCAGTGGAAGGACATAACTAGCTTGGATAGATGACTTTGGTTGGCATGGATAATTTGTGCCAGAAGCCCTGTTTCTGTGCCACCTGGCTCTTTGAATCCCAATCTATACGATGTCCATCAGATGAACCCTTTGGACACAGGAGATGCTACAGATGCTGTAGATCCTGGGGAAGGCGCAGAAAGTGCCGGAGGAACTGAGCAGATCAGGCAGCATCTGTGGAAGGGAATGAACAGCGACGTTTCGCGCCGACTCCCTTCATCAGAGCTGAAAGGGGAGGCGGTAGAAGCCAGAATATGCAGATTCAGGACCTTCAGAATAAAGTGGTGAGAGGGGGAGGGATATAGATAGGGTTAATGCATGCAGGCTTGCATTAGAAACAAGAACTAGAAGTCATAGGTTAAAGATGAAAGGTGAAATATTTAAGGGGAACCTGAGAGAGAACTTCACTCATTTGGTGGAGGGTGCAAGTGTGGAGTGAGCTTCCGGAGGAAGTAGCGGATACAAATTTGATTTCGACACTAAAGATAAGATTGGATAGGATTGGAGACTGAGGTCCTTTAACAACTGCCGGACGATGCTGAGGATATTCTACGAGTCTGTGGTGGCCAGTGCGATCATTTTTGCTGTTGTGTGCTGGGGCAGCAGGCTGAGGGTAGCAGACACCAACAGTGTCAACAAACTCATTTGTAAGGCCAGTGATGTTGTGGGGATGGAACTGGACTCTCTGACAGTGGTGTCTGAAAAGAGGATGCTGTCCAAGTTGCACGCCATCTTGGACAATGTCTCCCATCCACTACATAATGTATTGGGTGGGCACAGGAGTACATTCAGCCAGAGACTCATTCCACCGAGATGCAGCACAGAGCGTCATAGGAAGTCATTCCTGCCTGTGGCCATCAAACTTTACAACTCCTCCCTTGGAGGGTCAGACACCCTGAGCCAATAGGCTGGTTCTGGACTTATTTCCTGGCATAATTTACATATTACTGTTTAACTATTTATGGGTTTATTACTATTGAATTATTTATGGTGCAACTGTAACAAAAACCAATTTCCCCCGGGATCAATAAAGGTATGACTATGACTATGACTATGGATGAGAGGGGTAAGGAGGGCTATGATCCAGGTGTTGGTCAATAGGACTAGAGAGAATTACAGCTCAGTAGAGCCTAAGTGGGTCAACGGGACTGTTTCTATGCTGTAGGGTTCTATAACTCTACAATTCCAAGTTTCTACATGTTCCAGCTGACAGGTGATAGTAAAACTGGTTGAAGAGAAGGTGGGAAGAGATGATAAAGTAAGAAGCTGTGTGGGGATAGGTGGATAAGATAAAGGGCTGATGAAGAAGTAGTCTGATAAGGATTTTCTTATGTCTTAAGCAGTGAGTAAAGCAATTTGTTAGTCAAGTTTCAGTCAGTGAAAGAATCATCAATCTTCTTCAGCAAAGGATGTGTTGAGTTATCTCCAGTCAATATTGCCCGTTCATTTACAGTTGTGTCTACACCTGCCCACAGATCTCAGTCAAGTTCACTCACGCTAATGAATAATGTAAAGACAAGTCCGGTCTGAAGAGACCACTTGATTTTCAGAATCTCTATAAACGCATCATTTTGTTATAAACCTGCTTTGAGGAGATGACCTGTCTCTGACGATGAGCTGAATTCCCTCAGTCCCTAAAGTGGACCGAGTAGGCAGCCGTTGTGTTAACCTGCTGGCCCCATGCAGACTAGCCGTCTCCCACCAGAATCCACTCAATCTGGTAATAAAGCACAAATGCGGCTGGATACAGAGACTACAAGGGCGACTCTTCAACCCCTGAAAGCTGATTAGAAATATCGTTGACCTTCCTTCTTCACTCAGATTTTTCTCTGTTTGTTTTGCTGACGCAGGCTTGCTCTGTGCCCAGTTTAGGCCAGGCCTTGTCACTGACATGTGTTTTGGATAGGGTTGCCGACTGTCCCGTGTTAGCCGGGACATCCCGTATATTGGGCTAAATTGGTTTGTCCCATACAGGACTGCCCTGGTCCCGTATTTCCCCTGCTAAGGTAGAGCGTTCCTATGAAACCGTTCGTAAGCCGAAATGGCGTAAAGCGAAGAAGCAATTACCATTAATTTATATGGGAAAAGTTTTTGAGCATTCTCAGACCCAAAAAATAACCTACCAAATCATAGCAAATAACACATAAAACCTAAAATAATACTAACATACAGCAAAAGCAGGAATGATATGATAAATACACAGCCTATATAAAGTAGAAATAATGTATGTACAGTGTAGTTTCGCTTAACAGAATCAGGAAGATTAAGCCAAAACCGATTTGTAGAAAAAAAATCGGCACGTACACACATGCGCACGTCACACATGCGCACACAGGTGCCCGCGCAAGGCTTCATGGTCATGGTAGTCTTTCTCGGGGTAAACACAAGTGTCCTGTATTTGACTGCTACTTCTGTCCCTTATTTGGGAGTGAGAAAGTTGGCAACCCTAGTTTTGGAGCAAGCTAGCTGTGTTCACAATAACACTTGAAACGCTGCTGAACATGGTGAGCACTGGAGTAACAAGCAGAGAATCAGGATCAGGTTCAATATCACCGGCAGCTGTCATGAAATTTGTTGTCTTTGCGACAGCAGTGCAATGCAAAACATAATAACAGAGCAAAAATCCTGAATTACACTAAGTATATATATAGTTAAATAAGTCGTGAAAAAATACAAATAAAAATAGTACTGAAGTAGCGTTCAATGTCATTCAGTAATCTGATGACGGAGGGAAAGAAGATGTCCAGAATCAATGAGTCTGTGCCTTCAGACTTCTGTATCTCCTTCCTGATCGTAACAAAGAGAACAAGGCATGGCATGAGGAATTCTGCAGATGCTGGAAATTCAAGCAACACACATCAAAGTTGCTGGTGAACGCAGCAGGCCAGGCAGCATCTCTAGGAAGAGGTACAGTCAACATTTCAGGCCGAGACCCTTCATCAGGACTAACTGAAGGAAGAGCTAGTAAGAGATTTGAAAGTGGGAGGGGGAGAGGGAGATCCGAAATGATAGGAGAAGACAGGAGGGAGAGGAATGGAGCCAAGAGCTGGACAGGTGATTGGCAAAAGGGATATGAGAGGATCATGGGACAGGAGGCCCAGGGAGAAAGAAAAGGGGGTGGAACCCAGAGGATGGGCAAGGGGTATAGTGAGAGGGACAGAGAGAGAAAAGGGAGAGAGAGAAAAAGAATATGTGTATATAAATTAATAACAGATGGGGTACAAGGGGGAGGTGGGGCATTAGCGGAAGTTAGAGAAGTCAATGTTCATGCCATCAGGTTGGAGGCTACCCAGACGGAATATAAGGTGTTGTTCCTCCAACCTGAGTGTGGCTTCATCTTTACAGTCGAGGAGGCCGTAGATAGACATATCAGAATATGAATGGGACATGGAATTGAACAAGGCATGACCTGGGTGATGGGGGTCCTGAATGATTGACACTGGTTTTCTGAGGCATCGCTCCTTGAAGATGTCCTGGATACAGTGGATGCTAGTTTCCATGATGGAACTGACTAAGTTTAGAACTCTCTGCAGCTTATTTCGATCCTGTGCAGTAGCACCCACCCACTCCCCCATACCAGGTGGTGGTGCAGCCAGCTAGCGTGCTCTCCATTGTACATCTGTAGACATTTTCAAGGAAATACTGGAGGAACTCAACAGGTCTGGCAGCAGCTATGGAGCAGAAGAAACAGTCAACATTTTGCACCAAAACCCTTCATCAGGACTGGAAAGGAAGGGGGAAGAAGCCAGGATAAAAAGTTTGCGGGTGGGGAAGGAGTACAATCTGGCAGGTGACAGGTGAGACCAGGTGAAGGGGAAGGTGGGTGGATGGGGAAGGGGGAGTTTGAAGGTAGAAGCTGAGAGGTGATAGGTGGAAGAGGTAAAGGGCTGAAGAAGGATTCTGATAGGAGACAAAATTGAACCATGGGGGAAAGGGAAGGAGGAGGGGAACCAAAGGGAAGTGATAGGCAGGTGAGGGGAAGAGAAGGGGTAAGAGGGGAGCCAGAATGGTAAATGGAGAAGCCCCTCCTCCCCATCTTCTTATTCTGGTTTCTTGTCCCTTGCTTTTTGGTCCTGATGAAGTGTCAACTATTTATTCCTCTCCATAGATGCTGACTGGCCTGCTGAGTTCCTCTAGCATTTTATTTGTGTTACGTTGTACATTGGACTATTTTTGTGACTAAAAATGAGCTGATCCAATTTATACTGTGGATAGGGTGGTAAAGATCAGAGCCAGCAAACCTGATCAAGCAACCAATGGCATCGAGTCATCACATGACCACATTGCTGGGGTGAGTCTGGTGAGGTCCCAGTTCAGTGTCAGGTCCAGAGCTGAACGTGGAGAATGGTGGTGTCCACACATTAGCTGACAGGTGATAAATGAGACCAGGTGAGGGGACAGGTGGCTGGGTGCGGGAGGGGGCAGTGATGTAAGAAGCTGGGACGTGATAGGTAGAGGAGATAAAGTGCCGAAGAAGAAGGAATCTGAGAGGATTGAAGCCTCTAATAAACACAAAAGATTCTGCAGATGCTGGAAATTCAGACCAACACATGCAAAATGCTGGAGTAACTTAGCAGGTCAGACAGCATCCATGGAGAGAAACCTTGGCCTCCTCTACTGCCGCGATGAGGCCACTCCTTGTTCGGAGGAGCGAAACCTCATGTTCCATCCGGGTAGCCTCCAAGCTGACATGAACGCTAAGTTTTCTCAATTCTGCTCATTTCTCTCCCTCTCCTTTCCTTCTCTTTGCATCACTCTTTTTGGTTTCCTTCTTCAGTGTTTAATATTTCATAAATATTTGAGTAATCTTGTATATACTTATACAGTCTGATTAAGCACTCATGCTCATTTAAATAAGTCTTTACATGTTATATATATAAATATGTGAATTGCATATGTCAGCACACTACCATGTGATACATGTGTGCCTCGCTCAAAGTTAGACTCACATTTCAGACTCCTATGACTTCCCTTGAATTAGTTTAATGTTTTGAAGTTACAAAAACATAACACCTCTTATTCCTTCTCTTCTCCTCACCAAGCTATTTCCTCCCTCCTTTCCTTCCTCCATTGTCCACTCTCCTCTCCTATCCATTCCCGGGGAAAAGATCTTTCACTGTGCACTTAATCTATGTCTCTTATCATTGTGTGCACCTCTATCAATTCACCTCATAATAAAATGACTTTATCTAACGTGCATCAAGGAAAAGCTTTCAGCTAGACACATTGTTGCCTTCACCCTTGATGCTCAACCACTTCCAAACCATAGGAGATTCTGCAGATGCTGAAAAACCAGAGCAACACACTGCTGGAGGAACTCAGCAGGTCAGGCGGCATCTATAGAGAGGAATAAACAGCCAATGGTTTGCACCGAGATCTTTCTTCGGGACGACTGTCATTTTGTGTGTGTTGCTCTGGATTTCATTTCCAGCATCTGCAGAATCTCTTGTGCTTATGCTGGCACTGGAGTGTGTGGCAACACTTGCGGACTGCCCCCAGCACGTCGTTCAGTTATGTTGCTTGTTAACACAAATCACGCATAGTTTGCATCATACACCAGGCTGCTCTCTTCAGGTAACCATAGCCTTTGTCCAGGGGCAGATGTCCTCAAGTGGTGCCCAACCTTCAGAAAGTGTTTCAACCTTTAACCACTACACTCTCCAGCTGGCGGGTCAGCGGTGGTGGCCAAGTCACTGGCCGTCTGCTCCTGACTTCCAGCTCGACTCCTCTCGCCTGCTCCGTATCCAACAAGAGGCTCTTTCTACTTCCTCCCCATCCTGTGCGCTGCTTGGTTCTTGCTCTTTTCATCAAGGCCCAGCACAGACAGCAACCTTTTTGCTAACCTTGCCAGGAGCTCTCTACAGCTGATCTCCATGGGGAATAGCCACATCTGCTATCCTTTGTCCCTGCACTCTTGGACTAAGGACTGGTACTTCAAGACCTTCCTCTCGTGAGCCTCCTCCTTCCTCCCGTGGTACTGTGAGCTCCACCAGGATGATTTTCTTGTCTTTGGTGGACCACTGTATGATGTCTGGTCGAAGTGTGGTTTGCACCACCTCTGGGAACCGCAGCTTCCTCCCCACATCGACCCTCATCTCCCATGATTTGGCAGTTTGCAGCAGATTGGATTTAGGCCTCCTTGATATGACAGGCATGGCCCTCTCCTTGATGAAAATGGCTGCCCTGTTTGCCTCTCTGCCAGCTGGTCTCTTTTTACACCTCTCCCGTTCCAGTGTGTCAACAAGGGACAGCAGGACCTTGTGATGGTGCCACCTATGCCTATCATTGCGTTAAAGCTGTTTTGCATCCTGACAGCATGAGTGCCAGTGATCCCCGCTGACCATAAAGCTTGCAGTTAGGGTCCTCTCTAGCCCCCCCCATGTTAACACAAATGACGCATAGCACTGTATGTTTCAATATACATGTGATTAATAAATCTAAATTCAAACATAAATATAATTTTTATATACAATAGGTTCACTTAGAAACACAGAAACATAGAAAACCTACAGCACAATACAGGCCCTTCAGCCCACAAAGCTGTGCCAAACATGCCCCTACCTTAGAACTACCTAGGCTTACCCATAGCCCTCTATTTTTCTAAGCTCCATGTATCCATCCAGGAGTCTCTTAAAAGACTCTATCGTTTCCACCTCCACTACAGTTGCCGGCAGCCCATTCCACGCACTCACCACTCCCTGCGTAAAAAACTTACCCCTGACATCTCCTCTGTACCTGCTTCCAAGCACCTTAAAACTGTGCCCTCTCATGCTAGCCATTTCAGCACTGGGGGAAAGCCCATGACTACCCACACGATCAATGCCTCTCATCATCTTGTACACCTCTATCAGGTCACCTCTCATCCTCTGCTGCTCCAAGGAGAAAAGGCAACCTATTCTCATAAGGCATGCTCCCCAATCCAGGCAACATCCTTGTAAATCTCCTCTGCACCCTTTCTATGGTTTCCACATCCTTCCTATAGCGAGGTGACCAGAGCTGAACACAGTACTCCAAGTGGAGTCTGACCAGGGTCCTATATAGCTGCAACGTTACCTTTTGGCTCTTAAACTCAATCCCATGACTGATGAAGGCCAATGCACTATATGCCTTCTTAACCACAGTCAACCTGTGTAACAGCTTTGAGTGTCCTATGGACTCGGACCCCAAGACCCCTCTGATCCTCCACACTGCCGAGAATCTTGCCACTAATGCTATGGTCTGCCATCATATTTGACCTACCACTTATGCATAGTCAAACACACACGCATACATGTCCTTACATGCACACTTGTGCTGACACATATATACACTGACATGTACATATATACGTAAACACTTCACACGTGCACTTCCATTCAATCTTCCATTTCAGAATCAGAGTCAGAGTTATTATCACTGACATGTGTTGTGAAATTACTTGCTTTGCAACAGCAGTACAGTGGAAACAATGCAACAAGGCAACCCTAATTGCCTTGTCATAACCCTAATGCAGACATCCCATCCTGCAAAAACTCATTTCAGGGAGGTAGCACCATCAATTTCCGGGAGAGGTGGGATGTCTGCAACAGAGTCGCTCCTGAGCAGCTGGCCAGCTAGTTTAAATAACGTTTGCTATGCTAATGAATGAATGACATCTGTTAAACTCACCTCAACACGTCTTTTCCAGTCTTAACCCACCATGGGCAATAGAAAAGTCACTGTTGCAAACAGTGCAGCGAGCAACACTGTCATTATTTTGACCCCTATTAGGCAGGGGTACACTTTAGTGTAGTCTGGGGTGACGTAAGTTTTATATTTTCTTTTTTTGGAACACTCTGCCATGGCGCACTCTTGCTCTCTCTCTCTCTCGTGGTCATTCTCTCTCTCTCTCTCACGCGCGCTCTCGCTTGCTTTCTCTTGCTCTCTCGCACGCTCTCTCTCTCTCCCTCTCGTGCATTCTCTCGCGCTCTCTCTTGCTTTCTCTTGCTCGCTGTCAAAAAAAGTTGATTTCCGTGACATTGTATATAATTTGCGGCCATCAGGGAGCCACTATTAATATGTGGGAGACTCCCGGAACTTCTGGGAGAGGTGGGATGTCTGCCTATGACTACCCCAGTTTATCAACACCATGACGACTTTGATCACTTTGCATTAAGAGGGGCGTTTATTTGCTCCTATAAAGTCACCCCTCAGTCTCCATAGTGTCCTAACCTGACCAACCTGTCCTTACAATTCAGGCCCTCGAGCCCTGGCAACCTTCTCCTGAATCTTCTTTGCACCCTTCTAGCTTTATCTTTCCTACAACAGTGTGATGGTGTCATAGAGTCATAGTAAAGTACAGCACAGAAACAGGCCCTTCATCCCATCTAGTCTGTGCTGAGACTACTTCCACTGGCCTGCACTGGGACCACAGCCCTCTGTACTCCTGCCAGTCCAAACTTCACATAAACGTTGAAATCGAGCTTCTATGCACCACTTGTGCTGGCAGCTCATTCCACACTCTCACGGCATTCTTGAGTGAAGAAATTTCCCCTCGTGTTCCCTTTAAACTTTTCACCTTTCACCCGTAACTCTTGACCTCTAGTTGTAGTCCCACACAACCTCAGTGCCTCTGTGGAAAGAGCCTGCTTGCATTTACCCTCTCTATAGCCCTCATAATGTTGCATACCTCTATCAAATCTCCTTTCAATATTCTACTTTCCAAGGAATAAGATCCTAACCTATTCAATCTTTCTATATAACTGAAGTTCTCGGAGGGGGCAAAACTGGACACAGTACTCCAACTGTGGCCTCACCAATGTCTTGTACAGCTGCAGCATGATGTCCCAACTTGTATAAACCAAAATGAACTAAGGACTACAGCAATATCTGTGCTCCACCACTCGATGGAAGTATCTGCATTCCATCACTCAATGGAGGTATCTGCATTCCATCACTCAATGGAGGTATCTGCATTCTATCACTCGATGGAGGTATCTGTGTTCCCTCACTCGATGGAGTTATCTGTGTTCCACCACTCGATGAAGGTTTCTCTGCCTCTTCTCACAGTTTACATCACAAAGCCTAAGCTTTATTTATAATTTGTAATTATGTTTATAATTAACAAATGGCCAATGCATCACTGGCACCAGCCTACCCACCATCAAGGACATATATTACAGAAAAGTGGCAGAAAAGGGCTGATATCATCACGAAGGATCCCTCCCTCCCTGCTCATAGACTGCTTCTTCCACTCCCATCGGGGAGTAAGCTATGTAGCACCTTGGAGCCAGGACCACCAGACTCAAAAACGCAAAATACTCTGCAGATGCTGGGGTCAAAGCAACACTCACAACAGGCTGGAAGAACTCAGCAGGTCGGGCAGCATCTGTGGAAACGATGAGTCGACGTTTCGGGCCGGAACCCTTCATCAGGACTGAAGAGGGAAGGGGCAGAGGCCCTATAAAGAAGGTGGGGGAGGGTTGGAAAGAGAAGGCTGGTAGGTTCAGTTGAAAAACCAGTCATTTGAAAGACAAAGGGCTGGGGGAGGGGAAGCAGGGAGGTGATAGCCAGGAAAACAATGGGTAGTAGAAGGAGGCGGAACCATGAGGGAGGTGATAGGCAGCTGGGGGAGGGGGCAGAGTGAATAGGGATAGAGGAAGGGAGGGGGAGCGAATTACCGGAAGTTGGAGAATTCTATGTTCATGCCAAGGGGCTGGAGACTACCTAGACAGTATATGAGGTGTTGCTCCTCCAACCTGACTCAAAAAGAGTTACCTTCCGCATGCATTCAGGCTCATCAACACCTCCACCCACTAACCCACCCCTCCACACCCCCTACCACCACTACTTTATCATTTCCTGTCAGTCACCTTATGTACAGACACTCCTGTGTCTACTGTCACTTTATAGACATGTGATATTATGTATTTATATTAATAGTGTCTCTTTCTTAAAGTGCTCCTTATCTTATTGTGTTTTTTGTGCAGCATTGGATCTGGAGTTACAATTATTTCATTCTCCTTTACACTTGTATACTGGAAATTACATTTAACAATCTTGAATCTTGACTCGTGAATTCGTTGCTGTCATCCCTGGAGATTGATGTAAGTTGCCACACATTATTTCAATGGGGGATGCATTAGACATGTTGCATTGAAATATAACACATACTCAACGCCATGAAAGCGGGCGTGTTGTGTGTGGACTGCGAGTACAAGGACAAAGTCTATATGACTGATTTGTTATCTGTCTAGTAACCCAGAAATTATCTTGGATCCAGGAAGCAACCTGCAGAAATGATACTATGTGCATTTTGAGTAGAATGTCTTACTTGGCTGTCAACTTGATCAGACACCTGCCAGACTTCAGAGACCTTCTGTCGAGTAATTCAAAACCTCATGAAAAGCTTGTGTTTATAATGTGCTTCTCCAGATCCAAGGATTCTTCAGAATGCTTTAAAGCCAAGTACGGTGTAGTCGCTGTGGAAACAAGGCACTGTATTAAAGGCACCAAATTCCACCTGCAGCAAGACCAGTTGATTTATTTATTTATTTAAAATGTCCTTTATTTTATTTTATTGATTTAGAAATACAGCACAGAACAGACCCTTCCAGCTCAACGAGCCACACCGCTGGTTTTACCCTAGCCTAATCACGGGGCAATTTACAGTGACCAATTAAACTACTAACCGATACGTTTTTGGACTGGGGTCGGCAACGGAAGCACAAGGGGGAAAACCACACATTCCGTGAGGAGACGTACAGACTCCTTACAGGTGTTGTCGGAATTGAATCCTGAACTCCGATGCCCCAATCTGTAATAGTGTCATGCTAACTGCTATGTTATCGTGGCAACAAACATGTATCATGGGAGCATAGCAATTAGCGCAATGCTATTACAGCTTTGCGCATTCCGGACTTCGGGTTCAATTCCAGCGCCATATGTAAGAAGTTTTTACATTCTGCCAGTGAGCATGTGGATTTCCTCCAGATGCTCTGGTTTCCTCCTACTGTCCTAAGATGTACCGGTTAGTAGGTTCATTGTTCATTGGAAATTATTCTGTAATTAAGCTAGGATTAAGTAGGTGGGTTGCTGAATGGTGCGGCTTGATAGGCCAGAAAGAGCTGTTCCACACTGTCTCTCCAAATAAATTAATTCATTAAAATTAATGTAATATAATATACAATCTGCAGGAGGTATTCAGTGGGTTGAGCAGCATCTGTGGGAGGGAGAGATGTCAACATTTAAGATGAAAACCCTGCGGCAGGACTGAGAGTGGAGAAGGGAGATTGGCAGGATGAAGGGTAGGGAAAGAGTGCCAAGATCAGCCTGGGTTCAAGATGTCTTCTCTTTAAAAAAGATTTAAAAGGGCAACACACACAAAATGCTGGAGGAGCTTAGCAGGTCAGACAGCATCCACAGAGGGAAATAAAAAGTCAACATTTTGTGCCAAAACCCTTCATCAGGATTAGAAAGGAAGGGGGTAGTAGCCAGAATAAGAAGGTAAGGGGAGGGGAAGGAGTACAGGCTGAGAGGTGATAGGTGGAAAAGGTAAAAGGCTGAAGAAGAAGGAATGTGAGTGACAGGGCCATGGGAGAAAGGGAAGGAGGAGGGGAGCCAGGGGGAGGTGAGGCAAGTGAGGAGAAGGGAAGACATGAGAGGGTAACCAGAAATGGGGAGTGGAAAAAGACGAAAGGGGGAGTGGGTAGAAATTAATGGAAGTTAAAGAAATTGATGTTCATGCCGTCAGTCCAGATTAATTTGAGGTATTGTTCCTTCAAATTATACCAGAATTTGGATAAATCGAAGTTTATGCCATCAGATTGATCAAGTCGACAGACAGAGACTTTTTCCAGGACAGAAATGACTAATACAAGGGGCCATAATTACAATGTGATTGGAGGAAAGTATAGGAAGGACTTCAGAGGTACGTTTTTTTACACAGAATTGCATGGAATGTTCTGCCAGAGGTGGGGGTAAAAGCAGATACATTTAGAGGCATTTAAGAAACCAGATAGGCACATCAGTGGTAGAAAAATGGAAGGCTATGTGAGAGGGAAAAGATTAGGTTGACCTTAGAGTAGGTTAAAGGGCCTGCAAGCATCGTGGGCTGAAGCTCCTGTACTGTGCTGTTCTTTTTTATATGTTTTTTGATCTGTCTGGTTGGTAACCGCACCACCACTTCTTCATAGATACTGTTAACTCTTTCCGTTGCCTTGGGAAATCAGCCAACATTATTAAGGATCCCTTGTACCCTGGACATTCTGTCTTCTCCCTCCTTCCACTAGGCAGAAGATGAAAAAGCCTGGAAGTATGTACCACCAGGCTTAAGGACAACTACTATCCCACTGTTATCAAACTATTGCACAAACCTCTCACACGCCAGAAGGTGCAATTTTGATCTCCCAATCTATGTCATTTTGGCCCTTGCATCTTATTTGTATTGGTAGTACAATATTATTTATTCTTCGTGTTTGGATTATTTATTCTTGTCAGATTTACCAAGATACAGTGACAAGCTTATCCTGCATACTGTTCATACTCATCAAATCATTACTCAGTACACTAAGCTAGAATAAGGTCAACAAAAACGATGCCATATAAAGTGTAAAAGCTACAGAGAAAGTGCAAGGTCATAACGAGGTAGATTGTGAGGCCAAGAGCCCATCTTACTGTACAACAAACATCTGATAGCAGTGGGGTAGAAGCTGTCCTTGAGCCTAGTGGGACATGCTTTCAGGCTTTTAAATCTCTTGCTCAGTGGGAGAGAGGAGATGAGAGAATGTCTGGGGTGGGTGGGGTTTTTGATTATGCTGGTTGCATTACTAAGGCAGTGAGAGGTAACGTCTAAGGTTGGGCTAGTTTCTGAGATGTGCTGAGCAGTTTCCTGTGGTGACACGCAGATAGGTTGCCATCCCGAGCTGTTACGCTTCTCTACAGAATGCGTTCTATGGTGCATCAATAAAAATCAGAATCAGTTTTAATATCACCGACATATGTCGTGAAATTTGTTAAGTTTGCGGCAGCAATACAATGCAATACATAACGTATAAATAAAAGTGAATTGCAGTAAGTATATCAATGTATATTAAATAGTTACATTAAGATAAATAGCATAAAAACAGAGATAAGAAAAAAGTAGTGAGGTAGTGTTCATGGATTCAATGGCAGCATGGTAGCCTAGTGGTTAGCACAACGCTTTACAGCACCAGTGATGGGTTCAATTCCCACCGCTGCCTGTAAGGACATGGCCCGTAACCATGTGGGTTTCCTCCGGGTGCTCTAGTTTCCTCCCACAGTCCAGACATACCAGTTGGTTGGTTAGTTGAACACTGTAAACTGTCTCGTAATTAGGCTAGGGTTAAAATTGGAGGGTTGCTGGGCCAGGCAGTTCGAAGGGCTGGAAGAGCCTCTGTATCTCAATAAATAAATGGCAACGGTTGACGAGGGTATTTCAAATTTCTTTAGCCTTTTGAGGAAGTAGTGATGTCTGTGTGCTTTCCTGGCCATGTGGTTGACATGGTTGGACAGACTATTTATTGGCCTCATCCATCTCAACCTCAAGGACGTTGATGTATACAGGAGCCTAAGCACCACCCCTCTTCCTGAAGTCAAAGACCAGTTTTTTTTTTGTTTAGTTGGTACTGAGAGAAATGTTTTTGTTATGACAACATGTCAGAAAGCTCTTTATCTCCTTCCTGTACTCCCGAAGGATTTGTCTACCTGCACTTTACCTTCTATGTCGCTTCAACGCCAGTTCTGCGTTCTGTTTTCTGTTTTCAGTGGCATGGTAGCATGGTGGTCAGTGTAACACTATTACGGTGCCAGCGAGTGCTGATCAGGGTTCAATTCCTGCCATTATCTGTAGGGAGTTTGCATGTTCTCCCCATCACCGTGTAGGTTCCCCCCGGTATTCTGGTTTGCTCCCACATTCCAAAGATTAGGGCTAGTGAGTTGTGGGCATGCTCCGTTGCCGTTAGAACCACGGCAGTGATTTTGGACTGCTCCCAGCACAATCCTTGCTGATTTGATTTGATGCAAATGACACATTTCACTGTATGTTTCGATGTACCTGTGGCAAGTAAAGCTAAATCTAAACTTTTAACTACTTCATTGTATAGCATAATCTATCTGGGAGGCATGCAAAACAAAACATTTTCTCTGCATCTTGGCACGTGTGATGTTAAACTAATTATCAGTCCCTCTGCTGTCCCCACCTGCATTCACATCCAGGATTTCATCTCTGCCACATACCCTCACAATCTCCCCTGTGTCCTGCTGGCCTACGTTAGCCTTTGGTTTAAGTGTCTCCCTTTTCAAATCCCCAAGTTTGTGCGATTGAAGATCAAGCTTTGCCGGGTGGCCACCCTCATTGTCCAGAGGCCATCTAATAACTTAGCAGCTCATTCAGAGAAGCACTGGGTGCCAGCCAGTCGAGCCTCTGTTTATTCAATCTGAGTGTTGAATTTATTTATGGTAGGAAGCCTATCGTGACCTGAAGGTTGTTAATCTTTCCCTTGGATTTATTACAAAGGAAATCAATATTCGTGATGGGAGCGACTGCAGTTTTTTTGTGTGCTAGGCAGAGGCCTAGTTGTTTTGCCATGCACTGTGAGTTTCTGTTGGTTCACAACACGCTAGAGGAACTCAGCAGATTGGGCAGCATCCGTGGAAACAATCAGTCAACGTTTCGGGCCGGAACCCTTCATCAGGACTGAAGAGGGAAGGGGCAGAGGCCCTATAAAGAGTGTTGCTTTGACCCCAGCATCTGCAGAGTATTTTGTGTTTAAGCTTCTGTTGGTTGACTGGGTGAATGGATGGTGGGGGTCGATCAGTTGGATGGAAGGTGCTGAGAATCAGGAGTGCCCTTGCATTTTCCATGTTTCCTTATCAGGATCAGAACCAAAATCAGGTTTATTACCAATGCATAGGATCAGACAAAAACGACAGGGGGTTATAAACTCAACCTCCCCACCACTGAGGATATCATCAAAAGGCAATGGCTTAAGAAGGTCACATCCATCATTAAGAACCTCCACCTCCATGGACAAGCCCCCATCTCATTGCTACCCTGAAGAAGAGTCTCGACCCGAACTGTCGACTGTTCATTTCCCTCCACAGCTGCTGTTTGACCTGGTGAGTTCCACCAGCATTTTGTGCATGTTGCTCAAAATTTCCATCATCTGCAGAATCTGGTGGTCTGCTCCTCCTTAGCTCCAATGAGAAAAGCCCAGACTTGCTCAGCCTTTCATAGAACGTAGAACACAGTAGATTACAACACAGGAACAGGCCATTCGGCCCGCAATGTTGTGCTGAACCAACTAAAAAGCAAATCATAAACACCCAACACTAATCCCTCCTACCTACACCATGTCCATCTCCCTCCATCATCCTTTTATCCGTGTGCCTATACAAAAGCCACTAATGTATTTGCCTCTATCACCACACTAGGCAGCACAGTCTGGGCATCCACCACTCTGAATAAAAAAGCCTCCCCTTCACATCCCCCGTGAACTTACAGCCTCTCACCTTCAAAACATGCCCACTGGAATTAGAAATTTAACATCTTTCTTCATAAGATATGCTGTCTAATCCAGGCAGCATCCTTTGCACCCTCTAGGACTCCAAGGTGATTCAGAATCAAGTTTGTTGTCATTGAGAAATGTCTCTAAAAATTTCTGCAGTGCATTGTAAAACATAAACTTCTTAATATTATTTTTCTTAATTTGCACCATTTGTCTTCTTTTGCACATTGGCTATTTGTCAGCCTTTGTTTTTGCATAGTATTTCATAAATTCTATTGTATTTCTTTATTTTCCTGCAAATGCCCGCAAGAAAATGAATCTCAAGGGCATAGATGGTAACATAGGTGGTACTTGAAAATAACTTTTACTTAATAAAAATTATTGTAAGTTAAATACTGTAATATTTGGTGGACTGTAGACTGGGCAGAGGTTTGCATCATCGTCACAGAGCTCTACATTACAGAAGCAGGCCCTTCGGCCCATCTAGCCCATGCCAGCTTGGTCTTCTGCCTGATCTGATGGTATTGTTCTGATAGTATTAAAGAATACAAGTCATTGTTTTGTGAAGTGTGCAGTTCCCGGACATGAATTAAGAAGATTGCCATCGTTGCGTCCTTTCTGGATTGATATGGTAAATACAGATCCATATTTCCTTGAAAAATCCATCCGATGGCATAGTGGTGGCACTGGACTTCGAGGCGAATGGTCCCAGATTCAGATCCGGCCGGATCCTTGCACACTTTCCATCCATGTTGGGTTGAGCATCGAGCTAGCAACTCAGCCTCATAAAAAACAGACAAAAAAAATGCTAAGGAAATGGCAAGGTTTCTGCCTAATGCACCACAAGGCGTGGAAAGGAACAACAAATTCCTTCGAAGTGGCATCACGGGTAGATACGGTCATAAAGAGAGCTTTTGGCACATTGCTCTTCAAAATCAGAGTACTGAGTATAGGAGCTGGGATGTTATGTTGAAGTTGTATAAGACGTAGGAGAGATCTAATTTGGAGTATTGTGTCCAGTACAGGAAAGATATCAATAAGATGGCGCTACCGAAGATGTGCGACAGCTTACTGATAAATCATAAGACAAGAGATACGACTAAAACTGTTACTTATAACATCTTTCATGAAGCAAATTGTGGTGAATTATCACCACAGACTGTGAGGCAGGCAGGCTGGCTGGCGTGCTGAGGTATTCCGAGGCGCAATATCTTCGTGTTTGAGCCGGGGTCACAGACGGATTTGGGTTCACTGCTGGAATGATTTGGAGAGGAGTCGATGTGGAAGAGTTTCGATGCCCGTCCACTCAACCCGGGTGCAAGGTTAGATCACTCTAAGCACCGAGCCGATTTGGTGAGATAGAAACCAGTTTTGGGTGAGGCGGCTCAGGCGTATCAGGGCGCTTGGATCCGGGTCCAGGAACGTGGCACTACTCAGTGCTTAGACAATTTGTACATCAGCCCAGATAAACTGGAAGCCTAAGTGTCAGGTACGGAGGGTTGGGCTGATTTTTGCTTGCTCGCCCGCAAATGTTCATTCTTTCTCGTAGCGCCGAGGCTGTGAACTGATTCGGCTGCTGTGCGTTTCCGCCTCGCTGGTGTGAAAACTGTGGACTGAGGCTCGGCTTGGACCGATTCCAGCTGCTCTAAGAGAGGATCTGGGACTCAATCTGGTTTGGGATGCTGTTGGCTTGCTTCTATTGTTTGCACGATGTGTTTTTCTTCCTCCCTCCCTTTTGATTTTTGGTCCTTTTTAATTGGGTTATTCGAGTTTCTTGCTTTGTGGCTGCCCGTAAGCAGACAAATTTCAAGATTGTATAATCTATACATTTTTAATAATAAATGTGCTTTGAATCTTTTGAATCTTTGAAGATTGAAACAGTGCTGAAAAAATTTACAAGGATGTTACTGGGACTTGAGGACCTGACTTTCAGGGAAAGGTTGAATAGGTTAGGACTTTATTTCCTAGAACATAGAAGAATGAGGCAAGATTTGATAGAGGTATATAAAATTATGAGGGGTATAGATAGGGCAAATGCAAGCAGGCTTTTTCCACTGAAGTTAAATGAGACTCGAACCAGAGGTGAAGGATTAAGGGTGAAAGATGAAATGTTTAAGGGGAACAACGGGGGTCTTTGTCACTCAGAGGTTGGTGAGAGTGTGGAATGATCTACCAGCAGAATCTGTGGATGTGGATTTGTTTTCAACATTAAAGAGAAATTTGGAGAGATATGTGGATGAAAAGGTTTGGAGGGCTATGGTCCAGGTGCAGGCCAATGGGACCAGACAGAATAACAGTTTGGTATGGAGTAGTTGGGCTGAAGGTTCTGCCTCTGTGCTGTAGTACTCTATGACTCTAGACTGGTGGATCATTCCCAAGCAAAGATTCCATCCAGGTAGTCAAATCGTTATTCATTAAGATGCCCTTCACACTCCTTTGACCTTTGCTAATAGCCCTGACAGCAATTATTTGCAATAAGTTAATTAATTTTGTATTTTTAGCAATCAAGGGCCAGAGTAATACAAGGTCTGTTTCCAGAGGTTAATTCCTGCTCTCACAGACTAATGTCTATTTTGTTTCAGGACAGGCAGATTTGACGGAGTTTCCGAAACAAGTTGGGGTGGGGGGAGGGGAGCCAGCTGATAGTGAGAAATTTTAATTCATTCAAGGCACTAGTATCCGGATTCAGCCTTGATGTTCCCACCCACCACCTCAAAACAGCCTGAATCTTCAAAAGAGCTACAAGATAATGTTTCAGCTCTATAAATCCCTGGTTAGAGCATACTTGGAATATTGTGTTCAGTTCGGTGTAGGAAAGATGTGTAAGCTTTAGAGAGGGCGCAGAGGAGATTTACCAGGATGCTGCCTGGATTAGAGGGCATGATTTATGACGGTCTTATACATACTTCCTAATGCAGCCCCAATAAAAAGAGCGTAAGACCGGCAGAGAGCTGAGTCCCAAATGACCTTTGTCATTTGAACCGTTTTGAAGAATTCTCTCTCAAACAAATGCCTCATGCAAACATCATAATCTGTTTGGCAATCCAGTTGCCAGGTGATAAATAAACCATTTGACAGTGTGGTCAGTGCTGTGGGGCTTGGAAACCGGTAACTACAGAGATGTAGCTCTAAGCTCCATTTTCGTCACGACTTGCTTTGTTTTATTCACACACTTTGCCTCAGGGAGAGACGTTTAACCTCTGGACCTGTTGATAATCTGCGATGATTGCCAAAAGGTCACAATGATTGTGCATGGTCAGGAACTGTTTGGTTTAAAACTGTGGGTTTATTTTAGCCCTGCAATCAGTTATTCCTCTTTTCTTTCCTTCAAGTGATGTTGTGAAACCCAGCTTCAATCCCATCTCTTCTATATAGCGTCCAAACTTACGACTACAATTCCCTCTAACACTTCATGAACCGACTACAACTGGTTCAAAGCCTAGCACTTATAAGACCATCAGACAGGAGCAGAATTAGGCCATTTGGCCCATCAAGTCTACACTGCTGTTCAATCAATGTTGATTTGTTTTCCCTCACAGCCCTGTTCTCTTGTCTTCTCCTTGTAACCAGTGAGGACTCCTGCAAACCTAACAACCACTGCTTTAAATATACCCAGTGACTGCCTTCTGTGGCAAAGAATTCCACAGATTCATCACCCTCTGGCTAAAGAAATTTCTCTCCATCTCTGTTCTAAAGGGACATGCTTGTATTCTGAATCTGTGCCTTCTCATCAGATATTCTCCCACTATTGGAAACAGCCTCTCCCTGTCCACTCTATTTAGGTCTTTCAATGTTCAGTGGGTTTCAGTAAGAGCCCTCTCATTCTTCTAAACTCCAGTGAAGGCAGGCCCAGAGCCATCAAGCAGTCCTCATATATTAACCCTTTCCTTCCTGGGATAATGCCAGAGTACCCGTTCTCAGATACAGGACCAGAAACTGCTCACAATATTCCAAATGGAGTGTGACCAATGTGGTCTAAGTTCTCAGCATTAGATTTTGCTGTTATATTGAAGTCCTCTTGAAATAAATGCTAACATTGTAATTGCCTTCAAAGCTGTTCAGCTACTTATGGTGCTACTCCAGGGAATACAGTCTAGGCTTCTCCAGTCCCTGTCTCTGAGATTCCTCAGTCCTAGAACCCTTGCAGTAAACCTCATCTGAACTCATTCAAGGATCTTACCTTCTTTCCTAATTGTGGTGACACAGTGAATAATCTGGATACAAAATAGCTCTCTTGACATGAATGCAAACTAGTCACCTTGTTATTGGAAGGATGTGGAAGCTTTACAGGCTTTGTAGAGGAGATTTACCAGGACACTGCCTGGATTAGACAGCATGGATAGGTTAACTGAACTAGGGCTTTTCTCTTCGGAGTGTAGAAGGATCAGAGGTGATAGATGGAGGTGTATAAGATGATATAAGACATAGAACAAGTGAACAACCAGAGACTTTTTTACCAGGGCTGAAATGGTTGACATGAGGGATATAATTTTAAGGTGCTTGGAGGGAAATATGGGGGAAATACCAGAGGTAAGATTTTACAGAGAAAATGATCAATTCATGGAACACCCTGCTAGGGTTTGTGGTAGTGACAGATAACATTAGGGGCATTGAAGAAACTCTTAAATAGCCATATGGATCACATGAAGATGAATCTCAAGGTTGTATAATTTCTACATAATTGGATAATAAATGTACTTTGAACTTGGGATGATAGAAAAATGTAGGAGGGAAATATTAGATTGATGAGAGTAGGTTAAAAGGTCAGTACAACATCATGGGCTGAAGGGCCTGTACTGTGCTGTAATGTTATGCGTTTGATGTAATCCCACCGGTTTTAGCTAATGAGGTCTTTGAGTCCTGATGAAGGGTTTCCACCCAAAACCTTGACTGTCCATTTCCCTTTATCGAACCTGCTGAGTTCCTCAGGGGTTTTGTGTGTGACTTTGGGAGAGTGTTTGATTCTGACAAATTAATTTAATTTTCTTTATAATGTCTTCACAGCTTCACATTAATGATAGCGGCAAAGTGTGGAATTTGCAACTCATCCCCTCAGCAGAATTAATGCACTATCTTCTCTCTGGAGATGCTTAACTTCAAGGGAGGCTTTGATAGTGTGTATCCTGGTTTTGTGGGCTTAGAAGTTAACTTGTGCAGTGCACGAGATTTCAGGCAGCATCTTTGCAGATTTTTGAAGTGTCTCATCGCTAATGAAGTACTATTTTAACATAGGCAGGTGCAAATGTATGCAACATTTGAGAGATTTTTGGATAAGAACATGGATGGGAGGGCTGTGGACAGCTATTGTCCAGGTGAAGGTTGATGGGACTGGGCAGAATACCAGTTCAACATGGACTAGATGGGCCAAAGGTCCTGTTTCTGTGCTGTAGTGCTCGTTGACTCTATGATTCTAAACCAGAGGTTCCCATCCTGGAATCCACAGACCCCTCGGTTAATGGTAGGGGTCCATGGCATGAAGACGTTTGGGAATCCCTGCTCTAAAGATGGCACGCAACAACTGCTGCTGTGGAGGCCCGGTCATTGGGTGTATTTAAGGCAGAGGTTGATAGGTTCTTGATTGGACATGGCATCAAAGGTAATAGGGAGAAGGCCAGGAACTGGGGTTGAGGAGGAGAAGAAAAAAGGATCAGCCGTGATTGAATAGCAGAGCAGACCTGATGGGCCAGATGTCCTAATTCTGCTCCTATGTCTTACGGTGTTATGGTCCAACCAATATGTAGGCAATAAGCTTCCATTGTACTGCAACAGGACATTCTGCTGATGGATGGATAAGTAAACAGGGGAAGTCCAGGACCAGAGGTCACAGCCTCAAAATAGAGGAACACTCATAACACGCTGGAGGAACTCAGCAGGTCGGGCAGCATCCGTGGAAAAGATCGGTCAACGTTTCGGGCTGGAACCCTTCGTCAGGACCGTAGAGGGAAGGGGCAGAGGCCCTATAAAGAAGGTAGGGGGATGGTGGGAAGGAGAAGGCTGGTTGGTTCCAGGTGAAAAACCAGTAAGGGGAAAGATAAAGGGGTGGGGGAGTGGAAACAGGGAGGGGATAGGCAGGAAAGGTGAAGAAGGAATAGGGGAAAACACAATGGGTAGTGGAAAGAGGCGGAACCATGAGGGACGTGATAGGCAGCTGGGGGAGGGGACAGAGTGACATAAGGATAGAGGAAGGGAGGGGGAGGGAATTACCGGAAGTTGGAGACTTCTATGTTCATACCAAGGGGCTGGAGACTACCTAGACAGTATATGAGGCATTGCTCCTCCAACCTGAGTTTAGCCTCATCATGGCAGTAAAGGAGGGCATGTATGGACATATCTGAATGGGAGTGGGAAGCAGAGTTGAAGTAGGTGTCCCCCTCCCCCAGCTGCCTATTACCTCCCTCATGGTTCCGCCTCCTTCTACTACCCATTGTGTTTTCCCCTATTCTATCTTCATCTTTCCTGCCTATCACCTCCCTGCCTCCCCTCTCCCACCCCTTTATCTTTCCCCTTACTGGTTTTTCACCTGGAACCTACCAGCTTTCTCCTTCCCACCATCCCCCCACCTTCTTTATAGGGCCTCCACCCCTTCCCTCTACAGTCCTGATGAAGGGTTCCGGCCCGAAACGTCGACCGATCTTTTCCATGGATGCTGCCCGACTTGCTGGGTTCCTCTGGCGTGTCATGAGTGTTGCTTTGACCCCAGCATCTGCAGATTATTTTCTGCTCAGAATAGAGGGATGTCCATTTTGAACTGGGGTGAGGAGAAATACCTTTAGCCAGAGTGTAGCAAATCTGTGGAATTAATTGCCACAGATGTCTGTGGAGCTCAAGTCATTGGGTATATTTAAAGCAGAGGTTGACAGGTGCTTGATTAGCCAGGACATCAAAGCTTATGAGTAGAAGGCAGGGGAATAGAGTTGAGAGGGATAATAAATCAGCCATGATGAAATGGCAGAGCAGACTTCATGGTTGAATGGCCTATTCTACTCCTGTTTTCTGGTCATATAAAGACCAGGACTCGTGGGATAATCTGCATTGCTCTTTTTCAAAACAGCAAGTGGAAATTCTTTAAGTTTACCTTCAAGAGTAGCTGACAGTCTTATCATTACATCCCAAACACAGTGTTTTGTTCTGGAGTTCCACTCTGAAGCTGAAATGTGGATTAACCGCTTGCTTTAGAGGTTGGGCTGAGTACAACCACCTAAATGAAGGGGGAGGAAAGGAAAGACAGCAATCAGCAGTGTACATCAGCCCCAATCATCCTTTCCCTCTTGTACTCTTCATTTAATTAAAGCAGCACAATAAGTGATGTTCAGATGAAGGACCTCAACCTAAAATATCAGCTATCTATCTCACCTCTCAGCTCTAAGCTTCTTACTTCATCACCCCTTCCCCACCCACCAACCAGCTTCTCCCACACTTGGCTTCACCTATCACCTCCCAGATCTAACTTTATCCTCCCTCCTCCACCCACTCACCTTCTCCCCTCACCTGACTTCACCTATCACCTGCCAGCTTGTACTCCTCCTGCTCCCTCCACCTTCTTACACTGGATTCTGCCCCCTCCATTTCAAGTCCTGATCAGGGGTTTCAGCCCGAAACGTTGACTGTTCATTCCTCTCCATAAAGGCTGCCTGACGCGGTGTGTTCCTCTAGAGTTTTGTGTGGGTTCAAATTTCAAAGTAAATTGACAATCAAAGTACTTATATCTTATCATCTACAACCCTGAGGTTCATTTTTGAGAATGTATATACTAGCTTAGCATTCATTTTCTTGCAGGATTGACAGGGAAAGGAAATGCAGTAGAATTTTATGAAAACCTATAAATAAAGACTGACAGACAACCAATGTGCAAATGAAGACCGGATGTACAAATAAAGATAATACTGAAAGAAAGCATTGCAAAGAATCCCTGAAAGTGAGTTTGTAGGTCATAGAATCAGGCCAGTCCTGATGAAGGGTCTTGGTCCAGAACATTAACTGCTGATTCCTCTCCACCGACCAGGGTTTTTCCAAATCTTTTTATGCAACAGACCACTACCATTCACTGAGGGGTCTGTGGGAACCCCCGCCGAAGATGCTGCCTGAACTGCTGAGTTCCTCCAGCATTTTGTGCACGTTTCTCCAGATTTCCAGCATCTGCAGAAGCACTTGAGTTCAGCGTAGTGGTGACTGAAGTTACCGTATTTACACCGGATCACGAAACTGATGGTTGCAGGGTAATAGCTGTTCCTGAACCTGCTGGTGTGGGATCTCAGGCTTCTGTAGCTCCTGCATGATGATGATATTGCGAAGGGGACGTTGCCCAGATGATGGGGGAGGGGAGGTGGGGGGTCTTTGATGACGGATGCTGCTTTCTTGTACCAGCACTCCATGTAAATGTGCTCAATGGTGGGGTGGGCTTTGCCCGTGGTACACTGGGATGTGCCCACCACTTTCCTGAGTGTTTTCCATTTCTAGGCAATGGTATTTCCTTACCAGACTGTGATGCAGCCAGTTAGGATAATCTCCACTGTGCATCTATAGAAGCTTGTAAAAGTGTTTGGTGACATGCAAAATCTACACAAGGTTCAAAGAAGGTAGAAGTATTGCCGTGCCTTCTTTGTGATGATACTTATGTGCTGGTCCCAGGACAGATCCTCTGATATTCAGCCCAGTCCATCACAGGTAAAGCCCTCCCAACCATTGAGCGCATCTACCTGAAAGACTGTTGCAGGAAAGCAGCATCCACCACCCAGGGCATGCTCTTTTCTCACTGCTACTAACAAGTGGCCAAGTGGTTAAGGCGTTTGTCTAGTGATCTGAAGGTCGCTAGTTCGAGCCTTGGCTGAGGCAGCATGTGTGTCCTTGAGCAAGGCACTTAACCACACATTGCTCTGTGACAACACTGGGTCCTAATGCCCTTCCCTTGGACATCATAGGTGGCGTGGAGAGGGGAGACTTGCAGCATGGGCAACTGCTGGTCTTCCATACATCCTTGCCCAGGAAGCTTTCCAAGGTGCAAATCCACGGTCTCATGAGACTAACGGATGCCTATTTATTTATTTAACAAGTAGAAAGTACAAGGGCCTCAGGACTCACACAACCAGGTTCAAGAACAGTTACTACCCCGCAACCATCAGGCTCTTGAACAAAATCCACTAAACTGCCCATCTGTTGAGATGTTCCCACAACCAATGACCTCGCTTTAAGGACTCTTTATTTTGTTGTGTCATGTTCGCATTATTTATTGCTATTTATTTATATTTGCATTTTCACAGTTTGTTGTCTCTGCACTCTGATTGATCTTTCATCGATCCTGTTTACAGTTACTATTCTATAGATTTGCTGAGTATGCCTGCAGGAAAATAAATCTTATGGTTGTATACGGTTGACACATATGTACTTTGATAATTAAATTTGCTTTTGACTTTTTTTTGGTCTGTTAACACCAAGAAACTGAAAGCTACTGACCCTGCAAACCCCCAATGAGGATTGGCTCATAGATCTCCAGCCTTTCTCCTGACATCCAATTGATGTAATATAGGAGATGAAGTCCAGTCTGGTAGCACTTCTATTTCCAGCCAGCAATGTTAGCCCTCAGGATCTGCACAATGTTGCGACAATGCTGTCATAGGAGCTGCTGTCTCACAGCGCCAGACCCCAGCGTTCAATCCTGACCTCCGGTGCTGTCTGTTGTCGAGTTTGCTTACTCTCCCTGTAACCGTGTGAATTTACCCCGGTTTCTCTGGTTTCTGTCAAAGACATGTAGAGACATGTAGATTGATAGGTTAAGTTGTAAGTTGTCTGCAGTGCAGAGGTGAGTGGTGGAAGCCAGGATAGTTGATAGGAGTGTGTGGAGGACCAAGCAAAATTAGCTGCAAAATAAAAATGGATTCCTGACAGCTGCCATGGACACGGTGAATGGAAAGATCTATTTCCATACTGTGTCCCTCTATGAACTTGTGACCTATTGCGTTAAAGGTGCTAGCCACCATTCCTAATTCTCATCTAAACATGACTGAATCACAGCCCCCAAACATCGACAACACCTTCCCCTTCACCTGGCTTCACCCAACACCTGCCAGCTTGTACTCCCTCTTCTCCCACCACCTTCTTATTCTGGCTTCCTGCCCATTCCTTTCCAATCTTCTCAGTCCAAACATTGACTATTCCTCTCCATTAACACTGTCTGACCTGCTGAGTTCCTCCAGCATTTTGTCTGTGTTGCTCTGGAGTTCTAGCATCTGCAGAATCTCTTCTGTTTATGACTGACTTCAGTTCCGCAATCCATAGAAACATGAGTGTGAGATGAGCCCGCCTTTGCCATCGTCTTTCCAGAGAACGCAACCAAATTTTATCCAACCTCTCCTTATAGTTTATTGCTGTCTAATCCAGGCAGCATCCTGGCCAATCTCGTCAACACCCTCTCCAGAGTCTCCACATCCTTCCTGTAAAGGGGTGACCAGAACTGAATGCAGTCATGATCTCATACCTTCATCTTGAGGGAAGGACCACCCGCAGAATTAACAAAGCTGCTCCATTTGTCATTCTGTGCTGATGGAGTAATGAGGCATTGATCATTGGCCCACATCCAATGATCAATATGTCAGCACCAGTAGCTTCAGGCACCAAAGTTATGTTGGTGAAGGAGGCAACCAGTTTGGTTGAAAATAAGATTCAGTAAGTCTAATATTTAAGGTATGGTTTCAGTTATCCACCTTTGCATGTCCTCATACTCATCCTCTCTCCCCTTCTCCCTCTCTCTCTCTCTCTCTCTCTCTCTCCCCCCCTCCAATCTCTTCTCCTCTGTCTCTTTCCATATATATATATATCTGTTGTGCCTCCCTCCCTTCCCCTCTCCCTCTCTCTCCCTCCCTTTCTGTCTCACACTCTTCCTCCCTCTCACCCTCTCCCTCTTACTCTCATTCTACCCCCCTTCTATCCCCTCCCTCTCCTTGCTTTCCCTCACTCTTCCTCTCTCTTTCTCTCCTCTCTGTCTCTCTCTGCCTCTCTCTCCTCTTCTCTCCCTCTCCTGAATCTCTTTCTATCTCTCTCTGTCCTCTCTCTCTCTCCCTCTCCGCCCTCTCTTTCTGCTTCTCTCTTGGTCTCTCTCCCCCTCTTCCTGTTTCTCACTCCCCCCTCTCTGTTTCTCTCCCCCACCCTCACTCTGTCTGCTGTTGTATTATTGCATTTCATTCACTCATTCAGGGTTCTGGATGTGAAACACATGAGAAGCGCACAGAAAGCTCTTCAGATGCAGGAATCAGTGGCATCAAACAATCCATTGAAGTAACTCAATGTGTCGGGCTGCACCTGCGTAAGAGGTGCAGGAATTGCCAGTGTCCTGGGTTGAAGCCCTACATCGAGGACAGAGAGTGGAGAGGGTGATGGTCAGTATAAGGAGAAGAGTGGTGACATGAGCCCCAGATAATTGGTAGACTGAGGAGGATTGGGGTGGAAGTGGCAGATGAAGGCGCAGGGGAGGGGTGAGGAGGGAGGGCTGCAGCGGGGTGACAAAGGCAGATAAATGATAGAGGCAGGCAAAGAAAAAATCAGAAGTGATGAATGAGAATTATCCCTCAGAACCACAAGCACCTTGTACAATTCCATTAGAACATTCAGTAGAACATTATAGCACAGCTTAGACCCATGTTGGGCCGACCTTTTAGCCTGCTCCAAGATCAGCCCTCCTCTCCTGCATAGTCCTCCATTTTTCTTTAATTCATGTGCATATCTAGGAGTCTCTTAGATGTCCCTAATGTACAGTATCTGCCTCTACCACCATCCCTGGCAATGCATTCTGTGCAACTTCCACTCTCTGTAAAAAAAAATGTAATATTCCCCCCTCCCCAATCAATGTAAAATTATGCTCACTCGTATTAGCCATTTCTGTCTTGAGAAACAGTCTATGACTGTCCACTCTATGCTTCTTACCATCTTGTACAGCTCTGTCAAATAGCCTGTTATCCTCTTTCACTCCAAAGAGAAAAGCTATAACTCGTTCAAACTATTCTCATATGACATGCTCTCCAAATCCAGACAGCATCCTGGTAAATCCCCTCTGCACCTTCTCTAAAACTTACTCTCTTGAATCAAAACTGATCTTTACTTTAATCTTCACTTGAGTGCCCCTTGCTACATACCCATAACTAAAACACATTGCCTCCCAATCTCAGTTTTGAAGTTTTGTTTGATTCCACACCTAAAACAACCTCTTTAATACACAATACTCCAGGTGCAGCCTCTCCGGTGTCTTGTACAAGTGTAACATAATGTCAAACTCCAATACTCAAATGGCCTGAGAGGTGAAGGTCACGGTCTCAGCCCAAAACGCCGACTGTTTATTTCCCTTCACAGATGTTGCCTGACCTGCTGAGTTCCTCCATCATTTTGTGTGTATTACAGTGTGCCAAGCACTTTCTTAACTACCCTGATACATCTGAGACAAGAGGTTCATATGACTATGACATAGGAGCAGAATTAGACCATTTGGCCCATCAAGTCTGCTCCATGGTTGATCCTTTTCTCCCCTCCTCTGCCCCACTCCCCAGCCTTCTTCCTATAACCTTTGAAACCATGTCCAGTCATGAACCGATCAAGCTCTGCCTTAAATACACCCAATGACCAGTCCTCCACAGCTGCCTGTAGTAATAAATTCCACAAATTCACCACCCTCTGGCTAAAGGAATTTCTCCGCATCTCGGTTTTGAATGGACATCCCTCTATCCTGAAACTGAGCCCTCTTGTCCTAGACTGCCCCATCATGGGAAACATCCTTTCCACATCTGCTCTGTCCAGGCCTTTCAACATTCAAAAGGTTTCAATGAGACACCCCCCCCCACCCCGCAATTCCAGAGAGTACAGACCCAGAGCCATCAAACATTCCTCATATGATAACCCTTTCAGTCCCAGAATCATCCTTGTGAACTTCCTCTGAACCCTCTCCAATATCAGCACATCTTTTCATAGATCAGGAGCCCAAAATTTTTCACAGTACTCAAGGTGAGGCCTCACCAGTGCCTTATAAAGCCTCAGCATCACATCCCTGCTCTTGTATTCTAGACCTCTTGAAAGAAATGCTAACATTGCATTTGCCTTCCTCACCACTGACTCTACCTGTAAGTTAAGCTTTAGGTTGTTGTGCAAAAGGACTCCCAAATCCCTTTGCATCTCAGATTTTTGGATTTTTTCCCCATTAAGAAAATAGCCTGCACATTTATTTCTACTACCAAAGTGCATGGTCATGCCTTTTCCAACATTGTATTTCATTTGCCACTCTCTTACCCATTCTCCTAATCTGTCTAAGTCCTTCTGCAGCCTTCCTGTTTCCTGAACACTATCTGCCCCTCCACCAATCTTTGTATCATCTGCAAACTTGGCAACAAAGCCATCTATTCCATCATCTAAATCATTGAAATACAGCAGAAAAAGAAGTGGTCCCAACACGGACCCCTGCAGAACAGCACTAGTCACTGGCAGCCAACCAGAAAAGGATCCTTTTATTCCCACTTGCTGCCTCCTACCAATCAGCCAATGCTCTAACCATGCCAGTAACTTTCCTGTAATGCCATGGACTCTTAACTTGGTAATCAGCCCCATGCGTGGCACCTTGTCAAAGGCCTTCTGAAAGTCCAACCATAAAATAACCTCTGTTTCCCCTTTATCTATCTGACATGTAATCTCCTCAAAGAATTCCAACAGGTTCATCAGGCAAGATTTTCCCGTAAGGAAACCATATTGACTTTGTCACCAAATACTCCATAACCTCATCTTTAACAATTGATTCCAACATCTTCCCAACCACTGAGGTCAGGCTAACTGGTCTATAATTTCCTTTCTGGTGCCTTCCTCCTTTCTTAAAGAGTGGAGTGACATTTGCAATTTTCCAGTCCTCTGGCACCATGCCAGAGTCCAATGATTTTTGAAAGATCATTACTAATGCCACCACAATCTCTACCGTTACCTCTTTCAGAACCCTAGAGTGCAGATCATCTGGCCTGGGTGACTTATATACCCTTAGGTTTTGCAGCTTTTTGAGCACTTCTGCCTTGTAATAGTTACTGCACTCACTTCTCTTCCCTCACACCCTTCAACTTCAGACACACTGTTAGTGCCTTCCACAGTGAAGAGAGATGCAAAATACTGATTTAGTTCATCTGCCATCTCCTTGTCCCCTGCTATTATTTCTCTGGCCTCATTTTCTAGTGGTCCTATATCCACTCTCATCTCCCTTTTATTTTTTACATACTTGAAAAAGCTTTTACTATCCACTTTGATATTTTTTGCTAGCTTGCTTTCATATTTCATCTTCCCCCCCAACGATTCTTTTAGTTGCTTTCTGTAGGGTTTTAAAAGCTTACAAATCCTCTATCTTCCCACTGTTGTAAGCCCTCTCTTTTGCTTTTACATTAACTTTAACTTCCCTTGTCAGACATAGTTGTACTTTTTTGCCATTTGAGTATTTCTTTGTTTTTGGAATACATCTATTCTGCCCATTCATCTATTCCCCATTCTTCCTAGAAACACACACCATTGCTGCTCTGCTGTCATCCCTGCCAGCATCTCCTTCCAATTTACGTGGCCAACTCCTCTCTCATACCACTGTATTTTCCTTTAATCCACTGAAATACTGCTACATCAGACTTTTCTTTCTCCCCTTCAAATTTCATGTTGAACTCAATCATATTGTGATCACTACTTCCTAAGGGTTCTTTTACCTTAGCTCCCGAATCACCTTCAGTTCATTACATACCGCCCATTCCAGAATAGCTGATCCCCTAGTAGGCTCAACGACAAACTGCTCTAAAAAGCCATCTTGTAGGCATTCAACAAACTCGCACTCTTGGGATTGATTTCCAACCTGATTTTCCCAAATGACCTACATGTTGAAATCTCCCATGACTATTATAACATTGCTCTTTTGACACGCCTTTTCTATCTCTTGTTGTAATCTGTGGTCCACATTCCAGCTGCTGTTGGGAGGCCTATATGTAACTGCCATCAGCATTCTTTTACCCTTGCAGTTTCTTAACTCAACCCACAAGGTTTTAACATTTTCCGATCCTATGTCACATCTTTCTAATGATTTGATGCCATATTTTACCAGCAGAGCCACACCACCCCCTCTGCCGACCTTCCTATTGCTCCAATACAACGTATAACCTTGGACATTCAGCTCCCAACTACACCACCCTTCCGCCACAATTCAGTGATGGCCACAACATCATACCTGACAATCTGTAAAAGTGCAACAAGATCATCCACCTTATTTCTTATACTCCGTGCATTGAGATATAACACTTTGAGTACTGTATTTGCTACCCGTTTTGATTCTGCATCCCTAATGCACTGATACTCACCCTGCTGGCTGCAATTATGTCCTATTGTCTGCCTGCCCTTCCTAACAGTCTGATTATACACTATCTTTGCTTTTTTCACCTTCCATCCTATCCTGAGTCCCTTCAGTTCCCACCCCCCTGTCAAATTAGTTTAGACCCTTCCCAACTGCTCTAACAAACTTTCCCGCAAGAATATCTGTTCCCCTCGGGTTCAGGTGCAACCCGTCACTTTTGTACAGATCATACCTCCCCCAGCAGAGATCCCAATGATCCAAGAACCTGAAGCCCTGCTCCCTGCACCAGGCTCATTGAATAAGGAAAGGTTGAATAGGTTACAAATTTATTCCCTTGGAGCATAGAAGATTGAGAGGAGACTTGATAGAGGTATATAAAATTATGAGGGGTATAGGTATAGTAAATGCAAGCTGGCTTTTTTCCACTGAGGTTGGGTGGGACTTCTAGCAGAGGGCATGGGTTAAGGACAAAATGTGAAAAGTTTAAGCAGAACATGAGGGAAAACTTCTTCACTCAGAGAGTGGTGGGAGTGTGGAATGAGCTGCCAGTGCAAGTAGTGCATGTATTTTTGATTTCAACATTTAAGAGAAGTTTGGATAAGTGCATGGATGGTAGGGCTGTGGTCCCAGTGCAGGTTGATGAGAGTAGGCAGGATTAGATGGGCCAAAGGGCCTGTTTCTGTACTGTACTTCTCCATGACTCTATGGGAGGATGTAGTCTGCATTACTTAACCGGTAAATCAGTGGTGATTATCACCTGGTTTGGATGGATCTCTTCTTCATTTGTCCATTTATGGGAAATGGTACCACGAATTTATTTAATGGTCTTGCACTAATGGGCTTGAAATGAGTGGCTTCTTGGACCATTTCAGAGGGCAAAGAAGAGCCCACTTATTGGTTGGTCTGCAGTTACAGATAAACCAGGCCAGGTAATGGTGGTGGACTTCAGTCTGTGAAGGAATGACCTTTGGAATCTGGAACACACTGCTTGAGGAGGAGGTGGGGCAACATTTTAGAAGTATCCACATAAACACTTCAAAGTTCAAAATAAATTTATTATCAAAGTACATATGTGCCACCATATACTACCCTGAGATTCATTTTCTTGCAAGCATTCAGAGTAGATACAAAGAAATACAATGGAAACAATGAAAAACTTCTCACAAACAAAGCAACACATAAAATGCTGGAGGAACTCAGCATGTCAGGCAGCATCGATGGAACTGAATGAACAGTTGGCATTTCAAACCAACACCCTGCATCAGGACTGGAAAGGAAGGGGGAAGACACCAGAATAAAAAGGTGAGCTGGGGTGTAGAAGGATAGCTGGAAGCTTATTGGTGAAGCCAGGTGGATATGAAAGGTAAAAGGCTGGAGAAGAAGGAATCTGATAGAAGAGAAGATTAGACCATTGGAGAAAGGAAAGGAGGAAGGGACCCAGAGGGAGGTAGTAGGCAGGTGAGGAGAGGCAAGAGGCCAGAGTGACGAATACAAGAAGCAGGGATAGGGTGGGAGTTTTATTTTACTGGTTATAAATGCCATCAGGTTGGAGACTACCAAACAATCAATGCATAGTAAAAAAAAAAGAAGACAGACTGTATAATGCAAAAAAAAGCAAATAATAACAACAATTAAATAAATAATAAATATTACTGAGCATATGAGTTGGAGAGGCCTTAAAAATGAACCCATTGGTTGTAGAATCAGTTCCATGTTGAGGTGAGATAAGTTATCCACGGCATTTCAGGAGCCTGATGATTGAAGGGTAATAACCATTCCTCAACCTGGTGTGGTGGGACCTAAAGTTCCTGTACCTCCTTCCTGATGATAGCACGGAGAAGAGAGCAAGGAATCGATGGTGGGGGTCCTTGATGATGACACACAACATACTCCACCACTGAGTCTGTGTCTTGTTTCTCAGACTTTATGTCCCTGGTTTACTGACAAAGCAATACCTTCATTGCTGACACCAGCAATTCTAATTTCAAGCAATTCTATATTCTAGGGGTTAGTTCAGTTCAAAAATTCAGGGTAAATTTATTATCAATGTACCTATATGTCCCCACATAGAAACCTGAGATTCATTTTCTTGCAGGCATTCACAGTAAATACGAAGAAACACAATAGAATGAATGAAAGACTGCGCCCAACAAGGCAGGCAAAAACTGATATGCAAAAGATAACTGTCTGTTCAAATATAAAAACAAAAAATATAAATAAATAAGCATTAAATATCTTGATCATGAGATGAACAGTTCTTGAAAGCGAGTCCATAAGCTTTGGGGACATTTCAGTGCTGGGGTGAGTGAAGTTATCCCCTCTGATTCAAAAGCCAGATGGTTGAGGGGTAATAACTGTTCCTGAACCTGGTGGTGTGAATCTCCTGAGGCTTCTGTGCTTCCTTCCTGGAGGGAGCAGTGAGAAAAGAGCATGGTCTGGATAATGGTGGTTTTTGATGATGGATGCTATATTCCTGCGACAGCATTTTACGTACATTTACTCAGTGGTTGGGAGGGCTTTACCCATGATAGACTGGGGAAATTAAAGTTCCCCAACTGCCCCAGTGAGATTCACACTTGATTCTGTCTTAGTTCAGTGGTTTGGATACAAGTCCAGTAATGCAAGTACTAATGGAATTATGCTGTTTAAGCTGAAACACTACCTCTCATTGACCTCAATGGAGTAGACACTTAAGACACATCTGGGCAAACACTTGCTTGCCAAGGTATAGTATGCTAGCATTGGTGAATTGGATTGGTTTAGGTGGGTGTCTGATGGACCACATACGTTTAGTAGACTGCAGGGCTTGGTCCTGTACTGTAAAATTCTTTGACTCTTTACACGACCGGACATATTACTGGAGATGGATTAGATTAGGATGAAGCCCTTGAGTCATCCTCAGTCAGTGACTTGATGAGATACTGAAACAAACCCAGCATATGGAGGGAAGACCAAAATGCGTCCTCCATGTTGCCAATCCTGGCACAGACTCCAGAAACCAGAGCCAAACAGAAGTGGCAGTGGGATTGGGAATTTGCCTTTTAGTTGCTTGCTGAGCTGCTGATGAAAATTCATTTGGAAGCCTTAATAACTAATGCCTTACAGAACAAGTCTCCGGAGCCAATGAGGCAGGAAGGAAAATGGGCTTCTATTTTCTTTCTGAGATGAAGACTTGTAAGAGGAGATTTGATCTCTGCATCTCCTGGCAGACTTGTTGACTGTCTTGGTTGCCAGTGAGGTTTTGCCCTGCTGAAAGCAGTTTGGGAAGGAAATTTTCTCGATTACATTAGATTTATTTGTTACCTGTATATTGAAACATACAGTGAAATATGTTGTTTTGCATCAACAATCAACACAGTCTGAATATGTGCTGGGGCAGCCCACAAGTGTTGCCATACTTCCAGCATCGATGTAGCCAGAACTAATGCCTACAGCTTACAAACTGTGTACTTCACTGTACAGGTGCACATGAAATGCATGGGACTTGACATGAATTCAATATTAGCTTGATTTGTCACTCACACATGGAAACATTAAAACGCACAGTGAAATGCGTCATTTGCGTCAAAACAATCAACGAAGATTGTGTTTCGGACAGCCCATAAGTTTTGCCAGGCTTCTGGCGCCAACGCAGCATGCCCACAACTTAGTAACCACAGCCCATACATCTTTGGGACGTCGGAGGAAACAGGAGTGCCCAGGGGAATCCCATGCAGTTCTGGGGAGAGTGTACAAATTCCTCTCAGAATGTGGCGGGAATTGAACCCTGAACAGTGAACACTGGTGCTGTAAAGCAATACACTTATTGCTACACCACAGTCCTGCCCTATCACCAGCGATCAGCCAGTTTTCAATGAATCAGGTTTAATATCACCAGTATATGTCATGAAATTTGTTGTTTTGCAGCAGCTGTATACAGTATGGTGTAATAATAAAGACTATAAATTACAATAGTAGTACGTACTGTATATATTTAAAAAAAAACAAATTACGTAAGTAGTGCAACAAGCAAGGAAAATATAGTGAGTTAGTGTTCATTGTCCGTTCAGAAATCTGATAGCAGGAAGGAAGAAGCTATTCCGAAAATGTTGAATGTGTGTCTTCCTGCTCCTCTATTTCATCTATGGCATGTCCTGGGTGATGAGGGTACTTAACGATGGATGCTGCCTTTTTGAGGCATCGCTGGAGAGGCTAGTACCCATGAGGGAGCTGGCTGAGTTTATAACTTTCTGCGGCTTTTTCCGATCCTGTGCAGTGGTCCATCCAGACCAGACGGTGATGCAATCAGTCAGAACACTCTCCATGGTACATCTGTAGAAATTTGTGAACATCCTTGGTGACATACCAATTCTTCTCAAACTCCCAATGAAATATAGCTGCTGGTGTGCTTTCTTTGTAATTGTATCAATATGTCGGGCCCAGGATAGATCTTAAGAGATGTTGACACCCAGAAACTTGTAGCTTCTCACCCTTTCCCTGCAGACTGCTGGATGAGGACTGGTGTGTGGGTCCCTTGGCTTCCCCTTCGTAACGTATACAATCAAATTCTCAGTATTGCAGATGCTGAATGCAAGGTTGTACCTATGACCCACCCAAACAATGATCTATCTTACCACTTTATGCCTCCATGCCTGAAACTCTGTCAGCTACTGCGGAATATAAGAATCAGAATGAAGTTTAATATCACTAGGGTATCTAATGAATGCTGTTGTTTTGTGACAGCAGTACGTTGCAATACAATATAATAAATATGTGAATTAAAGTAAATATGTGTGTTTGTGTGTGTGTGTGTGTGTGTCTTCAGGATCCTGTACCTCTTTGCTGATAGTAGCAATGATTAGAGGGCATGTCCTGGGTGATTGCTGCCACCTTTTTAAGGCACTGCTCCTTGAAGATGTCCTGGATGTTAGGGAGGCTGGTGCTCATGATTGAGCATCCAGGATATGAGGTCCTGTTTGTAGCAAACCTAATCTCTTGAGGACCAGGGAGAAGGAAGGGAATATTGGAAAGGAATAGAATAAAGCGTCCATACTGACTTCCTGACATCACATGGAGCTTCTGTAACGAAATAGACTATACTGTATTTCTGTAAGTGTCATAACTGCTGAAGGGCATTTAACAAGTGTTTTCTGCATCTTATTTTCAATAGGCTGAAACTGGAGTTCCTTGTCCTTCTCACTGAACTCACCAGGAAATAAAATGTCTATAAATAGATGGAAGTGAGGGTGACTCTTCATCACACCAATTCCTTAGATTCTTTTCTGCTCCTCACCATTGATTCCTAAGGAAAAGATTTTTCTTTTCTCACTGGGTGAGGCTTCCAGGAAGATAGAGAGCTATTTAACTCATGAAGAATATTAAATTGTTCTATCTCTATTTGTAATATTTTCCAACATTGAAGCCTTTAATTTTTTTTAGTTCTCCAAATAACTACATTGGTGAGAACTGATGTAGATTGCTTTGTCAAGTACCTTCGCTCCGTTTGCTACAGCAGGTGGGATTTCCCAGTGACGACCTATTTTAATTCTATTTCCCATTCCCATTCTGCCATGTCACTCCATGGCCCTCCTTTACTGCCACGATGAGGCCATTCTTAGTTTGGAGGAACAACTCCTTATATTCCGTCTCGGTAGCCTCCAAATTGATGCCATGAACATTGCTTTCTCTAACTTCTGGCAATTTCTGTCCCCTCCCGTTCTCTCATTTTCCATTCCCCATTCTGGCTGTCTTCATACCCCTCCTCTTGTCCCTACCTACCCATCATCTCCCTCTGTTGCACCTCCTCCTTCCCTCCTTCAAAGACCCACGACAGACATTCCCTCTTTTATCCCTTCCTATTGGGCAGAAGATACAAAAGCCTGAAAGCACGTACCACCGGGTTCAAGGACTCAGACATCCAACCCTGCAAAAACTCATTTCAGGGAGGTAACACCATCAATTTGCAGGAGACTCCCGGAACTTCCAGGAGAGGTGGGATGTCTGCAATAGAGTAGCTCCTTAGCAGCTAACCAGCTAGTTTAAATAACGTTAGCTATGTGAATGAACAAATGATACCTGTTAAACTCACCTCAACGTGTCTTTTCCAGTCTTAACCCACCATGGGCAATAGAAAAGTCACTGTTGCAAACAGTGCAGTGAGCAACACTGTCATTATTTTTGACCCCTTTTAGGCAAGGGTACAATTTAGTGTAGTCTGGGGTGACGTACATTTTATATTTTCTTTTTTTTGGAACACTCTGCCATGGCGCGCTCTCTCTCGCGCTCTCTCTCTCTCTTGTGGTCGCTCTCGCGCTCTCTCTTGCTTTCTCTCGCTCGCTCGCTCTCAAAAAAATTGATTTCCGTGAAATTGTACATAATTTGCGGGCATCAGGGAGCCACTATGAATATGCGGGAGACTCCTGGAACTTCCGGGAGAGGTGGGATGTTTGAGGACTGCTTCTATCCTACTGTTATCAGACTCTTGAGCAGTCCCCTAGTACAACAGGATGGACTCATGCCCTCATTGTTATTGTCTTCAATCTTACTGTCTGCCTGCATTGTACCTCACTTGAGTGATAAGTTTGGGGTGTCTGGGCCTGTTCTGCAAGGTTCACTCATCTCTGTGCTGAAGTGAGGCTGTGGCCTGCTACTAACAGGCTCCTGGATCAGCTGCAGTGACAACTGGCTTTGTCCACTTTCATGAACTTCAGCATATGCTTACTTTTGTTGTTTGCGCAATTTGTTTTTTTTTTCTGCACGCTGGGTGTTTGACGGTCTTTCTTTAATGGGTTCTATTGAGTTACTTTATTTTGTAGCTGCCCATAAGAAAACAAATCTAAGGCTGTATATAGTATACGTACTTTGATAATAAAAGGACTTAAAACTTCTGAACTCTGCAACCTCACTGTAATGAAATGATCAGTGTGAAGGGTACGCAAGACAAATTTTTCACTGTATCCTGCTGCATGTGACTCATAAACCGGTTTACCAGTTTGGCAAGAATTGTTGCCCCAAATACAGAAGGACATAGAGGTCCCTCTGTGAGAGGGTTATAAGAATATGAGACACATAGATAGAATAGGCAGACATTATCTTTTTCTCCAGGATTGAAATGACTGATATTAGACAGCATGCTTTTAAGGTGAGAACTGACAATTTCAAAGGAGATCTGAGGGGCAAGTTCTTTGCACAGAGACTAGACTGGTGAGTGTCTGGAATGTGCTACCTGGGGTGGTGGTGGAGACAGGTACATTAATGACTTTTAAGAGGTGTTTAGATAGGCACATGAATGTGAGGAAAATGGTGGAATATGGGCATTGTGTAGGCAGAGGGGATTAGATTACTTAGCCATTTGATGACTAATGTAATTGGTTCAGCACAGCACTGTGGGTCAATGGGCCTGATCCTGTGCTGTACCAATTATATGTTCTATGTTCTAAATCAGCCGGAGAGTTGGGATTTAATGCAGGCAAGAATGATTTGTTGCAGTCTGGGTTATCTAATACTGGACAAATTCAATAAATGATAAGGAGCTTGGGGTACAAGTTAGAAATGTAGAAAACCTACAGCACAATACAGGCCCTTCGGCCCACGAAGTTGTGCCGAACGTGTCCCTACCTTAGAAATTACTAGGCTTACCCATTGCCCTCTATTTTTCTAAGCTCCGTGTACCTAACCAAAAGTCTCTTAAAAGACCCTATCGTATCCGCCTCCACCACTGTTGCCAGCAGCCCATTCCACGCACTCACCACTCTCTGAATAAAAAAACTTACCCCTGACATCTCCTCTGTACCTACTTCCAAGCACCTTAAACCTGTGTCCTCTTGTGGCAACCATTTCAGCCCTGGAAAAAAGCCTCTGATTATCCACACAATCAATGCCTTTCAGCTGGGGAGTTCCTAGCTGCCTGCTCATTGTGGCACAGGTAGACAAGTTAGTGGATCCTTTAGGTTGTCATAGCCAGGAGAGGTAGTAGGGATTAGCACTCACTACCTATTAAACACTCCCACTGGCATGCGTCTCAAATAGCCTCTGACAACCAGGTCCAGCTCCCGGCCTTCACATGTGGCTTAGCTACCAAGCCCGACAGAACCATTTCTACTGACAGGAGAAGAGGCAAAGGCAGGTTACTGGCACCTGAAAACCAGTCGCTTCAGACAGGTGGGTCTCATCAGCCGTGGCTGGCAGGACAAGGAAAACTGTGGTCACAAGCCTCCACTGCCTTGCGGATAGACCCACTCATGGGGAAGGCTTCAGGAGTAAACCCTGAGGGAAAAATCCGGAAGTGACATCCCTAAGGCAGCCCTACGTTAAGTTCAACGCTGACTGGTAATTCCTGTGACACTGCTGGTGTAGTCAAAATGTATCGGTCTCTGCCATTCCAGAACCAGAAGTCCAGAATCAGAGGGCACAGTTTAAGAATAAGGGGTAGACCATTTAGAACGGAGTTGAGGAAAAACTTTTTCACACAGAGGGTTGTGGATCTGTGGAATGCTCTGCCTCAGAAGGCAGTGGAGGCCAATTCTCTGGATTCTTTCAAGAAAGAGTTAGATAGAGCTATTAAAGATAGCAGAGTCAAGGGATATGGGGAGCAGGCAGGAAAAGGGTACAGATTGTGGATGATCAGCCATGATCACAGTGAATGGTGGTGCTGGCTCGAAGGTCCGAATGGCCTACTCCTGCACCTATTGTCTATTGTCTATTCCTTTGGGTTCATCAGATGTATGGAGAGGGGATGCCTGCTGCATGGGCAACAGCTTGCTCTCCATATTGTACTGCCCTGGCATGCATACCATGTAGACAGCTACAATGCAAGATCCACGGTCGACCCTGAAAACCAGTTGCTTCAGACAGATGGGTCTCACCTGGCTGTTTACAACCCACAACCAGCCAGAATGCTGCAATAGAGTGGGACACCCATGGGGTGAGAGAGAGAGTGTGTGTGTGTGTGTGTGTGTGTGTGTGTGTGTGTGTGTGTGTGTGTGATTGTGTGTGCACGCATGTATGTGTGTTTGTGTGTGTATGAGAGTGTGATTTTGTGTGTGTATATATGTGTGAGTGTATACGTGTGCGTGTGTGTGTGTGTGTGTGTGTGTGTGTGTGTGTGTGTGTGTGTGTGTACATACCTCTCCCTAAAGCTCAGGTCCTTAAATTCTGGTAGCATCGTTGTTAATCTTCTGTTTTATCTGCACTATTTTCAGCTTAATGACAGCCGTCCTAAAACAACCAAAACCGAGGTGCAGTCTTACTGCCCTCTTGTACAACTGCAAACGTAACATCCCAACTCCAGCACTTAGTAACAAGAGAGATTCTGCAGACGCTGGAAATCCAGAGCAACACACACAAAATGCTGGAGGAACTCAGCAGATCGGACAGCATCTGTGGAAATGAATAAACAGCGGACATTTCGGGCCAAGACCCTTCATCAAGACTGGAACTGAAGGGCGAAGATGACAGAATAAAAAGGTGGGGCCAGGGTAGGAAGACCAGCTGGAAGGTGATAGGTGAAGCCAGGTGGATGGGAAAGGCCACGGGCTGGAGAAGAAGGAATCTGGTAGGAGAGGAGAGTGAACCATAGGAAAAAGGGAAAGAGGAGGGGATCCAGCAGTAAGTGATGTGCAGGTGACCGAAACAAGATTAGAGATTTAAAGGCTAGCTTTATTTGTCACATGCATATCAAAACATACAGTGCATTGGATGTACAGTAAGTCCATCTCTGCGATATGTACTTCTCATAAATTCTGTTTTATTTCTTTATTTTCCTGCGAATGGCCGCAAGAAAATGAATCTCAAGGTAGTATATGGTAACATATATGTAAATAAATTAACTTTGAACATTGTACTTTTTGAAACATTGCGTCAATGATCAACTCAATATGAAGATGTGCTGGGGCAGCCCGCAAGTGTCACAATGCATCTGGCGCCAATATAGCATGCCCACAACTCAATTACCTTAACCTGTACGTCTCCGGAATGTGGGAATTTTTCCTCTGAGGTTGGGTGGGTCTATAACCCTAGGTCATGGATTAGAGTGAATGGTGAAAAAAATTAACGGGAACATGAGGGGAAACTTCATCATTCAGAGGGCTGTGACAGTGTTGAATGAGCTGCCAGTGCAAGTGATGCAAGCGAGCTCGATTTCAACATTGAAGAGAAGTTTGAATAGGTACATGGATAGTATAGCAGTATGGAGGGCTATGGTCTCAGTGCAATTCGATAGAAGAAGACAGTTTCAATGTTTCGCACGGAATAGATGGGCTGAAGGGCCTCTTCCTGTGCTGTATTTTTCTATGACTCCATGACTATGATTATTAGAAGCCGGTGCACCTGGTGGAAACTCACACAGTCACGGTGAGAACGTGCAAACTACTTACAGGCAACATGAGAATGGAACACTGATTGCTGATCACCAGCCTTGTAAAGCTTTGCGTTAAATGCAGGCACAATGTATGTACACCATATGCCACTATACAGTATGCATCACCAGATTGTGTGTGGCGCCAGCAAGTTATTGTATGTTCCTTTAAATACCACCTTACAGCGCCAGTCTGTCAATCAGACGTAACCGTGATTGTGATTGTGCTGTTTTTTCAAAATAGGGAGAAAGTGATTGGCAGACAGGCGGCCATTCCAGCAGCTTGAAGCCTGGGCAGATCAACATAATCAGCGCAATTGTTGTATTTAACCTTTCATCAGCCAGAGCTTTGAAGCAGGCCGTTGATTCAGTGATTTGTGTTTATTTACATTGTTACTGGAGATAATTGCAGGTTAAGAACCCTGCAAATTACCCGTGTTTTAGGCTGGGTTCAGAATTCTTGTTTTGAAGCAAATTAAATGCATCTATTGTGTATTTGTGTGTGTGTGTGTGTGTATGTGTGTGTGTGTACACCTTTCCTGGAGAGCATTGCTAACTTTTCTGTGTGGAGCAATATGGGTAAGACTAGAAGAAGAGGTCATGGGTTAAGAGTGAAGGGTGAAGTGTTTAAGGGGAAATTCTTCACTCTGAGGGTGGTGCGAGTGGAGAGCAAGCTGCCAGCAGGAGTGGTGGATGTGGGCTGGCTTTTAGCATTTAAGAGAAGTTTTTGTAGGTACTTGGATGAGTGAGGTATGATCTGGGTGCAGGTTGATGGAGCTGGGCAGATTTATAGTTCAGCACGGACTAAATCAGCAGAAGGGTCTGTTTCTGTGCTGTACTCTTCTATGTCTCTATGACTCTGTATTCTGTGTAGCCATGAAGGTCAGCAAAGCAACTTCGTCATTTTGAATACAAATTGATGACTTTGTCCTACAACATAGCACAGCGATGAACTGGTGTGTAGAAACGGCTAAGAAATCAGCCTTCATTAATTTGACTGCCTGCATGTGTATTCTGAAGGGCTGATTGTTTCCATAGCTGCATGTATTCCATTACTACAATGGAATTAAGTGGCTCTGGCACACGTCGGTAGATGGGAGAGAAACAGATTTTTTTTCCCTACATGTGTTTTGCTTTAAGTTGAGTCTCAAAAGGTCTCTTGTTTTTATTTTAGTTAAGTTTTGCTAAAAAATAAAGACTTTTTTCTCAGGGCAGAAATGCCTAATACAAGGAGCAAAAGCTCTCCACTGGAAATAGGCGAGTAAAACAAAAACTTCACACCATCTTAGATTTGCTTCCCCCAGGCAGTTAATCTGATCCATCATTCTAGTTGCCCTCCCCACTCTCCTCTATACATTACCCCCGTCACTGCGCTGTACTGTAAACACATTGAACCACCTTTTATAATGCTGCTTACATTGTAAGTGCATGCTGGTATTACATAGAACATAGAATAGTACAGCACAGTACAGGCCCTTCGGCCCACAATGTTGTGCCGACCCTCAAACACTGCCTCCCATATAAGCCCCCACCTTAAATTCCTCCATGTACATTTATGTATTTATGTACATTTTATTCCACATCTGTACCTCTGCCTTTATTTTTATATAATTCTTTATTCTGTATAATTGTTGAATGTTGTTTTTGTTGCAAAGCGCACCAACACCCCACAGCAAATTCTTAATACATGTAAATTAATAAGGTGAATAAAGTTGATCCTCGATCCTTAGTAACTTTAAGGTGATTGGAGAAAAGCATAGGGGGAATATCAAAGGTAATTTTTACACAGAGAACGATTGGTGTGTGGAACACCATAATATGCGTTCTCTTTACTTTTTACTACCTCAGTGTACTCGATGTATGATATCTGCTGTATAATATGATCAGAGGCACAGATGGAGTTGGCAGACTGAGACATTTTCCCAGCACAGAAATGGCTAATGCGAGGGGGCATCATTTTACTGTGATTGGAGGAAAGTTATAGGGGGTATATGTAAAATATATGTCAGAGTTAAGTTTTTCTACACGGAGAGTGGTGGGTGTGTGGAACACGCTGCCAGGCAGATACATTTGTTTGTTCATTCATTATGTGCCATATTGTGTGACGTGGGTGATCATAGTCTTTCCATGACCGTGATTATTCCTGGCAATTTTTTCTACAGAAGTGGTTTGCCATTGTCTTCTTTTGAGCAGTGTCTTAACAACACAGGTGACCCCAGCCATTGTCAATACTCTTCAGAGGTTGTCTGCCTGGCGTCATAACCAGGACTTGTGATATGCACCAGCTTCACATACGACCATCCACCACCCACTCCCATGGCTTCACATGACCCTGATTGGGGGGTTGTGTTTTGGGGAGGGCTAAGTGGATGCTACACCTTGCCCAAGGGTGCCCTGCAGGCTAGTGGAGGGAAGGAGTCCCTTGGACCTCTTTTGGTAGACCCTACCACCCATTAGGGACATTTAAAAGATTGGACAGAAGTGTATAAGATAATAATAGGCATTGATAGAATGGACAGCCAGAACATTTTCCGAGGGAAGAATAGCTAATATGAAAGGGCAAAACTTTAATGTGTTTGGAAGAAAATAGAGGAGGAATGTCAGAGGTAAGTTTTTTGTACAGGAAATGGTGGGTGCTTAGAACATCCTGTCTGGGGTGTTGACAAAAGCAGATATGTTAGGGACATTTAAGAGACTCTTAGATAGACACATGAGGGAGAGCCATATAGGAGGGAAGGGGTCGATTGAGCTTAGAGTAGGTTAAAGGGCTAACACAACATCATGGGCTGAAGAGCCTGTACTGTTGCAAAAGACCATAAGACATTGGAGCAGAATTGTGCCATTTGGCCCATTGAGTCTGCTCCTGCATTCAATCATGCATTTTCTATGTTTGATGCTGTGGTAGAACAAGGGACCCTACAGAAAATCCTGGCAATTCTGGACAATCACCCTCTGCATGCCACCTTGGCTGAACAGAGGAATACTTTTAGTAATAGACAAGTGCACTACTCCAAAGAGTGCTATATGAGGTCATTCTTCCCTTGGCCATTATAATGAGTCAAACTACAGCCGAGGAAGTGACTGCTTGAGTTAACTCCTCTTAGACTGCTTGAGTTAACTTTTTTTATTCTTCCCTATTTCTCTTCTAATATTTGTATATTTGTGCATTTGTCATGCTGCTGTGATGCTGTAATTTCCTTTGTGTGTGTGTGTGTGTCTGTGTCTGTGTCTGTGTCCATGCGTATGTCTGAGCGTGTCTGTGTGTGTTTTTGTGTATGTGTGTGTGTATTAGTGTATCTAAATAAAGTATCTATCTATCCATGTTCTTAAGTTTTGCATTTCTTTTGCATCTTCCCGGAATCCCAAACCCCTTTACCGTGTGTCAATGGCACCATGCATTCACCAGGAAATGAGTATTTTCGGTAATGGAGAACAATGAGATGAATATCACCCCATCATTATCCTGAGGGCAATTACTGGGCAGAAACTTAAATGGACCAGCCACAAAACCACTGGGCAACAAGAGCAGGTCAGAGAACAAAATTAAAAACAGAACATACAGGTGAAAGGGTTAACGTATGAGGAGTGGTTGATGGCTCTGGACCTGTACTCGCTGGAGTTTAGAAGAATGGGGGGAGGAATCTCATTGAGATCTGCGGAATATTGAAAGACCAAGACACAGTGGACATGGAGAGGACATGGAAGGTAGGGGGAGGGGAAGAAGTACAAACTGTAAGTGATACATGAAACCAGAAGAGTGGGAAGGTGGGTGGGTGAAGAAAGGGGGAACGAAGTGAGAAGCTGCACGGTGATAGGTGGAAAAGGTAAAGGGCTGAAGAAGAAGGAATCTGATAGGAGAGGTAGAGTGGACCATGGGAAAAAGGAATGGAGGAGAGCTACTTGCATTCAGGGAGGGCTATGGCCAATGTGCAGTGAAGAGGAATCTTTGGTTTATTTAGTTTGGTACAATATTATGGGGCAAAGGGTCTATCCTGTGCTGTACAGTTCTGTGCTCTATGTCCTCCGAATCTTTCAAGTTTCAACAAAAAAAAATGAGCATGATGCTATTGCAGCTTGGGGGATGGGAATTCAAAGTTCAATTCCGGAGTCCACTATAAGAAATTTTGGATGTCCTTCCCATGTAACTTGGGTTTCCTCCAGTTTCCTTCCATGGTCCAAATACGTACCAGTTGGTAGGTTGTAAATCGTCCTGTGAGTAGGCTGGGGGTTGAATCAGTGGGTTGCTGGGCAGCGTGGCTCAGTGGGCTGGTTAGGTGTGTTTCACAATGTATCAATCAAATAATCAATAAGTAAATAAGCAGATTTAAAAAGATGAGTCCTCTGAACGAGCATCATGGGAATTGTGAGGACCTTTTTTTTATTTATTGAGATACAGCACACAATATAGGCCCTTTTGGCCCTTCAAGCCACACCAGTCAGCAATCCCCAAATTTAATCTGAGCCTAATCATGGGACAATTAACCTACCAACCAGTACAGCTTTGGACTGTGGGAGGAAACTGGAGCACCCGGAGGAAACCCACCCGGTCACAGGGAGAACGTACAAGCTCCTTACAGGCCGCGGTGGGAGTAGAACCCAGGTCGCCTGTACTGTAAAGCTTTGTGCTCACCACAATGCTACTATGCTGCCCATTTCGGTTTAATGTTGTATCTGCAGTAGAGGAGGACGTGGCGAATCTCGGCACCATGTTATTGGCAAGCATTGAGTGAGAACACATCGCAGAGTATTGAAATTCCACATGAATATTAATGTAGTCAGGCTGCTTGGAACGCCGGTGAATAATCTGTTTCTGGAAGCATTTGCCGTATTTGGACTTAAACAACCTGCAAGACGGCGAGGATAAGCGGGCCGATTTTAATTAGAAATGTGGACTCTTCCTGCTCTCTGCCCATGTCTGGTGACAAAATGATGAGTTGTTCATCACTCGGATGAGGAATTAATATCATGTTATTCAATTCCTCTGGGCATGCTAGCAATGGCAATGAGTTACTTCGGCAGAGTAGCAATGTTGCTCTGTAGGTAAATGCAGCGAACAATCTGCACAAATAGCAGTGCGGTACACTCAGTAGCCAGTTTATTAGGTACACCTGCAATGCAAATACCAAGTCAGCCACTCAATGCATAAAAGCATGCAGGCATGGTCAAGAGGTTCAGTTGTTGTCCAGACCTAACATTAGAATGGGAAGGAAAAGTGCTGTGAGTGACTTTAATCATGGAATGATTGTTGGTGCCAGACAGGGTGGTTTAAGTATCTCAGAAACTGCTGATCTCCTGGGATTTTCACACACAACTGTCTCTAAGAGTTTACAGAGAATGGACCAAAAAACATTTAAAAAAAAAAGGGACACCCATTGAGTGGCAGTTCTGTGGCAATAACGCCTAGTTAATGAGAAAGGTCAGACAAGAATGGCCTGATTGGTTCAAGCTGACAGGAAGGGGACGGTAACTCAAATAACCAGGCGTTACAGCGGTGGTGTGCAGAAGAGCATCTCTGAACGCACAACACCTCAAACCTTAAAGTGGATGGCTGCAGCAGCAGAAGACCATGAAAATACCCTCAGTAACTACTTCATTAGTGACAGGACATACCTAATAAAGTGGCCACTGAGTGTAGGTTTAAGGTAGAGGGAGAGATCGGAGGGGAAACATTTTTACACAAAGCGTAGGATCTGTGTGGACTGAGCTACCAGAAGAAATGGTTGTGCCAGGCACATTCACAACTTTCGAAAGGCAGTTGAACGGGATGATGGATGATGACGGACGTCACCTTCTTGAGGATCTTCTGAGGATATCCTCGAATCAAAATTGTTTTGTTTCAAACATTCCAGGCTTGGAGAAGTTAGAAACGGTCAGGAGAGAAAATGAAACAAATTCACTACTTCCAACAAGTTAGGAACGATGACGAATTTGAAGGTATTAACAGCCATCGTGAATGTTACAATGAAAAGGAAGATTTGAAGGATGCAATTGTTGAAAGCATTGTATGAATGCAGTCCATTATCTGCACCAGGTATCTGTGCTGATTTTGTTCAGCCACTCAAAAGATCATAGCAGTGTACACCGGACGACTTCCTCCATTGCTAACTATTACAAACTAATACACTGTTTCATAGTACTGTAGTAGTATTGGCGATGTTCTAATTTGTTCTGCATTTCATTTAAGTACATAATTTGTTATTCAGTTAAACAATAGTTTGTCTCTTTTATACCTTTTTATCTATTTCCATGAAACTTTGGCTAATTGGGGCAGCTGTTTAATAGGGCGAAATGTACCGGTCCTGATGTGTCCCAGTTAAAGGGAATCAACTGTATTGCTGCTGAAATGCCTTCTTCACCAAGAGCCACCATTATCTCAGTATCAGATGCAAACCAGAATAACATAGGAAAGGAACATACTGTTACACTGCTGGACTATTGCCAGGCAGCAATAGTTATCAGTCCTGATGAAGGGTTTTGGCCTGAAACATCAACTGTTTACTCTTCCATAGATGCTGCTTGGCCTGCTGAGTTCCTCTTGCATTGTGTGTGTGTGTGTGTGTTGCTTTGGATTTCCGGCATTGGCAGATTTTCTTGTGTTTGTCACATAGGAAAAGTCTCAGAGAAATGAAAATATAAACACTCAGAGCGGAATGTTTATTTGGTTTCATGGACCTGGGTCCTTTATGATTACCAAAGGAAAGCCCAGTTTCACTCTGTATTCTTCAGCCACTGTGTCTCCCTGTCAATGCATTGTTAACTATAATTAAGATACTTTATTTCAAATGAACTGGCACAAAATTGAGTGGACAGCTACAGACCTATTCCCAGGGTGGAAATGGCTAATACAAGGCTGCATAATTTTGAGCTGACTGGAGTAAAGTTTATTTTTGGGGGGGAATTGTCCACAGAGAGTGGTGGGTGCATGGAACACACTGCCAGTGGACAGTGGCCGAGGCAGATATATTAGGGTCATTGAAGGCACTGGATGACAGAAATCGGGGTGGAGTAGCGAACAAGAGATTCTGCAGATGCTGGAAATTCACACACACACACACACACACAAAATGTTGGAGGAACTCAGCAGATCAGGCAGTGTCTATGCAGTGGAATCAACAGTCGACATTTCAGGCTGAGACAGTCCTGATAAGGGTTCCGGACCGAAATGTCACCGGTTCATTCCTCTCCGTAGGCGCCGCCTGAACTGAACGACTACATAGGGGGGACGGGTTAGAAAGCTCGGCACAACGTTGTGGGCCGAAGGACCTGTACTGTGCTGTAGTGTTCCATGTTCTATACTTTAAGTTACGGGGAATTATCGGCGGGATCAAACCTTAGCTGTAAATTCAACCACATTCCAGCAGCAACGGTAAGAAGACTCTTCTCCCGATTAAAACCTGCCTCGTTGCCGCGTAACTGAATGTTACCATAGCAATAGGTGATGAAATGTGGAGGTCTTCAGTTAATTAAATCTGGCCCGTTTGCTCATTTTGTGGCACCCGCCTCACGGGCACAGAGACGGGGTGTGAGCAGTCAGCGCTGATTTCTCGGACAGGCTGATACCGAGACGGCTGCTCAGCCTTGCACCCGGTGCTGGGCGAGTTGCCGGCTGCTCCCTTTATCCTTCTCACAACCTTTTTTCTCCCCCGCCGCTCGTTTCCCGACTGAGGGAAGAGCTGACTGTGGTCTCTGCACAGGTTCGGCCGACTGTCAGCCGCAACTGATAGAACGCACTGCCCCCAGCAGCTCGCAGACAGAATAACACGCCTGAGAAACCAAAACCAGATTTCAGAGCATTCGCAGCAGGCTTTTTTACCCCTGAGATTGGGTGAGACTAGAACGAGAGGATATGGGTCTCGGGGTGAAAGGTATTTTAACGGGGAACCTTTGGGAGAGCCTCTTCACTCGGAGGGTTATGAGAGTGTGGAACGAACTGCCGGTGCGAGTGGTGAATGTGGGACCGATTTCAACATTTTAAAGAGAAATTTTTTATAGGTATATGGACGGGAGGGGTATGGCCCATTTACAGATTGATGTGACTGGACAGATTAATAGTTCAGCATGGAAAAAATGGGTTGATGGTCCTGTTTCTGGTCTTCTGTAGCCTCTCTGAAACCTCCATGTCCTTCCTGTAATGGATAACCTGCACTAAGTTAAAACTGACGTTATGTTCGGCACACACATTGTGGGCCAAAGGGCCTGTTCCTGTGCTGGAAGGAGGATATCACTCAAGGTTCTGTAGAGAACTACTGACTCGAGGGAATTTTTTCAGTCGATGAATCATCCCTATTTATCGTAGAACAGGGGTTCCCAACTTGGGAGTCCATGGACACATTGTTTAATGGTGTTAAGCATCCGGCCTGAACACTGGGTCGAAGGGCCTCTGCTGGTAGCTCTGGATCACGACAGTCTTTAATTTCTGTTTTCTTTCACCTGGCCATGTGGGTTCTGGCCCAGCCCCTTTCCTTTTTTGGACTTCCTCCAATTACCTGCTTGTCTCCTCATTTGCACCCACCTGTGTCTAATTTTCACTCATTACCCTGTCCATTTAGACCCTGCCTTGACTAGCATTTTCTGCCAGTTTGTCCCAGATTCTGACCTGTGTCGTTCTAGCCTGTCATTGTGTCTTCTGCCAACTGATTTTGCTTGATTCTGTGTTTTGGATTTTGCCTGTTCCTGGACCTGATTTTTGCCTGTGCGCTCTGAATTGTCTGCCCTCGCCTGACTGCCTTTCCTGGTAAGACCTCTGTCTACCATTTTGGATTCGTACCTGCCTTCCGTTTTTGAAAGACGTTTGCCCTTGGGCTCCCTAATAAACCCTGGTGAAAAAGTATTCGTTGGTCTGCACTTGAGTCCCACCGAAACCTGACAGAACCAGATAAATGGTAGAGGTCTATGGTATGTCTGGCCTCTGACCTCTTCTCACCTGCCTGTCATCTCCCCCTGGGTCCCCTCTGTCTTTCCTTTCTCCTGTGGTCCACTCTCCTCTCCCATCAGATTTGCTCTGCTCCAGCAATTTATTTTTCCAACCCACCTGGCTTCACCTATCACCTTCTAGCTAATCGTCTCTCCCCTCCCCCCCACCTTTTTATTCTAGCATCTTCCCCTTTCCTTTTCAGTCCTGAAGAAGGCTCTCAGCCTGAAACATTGAGTGCTTATTCCTCGCCGTAGATGCTGCCTGACCTGCTGAGTTCCTCCAATGTCTTGTGTGTGTTTCTCTGGATTCTCAGCATCTGCAGAATCTCGCGGGTTGAACATTGTATTTAAGGAAGAGGAAGAAAGAGGCTGGTGGGATTGAATTGTGTGTGGGGGGGGAACTGGGTAGATCAGGAGGAGAGAGAAAAGAATAACTCACCGAAGATGCTGGAGGAACTCAGCAGGTCAGGCAGCATATACAGAAAGAAATAAAGAATTGACGTTTCAGGCTGAGACCCTGTTGGACCAAAAAGTTGTCTCTTTTAATCCCCTCCATAGGTGCTGCCTGACCTGCTGAGTTTCTCCAGCGTTTTGTGTGTGTTGCTCTGGATTTCCAGCATCTGCAGAAGCTATTGTGTTTAGGAAAGAGAAAAGAGACATTTGACTGGAAATTGGAGAATCCAATGTTCATGCCTTTGTAGTATAGACTACCCAGGTGGAGCATGAGGTTCTGTTCCTGTAGTTTGCATTTAGTCTCACCCTTGCAGTAAAAGAGGCTGTTTCTAGAGTAGGTTACATGGTTGACACAACATTGTGGGCTGAAGGGCCTGTAGTGTGCTGTAGATTTCTATGTTCTATGTTGGTGTGATGATAGGGAGGGGAACTAAAATTGCTGGTAACTGGGAGCTCCAGATGGCAACTTTGCAGGTGCTCAATAAAGCTGCTTCTATCTGGAAACACTATAATGCATAGACACAGAATTAGGCCTTTTAGCTCATCCAATCTACTCTGATATAGTGGAGGCCACATGAAATTTCAAAGTTCAAAGTAAATTTATTACCAAAGTAACACACAAAATGCTAGTGGAACGCAGCAGGCCAGGCAGCATCCATAGGAAGAAGCACAGTCGAAGTTTCAGGCTGAGACACAGTTCAAGTCCTGACGAAGGGTCTCGGCCTGAAACATTGACTGTGCTTCTTCCTATGGATGCTGTCTGGCCTGCTGTGTTCCACCAGCATTTTGTGTGTGTTGCTTGAATTTCCAGCATCTGCAGATTTCCTCGTGTTTGCGTTATTTTCAAAGTACTTATATGTCACCATATACTACCTTGAGATTAATTTTCTTGCAAGCATTTACAATGAGAAACTCATTAGTGACACCAGTCACACCAACTATAAACTGTTTCAGCTGCTTCCGTCTGGCAAACGGTACCACAGCATTCAAGTCAGGACCTACAGGCTATGGGACAGCTTCTTTCTACAAGCCATTAGACTTAAATTCACATGTCTGTCCATTACAACAGAGTCATAACGCAAAGATTTTTACTCCCTCGTGTTGTGGGGTGGATGTAAGATTTAAATAAATTCAATATTTAAATTATGGATAAACTGAGAAAGACTGGAGGTAGAAGATTAAAGGGAGATCTGACATAGGTATACAAACTTTGAGGGGTGTAAACAGGGCAAATGCAAGTAGGCTCTTTTCACTGAGGTTGGCTGAGACAAGAACTAGAGGTCATGGGGTTAAAAATGAAAGGGAAGATGTTTAAAGGGCACAGAAGGTTGTGAGAGAATGGAACAAACTGCCAGCCCAAGAGGTGCATGCAAGCTCATTGTCAGTGTTTAAGAGAAGTTTGGATAGGTGGTACATGAATGGTAGGGTTACGGAGGGCTAGGTTGGTGGGAGTTGGTAGGTTAAATGGTTCAGCATGGATTAGATGGGCCAAAGGGCCTGTATCAGTGCTGTACTTTTCTGTGACTCTATTTAAGAGAAATTTGGGTAGATACATGGATGGGAGGAGTATGGAGTGTATGGTCCGGTCGATTGGACTAGGCAGATTGTTAGTTTGGCACAAACTAGATGGGCTGAGGGGCCTGTTTCTGTACTGTAGTGTTCTGTGACTATGACTGACAAATAACCAACGTGCATTGATGGCAAATACCTGTATTTCTTTCCCTGAAAATACCAGCAGAGATCTGGAGTTCAGTACACTCTGCCTGTGTCCTTCCCTTGTCACAGGCTAATCTGTAGTCTTCCTTTTCGGCCTGTTGAGCATTGTCCACGCTCCGCTCATAACTGGAGTGCTCCTGTGCTTAATAGAGATGCGCACTTAAAGGTTTGGTAAATTGAACCTGACTGCCTCTCAGATGAAAATCCTTCATACGTGTTTGTCTTCCTTTGCAGGATTCCTCAAAACTCCAGCAAGATGCTGAAGTCTACAACATCTAAATGTGGTAAGCTGCAGCTCTGCATTCTTATCAAGCAGTTAAGTGAGTGTGTGATGTTTTGCCGAAAGGGAGGGGATTGTATGCAGCATGTGACTGTAGTGTGCAGGGTAGGAACTCTGGCTCACCTAAGACACCTTCTCTGATGTGGTCAAGAGCAGAGGACCTTTACTCTCATCGTTACCTTCATTGCCTTCAATCTCCCATCACCGCAGGACTTGTACGTATCCAGGACAAAGAAGCAGGCAGGAAAAACTATTCCACACGCTCTCTACCCTGCAAACTGCCTTTTCCAAAAGCTCTCTTCTGGAAAGCACTATAAAGCTATTAAAACAAACACTTCATGCCATTTTAAAAGTTTCTGCACCCTGCCAGTTAATCTGGTCAACCATTCCAGTTAGCTATCCCATCTCGCTCAATTGCCCCCATCACTGCACTGTAAACACTCTAAACTGCTGTTTAGAATGCTGTGCACATTGTAAATACATGCTGGTATTTATACATTTATGCACAGTTTATTCCATCTCTATATTTTAACCTCTAATGATATTTTTATATAATATGGCACATTACAGGCTGCAGGAGTTTGTGCTGAGGGGTGCACTGAAGCTCGATGGGGAAGGTCTTCTGCTACTGGACAGGGAGAGGCCAGGCTGGGTGAGGAAGACCCTCGGTTATTGCAGTAGTATACCACCCCAGGGGTTACATGAGTGGTAGCTGTGCTATTTGTAAATGTTATTGATTTAGAATTACAGCGCAGAGCAGGCCCTATTGGCCCAATGAGCTGGATTACCTGCAGCCCACCTATTTAACCCTAGCCTCACAGAACATCTTACAATGACCAAAATAAATAATAAAGGCATCCGTTAGTCTTGCGAGACCATGGATCTGCGCCTGGAAAGTCTTCACTCTCCAGGGTGCAGCCCTGAGCAAGGTTGTATGGAAGACCAGCAGTTGCCCATGCTGCAAGTCTCCCCTCTCCACGACACCAATGTTGTCTAAGGGAAGGGCATTAGGACCCATACAGCTTGGCACCAGTGTCATCGCAGAGCAATGTGTGATTAAGTGCCTTGCTCAAGGACACAACATGTTGTCTCGGCTGGGGCTCGAACTCTCAACCTTCAGGTCGCTAGTCCAATGCCTTAACCACTTGGCCACGAGCTGTGTAACTCTATAAAATTCAGATTAACAGTGTGAAGTATTTTTTTTTAAAAAAAGCAATAGTCATCAGTAATGTGAGCATAAAACTACTATAAAACATATCTATCAGTGTCCTTCAGAGGAGGAAGCACTGTCCTTATGTAGTCTGACCTGTACTGGCTCCTTGCCTACTAATGAGGCTGTCAAAGAAATGACTCGCGAAGCCATTCAGTTCACACCCAGACATGAGAAGACATTAAATGCTGTCCTTGCCTGCGATACAAAGATCTGGATACACTAGTAAAAGTTTCTTTTTATTAAAAAGCAAGACAGGATTGTTATCAGAAAGAATTTCTTTGAAAAGTTAAGAGAAAATCAGGACAAAAGCTACAGATGCTAGAAATCTGAAATGTAAGAATCTCTGACCTGAACATTGAGTTGTTTCTCCATGGATACTGGCTGACTTGCTGAATATTTCCAGCAATTCTTTTTTTTTTGGTTTCAAACTCCAAGTACCTAAAATTTATTTTTAACTTCAGTGTGATAGCACAGCAGAGCTCTTCTGCCCAATGCACAATGTATCTGTGTATGTAACAGTGCATCAGTACCCAGCCTCTTAGAGAGAAGGCTGACAGCCCAAGACTACGTGGTTTCAAATCGCAGCTCAGATTTAGTTGTTCTAAGTCTGATCACTCTGGCCTTGGACTCCCTCATTACTGGAAACATCCCCTGTGCATCCACTTTATCTGTGCCTTTCAGTACTTGGTAGGTTTCAATGAAATCCCCCCCTTTTATTCTTTTCTCTTTCGCTGGAGAGTGAGCGCCTATTGCTCCTCGAGACAGGTGGCTTGGAAAAGCAACACAGATTTAACATCGGATCAGTGAGATTCTGGTCTCTACTGTTGTTGTTGCAGGAGTTTGGGCTCTCTCTCCCTCACCACGCCTGTCTGAGATACCGAAGTGCTGGTTTGTGGATTGTAGTTTTGATGGACTCTAAGATTAAGGACTCTTTGGGGCTTCTGCTGTTGTTTGCATATGGGGGGAGTGGGGAGGTCAGTGCTTTTGCTGGCGGGGTGGGAACCAATGCTCTGCCTGCTGTTTGTGTGAAGGGAGGAGAAGGGGGCTTCGATGTGTCTATAATTCACTCTTTGGGGTTTCTTGTTCCGTGGATTCCTGTGAAGAGTACAAATTTCAGTTATCAATGTATATTGTATACATACTCTGATAACTGGCTGGTGACGAAGTGGTATCCTCACTGGACTTCGAGACAAATGGTCCGGAGTTCGAACCCACTCTTTCCATCCATGCTAGGTTGAGCATCAAGCTGGTGAAGGCTTTGTAAACTGCTGAAGAAACGGCAAGTTTGCCGCTCGATGCGCCACAAGGTGCTGAAAGGAACAACAATGTACTCTGAAATTCAAATGTTGAAAGGACTAGATAAGGTGGATGTGGAGAGGATGTTTTCTATGATGAGGGTATCCAGAACCAGAGGGCACAGCCTCAAAACTGAGGGGCGACCCTTGAGAACAGAGGTAAGGAGGAATTTTTTTTCAGCCAGAGAGCAGTGAATCTGTGGAATGCTCTGCCACAGACTGTGGTGGACTCCAAGTCCGTGGGTATATTTAAAGCAGGAATTGATAGTTTCCTGACCGAGCAAATTGCATCGAAGGATATGGTGAGAAGGCAGAGGTATGGGGTTGAGTGGGATTTGGGATCAATGATGATGGAATGGTGGAGCAGATTCGATGGGCTGAATGGCCTAGTTCTACTCCTATGTCTTATGTTAAAGGAACCTTTGAACTCCAGTAAGTATAGGCCCAGATGGGTCCAGCTCACTGGGCAGTATAGTCAGCATGGATGAGTTGGGCTGAAGGGCCTGTTTCTGTGGTGTTTGACTCTATAACTGAACAACTCGATAACTGTGATGCTGCTTGTGAATGACAATTCTTTGGAAAAGTAGAAAAAGCTGCAACGGGCTTGGAATAGTGAGTCACCCAGTGAGTCACTACAGCTCAGAGGACGCAGTTGTGTTTACAAAAGTGTCCTGTTTTGAATTTGACAGGACAGGAACAATGCAGAGTAAATAGACTTGCTACTCTGCTTATTAGCCCTGAGAGTGAATTATGAGACAGAGCCAGCAGGCTTTTAATTGTGTTTTCAGGACAACCAATCATTGTCGTATTAATATCAGCCGGAGCTGGGGTTCGCCAAGAAGCAGAACAAGGGCCCTCTGCGTAAGAGTGCAGGGAATGGTGTGTGCTCAGCAGAGTCAGTCCTGTTCTCTCGGCCACAGGGCTTTGCTGATCACAAGCAAGCAAGGCAATATATACCTGACGGGCACCTTATGCAACCTCTGAGCATCCCCATGGTGCTCCACAGACAACTTTTCAAGCTGTAACACAGGAGACAGAGCAGCTGCAAGATCCCGTTAAGCAGCGACAGCTTCCCCTCTGTAGGGAGTCTCTGTATGTCCTCCCCGTGGAATGTGTGGGGTTTTCCCCAGGTGCTCTGGTTTCCTCCCACAGTCCAAATACATACCGGGTAGTTTACTCCGTCACTGTAAATTGTCCCGTGATTAGCAGACATCCCACCTCCGGGAGTCTCCCGCATATTAATAGTGGCTCCCTGATGCCCACAAATTATATGCAATATCACGGAAATCAATCTTTTTGAGAGTGAGTGAGAGAAAGCAAGGGAGAGCGTGAGAGCGACCATGAGAGAGAGAGAGAGAGAGCGCGAGAGCGTGCCATGGCAGAGTGTTCCAAAAAAAGAAAATATAAAATGTACGTCACCCCAGACTACACTAAAGTGTACCCCTCCCTAATAGGGGTCAAAATAATGACAGTGTTGCTCGCTGCACTGTTTGCAACTGTGACTTTTCTATTGCCCATGGTGGGTTAAGACTGTATAAGATGTGTTGAGGTGAGTTTAATAGGTGTCATTCATTCATTAGCATAGCTAGTGATATTTAAACTAGCTGGCTAGCTGCTAAGGAGCTACTCTATTGCAGACATCCCACCTCTCCCGGGAGTCTCCCGCAAATTGATGGTGCTACCTCCCTGAAATGAGTTTTTGCAGGGTGGGATGTCTGGATTAGGTTAGTGTTAATCGGGGTTGTGGGGTTTGTGGGGCGCATGGTCCTGGTGAGTGTGTGTCTTCAGGCTCCTGTGCCTCCTCCCTGATGGTAGTAATGAGAAGAGGACATGTCCAGGATGGTAAGGGTCCTTCATGATGGCTGCTGCCTTTAGGAAGCATTGCCTTTTGAAGATATCCTCGATGCTGGGGAGGGCTATGCTTGTGATGCAGCTGGCTGAATTTGCAACTCTGCAGCTTTTTCCGATCCTGTCTAGTATGGCCCCCTCCATACTAGACTGTGACCCATCCTCTACACCTCTATCAAGTCAGCTCTTTATTTTATTTGGACGTACAATGCAGAACAGGCCCTACCGGCCCAACGAGACGCATCGACCAGCAACCCACTTATTTAACCCTAGCCTAAACACTGGAAACCTACAATGACCAATTAACCTACCAAATGGTATGTCTTTGGACTGTCGGAAGAAGCTGCAGCACCTAGAGGAAACCCAGGCACTCACAGGAAGAATGTACAAACTCTGCTACAGAGGAACCTGGAAATGAACTCCGAACTCCCAATGCCACGAGCTAACCACTACGCTGCTGTGGTGGTCTATGTAAAGCCCATGCAAGACCCGGTGATGACCTGATGCTGATTCAACCAACACATCAAGCCAGTGGGAAGGCATGAATTGACGGCTGTAAGGACCACTAGCTGTCTTTCCAGCCCTCCCTCCCACATCCCTGTTTCAGCAGCCAGCAGCCTCTTCAGCACAGCCCACAGAACATTTGCATCGTTCGCCTTTTTGTTGCTTACCGTTGTCTGTCTGTGGACTTTGACTGGGCTATTGATTTCACATTGTGCATGTTTATTCTGAATCCTGAATGAAGATTGATTCACTTTCTATGACTGCACATGTCAATAAGTTCAGATTCTTTAGGAACCAATTTGAAATGGCTTCTTTTCTTCCTCCCTGCTTAGAAAAGCTTGAATACATAATCCTAACCTTTCACTATTGAAGTCCAAAAGGCTAATGCATGACTTCTGTAACACAATCTCCGATTCTGATTCTGATAATGTGAAAGCAAAAATTTAAAGGGGACCTGAGGGGAAACGGTGTGTTGTTTTTGTGGAATGAGCCGCCGGAGGAAGTCGGCAGGCCTGCTCCCACTGACACCTCCCAGTCGCCACCCAACTAATAGGGGTTGTCTGCCTCTCGTTCCAGACTCCTCACCGGCAGCCTACTTAACCCCAGTTCTCAGCCACAGTCCTGGTTCATTCAACAAATGAGCCAGCCTCAACCAGTTACTCCCAGTTTTCACCCTCCCTGCCTAAAGTTTACCAAGTTGCCTGTTGCGTTTCATATCTGTTCTTTCTTATTTTGTGGCCCCTTGTGACTTATTGTTTTGCTGCCTGTATTAAAGTTATCATTCACTGCTGATTCATCCCCACTGCTGTGCTTTTCGGTCAAGCCTCCTGTACGTTTCTTGACAGAAGTGGTAGAGGTGGGTACAATTATATTTAAAAGATGTATAATCAGGTGCATGTGGCCAAGTGGTTAAGGCATTGGACTAGCGACCTAAAGGTCGTGAGTTTGAGTCCCAGCTGAGGCTGCGTGTTGTGTCCTTGAGCAAGGCACTTAATCACACATTGCTCTGCGACGACACTGGTGCCAAGCTGTATGGGTCCTAATGCCCTTCCCTTGGACAACATTGGTGTCGTGGAGAGGGGAGACTTGCAGCATGGGCAACTGCTGGTCTTCCATATAACCTTGCCCAGGCCTGTGCCCTGGAGAGTGAAGACTTTCCAGGCGCAGATCCATGGTCTTGCAAGACTAACGGATGCCTTAATCAGGTACATGGATAGGAAAGGTGGGTGTGGGCCAAGTGCAGGAAAATGGAACCAGCTCAGACAGGCAACTTGGCCAGGATGGGCTAGTTGGGCCAAAGGGCCCCCATCATCCAGAACATGCTCTCTTCTCACTGCTGCCATCAGGAGGTTCAGGAACAGTTATTGCCCTTCAACCATCAGGCTCCTGAACTAACATGGATATCTCAACACTGAACTGATTCCACAACCTGTGGACTTAATTTCAAGGACGCTACAACTCATGTTCTCAATGTTATTTATTTTTACATTTTTTTATTATTATATTTGCACAGTTTTTCTTTTACATGTGTTTGTCAGTCATTGTGTGTGATTTTATATTCTATTGTATTCTACTGCAAGGAAATCAATCTGAGGCTAGTATAGAGTAACATATGCTGTATGTACTTTGATAGTAAACTTACTTAGAATTTTGAAGGTCTGTACAGCATAGACTCTAAAGTAAAAGGTTCATCTTCAGATGAGATATCAAGTTTTCATCTGTCCTCTTGAGGTGGTAAAGACTTATAGCACAGAAAGAGACCCATTGGCCAACTGGACCGTGCCAAGCAAGATATCCAACCAGGTTAGAGCCCCCTGTTGGCATTTGGCCCATATCCCATGGCTCAGGATTTCCCAGCCTATTTTAAGCCATGGAACAATACCATTATGCAAGGGGTCTGTGAACCCTGGGTTAGGTACCCCTTATCTATGTTCTAAACCTTTCCTATCCACGTACACTACTGTGCAAAAGTCTTTGGCACGTATATGTAACTAGGGTGTCTGAAGTTTTTGCATGGTACTCTATTTGTTAACGTGGAGCAGCAAGTGAGCTTGTAAATTTGGTGGGAACAAAGGATGTTGGAAATGGTGAAGGTGGAGCATCGCGGGAGGGGTGTGGGATGGGTGGCAGAGCAGCAGTGCCAGGGGCAGGGGGTGGCACGATTGCAGGCACACCCTGCCCTGAGATACCAGGCGAGGTCATTTGATTCTAAAACAATTGGTTTATTGATCATTACAGAATGTCTCTCTGGTGCTTCCCGCTCCCTCCCCTCTCCCTTCTTCCCCAACCATGACTCTCCTCTTCCTGTCCTCTTGCCACTCTCAGTCCACAACAGAGACCCATATCAGAATCAGGTTTATCATCACTCACATGTCATGAAATGGTTTTCTTTAAGGCAGTGGCACAGTGCAATACATTACTGCAGTACTGTGCGAAGGAATAAGCTGCAGCTCGAGGATGTGCTGAAGGGCATCCAGCAAGTGTTGCCATTCTTCCTTTGCCAACATAGCATGCCCGTAAATTACTAACCCTGACCTGTATATCTTTGGAATGTGGGAAGAAACCAAATCACACAGAGGAAACCCACAAGGTCACAGGGAAATGAACCTGGTTCACAGTCCCTGTAAAGAGTTGCGCTGATTGCGCCCATCGTGTATGGCTGCTTTCCTGAGACAGTGGGAAGTGTAGAATGCTGTTACACAAAATGAATGCATCCTGCAATCATTTTGAGATTCCCTAAGAAGCCAGCCTTGCCTTAGAGGACCCTGGTGGTTGGTGTTGGTGATGGATGTTGCGTCATAGCTGTCTATGTGTTATGCAAGCCAGTACACAGACCAGGTTGGTACAATATGGAGAGCGAGCTGTTGCCCGTACAGCGGGCTCCCCTTCTCCATACAGCTGACGAATCCAAAGGAATGGCAGAGACCGCTACAGTTTGGCACCAGCAGCGTCGCAGAAGTTGCCAGTCAGCATTGAACTCAACATAAGACTGCCTTAGGAGACTCCAGCTCCAGGTTTTTCCTCAGGATTTACTCCTGAAGCCTTCCCCGTGAGTGGATGTAGCCACAAGGCAGCGGAGGTTTGAGATCAGAGTTTTCCATCTCCTAGATGAACTGCAGCCATGCCTGATGAGCCCCATCTGTCTGACAGCCTTGCCTACATCAACACATTCGTAACTTGTGAGTTCCATGTGACGATTCTGGCAACTTGACAGATAAGGGTGGTTCACTGTTCTGCTCTTAAAGATCTCAAGGAGTTTCAGAGGCATGAGAAGACTTTGTTCTGTTGTCCATCATAAAACACATTTAGTTCATTCCAGAATTCACACATTCCCTTCCAAAGTTCCTCCAGCTTTACTCTTTAGATGCAGCCATAGCTGGTATTGCTCCGAACATGTGTCAGCAGCCGTCCTTTTTAAACTGGATGGGTTGCGAGCCACTTCAGAGCACAATTAAGTTGACCACAAGACTTGGAGAAACAGCTGGCTTAGCTTCAGAGCCCTTGAGGTATTTCTGTGTCAGATTCTCTGCTGGAACGTGGAATATTCCATCATACAGTATACATATTTATATTCCATACTCCTAGCTGACAGTATAATCATTGATTTCTCTACTTTCTGGTAATGTCTCCCTCCTTCCCCTTCTCTCTTCTTCTGTTCCCCACTCACCTCACCACTTCTCACCTGCTTATCTCCTCCCTCTGGCACCCCTCCTCCTCCCCTTTCTCCCATGGTCCACTCCCCTCTCCTATCAGAGTCTTTCTTCTCCAGTCCCTTACCTTTTCCATCTATCATCTCCCAGCTTCTAACTTAATCCCCCACCCACCTGGCTTCACCCATCACCTTCCAGCAGGTACTCCTTCCCTTCCCCTCCCACCCCCCCCCCCTTATTCCAGTGTCTTCCCTCTTTTACAGTTCTGATGAAAGGTCTTGGCTTGAAATGTCGATTGCTTATCATTTCCATTCGTGCTGAGTTCTCCAGCACTTTGTGGGTGTTAACTCTGGATTTCCAGCATCTGTAGAATCTCTTGTATTTTAGATAGATAGATATACTTTATTGATCCCAAGGGAAATTGGGTTTAGTTACAGCCGCACCAACGAAGAATACAGCATAAATATAGCAATACAAAAACCACAAAAAAATCAAACAATATGCAAACTATACCAGATGGAAATAAGTCCAGGACCAGCCTATTGGCTCAGAATGTCTGACCCTCCACGGGAGGAGCTACAAAGTTCGATAGCCACAGGCAGGAACGACCTCTCGTGCTGCCCAGTGTTGTATCTCAGTGGAATATGGCCGGAGTCCAACAGCAAAAAGTTCAATATCCTGTCTACAAACACGGTCCTCGATCGTAATATGACCAGGATTGCACCATCTGTTGTTTACCAGAACAGCAAGCCCCCAACTCTTTTACGCTTACCACTCTCAGTGCACTTCCGGTCAGCCCGAACGGTCTGGAAGCCATCCATGGAAAAGTTTTGATAGGGTATGTCCTCGTGCAGCCCCGTTCCAGTAAAACACGTAACACTGCACTCCCGAAATGTTCTCTGACTCCTGGCTGGCGCCGTCAACTCATCCATTTTATTATCCACCGAACTCCTCTTCTCCATAAGTCTCTGTTGTCTCGACCTGGTCCTCTTTCCTCGACTTTGTGATCCCCCTCTGCATCCTCTGTGTGTGTTTTCCTCCAGATCTCAGCAGGGGTGTCCGCCGCTCTGTTCGCTAAATCGGCCGGCATAAGCGCAATCAGCTGGTCCCTGGAATAAACAATGCGACCATACTGCTGCCCCGCTAATGAGACATGTCCGAATGTAACTGTAACTATTTCCGGCGCTAAAAACCCAAATAAAACTCTCTCCACCAACATGTTAGAGAGGGTGCAGCTTCAACGTGTTACCATGAAAAAAAATACAACAAATAACGTAAGTTTAAAAAAAGTAAGTAAACTAGTCAGAACGGCTGTAACAGGTTGCATGCACGACCGGCACACGCGCACTGATCGTGTGGGATAACTCTCTGATGGACTGGAAAAGTAACTCTTAAAAGTGGGCTGGTTAGGATACAAGCACACACACTGAAGAATAGGAGCAAGGTGTCTTCACCAATTTACTGGACTCTGAAAATTCACACTCGTTCCTGAGTCACATGTTATTTACACATGGTGCCGACTTTATTAGGTACACCTTTTGTAAAGGCAAATATCTAATCAGCCAATCATGTGGCAGCAACGCAATGCATAAAAGCAGCAGACATTGGTCAAGAGGTTTAGTCGTTGTTCAGACCAAACTTCAGAACGGGGAAGAAATGTGATCTCAGTGACTTTAATCATGGAATGATTGCTGGTGCCGGACAGGGTGGTTTGAGTATCTCAGAAACTGCTGACCTCCTGAGAATTTTATGCACAACAGTCTCTAGAGTTTATAGAGAATGGGGTTGAAAACAGAACTTCCAGTGATTGGCAGTTCTGCGTTCAAAAACGCTTTGTTAATGAAAGAGGTCAGAAATGCCATCTATAGACAGAATTGACAAGCAGATACAGATACTAACCAATTGGTAATCTTATGTGTGTTTAAATTCCTTATTTGCATGATCAATCATCCAGCACCCTATGATAATACAGGTATTTATACCCAATAGAATCTCTGTTACAGGCCAATTAAAATTCAGAATTCGTGAAGTAACTGACCAATAGTAAGTGTCATCCAGGTGTGTCATCTTCATTTGCATCTTTATCTTGTCTCTGGGTGCCAAATGGCTCCTGCTGTGCAAAGGGGGGGGCATTGTCCCAGAAGGTGGAGAACCCTAATGATGGAAGCCCCCTTCCTGAAGCTGTGCCTGCTGTAATCCAAAGCTTCCACTGTAACGTACTGGAGTGCAAACCTGGCTATTTGAGCCTCTGTCTCTCGTGTGGAGAGAGCCCGTGATGATGAGAGGCATTGGGTATTGATCGTGTGAATAGTCTTCGCTCTGTGGGCCACTTCTTCAGAATGAAGGCCATCATCCTTGACCTCGAGGGATAGCCACAACAACGAGTCAGAGGCTTTTTCCCAGGGTTGAAATGGCTAGCATGAGAGGGCACAGTTTTAAGGTGCCTGGAAGTAGGTACATAGGAGATGTCGGGGTAAGTTTTTTACGCAGAGTGGTGAGTGCATGGAATGGGCTGCCTGCGACAATGGCGGAGGTGGATACGATAGGATCTTTTAAGAGACTCTTGGATAGGTATACGGAGCTTAGAAAAATAGAGCACTATGGGTAACCCTGGGTAATTTTTAAAGTAAGTACATGTTCGGCACAGCCTGTATTGTGCTGTAGGTTTTCTACGTTCCATGTTAACCAAGCACTGATGCATGAGAACTTTGTGAGACTCACTTAATCAGTCAGTCAACATGGAACAGATTTATAGATGTAAAGATTAGCTTCGTTTATCATACGTTCATTGAAAGGTGAGAGGAACATAGAAGCAGAATTAGGCCATGTGGCCCATCCAGGCCTGTCATTATTTAATGTTTCAATGATATTGTGCCCCCCCAACCCATTCTTCCAAACCCCAGCGAGTGCAAGCTTACAGCCATCAAATGCTCTTCATATGTTAACCCTTTCTTCCCCAGGAAGAATTGAAAGAAGTGAATATCTGTGTAATAACAATGGATTAGATAAACTTGGGTTATTTTCTCTGGAGTAATGGAGGCTGAGAGGAGATCTGATAGAGGTTCATAAGATTATGAGAGGCATAGTGGACAGACAATATCTTTTTTTTTCCCCGGATTGAAATATCTAATATCAGAGGGCATGCATTTAAGGTGAGAGGAGGTAATTTCAGAGGAGACGTGAGGGGCTAGTTATTACACAGACAGTGGTGGGGGGCCTGGAATGTTCCTTCTGGGAATGTACTAGAAATATTATGGACTCTTAAGATTTGTTTAGAGAGGCACAAAGAAGGATATGGACATTGAGTAGGCAGAAGAGATTAGCCATTTGATTACTGATTTAATAGGTTCGGCATAATATTGTGGGGCAAGGGGCCTGTTCAAGTGCTGTACTGTTCTATCTTCTAGGAAATATCAAGACATACAGTGAAATGTTTGCATCAACAGCCAACACAGCCCAAGGGTGCACTGTGGGCAGCCCGCAGGTCTCACCATGCCTCTGGTGCCAACATGGCATGGCCACAACTCACTAATCCTAACCTGTACGTCTTTGGAACTTGGGAGTAAAGCAGAGCACCAGGAGGAGACCCATACGGTCATGGGGAGAACATGATAGATAGTGGTGGGAATTGAACACGGGCCAGTGCTGTTGTAAGGTGTTACCTTACCTGCTATGCTACCATCCCATTCCTCTGTATCATCAATTTATACTGCACAAGTCCTGTACGGTTTATTCAACATGTATAGCACATTGAAATGGGTTAAAAATTCTGCTTTTTTTTTAAAGGGCCAATTAGAAAAGATCATTACGTTTTTATCTTCGTTTGTTTGCAAGCTGCTGAGTGAATAGTTATTGATTTTTGGAGTTAATTTTTTTCCTTCTCCCTGTGATTATTACCTCTGTTGCACCACATGTCAGGGTGGGATTGTTTGCAGGAATGGAATTCCACACTGATGCCTCCTGCTCTCTGTATGAGAGACACTGGAATAAGTGCACGTAAGGAGAAAGAGAGAGAGGTTAAAGAAGACCTGCAGGGTATGTTTTTTACACAGTGGTGGGCGGCTGGAATGCAATGCAGTGGTGAAAGATAGACATATGAATGTGCAGGGGAATGGATGGATGTGCACCATGTGAATGGATTTAATTTAATTGAAAGACTTAATGATAAAGATTAGCTTTATTTGTCACATGTACATCAGAACATCAAAACACACATTGAAATGCATCATTCCAGAAGAAGGGTCTCAGTCCGAAACTCTTTTCCATGGATGCTGCCTGGCCTGCTGAGCTCCTCCAGCATTTTGTGTGTGTCGCAGTGAAATGCACTGTTTGTTTCAGTGACCAACACAATCCAAGGATGTGCCCTGTCACCATGTTTCCAGTGCTAACACAGCATGCCCACAACTTACTCAGACTGACCCGCACCTGCTCTGGAAGCTCACACGGTCAGGGAGAGCATACAAACACCTCGCAGACAGGAGTTCTTGTACAGCGCTCAATGCAGTTGTGACAGATGTCCAGTGTGACAAGTCCTGACTGAGGTGTGGGGAATACAAGAGAGCAGGGACAGAACCATGATCATAATCGCAAGATCACTGGTGCTGGAAAGAGTTACGCTAACCACTAAGCCACCATGCCACATTTGGTGTAGTGCCCCCAACTCATTCTCTGCAACTTGGCAAAAAACATGTTCCACAAAGTGTCAATTGCACAGATTTGTCCCCTCCTTCCTCCCAGTCATTCTTCTCCTTGCATTGCTTCAGGGAGGAAACAGTATCATCAAGGGTATCTGCTACCTGGCCATTTCTTTTTACTCTTTTCCGCCTCTATGGAAGAGACAGGAACTTGGGCCGTATGGAAGCATAATGGTTAGCACAGTGTGTTATAGTGCCAGTGAATGGGTTCCCACTCCTGCCACCGGCTCTGAGGAGTTTGCACATTCACTCTTGTCCACGTGGCTGCTCCGGTTTCCTCCCACGCGGGTCAGCATTAGTAAATTGTGGGATGGCATGTTGGCACCAGAAGCCTGGCAACACTTGCAGGCTCCCCTTGGCACATATTCAGACGATGATGGTCGTTGATGCAAATAATACATTTCACTGTGTTTTGATGTTTCGATGTATGAATAAAACTTTAATCTTTCTGTCCAGATGTGCTTCTTCCTCACTGCTGTCAGATTCCTGAACCGATCTCCCCTTTCACACCCCATTCCCAGTGTGTCCACGTTCTCGGAATCTTACCTTTGCCTCTTTCAGTTGTTCCATTATTGTCACTTTACCATTTCTTTTTGCACAACTTCACATTGTTCTGCAATCTTTGCACCAGTTCTTTGTTCTTGTGTTTGTTATTACCAGGTGTACCCTGTGAGGTTCACATGAGCAGGGAGTTTCACTTAATCCTGGTGGAAGTGCGAATCTGAGCCTTGATCATATTCAAGATTCAAGTTGCATGATTGCTTAATGTCATTTCCCATTCACAGGTGTAAAGGTGAACGAAATAATTGTTACTCTGGATCCGATGCAGCACACAAAAGGATATAAGAACATAATCATAAAAGAACACTAAATATAAAGCAACACACTCCCAATGCTGGAGGAACGCAGCTGGTCAGGCAGCCTCTATGGAAAAGAGGAAACACTCAACATTTCAGGCCACAGCCCTTCTTCAGGTATTAAGAAGTGTCTCGGTCCGAAACGTTGACTGGCTACTCTTTTACATCGCTGCTTCCTGGCCTGCTGAGTTCCTCCAGCGTTTTGTGTGTGTTGTTTGCATTTCCAGCATCTGCAGATGTTCTCTTCTTTGTGGCTGGGGGGTGTGGAGGGGTGGACTGGTGCTGATCTGCCTTACTGCTGGGGAAAGTAACTGTTTTTGAGTCTGGTGCTCCTGATGTGGATACTATGTAGCCTCCTCCCTGATGGGAGTCCCTCAGCAGGGTACTGGGATCCTTCATGATGTTACTGACCCTTTCTGAACACTTTCCAGATTCCAGTTTATTTATCACATGTACATCCATACATACAATGAAATGTGTCATTTGTGTCCGCAAACAACACAACCTAATGATGTGCTGGGGGCAGCCCACGAGTGTTGCCACATGTTCTGGTGCCAATGTAATACGTCCACAATGCTCAGAACACAACAAGCAACAACAGGAAAACAAACTCCGTACGTCCCACCCTCCACGCACGTACACAGTCCTCCATCCTAGGACAGGCCTCCAGCTGATGCAGATTCTGACATCCGGACACTGGGCTTTGACCTCCTCACTGGGCTAACACAGATTCACAGACTTGACTTTAGCCAACACATTTTGACTTCTGGACTTCCGATTCATCCCCTTGCCTCGATCCCAGAACTTGCCAAAAACCAGGCCTCGAACTTCCAGACTCGCTGATGGTAGGAACCTGATTACCAGGCCATGAATTCCAGTCTCACCGTTCCGTGAACCCATGGGTTTAATGGAGGCTGTTCCTCTTGTCTACATGCTAAATGTCAGGGCTAACTACAAGGGCCAAGTCTGCTGCTCCTGCTCCTGTTTCCTTGCATTCTTCTATTCCCCCACAAGTCAATCGGGACCTGTCATGCTGGGTGCTGCACAAAGTGTTCTATTCAGTTGAGTTCCAGGAGAGAGGAGCAACACCTCATATCCTGTCTGGGCAGTCTCCAACCTGATGGCATGAACATAGATTTCTTCAACTTCTGGGAAATGTTTTCCTTAAATTCCCCACTCTGGACTCGTACCTCTTTTCCTCACCCACCTATCACTTCCCCCGGAGCCCTTCCATCTTCCCTTTCTCCCATGGACCAATCATCCTCTCCTATCAGATTTCTTCCTCTCCAGCCCTTTACCTTTTCCACCTATCACCTTTCAGCCTCTTACTCCATCCCCCCCTCCCCCACCCACCTGGATTCACCTACCACCCTCTATCTTGTCCTCCATCCACTCTCCCACCTACTTGTAATACTCATAATGGCAAAGATGGAGGCCAACCATTTCAATACCTATCCCAATTCCCATTCGGACATGTTGGTCCACAGCTTCCTCTTTTGCCACAATGAGGCCACTCTCATGGTGGAGGAGCAACACCTCATGTTCCCTCCAGGTAGGCTCCAACCTAGTAGCATCACCATTGATTTTTCTGACTTCTAGTAATTCTCTCCGCCCCTTTCATTCTTCTTTATTCCTCCTCTCCCCCCCCCCCGACTTCGCGTCCCCTGCCTATCACGTTCCTCCTGTGCCCCTCCTTTCTTTTCTCACATGGTCCATTCTCTACTTATCTCAGATTCCTCCTTCTCCAGCCCTTTACCTTTTCCACTTCATCAGCTCCCAGCTTGTAATCACATCCCCCCTCCCCCACCCACCTGGCTTCACCTATCACCTTCCAGCTTGTCCTCCTTCCCCTCCTCACAACTCCTTTTACTGGCATCTTCCCTCCATTCCATTCCAGTGCTGGTGAATGCCTATGGCTCAAGACATCGACTGTTTATTCATTTCTGTAAATGTTGCTTGACCTGCTGAATTCCTCCAGCATTTTGTATGTGTGCTACTCTGGATTTCCAGCATCTGTAGAACTTCTTGTGTTTAACACTTGAATGGGTTTTGTGAGGAGGCTCCTTCAGCCTTTACAGCTGCTGCATTGTAGCCTTTTGCAAGTGCCGTGTAATTTATTGCAGAACAGACGGCAGGGCTTGCTTACCTGTCTCGGCTGAATGTGATGGTGTTTCACTGTGATCAGTGAAGCAATCCGGCAGCTATTATCAAGATTAATATGAATTCAGTGCTGAACAATGGTTACAACAGGTAGCAGTGAGAGAGAAAACGAGAGAGAGAAATAGGTAATATACTTTTCAGGATAATTGCAAGGGTAATGAGTTGTAATTCTTTCAAAGTTTCTGACTATACCTATCCCCTGATAACACTAGTCTTCCTATTTGAGAACACTTAGTTTATTAATGAACAAATTGGCTTTTATTAGACACTTGCTGTTGGCCATCAATAAAACTGAGAGGTTCAAAATGCCTTTCTGCCGATAAGGTTTTAGTGTGGCACTTTGATATTCCAGGTGTGTCTCCTAAAAAGGTCAATATTTGAGACTGAGTCTTTAAAGGCAGGTTCCTGAAAAATGCACTGTATCGCAGGTTATTAGTGAAATGTCCTGAAGATCAGAGAGGGTGTTCAACTGAGAAGCCACACCGCAAAGAAGATGAAATCTTTACAGCCCTTTTAGTTGATGCAAGTCGCGGGTACATTCCTCCCTTGGTTGTTGTCTGCTGTTAAGTGCATGTGCCATTCCCTACCTCCCTCAACTTGCGCACACAAGTTCCTCAACAACTCATCTGAGGACATTGTGTCGAATCAACAATGTGTTGAATTCTGGTAGCCTCACCATAGGAAGGATATGGAAGCTTTAGGAAGGGTGCAGAGGAGATTGACCGGGATACTGCCTGGATTGGAGAGTGTGTCTTACAAGGAAAGGTTAAGTGAGCTAGGGCTTTTCTCTCTGGAGTGAAGGAGGATGAGAGGTGACTTGATAGAGGTGCTTCAATAGTGCTATTTAATATCAGAGAATGTATACAGTATACAACCTGAAATTCTTGCTCTCTGCAGACATCCACGAAACAGAAGAAAAACCCTAAGGAATAAATGACAGATAAATATCAGAACCCCAAAGCCCTCTCTCCCCCTCCCACGCACAAGTAGCAGCAAAGCATCAACCTTCCCCTCACCTGCCTCAGCAAATGCATCAACCCCCCCCCCCATCACCCTTCATGCAAGCTGTAGCAAAGCCCCCAAGTCATAGTCATACTTTATTGATCCCAAGGGAAATTGGTTAATTGGTTCCTGGAATAAACAATGTGGCCATCCTGCTGCCACGCTAACAAGATGTGTCCGAGTATAACTAATTCCAGCGCTTTTATATATTTAAAAAAAGTAAAACACTCTCCACCAGCATGTTAGAGAGGGTGCAGCTTCAATGTGTTACTGTGGGGGGGGGGGGAATATACAACAAATAACAAAGTTTAAAAGTAAGACACTACAGAGCAACTGTAACAGGCTGCATGCACGATCTAGAGTCCATATATATAAAAAAAGCACTGTCCATCCTGACATTTCCACACGTCCCAGGCTCGCCCCCCCCCCCCCCCCCCCCCCCCCCCCCCCCCCCCCCCCCCCCCCCCCCCCCCCCCCCCCCCCCCCCCCCCCCCCCCCCCCCCCCCCCCCCCCCCCCCCCCCCCCCCCCCCCCCCCCCCCCCCCCCTCCCCCCCCCCCCCCCCCTCTCCCCCCCCTCTCTCCCCCCCAACGAGGGAGAGGGAGGGAGACCAACAGTTTGCTGTTTCGATGTTGCAGTCTGCGTTGTCACTTGTTTTGACAGCAGCGAACAGCGCTGTCTTGATGTTCTGATCTCCCGCCACGCTTCAGTCGGCAACACCGGCGAGGAATCGGGCTGTCCACAGGGCCGTAGGGTTGCACCCCGAAGGCTGCTCCTGGAGATTTGGAAAATGCTAGGCCACTCACTGAGCTCTGAAAGTGGGAATACATTGCCATACAAAATAATAAGAGGCACTGGATCAAGTGGATAGCCAGGGTGGAAACAGCTCATAGAAGTGGGCATAATTTTAAGATGATTGGAGGAAAGTATTGGGTAGATATTAGAGGAGGTTTTTACACAGAGGATGGTGGGTGTGTGGAACTCCCCGCCAGGAGTGGTGGTACAGCCAGAGACATTAGGAGCATTTAAGAGACTCTTAAATAGGCACATGGATGATAGAAAATCAAGGCTATGTAGCAGGGAAGATTGATTGATCTTAAACTAGGTTAAAAGGACGACACAACATCATGGGCCAAAGGAACCATACTGTACTGTCGTATGTATAAGAAATAGCCAGTCAAAGTGATTTGACTTTAATTCAACCCTATGCCCAGCTAAACTATGTCTTCTGAGGCTGCATCTTCTGGTCCAAGACTCTCCCACTATTGGAAACATCCTTTGCACATCCACTCTATCTAGACCTTTCAATATTCAATAGGTTTAACTTAGGATATAGAATTCTACAGTATAGTATGGGACTTTGACCCACAATGATGTGCTGAACTAATATGAAATTGAGATAAAATGTGAAACCCCTCCTTTTTATTTTAACCTTGTGTGAGTACAGGCCGAGAGCCATCTGATCTATGTATATGCTCATATTCACTCTGGTACACATGCTTGTGTATTAACACCCCCACATACACAACCATGGATATGTGTTTTAACTATAACTGATACTGGGATTCAATATATATTAATACAGAATATATCTCTTCCAGGGACATGTGTAGACATTTAAATTTGAACCTTTTTGGAAGATCATGCATATACATCCTGAATATTATGGAAGGGTTGCATGGGTAAGGAATGAAAGTGCCATCATCTATTTGAAGTTTGCTGCATTGTGCAGGTCGCTGCTGTCCTCGAATGGGGAATGTAGAACAATAGTATTTACTCTTAAAAGTAGTTTTCACTCATTTGCATTTCGGGACAATAAGGGGAGTTGGAGCACAGAGATCTCGGAATAAGTTCCAGGAAAAGGTTAGAATGAGAACTATAGATGAATCTGAGAACAAGGATGGTTTTAAATATTGAGTGGATTAACTGGGATCTAGTTCAGCTCATTAGGATTTATACCTGTCATTAGGTAAGTACACTCACTCACACACAGACACATAAAAATACACCTGTGCACACATACACACTCACACTCACATGGACTCTCTCTCACACATATGCACAAATGTAAACACACATAAACAGACACTTACTCATACTCATAGACACACACATACAATCACACTCATACCGACACTCTCACACATTCACACTCACAGATACACACATGCACACATTCACAGGCACACTCATATACACACAGACACATACACATACAATCACACTCATACAGACACATACAAACTCACACTCAAACACACATGCACACATTAACACTCACACACACACACAATCGCACTCACACTGACACATGGACACACTGACACTCATAGTCACACCCACAAACACATGCTCACACACATTCACACTCTCAGACACACACATGCACACACTCATACTGACACATGCACACACTCATACAGTTACACACACACATTCACTCATACAGACACACATTCACACTCATACACACACACAATCACACTCATACTGACACACATGCACACACACTCATACAGTCACTCACACACATTCACACTCACGCACACACACATTCTGACCTCTTCTGTCCTTGCTGAGGTTAGCAGGGAAACACCTAGGTCACTGAACATATGTTGGCCAGCAAGCAAGCAGCCTTCAACCAAGGACTTTTTGCCTGTGTCACACATGTTAATAGTTAATCATTTTATATTGTTCACTCTGGCAAGCTGTTCTGTTAGTAAATGGTGATTAAGTAACTAATAATTAATGTAGCCCATTTGGTGTGACAACATAGGTGTGTCGGGTCTCTTTCCACTCATCCACAGTCCCTGCTCTCTCTGCTACCAGAGGTCTGTGCTTGGAAACATCCTACAGCCATGTCGTCTGCTTCAAAAGCTTTCCCCACCCCTGGCTTGAAGGGGCTGAGATAAGCATGACCATCCCAAGTACAGAAAGTGGTGAATACAGCCCAGTCCATCACAGGCAAAGCCCACCCCACTAGGGAGCACATTCACATGAAGAGCTGCCACAAGAAAGCAGCATCCATCGACAAAGACTCCATCCTCCAAAGCATGCTCACTTCTTGCTACTGCCATCAGGAGCTACAGAAGCCTCACGTCCCACACCAGCAGGTTCAAGGATAGTTATTGCCTTTCAACCATCAGGCTCCTGGACTGGCATGGATAACTTCAATCACCTCAACACAACGGATTCTGCGAACTACACACTAACTTTCAAGGACTCTTCACGACTCATGTTCTCAGTATTGTTTTTTATTTGCAGAGTTTATCTTTTGCACATTGGTTGCTTGCTGGTCTCTGTTGATCTGTAGTTACACTATAAGGCATAAGAGCAGAATTAGGGTATTTGGCCCATCGAATCTGCTTCACCATTCCATTATGGCCGATTCATTATCGCTCTCAACCCCATTCTTCTGCCTTCTCCCCGTAACCTTTGAAGCCCTTGCTAATCAAGAATATATCAACCTCAACTTTAAGAATACCCAATGACTTGGCCTGCACAACCATCTGTGACAATGAATTCCACAGATTCACTGTCCTCTGGCTAAAGAAATCTTTACTCATCTCTGCTCTAAATGGATGTCCCTCCATTCTGCGGCTGTGCCCTCTAGTCTTAAACTCCCCCACTATAGAAAACAGCCACTCCACATCCACTCTATCTGAGCCTTTCAACATTCAATAAGTTTCAACGAGACCCCCTTTCATTCCACAGATACGTCATCCTCTGGTTAAAGAAATCCCTCCTCATCTCTGAGTTTTCCTAAATCCTATTGTATTTCTTTGTTTTCCTGTAAAAGCCTCCAAGAAAATGAATCTCAATGTAGAAGATGGTAACACATATGTACTTAAACAATAGATTTGCTTTGAACTGTAAGTTCCGGCTAGAGTCAGCCTCACCTTGTACTGAGCCTGTGAAAGCCTTGATTGACACAATATGGGACAACATCAGTATAGTGCTTCTCAATTAAGCCACAGTGGGAGGGTGGCTTTAGCCGTTGTGAGAGTGGCATTTCAACTGTGCTCGGGTTAAACTTTCAGACTGAACCCTTCTAATCCTGGGATCCTGGCTTGAAGCCAATATAAATCCATATCATGCCTCAAAACAGCTGTCCCATTGGTTCTACTGGTGTAAACCACCCCCGTCTGGGTCCTGGAATGGTCAATGATCTAATTGTGAATTTGTAGCATAATGCGTCGTGCTGTAGCTTGTTCAGTTAAGTGTGGCCCTGTTGTGGTGTAACACGTAATGAATTATCCCTGAAATGCGCTGACTTCTCTTTTAATACAGGCCACGGGGTTGCACATTCTAACCAGGAAGAGGCCCAATTATAAAGGCAGTGGTCATTAAAATGCAGTTGTTAGGCTCAGTTAGTTAAAATCATACCTCCGGGACACCTGGTCATGGACGCAAGTTCAGTTTCTGTAGCTGAGTGTGTAATCACCCCTCACACTTTGTATTTCCTCTCTTGGGAATGAAGTTTGTTCTTTGCCATTAGTTAGGAACTTGCATGTCTGATGCATTCTGGGTCACCTCAGTTGGGTTCCACTTAGCGTACCCACAGAAATTCAACAGTTTAATTGCAGACAGAAGGACTCAGTTCCCCAGCACAACTGGGCAACAGAACGGTGTGCCTGATCCTGCAATGTGTTAAGTTTTTTTATTAGTGCAATCTCTTGAGCCGAGTATGATATACTCCTAACAGCTTGTCCGTTGGTAGGTTCCCAGGTGGTTGTAGAGGCCGATCCGGGATCCACGTACACTCAATGGTCACATTATTGCGTTCCTCCTGTACTTAAGAAAGTAGCTACTGAGTGTGTGTGTGTGTGTGAGTGTGTGTGTGTGTGTGTGTGTGGATTTCTGCTGCTGTAGCCCATCCGCTTCAAGTTTTGATGCGTTGTGCATTCAGAGATGCTCTTTCACACACCACTGTTGTAATGCGTAATTATTTAAGTTACTGTTGCCTTTCTGTCAGCTTGAACCAGTCCTCTGACCTCTCTCAATAACAAGGTAATGTCACCCACAGAACTGCCACTCATTGCTATTTTTCTTTGTTTCATTGGGGTTTTTTTCCTACTATTCTCTGTAAACTCTAGAGGCTGTTGTGCATGAAAATCCCAGGAGATACTCAAGCTGCCTTGTGTGGCACCAATAAGTATTCCACAGTCAAAGTTACTTAGGTCACATTTCTTCCCCGTGCTGATGTTTGGTCGGAAAAACAACTGGGCCTCTTGCCCATGTTAATATGCTTTTATGAATTGAGTTCCTATCGCATGATTGGCTGATTAAATATTTGCCTTAATGAGTAGGTGTGTAGGTGTACCTACCAAAGTGGCTACTGACTATATTCTGGTGCATTGTGAATGAGAACGTGTGACTGTGGTTAGTGTCTGGATCTTTTGGTTGTTTAGTCTCTCCTTTCACAGTTGCTGCTTGTTCTCTGTGACACAGTGGAGGTCATTCTCATGTAGTACAGCTCTCTCTTGAATGGATCTCCTCCAGATGTATCTATTGAGTGCAGTGTCTTCCCAGATTTTAGATGTAAAATCACCTGGTCCAGGAACACCACTGGGATTGTGAAACGGGCCCAGCAGAGATTGCACTTTCTGAGGAAGCTTAAACAAGCATCACTCCCCACTAACATCTTAACTACATTCTGCAGAGGCGTGGTTGAGAGTGTGCTGACCTTTTGCCTCACAACCTGGTACTCCAGCTGCAGTGCTGTCGACAAAAAAGCCTTGCAGAGGGTGGTTAGGGGAGCAGAGAAGGT